>NC_135328.1:115828352-116451744 GCF_023851605.1 Tamandua tetradactyla | reverse complement strand
CACTCTTTAGGGGTACTTGGGCTATGGCCATTCTAACTTTTTCATATTGGAAGGGGCTGTCAATAATATGAAGTAGGGAGATGGAACTAGTTGATGTTCTAGAGAAACTGGACCCTCTCAGTTTTAGGACTTATCCAGTCTAGGGACTCATCTGGAGGTTGTAGGTTTCTGGAAAGTTACCTTAATACATGGAACCTTTGTAGAATCTTATATATTGCCCTAGGTATTTTTTAGGATTTGCTGGAATGCTTTTGGTTGGGATTTGGCATGTTATGATACGAAGCAACGTCTAACTGAAGCTTGCATAAGAGTGACCTCCAGAGTAGCCTCTTGACTCTATTTGAACTCTCTCAGCCACTGATACATTATTAATTACACTTTTCCCCCTCTTTTGGTCAGGATGGAATTGTTGATCCCATGGTGCCAGGGCCACACTCATCCCTGGGAGTCATCTCCCACATCGCCAGGGAAACTTTCACCCCTGGATGTCATGTCCCATGTAGGGGGGAGGGCAATGATTTCACTTGCAGAGTTGAGTTCAGAGAGAGTGAGGCCATATATGAACAACAAAAGAGGTCCTCCAGAACTAACTCTTAGGCATACCTATAGATAGGCTAAGCTTCTCTGCTACCTACATAAATTTCACAAGAGTAAGCATCAAGATTAAGGGCTTGGCCTACTGATGTGGGTGTCCCTAATGTTTGAGACAGTATCAGGGGATTCCCTGATGGTAAAGTTTAATAGTTCCATATTTTTCTCCTATCGCTCAAGGGACTTTGCCAATACTTTTTGAATATCTGCTTACTATATTCGAGGATATCCAGGCATTACATTAAACTATACGGAATTAAGTGCCCTCATTCTTATTCCAGGCTCCCTTCTATATAAATATAAAGATCGGCTTTTCCATTTCTGCAAAGAAGCCTGTTGGAATTTAGACTGGAATTGTATTGAATCTGTAAATTGCTTTGGGTAGAACTGACATCTTAACAATATTTAGTCTTCCAATCCATGAACACAGAAAGTCCTTCCATTTATTTTGATCTTCTTTGATTTCTTTCAGTAATTTTTTGTAGTTTTCCATGTACAAGTTCTTTACAACCTTCATTAAATTTATGTCTAGATCTTTGAGTCTTTTAGTTACTATTGTAAATGGATCTTTTCCCTTGATTTCCACTTTAGAAACACCACTGATTTTTGAGTGTTGATTTTGGACCCTTCCACTTTGCTAAATTCATTTATTAGTTCTAGAAGCTTTATATGCACTTTTTACGATTTTCTCTGTATAAGATCATGTTATCTATGAATAGGGAAATTTTTACTTCTTGCTTTCCAATTTAGATGTTTTTTATTTCTTTTTCTTGCTTATTTGGTCTGACTAGAACTTCCCATGTATTGTTGAAGACAGCGGTGACAGCAGTGATCCTTGTCTTGTTCCTGATCTTAGAGGGAAAGCTTTCTCAATCTTTCACCATTGAGTATGATGTTAGCCATGTTTTTTTCAGATATATCCTTTATCATGTTGAGAAACTACTTCTATTCCTACTTTTCTAAGTGTTTTTATAAACAAGTGATACTGAATTATGTCTAGTGGCTGCTTCATCATCAATTGAGATGAACATGTGGAGTTAAGTTTTGTTGTTGTTGAATCCTTGTATATCTGGAATAAATCACACTTGATCATGGTGTATAATTCTATTAATGTGCTGTTGGATTCAGTTTGCTAGTATCTTCTTGAGGATTTTTACGTCTATATTCAAAAGGGATTTTGGTCTGCAATTTTCTTTTCTTGTGATTATCTTTATCTGGCTTTGGTATTGAGGTATTGACGGCCTCATAAAAGGAGTTAGGAAGTATTTTCTTCAATTTTTTTGAAGAGTTTGAAAAGGACTGGTGTTAATTCTTCTTGGAATCTTTAGTAAAATTCACCAGTAAGGACATTGGGTCCTGGACTTTTCTTTGTTGGGAGGTTTGGATTACTAATTCAATCTCTTGTTATTGGTCTGTTTGAGATCTTCTATTTCTGCTGTAGTCAATGTAGGTATTTAGAGTGTTTCTAGGAATTTGTCCATTTCATCTAGGTCATCTAACTTGTGGACATATAGCTGTTCACAGTATCCTCTTACAATTCTTTTTATTTCTATGGGGTCAGTACTAACATCCCCCCCTTTCATTTCTGATTTTATTTATTTTGTGTCCTCTCACTTTTTTTCTTTGTCAGTTTAGCTAAAGGTGTGTTGATTTTATTGATCTTTTCTAAGAACCAACTTTTGGTTTTATTATCTTTTTTTAATTCTCCATTTCATTTATTCCTGCTGTAATCTTTCTGCTGTAACCTTCCATCTGTTCGTTTTGGTTTAGTTGGACCTTCTTTTTCTAAGTCCTCCAGTTGTGATGTTAGGTCTTTGATTTGAAATCTTCTTTGTTTTTAATGTAAACATTTAGAGCTATTAGTTTCCCTCTCAGCACTGCTTTTGCTGTAGCCCATATGTTTTCATAAGTGTATTTTCATATTCATTAGCTCAAGATATTTCCTAATTTCCCTTGTGATTTCTTTTTCAACCCATTGTTTGTTTAAGAGTATGTTGTGGACTATCCAGTTTTCCCTGTGTTAATGTGAATTTTCCAGTTTCCCCTTTGTATTGATTTCTAGTTTCATTCCACTGTGGTCAGAGAAGATACATGGTATGATTTCAGTATTTTAAATTTTAATTAGACTTGTTTTGTGGCCTAAATTTTGGCCTATCTTGGAGAATGACTGACCTGTGTGCATTGAAAAAGAATGTATTTTCTGTTGCTGTTGGGTATTCTATATATGCCTGTTAGGTCTAATATTTTACAATATCATTCAAATCTTCTGTTTCCTTATTGATCTTCTATGTAGATGTTCTATCCATTATTGAAAATGGTATATTAAAGTCTCCTACTATTAAAGTGGAATCATTTATTTCTCCCT
The DNA here is from genome assembly GCF_023851605.1 of Tamandua tetradactyla. Classification (NCBI taxonomy): domain Eukaryota; kingdom Metazoa; phylum Chordata; class Mammalia; order Pilosa; family Myrmecophagidae; genus Tamandua; species Tamandua tetradactyla. The sequence continues at coordinate 116,448,788 of NC_135328.1, read as the reverse complement.
TCATATCTGTCCATTTTTGCTTCATATATTTTGGCACTACTACATTCAGTAGATACATATTTATAGTTGTTTTATGTCCTCTTGTTGAATTGACCCCTTTATCAGTGACCTTTTATCTCTTGTAACATTTTTTTTTACTTAAAGTCTATTTTTTTCTTATATTAGTATAGTTAACCCAGCACTCCTTTGGTTACTGTTTGCTTGGTAAAATTTTTTTCCATCCTTTTAACCTTCAACCTACTTGTGTCTTAGAATTTAAGGTGATTCTCTTATGAACAACATATAGTTGGGTCATGCTTTTTTATCCATTCTGCCAATCTCTGTCTTTTGACTATAGAGTAAAATCCATTTACACTTCAAGTAACTCCTAATAATCAAGTCTTTCTTTTGCCATTTTGCTAGTCTTTGAAAGTCTTATACTTCTTTTTGTCCCACTGTTCTTCTGTTAATGCTTACTTTCATATTTATCTGTTTATTATAGCATACTATTCTGAGACCCTTCTCATTTCTTTCTGTATATATTTTTCAGATATTTTCATTATGGTTACCATGAGTCTTAATTAACATCCTAAAACTATAACAATCACATTTGATTTGATGCCAACTGAATTTCAATAGCATACACTGTACCTATACCCACCCTTCCATCTCCCCACTTTTTTTTCTTATACTTTATACATTGTATACCGAAAATCATAGATTTATCATTACTTTTTATGCATTTTCATTTTAGACCTATAAGAAGGAGAAAGTCGAGTTATATACCAGAAAAAAACAATACAAAAGTATTGGCATTCATAATTACCCTTATAGTTAATTTTACTGGAAGTCTTAATTTCTTTTTTGGTGGTTTAATCCATTGTCTAGTGTCCTTTCCTTTCAGTCTGAAAAACTCCCTTTAATACTGCTTCAGGAAAGGTCTAGTAGTAATGTACTCCCTCAGTTTTTGTTTCTATGCAAATGTCTTAATCTTTCCCTCATTTTGAAAGCAGTTCATCAGATATAAAATTCTGGGTTAGCAATTGTTTTCTTTCAGCAATTTAAATATTTCATTCTACTGCCTTTTTGCCTCTAGGATTTCTGAGAAATCAGCACTTAATCTTATTTGGGTCTCCCTTGAACATAACATGCTGTTTTTCTCTTGTAGCTTTCAGAACTCTCTCCTTTCCTGTTGCATCTGACAGTTTGGCAACTATGTGTCTGGGCATGGTTTCCTTCAAGTTGATCCTGTTTGGGGCTGGTGTGCTTCTTGAATGTATTTATTCACATCTTTTGTTATATTTAGGAAGCTTTCTGTCATTATTTCTTGGACTATTCCTTCTACCCTTTTTTCTCTTTTTCTTTCCCTGGGACTCCCATACGTGTATACTGGTATTCTTGGTTGGTGTCCTACAGGTCTCTAAGGCTCTATTCATTTTTTTCTCATTCTTTTTTCTTTTTCCTCCTCAACTTAAATCATTTCAATTGTCTTATCTTTGAGCTCACTTATTCTTTACCTGCCAGCTCCAATCTACTATTGAAATCCTCTAGGGAATTTTTAATTTCCATTAATGTGATCTTCAACTCCTGTTTTCTGTTTGGTTCTTTTTTAAAATTTCTCTTTATTGAGAGTCTCAGATTGTTTATGTATCATTTTCCAGTTATCTTTTAGTTCTTTCTCCATGTTTTCCTTTATCACCTTGTAAATACTGAGGATAATTTTATTGAAGTCTTTGTCCAGTAAGTTCAAAGTCTGTCCTCCTTCAATGATGGTTTCTGGATTTTTACCTTGCTACTATTTCCTGTTTCTTTGTCTTGTAATCTCTTGTTGAACATTGTATATTTTAATATGCTAACTCAGGAATTTATTCCTTGAATTGTGTGTTCCTTACTTTTTTATCCAGCTAGAGATAGAATAGCTATTTCTTTCAGTGCCAGGAACTAACACAAAGAAACAAACCAGTGTAAATAATACCTTTCCAGGTCTCTGCGATTCTGCGGTGGCTGGTGCTCTCCTTAAGAGTTTAGCCCTCCTATCAGAAAATCAGAGCAAGGCAAAAGTATAGGGTTCTCTCTACCTTTTCTGAGCCTGAGTCTTGCCTGGGTTTATGCTTGCTCATGGCTTTAGGAATTAATTCTGCTTACCGGAATTCAAATGTCCCTTCTACTCCCTGTGATACAGATTTTCTCCCCTCTTGAGTGCTCTGTCCTTTGTTTTAAAACAGATAATCCTTTGCCCCAGGCTGCTTTTGCTTGATTGTTCTTACATTGCTTTAGCTTTAGCAAGCTGCTTCTGCCTGCCTGACAAATTCTGGAATTTGAGCCAAGATGAGTTTCCTAGTTAGTCTTCCAGCGTGCAAACCAATAAATTGGCACAAACATACAGGCATCCCATTATGAACATAGGAGTTACTTTGCTCCATCCTGAACAGGGCCAGGGACCATAAGTGGCACAGGCTGGCTCCAAAACGTGCTTGGGAGGGTGTGGGCAGAGGCCAGCAAGCTGGAGCTCCTCTTACTGTTTTTTCAAAGCTGCATTTTGCTGAGTTGGCACTCGCCTAGTTAGTTACTACAGCACTTTAACTATTTTCCAGAGTTCTGAGGGAGATGGCTCTGCCAGTTTTTGCTTTGTTCAAAGATTCTGTGGGGGGATGGCACCCTGGACCTTCTTACACTGTCATCTTGGTCGACTGGAACTTTTAATTTTCTTCAAGTAGTGTTTTAAGTAAAAGTTTTAGCTTTATATTTCAGGTAGTATTTCAAGTAAATTTTTAAATTATATCAGTAAGTACCCCTGTATTACTTCGTTGAAAATCAGAAAGTTTGGTCTCTTTCATAGGATTTACATCTTTATCCTAAGAGGACTTTTATCCAATAATACTGGACTGGGAATCAGAAGACAAGGGACCTGAAACCCTGTTCTAATTGCTATTCTATCCAGAGTCACTTGCCCTTTCTTGCTTCAGGTCCCTCAACTAAAAAATGTATATATAACAGATACTGGTCTACCCTCAATATGAAAGGTCAAGTGAAACTATCTGTAAAAAATATCAGAAATATAAGGTAGGATTAGAACTTCTCTCTAAAATATTCCCGGATTAAATTTAAAACTGTGTCAATTCTGAGTATATTATATATTCAGCCAAAGTTAATATATCTTTTCATTGCACTGGTCTCTTTACATCTTCAAGCAAATTTCTTTACAGATACAAAACAGGTGTGTTCTTAAAAGGTCGTAAGGTCAACTTTAAATAACCCATACTTAAATTACTAGAAGAATATTTTCCTCACAGGAAATTAAAGGTAGAATATATCATTTAAAAAATACTATCTCTTGGTTGGCTTAAAGAAAGGTATATTTTAATCACAGCAATGGATTACTTTCATGGCACTTTTTACTTCTACAAAGTGTGTTGTCATGTTTTATCATTTCATTCAGGAATGTTTTATCATTTATATATAATTATGCAAAGAAACATCTTTGTCTCAACAAGGGATTTCATTTTATTTGTGAATTTCCAGAGACCTTGATACAAAAAAATCTGATTCCTCTCAGCAATACATACAATATTATTTTACCTTTATTATTTTTTATTTATTTTACTTTTCTGCACATGAAACGGTTTACCTTACTGTAAAATAGGAAAACAACAGCTATCGTGTAGAGTTACTGTAAGGATTAAAGGAATTATGGAGTACAAACGCCCCGGCACATGGTACACAATCAAGGAATGATCTTTTCCTTCACACATCTTCCTCTGCTCTTTCATTCACTTCTCTTGTGATTCTGACTTATGCTTACACGAGGCAACTTTTTATTTACAGAGAAGGAAACTAAGACGAAAAGAAGTTAACCCTAAATAGCCCAATCAATTGGGAAAGCCTATGTTACAAGTCAGGCACTACTTCCCCAAATGCTAGCAAAAGTGTAAGCAGGACATGCAGCATGAAATGTCTTACGTTCTGATGGCGCCGCTTGCCGCCGAACTGCTTCCCCCACCAGTTCCTTCAGTTTCTTCTTAAGGTCCCTGCTCGTTTTCTTATAGAAATAAAGATCTTTTTCCAGCTGCTGGATTTTTTCTTGATATGTTTTGAAAGTTTCCATAATGCCTTCTCCATCTTGCTCTACAAAATAGAAATCTATGTTTAGAATCAGTTTTAAATAAATTATTCGAATTACGGCCTAACACAGCATTCAGACTATATTTAAAGGGTCAAAAATATGTTACATGTATCTGTTACCCAAATGGATCTGTTTTCAGCTATACTTTGGATTGTTCTTCCTGTAAAATTTTTTCGAGTAGGATTAAGTCCTTAGTCACATTCTCCACCCTACCCACTGCCAGCACCACATTTTCATGGTTCATGAGCACTTTTTGCAGTAGCCACTTAACTAGATTTATCCTTACAAGAGGAGAAGGTGTTTTCTATAAGAAGTTCACAAGTTTGGAACTCTTTCCATGAGTTATATTAATATCTTTTTTAAAGTTTGTGTCAGGAAATGTGGGGTTTATATGGAAAGGTATAAATCTAGGGTTTATAGGGCCAAGAAATATATAGTCAAAAAAACAAAAACCTGTCAAAAGCTAGGAACATTAAATCAAAAAGAAAAATGATACACAGAGGAGAAGAAAAAGAGGGAGTTATACTAGTTTATGCCACATAACTTAAAAGCTTCTAATTAATATTTATGAATGTCTCACACTGTGCATACTGGGTTATGCTTTAGAACCAATAAAACCCACTTTACTGACCTTCAGAAAGTATATATATTCAGACTGCTCTCTTAGTGCCATATTTATAAAACGGCACTATTGGTCTATTATTTTCTTTTGTTGCAACTGGCTGTTTTGCAGCATTTTGTTTAAGTATATTAGTACATTTTAATTACCCCATCATCTTATTTTTAAAAAACAATTAAAATTAATGACATCATAATTGTACTAAGAAATCATCATGGTGATGAATGTACAACTATTTACATGATGATATTGTGAATCATTCATTATATACCAAGAACAGAATGTTCACATGTTAAGAAGGTCATGTTAAATGTAGAGCTGTGTTCTAGTAGCCATGTTTCTCGAGGATGATTGTATAATGATATAGCTTTCACAATGTGACTGTGTGATTGTGAAAACCTTGTCTCTGATGCTCCTTTTATCTACCTTGTCAAGAAACGAGTAGAACATATGGAATAAAAATAAATAATGGGGGAAAAAATGTTAAAATAAATTTAGTTTGAAATGCTAGTGATAAATGAAAGTGAGGGGTAAGGGGTTTGGTATGTATAATCTTTTTTTTCTGTAATTGTTTTATTTCTTTTTCTGTTGTCTTTTTATTTTTCTGAATTGATGCAAATGTTCTAAGAAATGATGAATATGCAACTATGTGATGATATTGAAAATTACTGAATATATATGTAGAACAGAATTATATGTTAATGTTTTTGTTTGTTCTTAATTTTTTAAATTAATAAATTTAAAAAAGAATGGTCATGTTTATAAAACAATGTTAAGTTTTGTCAATAATTTTTAAAAAGCAAAAAAAATTAATGACATTATAAATCAGAATCTCCATAAAATCATATTACATAAATCAACTTAATTTTATGTCCCAAGTTCAGTTAAAATTAGAAAATTCATAAATTGTTAACATTTTCAGTTATGACTTTGTTATAAAAAACTTGTATAGAAATGGATGATTTTTTTAAAATGCTGCTGTTCAGCTAATGTATGAGCTTTTGTGGGAAAAGGCCAATTATTTTACACGTAGAAACTACTAAAATATCGCTTTTAGAGATTTAAAGTAAGACAGAATTGAAATTAGGTTAAAAACACATTCGAATACAATGACATATGGGATCCTACCACAGAAATCCTGTCATTAGGCAATTGGTTACTAATTAAGCAGTTATAGAATTAACTTGGAGGTAGATGCCTCAATGTTTAATTCAGGTGTTTTTCCAATTTTCTGCTTTCTCATGTTACTTCTTCAAGATCCCTTTTAACCCACTTTTAGCTACAGAATGATGGGCATCAGCTCTGACTGAATGAGGTGTCACCTGGTGGTGATGTTGTTGCCATAACAACTGTCTATACTGGGCCAAGTGCCCAGGAAATGTGATAATGGATTGCTATGATATCTCCCTTTCTACTCAAGGTGGATAGTTTAACTACTGTGCATTGAAAATGGTGGGTGTCCATCAGTTTTGACCTAGGATAACTTCAATGCATAAAAATGTGTAATCAACTGGAAATTATAACAAAGAGAACAATCTAGAAATCTAACAGGCCTAATATTTTAATTTTGTGAAGAGAAAATAATTTAAAATCATAGTACTCTATCCAAGATAGAAAATTTTCAACTATACACTGACAGGCCAGGAGGAACTCCACATTCCACATAAACATAGAACCACAATCGATATGAACAGGATTGCAGCAGTTCTTGTTACGCCTGTGCTGGGGCATGTGAAAGGGATGGCATTTCAGGCATTAAGAGCCCTATGTCAAGGTCAACGATCCTAAAACATGGAAACCAAAACAGGTAAAGCGTAAATCGTAAAACATGTAAGAGTAATGACAACTTATACATGCTGGGCTTTTACATAATCAAATTCTGTCTTTTTGCCCTAATACCCCATCTACATACCTCTACATAACTGAAAAAAAAAAAAAAAAAGGGCAGTTACCTTTGAAATGGTTTAACAACAATTGCATCTTTTGCTCATGTTCCTTTTGCTGGAGGGTCAGTCTTCGGTCACACTCCAATTTTAGATGTTCCAGTGTAGATTTCAACTCACGAACCATGTTATCCTGCTCCACAACTTTCATTTTAATTTCTTCATTCTGTAACTGTAGTTTCCGTTCAGCTTCTTGCAAATTAACCACCTACCAAATACATTTTTTGACTTTTTAAAATGTCTTAGGCAGCCTGATAAATTAACCTACTTCTTTTAGTCTATTTAAAGATGAACTTCCTTAATCAACCATTGTATCAGCGATTACTGCAAGGTACCAGGGTCCTTAGCAAATGATTTGTAACATGCTCAGAAAATAACTTACTTTTGAATTTGTTAGGATTATGAATTGGTAGCAATTTCATTTTAAATATAATTTTGCTCTAATAAAGTCACCCCTCCATAATTTCTTAGACATGATCTCTGGAGTTTATATTTTATATTTCTTTAATTCTATTTCTCTACTCTGTGGGTGAAATTGAGAAGCTAAAGACTGTACTGTAACAAGATAATTCCTACATTTAACCGTAAAATGGATGTTAAAAATAAGTGACACTATATTTAAATAACAAAGAGTTCAATTTCAGAGAACGTGTTTAGCTCATTGGGTTCTTCTCTGCACTTATATGAAGTGAAAATACTTCAGACAATGTCTTATGTCATAGACTTCATGAATTATCTAATGACCTTCTCTTCAGCAAAATACTCATTTCTACAAGGGTTCTCAGGCTCAGATAATCCATTGACCTTGGCCTGAGTGCTCTGAGTTAAGGAACCCACGCTTTAAGAGCACCACAAAGTTATTCTATATCGAAGCCTAGGTCAGTACCTAACCATTTTTCTGTTCTCCAAACAGCTACTATAGCATACGCTTTCATCAATAACTGTAGCTTACTACTAGACAGTGATTATCCAAGAGAAGGAGGGCTGGGTATAACATCTATATTAATTTTTTCATCTTTATTTCACTTGTTTAACAGAATTAGAAATTAGTTTTTAAAAATTCAGTGTTTTATATTTCATCAATTATCTGATATTTCCTTAAATTGAGAATACATTTCAGAGAGAATTATCTAGTAATTTAGAGAAGAGATCAATGTATTTCTCAATGCTGTGAATCATTTTCTGGATCAGTAAATTTTAAAACTGATATAAAATATCTCAATTTATATCACACACATTCAGGTTAATGCAATAATTCTCACCATCTTTGCCACTGATATGCCATTTCATCTTCACTCCACCTCATAGGTTATGAGGAGAAAGCACAACTGCCCATACCCAACAGCCTCTCCCATCTAACAATGAAGGAAAGGGAAACAAAACCTAGAGGGCCTCTCAATTTTTCGTGAATGCTGAGTAGCAACATCCAAATCTAGAAAATATCCAAGAAATCAAGGAATACAACTTAAATTCACTGATTTTAAAAAATATGTCAAAGGCCCTACAATGTTAACCCCACAAAGTAAGGCCTGCATATTTGGTTAATAATACAATTTCCAAATGACAATATTCAGAGTTGTAAAGAGAAATCATTCTTAAATTCGTAGTTACACCACCAAATCTTTAAGCCTTTCAGTTTAAAAAAAAAAAAGATTCAAAATAAACGTGGGATATATAAGTATCTTACTACTTTTTTAGAAAATATTCTACCCCTCAAAAACAAACCTTATTGAAATATCTGAAAAGAATAGCTCTAATCTCAACAGGACTCAGGCAAATTAGTTTTTCCAAGATATTTGCTTCACTGTGAGAGAGGTTTTGGAATGAAGCTCTAAGCGAGTTCTGGCGACTCTGGATACTTTCATTCTTGTATTCAATAGCAGCTTCCAAAGCTTCAATCCCTTCTTCAAGTTGGAAAAGAACATGTTCGTCCTAGATGTAATACAATACAAATCATTCATTTTAAATGAAATAGCATAACCTATATTTTGTCATATATGCAATCTCACTATGCTATTTCAGTCTATCTAGCAAAACCATGCTCTCTCTTCTACTAAATTTTAAGAAAATAACGTTTGAGTGCTTGCTATGCTGCAGAATGCACTGTATAAATGTGTGCGTGTATATACATACATATACATACATGTATATATACTGTATGAATATATACATACATATATGTATGTATATAATACATAATATATAATCTAATTGAATACTTACAATGAACTTAGTGTAAAATGGAGAAGGCTAAAGCTTGTATGGGTTATGAAACATATCAAGATCACACAGCAAATGCTGTGTGAAATACACTTGAGCAAAGCCTCAGCTCATAGGGCTAGCTTAATTGTAAAGTATCTCCCTTTTATAACTCTTAAAGTTCATATCATGTCAATATTTTCACTAATGAGATCTGGAGATATCCTGGTGTCACTTCAAATATCCTACCAAAGCAGGGCAGTGTGACAGTGGCTCAGTCACAGAATTCTCGCCTGCCAGACTAGAGACACGGGTTTGATTGCTGGAGCAAGCCTATACTAAAAAAACAAAAAAAGAAAAGAAAGAAAAAAAATCCTATCAAATTGCTCCTCTTATATTGCTAAAAGGAAAGAAGAAATAGATTTAGAATGACCTATTAAGAACTAGTAATCACAGGAGAGGTTCAGGGAGAAAAAACAAAAGTATGCATTAAAAAAAAAGTAGTGAGGGTTTAAGGACATGAAACATTTCACAAGATTCCAATGAGATACCATTAGAGGGCAAATATAGGCATTAAAAATGGTGGCAGCATAGTGTTTTTTTCACATACCAGAAGATTTCCTTAGTTAGGAAAACTTTATCTGAGAAATCTGACCTGAAAACCAAATTCTTGAACTACTCAAGGAACATGTTATTGAGGTCACCTAGATGTTAAGTTTCTTCATATCCTTTTTGCCAAGCTCTGTAATTATTATATAGTTTGAAGCCAGTGTCTACTGAATGATTGATGGAGAGGGGAAAGAAATAGGACTTTCATAGTCCTTGGTTACATGACCCAGATATTTCTCTCCACTCCTTCCCCAGTATCCCAAAGGAAAATAATGCATTTCTGATCTACCTAAAGAATAGTTAGGGTGATGACTTCCAGAACTCCTTTTCTGGAAATTCAGGAAAAAGGTATGTAATAACCTATTCCAACGGGAGGTTGAATAATATTTATTTTTAAGTATTTGAAAAACAATGTTCATCAGTCATTCTGTTTTTCTGTGCAATCATTTGGCCATCAAGAATTTGATGATCTGATAATCACTCCATAAGGAACAATTACTATTCACGTTTTTAAGAAAAAAAATTAAAGTTCTGACTAGGGTAACTTTCCAAAACCTACAACCTCCAGATGGGACCCTGGACCAGATAAGTCCTGAAATGCAGAAGGGCAAGCCTTTCCTGAACATTAACTAGTCCCTATTTAATATTATCAACAGCCCCTTCCAACATGAAAAAGTTAAAATGGGCATAGCCCAAAAACCCCTAAAGACTGGGAGAAAGATCAGAGGAGATGGTGGAGTTATACAGAGAAGGTAGGGTTTAACGAATGAGTATAATTGCTAAATCATTATACTGATATTTCTTTTAGCCTCCAGTACCTTAGAGCAGCTAGAAATAAAAACCTAAAACTGTGAAACTATAACCCATACCAAACTCTGAAAGCTGTTCTACGACTAATTGTCGCAATGTACTTTGAAATTATTGCTTGTATGTATATATGTTATTTAAAGAATATAACAGAGAAGATAGGATTTATTTAACAAATGAGTATGACTGCTAAATCATTCTATTGATATTTCTGTTGGTCTCCCATGTCTTGGAGCAGCTAGAAGAAAAAATGAAAAATCATGAAAGTTTAACCCATACCAAACATTAAAATTTGCTCTATCACTACTTGTTAAAATGTACTTGGAAATTTATTACTTTTTTGTACCTATGTTGTATTTCACAATTTTTAAAAAGTTAAAAAAAACTAAACAAATTAATCTGGGATAAAAAAATTAAAATTCTGAAAGATATTTAGGTGACTGGGTAAGAGGAAGCACAAAATAAAAGTAAATCAGTCAAAGAAAGTATTTGACTTTTGAATGTATACAGTAATTCTAGTTAAAAATTGTGTAAAGACTTGGCTCTCATACATGGCTGAGAAGAATCTGGTATAAATTTAGTTCCTATAGTATAGGGCCAAAGTTAAGAAAATATTGTAGTGTTGCTGTGTAGAACCCTGTAGATAGCCCACTCCAGTGAGCCTGCAGCTCTCTAACCCAGTGTAGGGCATAAGAGGAATGCTGGGTGGCAATGGGAAACTGTCCCAGGATGAAAAATTTGCCACAGAACAAACCATAGATTATCAAGAGTTGACTATGACTATGTGTGCTTTATTATAGGGCAGTGCTTTTCAAAACAGTGCACCGAGTTCTTGTTAAGTTCAGATTCTGATTCAGTGGGTCTGGGTGGGGTTTAAGACTCTGCATTTCTAACACGCTCCCAGGTGGTGCTGTTGTTGCTGAACCAGAGACTGCACTGTGACAGAAAGCAGTGGTCTCTAAACATTTTGACCAAACATCCCTATCAGTTAAAAAAAAAATTGGGGCATTCCATATATATATATTTCTTTTTAATTACATGCATATTCAAATCATGAAACATTCCATTGGCATTTGAAAAGATAAATCTAATAACTCACATTTTCTTCCTATACCTACTTAGTAGGCAACTGATCTGTATTATGAGAAAAAAGGGGTCAAATATGTTTTCATTTTTTAAATTTTAGTTTCTGGACTTTTCAGAAAAGGAGGTGATTGATCTATATTTAAATTGCTGAATAATTTAGAGTTATCTAGTAGAAGAGTTACCTAAAATATTTCTATCAAACTTTGCATAATGTAATATAAATAGGAAAAATATTTTACACTGTTGTGGAAAGAGAAAATAATACTAAGCAATATAAAGAAATCGAAACAAAACATTCCAACTAGATTTTATTGGTGTCTGGTGCCAGATTAGAATCTTGTGTTCCTGATCATCTGATCTCGGCAGATCTATTTGGGAATGTTACTCTTGCCTTTCTAACAGTGGTGAGAGCAGAGTGCAGAGCTCCACTAAGAAGATCCAACCATGTGAAAGAAGGATGCAGAGCAGCTCACAATGGCTAAATGATGGTGCCCTATCCACTGAAGGAGGCTCATTAGTACCTCAAACCAATCCTGAGCAGCTGCAAAATAGGTATCATGCATGAAACCATAACTATTTTCCCCACAAAGCCCTAAAGAATGTTCTTTGTAGTAAAATCCCATGTGAAGTAGAAACTTAAATGTTTTTTGATGATGATAATGGAGACTCTAACTCTTCTGCAAACAATTTGCTTATTCCCATTGCCTTATTTAAAGATGTTCTATCTAAAACTGTCTTCTTTCTTACATCTGCCAGTACATATCATTTTTTTCATAATTCAGGTCAGTAATTATAATCCATAGAGGCTACCCTCAAGGATACTACCCCCAAATTATTAATGCATTGCTTTCCATAAATACTATAATAACTATGGTTTTATTACATGATCTGTAAGTTGCTTTTTTATGTTCTTCAGGGTTTAGGGTTTTCTTATATTTGTCTTTTCTCACTAGATAGGGTATGGATTTCTCAAGGGAAACATAATGCTTTCTCTTTTGTTTTGTTTCTTCCATATGGTCTAGTAACACTCATGAGTAGTAAGGAATTCCTTAAATACCTAAAACCCTTGCTGAAACTTATGTTCTCACACCTCCCATTCTATAAACCTGGGGTTCCAATTTAATCACCTCAGGAGGATAGTCTGATTCCATGAGCCTATGCACAACTATGCAAGTTGTCATATAACAGGTTCCTCAGCTGCCACTTAGCCCCCATCAAGTTAGTGTTCAGTTCCTTTCATCATCTCAATAAGCAATAATCAAATTTCATGTTATCCTTTTTCCTGTTCCTTCTCAACCACCCCCTTAACTTTCTCTCACTTGCTCCAGTCTCAAACAGCACAAGATTCAACACGATGCATGATTTCCTAGTTACCCACCTTCTTTCAGCAATTCTCCTTTGGTTTTGATAATGGCAGGAAACCACCAACAAATATTTCCAGTGAAAATTCCGGCTCAAAAATTCATCTTTGACAAAGTAAGGAACTGGTATCATTGGCAACTGAATTAAAATTATGAAAACAGATAAAGTCTGGAATAATTCAATAGCCAATAAACAAATCTTTTACATAATTAAAAAAAATAAAGGTGAGTGAGAGGAGCTATATGTTCCCCTAACTGAAAAATATTTATAACTAAAATGTATTTTATTGGGATCTGAATTTTGCGTCTATTTTTGGCTGGACATAGCGTGGAACCTACTCATGAACACTGGTTATTTCTCAACCAAGATTCCACAAGAGAATTAAGCCTTAATGTCCTGGGCATACACTGTATGTAATGAATTATCTAGTGTCAGTCAAGAAAAATGCATGGAAAGAAGTTAGGTGCCATCCTTGGAAGAAATGAGAAAAGAGTCCCTCAATTTTCTGTGTTCTGTGATTTCAGATGAGAAATGCCAGCTGAGAAAGGCCATCTCAAGGAAAGCATTAGTCCCGCAATCCCTGACAATGCCAGGAAGGGGCTATGCCCATGAACCTCTATTTGAGGACGTCACAGTTTCTAGTCAAGCATGCTTTTTAGCACCAAACAGGTACCAGGGGAATTCACTCATCTGAAGAATTCTCAATGAAACAAAGTTTACCAGATTTATCATTTTTATCTTTATATGACAAAGGCCAAGGAAATTATCCAAGTGATCCATCATATAGTACTTCCAGTTCCAAAGAATACTGACTTACTTCAGGTGACAACACTCCACCATTTTTAAGTTTCTCATCCACACTGTTTCTTTGTCTCTGTAGTTGATCCTTTTCATTCTGGAGGGCTTCAACTTGTTCTGAAATCTTTATTTTCTCCTCAGCTGTGCTGTTCTGAAGCTGAACACTTTTTTCAGACAACTCTTGGTCCAACAAATTCAGGCGAGTTGATATTTTCAAATTATCTTTGTTTAAGGCCTAAAAAGACACAACCCACCAGACACCACCCAAAAAAAGTTACTAGAAAAACAGACTGCATATAAATTAGGAAAAAAAAAATAGAGAAATTACTAAATGAATATATTTTTATCTTCTATGTGAACCTTAAGCTGAAGTTTTTGGGTTTTTTTTTAAATGTGGATTCAAACTATGAATTCACTATCAATTATTGCTTTGGCCACATTATATGACACAACATAGGTTTAGAAAGGTAGTATTTTAAATTACTTTCCAAATAGAACTGTTTTTCCTTGGCCTGACTGTTTTAGAGTAGGATTATTTTTAAGTTTCCCAAGGGTAGAGATTTGGTTTGCTATTTACACATATCCTTTGTTTCTACTCTTAATTCGTTCTGGTCAGAAAATATGGCTAGTGAGATTTACTGAGACCTTCATTATGGTCCAATTTAAGATTATTTTTTAAATATTTTCATCAATTATTATGTTTATGTATATGCATGTACATACACACACACACACACACACACAAACACACTAATATAAAGTTTACAATAAAAAAACAAACAGCCCCCTACACAACCTTTTCATTTAAGTCTGACTCCCCAGAAACAACCAACTTCAACCTTAGCTATTTCTTCAGGTGTTTATATCCATGTTTCTAAATAACACTTAGATATTGTCTATTATGGAAGATAAGAATTCAGTACTCTGGCACATTTTCTCTTCTTTCCCTCCCTCCGTTCTCCCAATTTCAGTTATATTACAGGTTTTGGTAAGATCAATATTCGATTTACTTTATTAAGATTATGTGAATACCATTCGTAGCTGAACTATCTAGTATACAATGTTCATACTTCCATTTGACAGAACTTTGTTTTTTTTTTTCTGTAATTTTTTTTGAACCTTATAACTAATTCTTCTCAGGCTCTCTAATAGAATTATAAATATCCTTTCAATATTATTTTTTTCACATGACCCAACAATCTTTTCATTCCTTTGTTTGTTTGTTTTCCTGGAAACATTCTGCTTGGAAACTCTATCTTCCTGCTCCGAACTGCACTAGTTGTCCCAGGACTTCCATTTGGTATTACCCTACAAATTCTCATGTTGCATCACAATCTTAGGATCTTGAGTCTTCCTTTTCCAAAGTTTATGCCCTCAGTTTGTGGACATACGCCAATAGTTTCCTGAGATAGGCTAAATGGTAGACAGTCTTTTGGTTTGTTTGTTTTACCTGGAAATGTTTTTATTCTACCCTCATGTTTGATTGAAAATTTGGCTAAGAAGAGAATTCTTGATTGGAAATCACTTTTCCTCAGGATTTTGAAGATAGTACCACGACTTTTTGCCTCCAACAAAGAAAGGCGAACAGTCCAATGCCACCCTAATTCTTGAGATTTATAAGTAACTAATCTCTCTATCTGGAAGTTTTCAAAATCGCCAATGATATGATTTAAGTATTTTTTGCTAGATCCTTGAAGGGCTATGTCAATCTAGAGTCATAACATGCAGTTTTTGTTTTACGGATAGAGTATAGTCTTTTACCACCTTGAAGGTATTTTTTTTAAGGTTTTCCTGCTTTATGTTCTATCTCTAAATTCTCCAAACTATTTTTCTCCTTTTGTGTTGGTTTCTGTCATTAATGTTAGTGGCATGCCTGTAAGGTCCACTCACACTTAAGAGTCAGGTTCTAAAAGCTGAAAAGCCATGTATATTGGTGAGATTGGGCAACAAATGGCTTCACCATAGAGTATGTCTGGGATCTGACCACTTAAAGGTCTTTTCTCAGAGGCTGTTTCATAAAGAATCCTCTATTCATCAGCTGGGAAGTATAAGCCTGGTTGCCAGCATTCTGGGATCCAGGTAAGGGTTAGGAAATGGATATCTCAAGATTAATACGTAGTATTTCACTTATTCCCTGTTTGCAGTATTTTGGCTTACTCCAGTTCAATTCTTAAGAAAATAAATCCTCTCATCCCTAAGTAAGACAAGAATAGTTTCCTGTTTTCATCATTATACCTCAACCCTGCTTTCTGAAAATCTTGGTCCTGACATTTCTGAGTCTTTTTGATGTTCTATATAAATTATACTTCATTAAAGCCATTATTTAAAAAAAAAAAAAAAGCTAATGCTTAAGTCCTTGACTTTCATTGATGTCCTTCTCGAAATATTTGAATTTCAGTGTGTTCCATTCTTCTAAGTCAGTAATCACTCATTTATTTGCCTTCCATCTTATAAACATAATTCTTGTCATCTGCTATCTCCTACACTGCTTCTTTCCTTTTATGGGCCTTCTCCTTTTTAAAAAAAAAAACAGTGTTATTGAGATATAATTCACATACCAGACAATTCACTCATTTAAAGTGTACAATTCAGTGGTTTTTAGTAAAGTCAGAGTTGTGCAATCATCACAATTAATTTTAGCACATTTTCATCACTGCAAAATGAAACCCCATACCCATCAGCAGAATTCCCCATTCCCACCACCAACCTCCCCACTGAGCTGGAGTCAACCACTAATCTCTTTTCTGTCTCTATAGATTTGACTATTCTTGACATTTGATATAAACAGAGGCATACAATATGTGGTCTTTTCTAACTGGTTTCTTTCACTTAGCATAATGTTTTCAAGGCTCATCTATATTGTAGCGTAAATCAGTACACTTTGTTCCTTTTAACTGCCAAATAATATTCCATTTTATGGATATACCATATTATATTTATTCATTCATCAGTCAGTGGACATTTGGGTTGTTTCAACTTTGGGGCTATTATGAATAATGCTGCTATAAACATTTGAGTACAAGTTTCTGTGTGGGCATATGCTTTTATTTCACTTGCGTATTTACCTAGGAATGGAAGTACTGCACTATAACTCTATATTTAACCTCTGAGAACTGCCAGATATTTTTCCAAAGCAGCCACACCATTTTACAAGCCTATCAGCAGTGTATGAGGTTTCCATTTTCTCCACATCCTGACCAACACTTGTTATTTTCTGTCTTTCTTATTATAGCGATCCTAGTATGAAATATTATTTCATTGTGGTTTTGATTTGCATTTCCCTGATGGATCATGGTGTTGAGCATCTTGTTATTATTGGCAATTTACATATCTTCCTTGAAGAAATGTCTATTCAGATTCTTTGCCCATTTTTAACTGGGTTATTTCTCTTTTGAAACTGAGTTATATATTCTACACTCAAATCCCTTATCAGATAAATAATTGGCAAATCTTTTCTCCAATTCTGAGGGCTGTCTTTTTACTTTGTTGATGGTATCCTTTGAGGCACGGAAGTATTTCCTTTGTTGTTTGTGCTTTTGGTGTCATATCCAAGAAACCATTGCCTAGCCCAAGGTCACACAAATTTACATTACGAAGAGTTTCATGGTTTCAATTTTTGCAATTAGTGTTGATTTTATATATGGTATGCATAAATCTTTTTTATTCCTTTACTGTCATTTTAGCGGTGTTTCAAGAGGGAGCATAACAAAAATCAATGGAGCTACAGTATACAAATAGGGAACCCTAAGTTAAATCATGGACTTTAAATAATAGTACAATTATAAAAATGTGCTATCATAAGTTGCAACAAATGTTCCACACCAATGCAAAGTGTTGGTGGTGTGGTAGTATATGGGAATCCTGTATTTTTTCATCATTATTCTGTAAACACACATCATGTTTTTATTCTGAATAAATATTTCTCAAATACTGAAAAAGATATAATCATTACATGCCTTTTGTTCAGAAAAAAGTTAACCTAGCAAGCTTTTTAAAGGTTGGCAGTCTCAAGTTTCTTTCTATTTCATTAAAACAATTTTTGAAGAATTAATTTTGCTTTGATCTGTGGTTTTCATTTAGTTGTACTCATTACTTGTCATAGTATACTCTTGTCCCAGATAGTACATCTCCTTGAAACTAGAAAACTTTTTTTCTATATCGTGAAGTAACCATATTCAGGGAAAAGATTTCCCTATTCATTCCTTTCTCTTTTCTCCTTCTTTCTTAAATATTCTTTTGTAATATGCAATGTAATCATAAAGGTCTCAGGAAACTTTCTTCCATTTACTCACTTGATATTTTGATTTCTTAATCTCCTTTGTTGTCATTGACATGTTTTGCCTTCTATACTTGACCCCAAAAGCCAATTTGGGCAAGGCACCTGGATCCAAGACCATCAACTAGCCTGGATGGAGGGGCTGTCCCTAACCCTGTACCCAGCAGCCAGTACTAATAGATAATTCAGTCTTGATTGGGGAATGGAATTCAGAGCTGAGGTAGGTACAAATCCCCAGCCCTGTCTATCTGTTATACTGAGGAGGAGAGGTTAAGAACGTGCCACGATCAGCTCATACCCAAGCGGTCTACATGCTGGCTGAGAGGCAAGTCTAACAGAGGGCAGGTCTCTGATCTTCTTCCTATTCCACGGTTGAATGCGAAGCACCCAAGGCCTGCTGGAGGTGAATGAAGGCTACAGGTGAAAAGTCCTATTCAAGTCTGGGACAAACTAACTTCATCTCAGTTACTACTGTCACAGCAGAAAAGCTTCTGTTTAGAAAATATTTATTGATAAATCCAAAAAAGTGGTTCCTTGTCTGTCTACTCCCTCCACAATCATTCCTGTTTTAATACCAGAATCAAGGCAACTTCTATATAATGCTATTCCTTTGACTGGCTCATAAAATCCAGGTCCTCCATCAAAAATTTTTGTAAAGGCCCCCAACAAGTCTTTAAAATTTGAAAAATAAGCACATCTTCATTACATAAAATCTTTCTTTTACAGGACCCTATTATTTAGGTAGTTTTCAACTCTATTTTTCAACATTACCAATGTTCATCATAAACCATCAAATGGTAAAATTTATTTTAAAATATCCACTAATGTTAATAATAAATAAGTCATACCTGGAAGAACAGTGAACACTTTACTTCAAAACTGCAATAAATTTTAGTGACGAAAAACTTTTCATCATTTTATAAGCATTAATAAGCAAAATACACTGGGAACCTGAAGAAGAATTTTCTTTCGTTTTCTAAGTTTACAATGGTTGAATCACTCTTTAGAGAAAAAAAAATTATAGTTTATATGGCTTAAAACAAAAAGCAAATAACATTTAAATAGAATACCTGACTAGATCTCAACTTCTTATTTTCCAGGTGGCTTTTCTCCTGTAACAGGGCCTCCTTCTTAGAAACTATGGCCTCCCGTTTCTTTAAGTCTTCTTCTAGCTCTTCTAATTCTTGGCGTTGGTTCAGAACTTTCTCTACTTCTTCATCTAACCATTTCTTTTGCTCATCCAATTTCTACATTAAAATTTCAAAGAAATGTTATTTGTTTCTCCTTATGCCATAAAATTTGTATGATAATAATCTAATTTTGGACTGGCTAAAACGTCTGAAATGATCATTTTTAAACTGTCAGTGAGAATTAAGAATCAGTTTTCCTGTATGAGCCTTACTTCAAGAGGTAAGTGGTTGCAGTGATGTTTCATAAAGAATTAAAATTATGCCCCAAAAGTTAATACTTAAATTGTGTTGTATATATGTTACTAGAATTAAAAAAACAAAGACATTGGACTGTAAAACACAGTGAACCCTACTGTGAACCCTACTGAAGTAAATAATGGACTGTAGTTAATAGTACTATATTAACTATATACTATAGTTACATACTACATTAATGTGCTATATAATATAGTAATATACTATATACTTTAATCAATATACTATATAGTATATATACCATAGTTAATAGTATAGTTAATACAACATTAAAAAATGTTCTTTCATGAATTGTTAACAAATGTATGACACTAATGTAAGGTGTTTAATTTCAGTTTCTCTAAGCTACTAAACTAGTTCATGGATTATGACTTTTTCTTTTCAAAATGCAGCACTAAAATAATAGCTCCTTAGGGCAGGCAATGGTGGCTCAGTGGCAGAATTCTCACCTGCCATGCCAGAGATCTGAGTTCAATTCCCGGAGCCTGCCCATGCCAAAAAAAAAAATGTATATATATATCTTTCATATTTCATATATTACTTATGATACGTACACAATTTGAGCATGTTTGAAATGAAGAGCTCTGATTTTTAGAAACAGAACTGCCCCCATAATAATAAACCAATCTTTTCATGGTAATAAATGCAATCTAGTGAACATGGATTTCAAGTTCATATTCCACAACAACATGCAAATAAACCCATCTTTCTGAAACAACAATATAGCACATTCTTGGGTGAGAAAAAAAATTTTTCAATGAAATAAGAGAGCTTATTGATTCTTATTCCAGAAAAGTTCAGAGTGTAGGGATAGTTTCAGGCATGATGGAATCCAGAGACTCAAAGGATGCCATTAGGATTTAGTCTCTCCCTCTCTCTTTCTGTCCACTTCTGCCCCACTCTCAGACTGATCTCACACTCCACAGGCCTACACCCTCTTTCTCAACAATACCTTAGCAATATCAGTGGCAGTGGAGCATCTTTTTCTTAATATGAGAAAATAATGTTTTAATAACAGAAAGGTTTCCAAAGAAATATTAGAAATTTTGCATGCAAACAGTAAAATGTGCAATGTTTAAAGGTTTAATTTTATCCCCTCTTTTTTACCTTTATTTAGACAATCATCAAATAAGAAATAAATCAGGACACACTAAAGACAATTAACAAACCTGGAGGTGGTCTATACTTTCAAATGATCCTTCTCTCCTTTTCATCGTAAATGGATCAAGATCCTCAGCCTTCAGCTTTAGATCTTCTTCCTGTTGACCTGTTTTTAACTGTAGTTCCTATAGAATAAAAATTAGTGTTTGGTTTTACACTCTTGCCATCAATAAATATTTGTACAAAGAATCATGTTTGTTAACATTTACTTTCTTAGTTGCAAAAAGAGATAAAATGAGTATATAAAGGTTGGGGCTATTTGAGAAGAAAAAAATATATTAGTTCCATCATGAAAGGGACTATTATAAAAGCTATTTTATTGATGAGGAAATTGATGCTTAAATATCACAGCACAACCACAATTTCAGGGGCGCCCATATCTCTTAGCCCATCCATGGACTTGAATTAAGAATTTCTGCTCTAAAGTTATCACAATAAAAAAAAAGTAAAAAAAATGTTTTAAACTTCTGCTCTAAGAAGAAGTTGTAATATTTACTCAAGAGGAAAATGGAAAATAGGAGTGTCAGAAAGTTAGCTCCAAACAGAAGGCAAGATGTCCTTTAGGACCATGAGCAGGTTTTGTTTTGTTTTGTTTTGTTTTGTTTTGCATGAAGTGGGAATTTCAATATATCCTTGGGGATTCTATTCCCTTTTCTGAAATACAATCTACACCTCTTTTAAATGGGTCTTTGAGCTACAATTAGAGAAGATATGACTAGAAGGAACTGAATTGCCCTAGATAAGAACATGAAAAGTTTAAGTTACAAGTAGAGTTGCATTTCAGCAGTCTATACACTCTAAAACTGAGAATTTTTTCTTTTTCCTTGGCAGGGATTTAGAGAGTGTTGTATTTCACTGGTTTAAGCTAGGGCCTATAAGAGAAGAGGCTCTGAGACCCAAAGATCCACAAAACCAAGAGGCAGGCCTGCTCCTCATACTGAAGGAAGTACTGTAAGAAAGACCTAGGTTGTTGGTAGTAGAAATGAGAACTGGATAGATCCAAGATATTCAGAAGATATAATATATGGGATTTAATGGTTTGTTGGTTATGGATGAGGAAGAGGAGAAAGTAAAGGGTGGCTCCTAAATTTCTAGTTTACCCAATTGAATGAATTGGTATGTGTAAGGCACACTGGAGAACTATATTTTCTTCCCCCACGAAGGGTGTGGGAGAGATAAGTAAGGAGATCATGAATTAATCTATAAAATAACCTAGTGTAGATGTCAATGACTGAACATATGAATCTGTAGCTCAAAGGACAGATATGGGATTAAGGATTAAGTTTGGGGGTTGTCAGTTTTTCTGAAGCCAGGAAAAAGATGCAGTTGCTAGTATCTTGAGGAATTCCAATATCTGAAGGACTGATAGAACAGGATGAGCTACTAAAAACCAAGAACAAGCAATCAGAGAGAAAAACAAGGTGAGTGTGATTTCACAACGGCAAAGAGAAAAATATTTCAAGACGGAAGGAGTAGTGAACTGTACTGGATGCCACTGCGGTGTTAGGTAAGAGAGGACATTAGTGACACAGAGAGCACAGTGAACTTTGCAAGACCTTTAAAGAAGATGGAAGAGCCAGAAGGCAGCCTGGAGAGGATAAGTGGATGCAAAGGAAATAAGCAGATGGAGTCAACTTTTTCATGAAGTTTGGTTATACAAGGGAGAAGAGAGAGAGAGGGAGTAGATGGAAGGAAAAATATGGTTGAAAGAGAATAATTTCAAGGTGAAAAATATCTCAGGTGTTTAAAGAAGGAACCCAGGAGAAACAGGTTAAATAAGATAAGTGTTTAGCAAAGTATTGACTGAAAGTAATATGAAAAAAAAAAAGATCGCTATTATAATAATTATTGCCATTATTATTAATGCTCTTTGAGTTCTTGCTAAATTTTGTATAGTTTTTTTTTTTTTAAGGTGTGGGAACATATTATATTCCATTGTTAAAAATCTAGGAACCCTCAATTATGCTCCAAGCCTTGGATTTAGCTTGACATTTCAATAGAACACAGACTAGCACACATAGTTGTTTGCTATTGTTACTACAATCATCATCCTTTTCTTCAAAAGGACCCTGTGAGGCAAATATAATTAAGATAAGTATGATTAAGGAAAAACAGACTCAGAGAGAGTGATTTTCTCAATATAGAAAAGGGTTTCCCAGTTAGCAACTGTGTGAGCGGGGATTTGGTCCCAGGTTTGTCTGACTCCAGAGCCCAGATTTACACCACCAGTTCCTCCCCAGGCCAATCCATCTATAGAACTGCTGGACAGACAGGTCTGCTCACTCTTCTGCTCACAATGAATGAAATGGTACCATTCTATTTCATGGTTTTTCCCACGTCCTACATGGAAAATGCCTATCAAAGTACTTTGAAAATGAGAAATCCTGTTCAAATGTTAGATATTATTTAAAGTCTGATTTATATTTTTATGTTTTTTACATCCTCAACTAAAATGAAGGCTTAGTAAGAGAAACTATACCACTATACATTCTTTTTGAAGTCAAAGACCTTATTAAACTGAAAGTACTCAGTTCAATAAGTTGGTTTCACTATGTAGATGAACAAAACTTTAACGTGAATAAGGCCAAGTTAGGGAACTCACAAGCCACCTGAATCAAGACCTTGGCTTCATTAGCTCAGAGGTGTTTAACATTACATGTTATGCTTAACAGAAAAGTATGACAATATTACTTTGATTTTTTGTTGATCCCGCTTAATTTCTGCATCCAGTTGCTTCCTTTTCTCATTTTCTTCTCGAAGTCTTTTCTGCAGCTGTGCCTTCTGATACTTCATGTGACCTACATTCTGCTCCAGTTCATTAGCACGCTTCTCATTTTGGATGGACAGCGTTGCCATTTTCTTACTATCCTGTTGCTTCTTCTGTAAAACCTGAGAGCATGTGGAATATTTCAAAATGAAAAACTGCATCTATCACGTTTCTCAGTTAAAATGAAATTCCTAATTCAGTGGCAAGGGTAGGCAACTTGTCCAGACTTTCTTTTTGATGGGTTCACAAACAATTGCT
This sequence comes from Tamandua tetradactyla, assembly GCF_023851605.1. Taxonomy (NCBI): domain Eukaryota; kingdom Metazoa; phylum Chordata; class Mammalia; order Pilosa; family Myrmecophagidae; genus Tamandua; species Tamandua tetradactyla. The sequence goes on along the minus strand of NC_135328.1, from coordinate 116,425,356 downwards.
TTCTTGACCTATTGTAGAAGTCTTTCCAACCTCTTGTGGATTTGTTCTTTCTATATGGCTGCATAGTATTCCTCTGTGCTTTATTTTTACCTTTAGTCTAAATCTTAATCCCTTAGTTAAAATGATCAGAACTGATATCATTTTTCCTGAGTGACCAATCATTACAATTACTATTTCAACATCTATTGTAAGCATAACTTCTCCTCCTCTAACTAAAATTATCTGTAAAAAGCATTAAAAAATTGCTAACATTTTCAAAGAGTTTATACTAGCAATATAAAATACCAGAGCATTACAATTCAGTTCTGATCAAACAAACAGACTAAACTTGGATTATTTGCTTAGCAGTACACTAACTGCCTCTTAGGTGACAAAAACCTAAGGTGAGGTCATTTGTAAATTATGCAGACCACATTAATTATTTCCTTTATTTTGGCAATAGATTTTTAACATGAACACATTTTGTTTTAATTAAACTAATTATTCCCTGAGGCATTGTAGCTTAGAGCAGTGCAACTATGTTACTAAAACTGTGGTCTACAGACCAGAGTCAGTCCACAGATTGTTTGCTATTGTCAATTTGCACCACTGAGAACACTATCAGATTCAGGTGACCTTGCAGAAAACTTCTGCAAGTTTTCTTGATGAAGGAAGTGGTATGTTGATTTATCTTTATCTTACTGCAGACCAACAAAATACAAGTCTGCAGATGGACTACTTTGAGTACCACTGGGTCAGAGTGTCCTTTGCGGATTCCCACACCTGGATCTGTATGCTGGCTTTGTGTCTTATTACTGACAGTAATTGTAACTGGAGTACATATAACAATACCAGTATTTTAATGTCTATTTAACATAATATTGACAATATCAGTTTAAATATTGATAAAAGTTGTATAAGGTTGCCATTGTCTTTTTTCTTTTAATTTAGAGTGGCATTCTTTCTTTTTCACATAGTTGTGTATTCATCACCATTTGCATCACTAAGAAAAAGAAATAAAAAGAAAAAACCCATACATCCCATACCCCTTAACCCTCCCTTCTCACCAATCACTAGCACTGCAATCTACCCAATTTCTTTACCCCTTATCCCTCACTATTATTTATTTTTTGACCTTACTTTTTTACTCATCTGTCCATACCCTGGATAGAGGGAGCATCAGCCACAAAGTTTTTACAATCACAATCACATTGTAAACACATAGTTATGCAATCATCTTCGAGATTCAAGTTTACTGGAATACAGTTCAACAGTTTCAGGTGCTTCCCTCCAGCCACTCCAACACACCATAAACTAAAAGGGATATTTATATAACGCATAAGAATAACCTCCAGGATAACCTCTAGACTCTGTTTGAAATCTCTCAGCCACTGACACTTTGTCTCATTTCTCTCCGCCCCCTTTTGGTCAAGAAGGTTTTCTCAATCCCATGATGCCGGGTCTTGGCTCATCCCTGGGAGTCCTGTCCCATGTTGCCAAGGAGATTTATACCCCTGGGAGTCATGTCCCATGTAGTGGGGAGGGCAGTGAGTGCACCTGCAAGTTGGCTTAGAGAGAGAGAGGCCACATCTGAGTAACAAAAAAGGCTCTCTGGGCATAATTATAAGCCCCAAGACCATCGGCTTGATCTATTGAATTGCTTATCCTCACTGCTTGAGAGAATATCAAGAATTCCCCAGATGGGGAAGTTGAATATTTCCTCCTATATCCCCAATCCCCCAAGGGGATTTTACAACTATTTTTTTATTCTCTGCCCAAATTACTCTGGGATATATCCGGGCATCATACTAACCTATACAAGCCAACAAGATCTCATTCCCTATTCAAGATTCCATGTAATTATAGTGTTCAACTAAACTGATCAGAGAAGTTAAATTAGATAATGTGCTATCAAAAATATAAATTTTGCACCAAATAAACATCTCTCCCTTTGAACTCACACAGAAGTTGAAGTTTTAGAAAACAGACCATATCATCCTTTACCCTGTATTCTGATTTACCTTAGTCCTATTCAGATTAGCTTCATGCATATCTCCACTCAAAGTCTGATCACTTTTTTAGCTTTTTAAACAGTTGCTGTATGGGGTACTGCTGACTTTCATAGCTTCAGAGCTCTAACTCTGAGTCTCAGGTGTCACACAAATACCCAAAGTTCTACAGGATGACCAGGCTATACACAAATAGCTTAGCATCTCAGAATTTAGAAATAACAGTTACAACTCCAGAACAGATGTGACTGCTGTAAGAACATACAATCTAGGACCCTTTATATTAGGCCTCAACCTGACAACCCATGCTCTTGACTTCAACACTCCATGCCACTGTCTTTTACACTTATTCCACAGATACTATTCCACCTCACAGGAGCTCAAAAGTGACGTTGTTAGTATTAGAAGATTAATACAGCATATAGCTCTCTACATACATTTAAAGACATAAAAATACAGATTACATGTTTTTTTATATATTGAAATAATTGCATTACGCCAATAAAAAAAGCTGGTATTTCAATCTTTTTAAATGGTATGCTATATATTGACAATATTGAAAACTGGTATTGTCATCACATCTTATGTGACTCTGAATCAATTATTTTACCTTTCTAAACCTTAGTTTCTCCATTTTACAAATGGAGATTAAAATATCCACTGCAAAGGATTAAAGAGTAAATGATACATATATAGACATCTGGTAAGTCTCTATATATGATACCTATATAGACATGATATATATATATAGAATGATACATATATGGACATCTGGTAAGTCTATATATATGTCCACTTTGTGGACACTGAACAAATGGTGACTACTGTCCTTATCACCATCCCCACCACACTCATCATCCTCATCCCCACTGGTAGTGCAAATGATAAAGGCACAGGAAGTTCTTAAACTACACATAATCTTGTTTCAGTCCTCTGCTGTGTTGGATGTTTCTTTTAAGCTTAAAGTCCTGTGTCTTCTTTCCTTTCCTTATCAGTACCCTGGGCAGTAAAGAATATGTAGCAGGAAACATGGGAAGCAAAGATAAGATAATTCACAAACTCTATTAATAACCTTTAATTTTCTAATCACAATCATTTTAGCTATGTGAAATAGAAAAAAATATAAAAATAATCTTCTCTAAATCCATATGCCAGATTTAAATGATAGTTGTATATGATAAATACAATACATAAACCTTTTAGAAAAACAATAATTCTGGTCAGTATTAATGTTAAGTATAAGAATTACAATCAGAGCTGAAGCTAGGATATAAACCTATGAAACAATAAACAAAATTTCATAATAAACAGAAAGGAAAAATCTTAATTGTTGTGTTCTAGTAATGTTTTGTAAAAATGAATATTTTGTTAAACATCATAGCCCTAATATGAAGCTTCAAGCCAAGAGTAAGAATTGATCCAAAACTTTCTAAACTGAATTAAATGAAAATATGTATTCTGGAAAGAAAAGTGGTAGGTGTGGCATATATAACATCCGCCTTTAAGCAGTTCAAACATTCAAATCATATTATTTTGACTTGGCTGTTGATTTGAGGTAAAAACTTTTACTGAAGATATCTAGCCAGATGTCTGAGGAGGGAAAAATCTAGGTATCCTGGGAGAAGAGAAATTTTTGTTCTATTCATCTCTGCTGCCACACACAGCTGGATCTGGCACTTAGGAGGTGGGCAGTAACACTTACTTTGCTGAAAGAAAAGAATAACTACAGCACAGTTTTCAAAATAATAATAATGATGCTCAGTATAGGTTAACTACAATGAAAATTCACCTCCAATAAAAACAAAATGACAACAATAGATCATGAGATGAAAAAAACTGAAACATTCTATTAAATATGCTATGATCAAACTAACAAAGCACCTTAACTATCCCCAAAGCACCTGGCTATGGCTTCATTGTATACCATCTCTTTATAATGGAATATTTACTGTAGAATTGAATTTCTGACTGTAACTATTTTCAAAGTTATAGCTAAATCCAGGAATTAGGAAATTAAAGTGAGTTGTAGTACTCAAAATTAATAATCTTTCTTAAGACAATCAACTATGGTTTCAGAAAATTGACTTAAAGAGAAAATGACACTATTTCAGTCATTTTTTATCTCTTACCAGGTATTTTTAAATAATGGCATTAAAATGACACATTTCTTGAATGAAAAAATATACTCAGTTAGTGGTTGTAAAAATACATAACTGACGAGTACGTCAAAAAAGAAGAGCTGCCATCCAGTTTCTCTTGTTGGTTTTACACCTACTGAAAAAAAAAAAACACACACACACAAAAAACTGATTCCTACTTCTTTCCTAAACTCAGTACAGTAATCCCCAAAAGCAGGAAGGCTTAAATAAGTTATCTCAAATATACTTTAAAATTACCTGGACTCTTAGCTTTGCAGCATCCATCTTTTTACGGAACTCTTTCTGTAATTTTACTTTCAAAGCAACATCAGAAAGTTCTTTGTTTTCCAATTCCCGAAGCTGCTTTTGTGTTTCAGTTAATTCCACTTTCGCCTGTTCTGCTTCATGCTCTAGTTTTGTTACTTTCAGAGAATACTGCTTGCTTACAGCCTTGGCATCGTTACCTTCACCATAAAAATAATAATAAAAGCAATTTTAAATTATGTAAAAAAAAATTGAAGAACACATCAAAAACATAAAAAATTCTCTATACTAAAAATCCACCTGGGCATAGCATTAAAAACCCAGCTATCTTCTCCCATCCCTATCAAACACAGCTTGCCACCTGGCTCCTTAATAATTAGTTCCCTTTATTCCCATCTGGTACCATTCAATCTTCTCAAAAGTAGAGAAAGAAGACAATGAAACCCCATCATTCAGATTCAAGAGTTACTAAGACTTTGTCATGGTTGCTGCATCTATGCCTTTTTTTCCTTCTGTTTTACTTTGCTTAAATATTGTAAAGTAAATCGCAGGTGTCGTATCACTTTACATATACATACTTCAACACGCTTACATCCTGACAAAGTATGGATATAACCAAATGTCAGTATCACCACTGAATATTAATACTCACCAGTCCACATTCAGACTTCCCCAAATATCTCACAAATGTATTTTATAATTGATTTATTTTAATCCAAACACAGTCAACAATACATACGATTATTATGTCACTTAAGAATCTTTTACCTAGAGCTGACCCCCTCCTTTTTCATTTCATTGATCTGTTACAAATGAATTATTTTAAAAATGCTTTCCTTATATTTAAACGTAAAGAAAAATAGAACATAAATATTTCTATGTCTCTCTTCATCCTAAGCCATACTACTGACTTGAGTTTGAACTGCTCTGAATATTTAGCTGTCCTTGAACTAGAATGACAAACTCATGGCAATAGGAAATAGAGTATAGAACTCCAGGAAAAAATAATTTCCAAGAACAGTTTTTTATACTGCTTTCCAGTTCCTTATCCTGCTCTACTACTGAAAATCTCTTAATTCTTAAGAAAAATGGTCATTGAACTAAATGCAGTACAAATTCTCTTGTGGCTCTAATACTCTATGGTTAGATGACTAACTTTAACATAAATACAATTACTATATTTTAAAGATCTAAGACCCCACCAATATTTTATGAACCACTAAGGAAAGAAAATACAATGCCAATTACACCATGATACATTATTAAGCTCCACGGATTCTCAGATGCACATTAACACATTTCAGAGGTGTTAAAATGTGAAAACAAAATATATTAGAATCTATGGAACATAGTATAGTTGACATTACTATTACTATTATTATTATTATTATTATTATTATTGGTTGAAGAAGCTGCTCTTTAGGAAGTCTTTAGTGAGAGGGCTTTGAAAGTAAGCACATGTTGACCCTTTTACCAGTCACCATCTCTGACGACATCAGGAGAGTGCCAAATTACCTTGTTTGGATTGAATTGTGTCTCCCAAAAAGATAAGTTGAAGTCCTACTCAACAGTATATAAAAATGTGATCTTATTTGGAAATGGGTCATTACAGATGGCACTAAGCATGTTAAATTAAATACTGGAGTAGAAGGTATTAATCCAATCTAACTGGTGCCCTTATAAGAAAAGGAAATTTAGACAGAGACAGAGGAGAGAATGTCATGGACAATCCAGCAGTAGCTAGAAGAGGCATGGAACAGATTCTTCCCAGCTGACTTTGGAGGAAGTAGAGCCCTGGTGACACCTTGATTTCAGACTTTTGGCTGCTAAGGCCGAAGAGACAATAAATATCTGTGCTTTTAAGCCATGCAGTTTGCGGTACTTTGTTATGGCAACTCTAGGAAATTAAGAATTACACTTTGTTCTAATGATTAAGAGGAAGGCTTTCCAGTATGGACAACCAAAGCTATAGGCTGAGCCCACAGTCTTGGGGTTTGTTCATATGAAACTTAACCCCACAAAGGATAGGTCAAGCCTACTTAATATTAGGCCTAAGAATCACCCCCAAGAGGACCTCTTTTATTGCTCAGATGTGGCCTCTCTCTCCAGCCAACACAACAAGCAAACTCACCACCCTCCCCTGTCTATGTGGGACATGACTCCCAGGGGTGTGGACCTCCCTGGCAACGCGGGACAGAAATCAGAGAATGAACTCAGACTCAGCATCAAGGGATTGAGAAAAACCCTAGAATGAGCTGAGACCCAGCATCAAGGGATTGAGAAAATCCTCTTGACCAAAAGGCGGAAGACTGAAATGAGACAAAGTATTAATGGCTGACAGATTCCAAACAGAGTCGAGAGGGTATCCTGGAGGTTATTCTTATGCATTAAGTAGATATCACCTTGTTATCTAAGAGGAAATGGAGAGGCTGGAGGGAACTGCCTGAAAATGTAGAGCTGTGTTCCAGTAGCCATGTTTCTTGATGATGATTGTATAATGCTGTAGCTTTCACAGTGTGACTGTGTGATTGTGAAAACCTTGTGTCTCCTCTCCCTCTTTGTCCGCCTGCCCGGTGCGGCGCTCACGCCCCGCCAGCCAGCCCGCCCTCCTCTCCCTCTTTGTCCGCCGGCGCGGTGCTCACGCCCGCCAGCTACCCCGCCCTCCTCTTCCTCTTCCCCCTTCTGCTCTGGCGGCGCGCCATCCGCCATCTTATCTTTCCCTTTCTCCTCTTGCTCCAGCAGCTCTCCAACCACCACCGTGCCCTCTTCCGCCTTCACCGGCTCCTCCGCCACCGGCCACGACAGCCTTGCCACCCTCACCTTTCCTCCTCCAGAACAGCTACTGGGGCAGTGGAGACGATACAGGGCAGCTCCCGGAGCCACGACGGAGATCAAAGGGACGGCGTACCCCATCCTGGAACGGCTGACTGTCTGGGAGAACCAGCTCCGGTGAGATCGCCGAGGGGTGCGGGCTTTCCCGGGGGGGACGGCAAGCGGCCGGAGTCCCTCCCTTCCGCCTTCCCAGGCCAGCTGGCAGAATTGGGCAGGTGGTCCCCTCGGGCCGCGGCGGCTGGGGCCCCCACCACACGAGGCTCCCCGGATCAACTGAGAGAGTTGGGTCAGAAATCCCCAGACCGCGGAGAACAGTGACCGGGGGGTCCCTTCCAAGCACGTGACTCCCCGGTCTGGCTGGGAACAGTGTACTCTCCCAGGCTGCGGCAGCTGGCACCCTCTCGCCACGCTTGGCGCCCCGGGACGACGAGGAAATTCAGTCGGGCGCTCTCCCGGGCTGCGGCGGCCGGTGACCCTCCCCGCGTTCGGACCCCCAGGCCGGCTGGCACTCTTCCAAGCTACTTCGGCTGCCGAAACTCCCCCACGGCGACAGTTTTCCAAAATTAAAGGACCCACAGCAACTTTTACTGGTGGATCCCGTAGACAAACGTGTGCCACAAGCGCCACCGACTGGGCAGGATAAGAAAAACAGAACCCAGAGATTTCACAGAAAAATCTTTCAACTTGTGGGGTCCAACACCCTGGGAAATCTGACCAAATGCCCAGACGCCAACAGAAGATAACAGATCACGCTCAGAAAACTGAAAATAAGGCCCAGCCAGGGGAACAAACCAATAGTTCAAATGAGATACAGGAGCTGAAACAACTAATGCTGAATATACGAACAGAAATGGAAAACCTCTTCAAAAACAAAATCGATAAATTGAGGGAGGACATGAAGAGGACATGGGCTGAACAAAAAGAAGAAATAGAAAAACTGAAAAAACAAATCACAGAGCTTATGGAAGTGAAGGATAAAGTAGAAAAGATGGAAAAAACAATGGATATCTACAATGATAGATTTAAAGAGACAGAAGATAGAATTAGTGATTTGGAGGATGGAACATCTGAATTCCAAAAAGAAACAGAAACTATCGGGAAAAGAATGGAAAAATTTGAACACGGGATCAGGGAACTCAAGGACAATATGAACCGCACAAATATACGTGTTGTGGGTGTCCCAGAAGGAGAAGAGAAGGGAAAAGGAGGAGAAAAACTAATGGAAGAAATTATCACTGAAAATTTCCCAACTCTTATGAAAGACCTAAATATACAGATCCAAGAAGTGCAGCGCACCCCAAAGAGATTAGACCCAAATAGGCGTTCTCCAAGACACTCACTAGTTAGAATGTCAGAGGTCAAAGAGAAAGAGAGGATCTTGAAAGCAGCGAGAGAGAAGCAATCCATCACATACAAGGGAAACCCAATAAGACTATGTGTAGATTTCTCAGCAGAAACCATGGAAGCTAGAAGACAGTGGGATGATATATTTAAATTACTAAAAGAGAAAAACTGCCAACCAAGACTCCTATATCCAGCAAAATTGTCCTTCAAAAATGAGGGAGAAATTAAAACATTCTCAGACAAAAAGTCACTGAGAGAATTTGTGACCAAGAGACCAGGTCTGCAAGAAATACTAAAGGGAGCACTAGAGTCCGATACGAAAAGACAGGAGAGAGAGGTATGGAGAAGAGTATAGAAAGAAGGAAAGTCAGATCTGATATATATAAAATACAAAAGGCAAAATGGTAGAGGAAAATATTATCCAAACCGTAATAACTCTAAATTTTAATGGACTGAATTCCCCAATCAAAAGACATAGACTGGCAGAATGGATTAAAAAACAGGATCCTTCTATATGCTGTCTACAGGAAACACATCTTAGACCCAAAGACAAACATAGGTTGAAAGTGAAAGGTTGGGAAAAGATATTTCATGCAAATAACAACCAGAAAAGAGCAGGAGTGGTTATACTAATCCAACAAATTAGACTTCAAATGTAAAACAGTTAAAAGAGACAAAGAAGGACACTATATACTAATAAAAGGAACAATTAAACAAGAAGACATAACAATCATAAATATTTACGCACCGAACCAGAAAGCCCCAAAATACGTGAGGAATACACTGCAAACACTGCAAAGGGAAATAGACACATATACCATAATAGTTGGAGACTTCAATTCACCACTCTCATCAATGGACAGAACATCTAGACAGAGGATCAATAAAGAAATAGAGAATCTGAATATTACTATAAATGAGCTAGACTTAACAGACATTTATAGGACATTACATCCCACAACAGCAGGATACACCTTTTTTTCAAGTGCTCATGGATCATTCTCAAAGATAGACCATATGCTGGGTCACAAAGCAAGTCTTAAAAAATTTAAAAAGATTGAAATCATACACAACACTTTCTCGGATCATAAAGGAATGAAGTTGGAAATCAATAATAGGTGGAGTGCCAGAAAATTCACAAATACATGGAGGCTCAACAACACACTCTTAAACAACAAGTGGGTAAAAGAAGAAATTGCAAGAGAAATTAGTAAATACCTAGAGGCGAATGAAAATGAAAACACAACATATCAAAACTTATGGGACGCATATAAGGCAGTGCTAAGAGGGAAATTTATTGCCCTAAATGCCTATATCAGAAAAGAAGAAAAGGCAAAAATGCAGGAACTAACTGTCCACTTGGAAGAACTGGAGAAAGAACAGCAAACTAACCCCAAAGCAAGCAAAAGGAAAGAAATAACAAAGATTAGAGCAGAAATAAATGAAATTGAAAACATGAAAACAATAGAGAAAATCAATAAGACCAGAAGTTGGTTCTATGAGAAAATCAATAAGATTGATGGGCCCTTAGCAAGTTTGACAAAAAGAAGAAGAGAGAGGATGCAAATAAATAAGATCAGAAATGGAAGAGGAGACATAACTACTGACCTCACAGAAATAAAGGAGGTAATAACAGGATACTATGAACAACTTTACGCTAACAAATACAACAATTTAGAGGAAATGGACGGGTTCCTGCAAAGACATGAACAACCAACTTTGACTCAAGAAGACATAGATGACCTCAACAAACCAATCACAACTAAAGAAATTGAATTAGTCATTCAAAAGCTTCCTAAAAAGAAAAGTCCAGGACCAGATGGCTTCACATGTGAATTCCATCAAACATTCCAGAAAAAATTAGTACCAACTCTCCTCAAACTCTTCAAAAAAATCAAAGCGGAGGGAAAACTACCTAATTCATTCTATGAAGCCAACATCACCCTCATACCAAAACCAGGCAAAGATATTACAAAAAAAGAAAACTAATGAATATAGATGCAAAAATCCTCAATAAAATTCTAGCAAATCGTATCCAACAACACATTAAAAGAATTATACATCATGACCAAGTAGGATTCATCCCAGGTATGCAAGGATGGTTCAACATAAGAAAAGAAAATCAATTAATGTAATACACCATATCAACAAATCAAAGCAGAAAACTCACATGATCATCTCAATTGATGCAGAGAAGGCATTTGACAAGATTCAACATCCTTTCCTGTTAAAAACACTTCAAAAGATAGGAATACAAGGGAACTTCCTTAAAATGATAGAGGGAATATATGAAAAACCCACAGCTAATATCATCCTCAATGGGGAAAAATTGAAAACGTCCCCCTAAGATCAGGAACAAGACAAGGATGTCCACTATCACCACTATTATTCAACATTGTGTTGGAGGTTCTAGCCAGAGCAATTAGACAAGAAAAAGAAATACAAGGCATCAAAATTGGAAAGGAAGAAGTAAAACTATCACTGTTTGCAGACGATATGATACTATACGTCGAAAACCCGGAAAAATCCACAACAAAACTACTAGAGCTAATAAATGAGTACAGCAAAGTGGCAGGTTACAAGATCAACATTCAAAAATCTGTAGCATTTCTATACACTAGTAATGAACAAGCTGAGGGGGAAATCAAGAAACGAATCCCATTTACAACTGCAACTAAAAGAATAAAATACCTAGGAATAAATTTAACTAAAGAGACAAAAAACCTATATAAAGAAAACTACAAAAAACTGCTAAAAGAAATCACAGAAGACCTAAATAGATGGAAGGGCATACCGTGTTCATGGATTGGAAGACTAAATATAGTTAAGATGTCAATCCTACCTAAATTGATCTACAGATTCGATGCAATACCAACCAAAATCCCAACAACTTATTTTTCAGAAATAGAAAAACCAATAAGCAAATTTATCTGGAAGGGCAGGGTGCCCCGAATTGCTAAAAACATCTTGAGGAAAAAAAACGAAGCTGGAGGTCTCGCGCTGCCTGACTTTAAGGCATATTATGAAGCCACAGTGGTCAAAACAGCATGGTATTGGCATAAAGATAGATATATTGACCAATGGAATCGAATAGAGTGCTCAGATATAGACCCTCTCATCTACGGACATTTGATCTTTGATAAGGCAGTCAAGCCAACTCACCTGGGACAGAACAGTCTCTTCAATAAATGGTGCCTAGAGAACTGGATAGCCATATGCAAAAGAATGAAAGAAGACCCATATCTCACACCCTATACAAAAGTTAATTCAAAATGGATCAAAGATCTAAACATTAGGTCTAAGATCATAAAACAGTTAGAGGAAAATGTAGGGAGATATCTTACGAAACTTACAATTGGAGGCGGTTTTATGGACCTTAAACCTAAAGCAAGAGCACTGAAGAAGGAAATAAATAAATGGGAGCTCCTCAAAATTAAACACTTTTGTGCATCAAAGAACTTCACCAAGAAAGTAGAAAGACAGCCTACATAATGGGAGATAATATTTGGAAATGACATATCAGATAAAGGTCTAGTATCCAGAATTTATGAAGAGATTGTTTAACTCAACAACAAAAAGACAGCCAACCCAATTACAAAATGGGAAAAAGACTTGAACAGACACCTCTCAGAAGAGGAAATACAAATGGCCAAAAGGCACATGAAGAGATGCTCAATGTCCCTGGCCATTAGAGAAATGCAAATCAAAACCACAATGAGATATCATCTCACACCCACCAGAATGGCCATTATCAACAAAACAGAAAATGACAAGTGCTGGAGAGGATGCGGAGAAAGAGGCACACTTACCCACTGTTGGTGGGAATGTCAAATGGTGCAACCACTGTGGAAGGCAGTTTGGCGGTTCCTCAAAAAGCTGAATATAGAATTGCCTCAAAAAGCTGAATATAGAATATAGAATTGCCTCAAAGGACTTAAGGGCAAAGATACAAACAGACATTTGCACACCAATGTTTATAGCAGCGTTATTTACAATTGCAAAGAGATGGAAACAGCCAAAATGTCCATCAACAGACGAGTGGCTAAACAAACTGTGGTATATACATACGATGGAATATTATGCAGCTTTAAGACAGGATAAACTTATGAAGCATGTATTAACATGGATGGACCTAGAGAACATTATGCTGAGTGAGTCTAGCCAAAAACTAAAGGACAAATACTGTATGGTCCCACTGATGTGAACGGACATTTGAGAATAAACTTGGAATATGTCATTGGTAACAGAGTCCAGCAGGAGGTAGAAACAGGGTAAGATAATGGGTAATTGGAGCTGATGGGATACAGACTGTGCAACAGGACTAGATACAAAAACTCAAAAATGGACAGCACAATAATACCTAATTGTAAAGTAATCATGTTAAAACACTGAATGAAGCTGCATCTGAACTATAGGTTTTGTTTGTTTGTTTGTTTGTTTTTGTTTTTTGTTGTTGTTTTTTTGTTTTGTTTTGTTTTGTTTTTACTATTATTATTACTTTTATTTCTTTTCTCTATATTAACATTCTGTATCTTTGTCTGGTGTGTCGCTAGTTCTAAACCGATGCAAATGTACTAAGAAACGATGATCATGCATCTATGTGATGATGTTAAGAATTACTGATTGCATATGTAGAATGGTATGATTTCTAAATGTTGGGTTAATTTCTTTTTTTTCCCGTTAATTAATAAAAAATAAAAAAATAAAAAATTAAAAAAATTAAAAAAAAACTTGTGTCTTATGCTCCTTTTATCTACCTTGTCAACAGATGAGTGGAACATAATGAATAAAAATAAATAATAGGGGGAACAAATGTTAAAATAAATTTAGTTTGAAATGCTAGTGATCAATGAAAGGGAGGAGTAAGGGGTATGGTGTGTACGTTTTTTTTTTTTCTGTTTTTGTTTTATTTTTCTGTTGTCTTTTTGTTTCTTTTTCTGAATTGATACAAATGTTCTAAGAAATGATCATGATGATGAATCTGCAGCTATGTGATGATATTGCAAATTACTGATCATACATGTAGAATGGAATGATCACATATTGGGAATGCTTGTGTTTCATTCCTGTAATTTTTTTTAATTAATAAAAAAATTAAAAAAAAAAAAAAAGAGGAAAGCTTTCTGTTTGAAAGCCCAGGTACCCTTTATTTTAAAGCAATCAGGATGGTTATACCAGGCTACAAAATCATACTTGCTTAGAGAGATCCATGGTGCTATAACCCATCTGTAAGAAAATCTGATCTATTTATCCCTTATGTATTTAGAAAAATAAAAATTATCTACACGTGAAATATAAAATTTATAATTAATGATTAAAATGAATTAAGAAAATGGAGACTAATAATTTAAAACAAATTATTTAAAATGAGTTACAAAAACATCTCAAATATATTCCCAAATGCCTAGTATAACAACTTTCTTTAAAAATGGCAAATAATTTAAGTGTACAACATAGTAAGTTCACGGCAGTCAGTACAATTCACATGAAATCCCAAAACTGCAAAGTTCTTTTGATAACTAACCTCTTATATATTAGCTCGAAAGTGTACTACGCTATGCCAAATTCCAAGCTACAACAGATATTCCTGAGATTCAAAAACTAAACATTACAACATCAAAAGCAATTTTTAAAGCTTTTTCTTGTCATATGAGCTGGTTCACAGGATACTATTACCTGTTTTTATTAATTCTTTAATCAGATCTTCCTTCATCTTGATATTAATTGTAAGTTCTCTCATTTTTTGCTTAGCTTCAGTAAGTATGAGTTCTGAAGTCCTTAAGTTTTGCAAATTCAACTCTTGACTTTCCCGGAGAGACTCAACCTTTACATCTTTAAAGTAAAAGAAGCAAAACTTGAGAAATAAAACTTTCTGCTTATAAAATATTCAACAGAAGCAGAGTTAGAAAAAGCACACACAAAAGCAATTTAGAGGAAGGGTCAAAAAAGGAAAGGAAGGAAAGATAGGAATAATAGATGGCATTTGGGACTTTGTTGCTCTAGCCTATACTAAGAGTTTTCATTTCCTTAACAAAAAGAAGATATGCTTTAATCATATGCTATAGGTTCTAATACACAGTTTTCATTGCCTTTAGATGTGCTACAATTTGAGTTTTGATTTTTGCTTTAACATGAGATATTTGAGAAAAGGATAAAATCGCCATGTGGGGAGAGGGCTGGGTTTTTCTAGTTTTACTGCAATCAGAGAACGCAGTAGACCCTGTATTACTCAGTGTGCCCAGGGCCCTGTTTGTTACCATTCCTGCACCAGAATGTAAATGAACTATGGCACGGAGCACACTGGTTTAATTCAGCTGACCTTTTTCATTCATAGTGAGACTTTCTCCATGAAGGCGGTGGTACACTGATTTCCATTCTGACAAGTTTCTTTCCTGGTTGCCGTCCAGTAACAAACAGTTCAAGGATGGCAAAGGGTTACTTGAGTACTGAGTTATACTAATTCCATGCTTTGAAATTGATTTTAGTTGTATTTGTGATGTAATATATAGTCAAACTTTTATAAATGGTACATGCATAGGGTCTTAAAAAGATGCTTTCTATAGCTCGAAGTAAAAACCTAAAGTTGTGGAATTGTAACCTATACCAACTCTGAAATATGCTCTATAACTAATTGCTGCAATGTACTTTGAAATTTATTGCTTTTTTGTGTATATGCTATTTTTCACAAAAAAAGAAAAAAGAGAGAAGGAAGAGAATAACAGAGAAGATAGGATTTAACAAATGCATATGACTGCTGAATTGTTACATTGATATTTCTTTTGGACACCAGTGTCTTTGAGCAGCTAGAATTAAAAATGAAAAATCGAGGAACTATAACCCATACCAAACTTTAAAATCTGTTCTATAACTATTTATTAAAATATACTTGGAAATTGACTGCTTTTTTGTATATATGTTCTATTTCACAATAAAAAAAAAAAGATGTTCTCTATTTTTGTGGTGCAGGGCTTATTTTTCAAGTTAATTATATTCCCCACATCCTTATTTTTTGGTTTGACCACTCATAGGCCTATAGAGATCAGTTAAAATCCCCTACTATCCTTATAGTCTTTGCCACATAAACATTTTGATGCTGTTATTTGATGCATAAAAATTCTCATTAATTGCATGCTAAGATATAGTGGGCATCCAATACCAAACATGCATGAAGTTATAAGAGTATTATAAAATGTATGGAAAAAGAATAAAAAAATAAAGATCAAATTTTAAAAAATGGTAACCACATGTGTCAGCAGTAAAGCACACATCCTTGTAAATGACTTAATATGTATTTTAAAGTAATCACAAGTACAAAGCATATCAACTCGGGTTTGAATATAAAATACCTATTCTGAAGAGTTAGCCTATAACTCTACCTGTAACTGATTGGTGTTAAATGGAAAAAAAAAGCTTTTTTAGGTAGTAAATAGAAAGATTAAAAAATTACGATGGAACAGACAACATAAAGAGCATTAGTGTTTCCAACCAGGAAAGCATTTCTACCAAGTTCTAGTCTTTGAGAACCCCTAGATGCTTCTTAAATTATCAACAGAAGAGAAAGATATGTCCTATAAACATTCGACTTAAATTGCTTGAGCAAGTCTCTGTACCTTCATTCACAAAATCTGACTTTATTGTTTCCTCCTGAATATTATTCAATTCAGCAAGAGGACAAACGGGGCCTGGCTTTTGAATCCATGAGCGACTTCTACAGTGTCTAAAAAAATAAAGACGAAGATCAAAGGTCATTTGTTAGCTTTTTTCTAATCTACCCATAAGTTAGATTTCCTTAAAATGTGACAGTAATGTTAAAAAAGCAATTAATTATATACAATAAACAGAATTTTACTATTATTCTTCAAAACACAAGGATGCCCCCCCATGTTGGACTCAGTTGAAAATTCACGTTTGCTGTCACTGCAGCAGCAGAATAAGGAAAATTCAAAAACATTCTTTCTGAAAATCAAAATCCAACTATCAAAGCTCCGAAAGCAAAATTATCTTTCGACTGTAAGACTTATAACTGAATCCAAACACTGGTTTCAGAACACATCAACTGACAGTACCCTTAGCAAAAAGGTCCCTATTCTTATATTGAATGGGAAAAAAAATGTAGCTTAATGAAAAAACCTGTACCTATATTTAATGCATCATACAATTACAACAATGTTTATTAAATCAGTCTACATTTAACACACCTCACTTCAGATTTCTCTTGACCTCCTGAGTCTTCGTCATCGCTACTATCAGAAAATCGGCACTGGAGGACTTCGTCCTGTTCTTCTATGTGACTTGACAGCATCTGGCTTCGTGTTCGAAATCCAGCAACTACTCGATCCAGAGAACACAGAGGAGGACTCGTGTAGACCTTGCAAATGAGTCCCCAACCCAACAAAAAAGGTGATTTTAAAATCTTCTACTTTTATCCTATTACTCAAAGTGTTTTAAAAGACATTATTAGATAGGTAGTCTTAAAATATCCAATCACTGAAAATAAGACCCCCACTCAAAATAGAAAACAAGAACCAAAATTCATTTTACAATACTACAGGCCTCACAGATACATATTTATCTCAGAATCTACACATCTCTTCCTCTTCTAGAAGGTTCTTCCATCTTCAACTACAGCGAAAATGAAACCAAAGAGAGGAATAAGTGAAAACATAACATCTCAAACATACACAGGCGTTCCTCACAAACGTGAAGCCCATACGTGGAAACAGGCATGAGGTATAATTGGTCCAGAGCCCTGCTACCTTCCCCCCTGCTCCCCAAGTCCATTCTTTGCAGAACAGTTGGAGGACTGCAGTGTAGCTGTTAAAGGTCTGCATCCCCTTCCAGACCAAGTCCCACCACGGGACGAAATCCAAAGCCATCACCACTCCCTCCGTCAGGACAAAATATTCCCAATTTGGAAACAGAATGTATCTGCTCGGTTATGTTAGCTGAATTAACATTCTAAGTAATATACTTAAAATATATCATAGCATAAATAGAGTTTTAGGGGCTAGCCGGAAGCTTTCTATATTAGAATATGCTTCTGTCAGAAATGCACTTTAAGATCTCAAAAGATAACCTTAGAAAAAAACCCATTCATGAATCTCAAGCTGCTTTCAAACGTTTATTCTACTTTCTATTTCCAACTATTTCCTTTTCATCACTTCTCCGTAAACAAATATCAGTATGACTTCTCAAAAAAAAGTAAATAAAACCTTGGAGAAGACATTCAATTTATTAATATAAATCATAATCTGTTAAAATTTTAATATATAGTAGAATATATATCACATGATGTTCAAGATTGAATTTTTAGTATGGCCCTCATGTGTCCCCTCCCAGAAAAGCCTACCTGGTGGTACTGAAGAATCTTTAATATCTGATTTTTGTGCCTTTGATATCTGTTTTTGGTCCTCCAACTCTGGAATGTTGGAGGAGGCAGGGAAATTATTTACAGAGAACCAGCTCAAGAAATACTGATCTAACAAGTACAATGTTATCTATTTTACCCCCAAACTGATGAGTATAAGGTTTTTCTTCATCAAAGTGTAGGGATTATTTCAGGAGGAAATAAAACTTTTTGTTCAGAGTCAAACTTTCTTCTCTGGGCTTGTGATTTGTTTTTCCTTTTAAAACAACTTTTTTTTTTACTTAAAAAAATAGCTTTATTGAGATATAATTCACATACTATCCAATTAATCCATTTAAAGTGAACAAATGGTTCTGGTTCTGGTATATGCACAGAGTCACGCAACTACCACCACAGTCAATTTTGGAACATTTCATCATGCCCAAGAAAAACCCTGTCCCCTTCTAGCCATCACCCTTTTCCCCAGTCTCTTCCCCAGTTCTAGAAAACCTAGTTCTCTCTCTGTGGATTTCTCCAGAGAATCACTTTTGATTAATCTAGACACAGCTGGTATTTCCATCCTGTTGCCAGTGACTGGCTTAGATACAAGCATGTGATACCAACCTCAATGGCCAATGAGATTAAGAGGCCATTTTCTGAGTGACTTCTAGGAAAATTACACCTAGAAGTGTGGTTGGGTGAGGCTATGATGCCTGGAATCTCGGCAGCAATCTTGCATTATGTGGGTCAAATCTGAGCACCCGTATGCTGCAGATGAGGTCATGAACATTGCAAAGCATGTGGGTATCACTGTACTGCCAAATCAAGTACACCTGAAACCATTTATCTTCAGGATTCATATATAACATAATAACTTCTGTATAATATAAGCCTCCATTAGATTTTCTTTCGTTTGTATCTGCTGCCCCCCCCAAAAAAATCCCTTGGTGGACAGGATGTCTAACCTTGAATATATTACTTCTTTGAAACTTCTGTTTTCTGACTGGTAAAATGGGGGTGATCATTGAACATAGCTTACAGGGATGTTGTGAGGATTAAAAATATAAAGGAAGGAACGTGCTTAAGGTACTGGCATTAGTAATAATGATAAATAATAAACATTATTATGAACTTCCAGGCCAAGATGGCGGCTTAGCAATGTGTGTGTTTTAGTTTGTCCTCCAGAACAACTGGTAAATAACCAGAAACAATACAGAACATCTCCTGGGGCCATGTCAGTGACCAGACATACAGCATACCCCAGTCTGGGCCAGCTGGACCGGCTGCAAGCCCCCCCAGAACTGTGAGTTCCCCAAGCCGCGGCAGCCGGCGCCCCTCCCCCACAGGCTGCTTCCCAGGGGGGAAAGGAAAGAGATTTTATCAGCAGCAGGGCTGAGCCCAACCAAACCGCCAATTGTGGAACTAATTAACAAATTCTGACTACTAAAAATAGGCCCCCAGCTCAGGTGAACCTGGTCAAAGCGGAGGTCACTCATTTTTGCCCCGGTGCCAAGGGGGCAGGACTGATGGAAAAAGGAAAAAAAGAGAAGGAAACAGAGGTTTTTGTAGCTGTGTTTCTACAAAACCTTGACTGACTTTGGATACAGCGGCAGGGTTCCTCAGGCTCCAACTGCCCCAGGCATAGGCAGAAACAAACTCGTTTTGAGGGCTTGTCTGGAACCTGTGCCTTCCCCAGGGGAGGGGTGAAGCCCAACTCAGGTGGAATCCCTCTCTCAAGGAATTCAGACCCCAGGGCTTGGTAATTTGAAGCCATTAAAACCAGTCTACAACCTCTCCTCTGTCTCCACCACGCCACCAGCCAAAGTTAAAGGTACCACATCATCTTATGCTGGTGGGACCTGCAGGCAGACAAGCACCACATACTGGGCAGGATAAGAAAAACAGAGCCCAGAGACTTCACAGGAAAGTGTGTCAACCTGCTGGGTCTGACCCTCAGGGAAAACCGATGCAGGTGACTCTTTCCTCCTATAGGAGGCTGGTTTGGTCTGGGAAAATCCAGTTGGGGTCTATAATACTATGTAGACCCTCCTCAGGGTTGGGGGGGGGGGGGAGCCACCATACAAGCAGGGCAAGAAACAAGAAAACAAGAACTGAAAAATTCTCCTCTGTTAAACAAAACCTAAGCTAGAGGTCCAGAAAAAGCTGAACTGAATGTCAAAGAACAGATAGACAACAAATTCATCCAGCAAGAAAACCCTAGGTAAAAGAAGTGCAAGCAATCTCCAGAACAAACTAATTAAGATAATTAAATGCCTAGATGCCAGCAAAAAATAACAAATCACACTAGGAAAACTGAAGATATGGCCCAGTCAAAGGAACAAACCAACAATTCAAATGAGATACAGGAACTGAAACATTTCATTCAGAATATACAAACAGACATGGAAAACCTCATCAAAAACAAAATCAATGAATTGAGGGAGGATATAAAGAAGGCAAGGAATGAACAAAAAGAAGAAATTGAAAGTCTGAAAAAACAAATCACAGAACTCATGGGAATGAAAGGCACGGTAGAAGAGATGAAAAAAACAATGGAAACCTACAACGGTAGATTTCAAGAGACAGAACATAGGATTTCTGAACTGGAGTATGGAACATCTGAAATCCAGCAAGAAAAAGAAAATATACGGAAAAAAAATGGGAAAATATGAGCAGGGACTCAGGGAGCTGAAAGACAATATGAAGCGCATGATATACGTGTTGTGGGTGTCCCAGAAGGAGAAGAGAAGGGAAAAAGGAGGAGAAAAACTAATGGAGGAAATTATCACTGAAAATTTCCCAACTCTTATGAAGGACCTAAAATTTCAGATCCAAGAAGTGCAGCGTACCCCAAAGAGAATAGATCCAAATAGATGTACTCCAAAACATTTACTAATCAGAATGTCAGAGGTCAAAGAGAAAGAGAGAATCTTGAAAGCAGCAAGAGAAAAGCAATCCATCACATATAAGGGAAGCCCAATAAGACTATGCGTAGATTTCTCAACAGAAACCATGGAGGCGAGAAGACAGTGGGATGATACATTTAAATTACTAAAAGAGAAAAACTGCCAGCTAAGAATTCTATATCCAACAAAACTGTCTTTCGAAATGAGGGAGAAATTAAAACATTTTCTGACAAAAAATCACTGAGAGAATTTATGACCAAGAGACCAGCTCTGCAACACGTACTAAAGGGAGCATTAGAGACAGATATGAAGGCAGAAGAGAGAGGTGTGGAGAAGAGTGTAGAAAGGAAGACCATGAGTAAAGGAAAATTAGAAGGACATATAAAAGCAAAAAGGCAAAAAGCCCGGGCAGTAAGAACACTGATGTGGATGGATTAAGCTTCCCAATCGGGGGACATGGACTGGCAGAATGGATTAGGGAACGGGACCCATCTATATGTTGTTTCTACTCAAAGGACATGAGGGCAAGGACACAAATGGACATTTGCACACCAATGTTGATAGCAGCATTATTTACAATTACCAAGAGATGGAAATAGCCAAAATGTCCATCAACAGACAGGTGGCTAAACAAACTGTGGTATATACATACGATGGAATATTATGCAGCTGTAAGACAGAATACAATTATGATGTAACAACATGGATGGACCTTAAGGACATTATGCTGAGTGAGACTAGCCAGAAACAAAAGGACAAATATTATATGGTCTCACTGATATGAACTGACATTAGTGAATAAACTTGAAATATTTCATTGGTCACAGACCATCAGGAGATAGAAATAGGGTAAGATATTGGGTAACTGGAGCTGAAGGGATATAGATTGTGCAACAGGACTGAATGCAAAAACTCAAAAATGGACAGCGCAATACTACCCAACTGTAATACAATTATGTTAAAACACTGAATGAAGCTAAACGTGAGAATGATGGAGGGAGGAGGGCTTGGGCACAAACGAAATCAGAAAGAAAGACAGACGACAAAGATTGAGATGGTATAATCTAGGATTGCCTAGAGTGTATAATGACAGTGACTAAATGTACAAATTTAAAAAATGTTTCTGCATGAGGACGAACAAAGGAATGTCATTACTGCAGGGTGCTGAAAATAGATGGTAATTAATATTTTAAAATTTAAACTTATGTGTGAAACTAAAGAAAAAATGTTTATTTGGTACAAAATTCATATTTTGACTAGTGCATTTCCTAATATAACTTATGTAGATAGCATGGTTGAACAACATAAGTACATGGAACCTTGGGTAAGACATGAGATTTTGTTGGTTTGTCCAGAGTGATGCCCCAATGAATCCCAGAACGATCTGATCAGTGAGCAGAAAAGTATTTGCAAAGTCCCCTTTGGGGAATGTTGAGAACAGGGGAAAATTCAACCTCCCCAAGTTGAATTCTTGATATTCTCACAAACAGTGTGGACAACCAAAGCTATAGGCTGAGCCCCCAGTCTTGGGGTTTGTTCATATGAAACTTAACCCCACAAAGGATAGGTCAAGCCTACTTAAAATTAGGCCTAAGAGTCACCTCCAAGTGAAACTCTTTTGTTGCTCAGATGTAGCCTCTCTCTCCAGCCAACACAACAAGCAAATTTACCACCCTCCCCATGTCTATGTGGGACATGACTCACAGGGGTGTGGACCTTCCTGGCAACATGGGACAGAAATCATAGAATGAACTCGGACTCAGCATCAAGGGATTGAGAAAAACCCTAGAATGAGCTGAGATCCAGCACCAAGGTATTGAGAAAATCCTCTTGACCAAAAAGGGGGAAGAGTGAAATGAGACAAAGTGTCAATGGCTGAGAGATTCCAAACAGAGTCCAGAGGTTATCTTGGAGGTTATTCTTATGTATTAAGTAATTTATTCAAATCATACAGATATCACCTTGTTACCTAAGAGGAAATGGAGAGGCTGGAGGGAACTGCCTGAAAATGTAGAGCTGTGTTCCAGTAGCCATGTTTCTTTTCTTTTTTTTTTTTTTTTTATTAATTAAAAAAAGAATTAACAAAACAATTAGAAATCATTCCAATCTACATGTACAATCATTAATTCTTAATAACATCACATAGTTGCATATTCATCATTTCTTAGTACATTTGCATCAATTTAAAAAAAAAAAATAAAAAGACAACAGAATAAGAATTAAAACAATAATAGAAAGAAAAAAAAACAAAAAAAACAAAAACAAAAAACCTATACCTCACATGCAGCTTCATTCAGTGTTTTAACATAATTCCATTACAATTGGGTAGTATTGTGCTGTCCATTTCTGAGTTTTTATATCCAGTCCCGTTGTACAGTCTGTATCCCTTCATCTCCAATTATCCCTTCTCTTTTTTTTTTTTTTTTAATTAACGGAAAAAAAGAAATTAACCCAACATTTAGAGATCATACCATTCTACACATGCAATCATTAATTCTTAACATCATCACATAGATGCATGATCATCATTTCTTAGTACATTTGCATTGGTTTAGAAGAACTAGCAACATAACCGAAAAAGATATAGAATGTTAATATAGAGAAAAAAATAAAAGTAATAATAGTAAAATCAAAACAAAACAAAACAAAAACCTATAGCTCAGATGCAGCTTCATTCAGTGTTTTAACATGATTACTTTACAATTAGGTATTATTGTGCTGTCCATTTTTGAGTTTTTGTATCTAGTCCTGTTGCACAGTCTGTATCCCTTCAGCTTCAATTACCCATTGTCTTACCCTGTTTCTAACTCCTGCTGAACTCTGTTACCAATGACATATTTCAAGTTTATTCTCGAATGTCCGTTCACATCAGTGGGACCATACAGTATTTGTCCTTTAGTTTTTGGCTGGATTCACTCAGCATAATATTCTCTAGGTCCATCCATGTTATTACATGGTTCATAAGTTTATCTTGTCTTAAAGCTGCATAATATTCCATCGTATGTATATACCACAGTTTGTTTAGCCACTCTTCTGTTGATGGACATTTTGGCTGTTTCCATCTCTTTGCAATTGTAAATAATGCTGCTATAAACATTGGTGTGCAAATGTCCGTTTGTGTCTTTGCCCTTAAGTCCTTTGAGTAGATACCTAGCAATGGTATTGCTGGGTCGTATGGCAATTCTATATTCAGCTTTTTCAGGAACCGCCAAACTGCCTTCCACAGTGGTTGCACCCTTTGACATTCCCACCAACAGTGGATAAGTGTGCCTCTTTCTCCGCATCCTCTCCAGCACTTGTCATTTTCTGTTTTGTTGATGATGGCCATTCTGGTGGGTGTGAGATGATATCTCATTGTGGTTTTGATTTGCATTTCTCTAATGGCCAGGGACATTGAGCATCTCTTCATGTGCCTCTTGGCCATCCGTATTTCCTCTTCTGAGAGGTGTCTGTTCAAGTCTTTTTCCCATTTTGTAATTGGGTTGGCTGTCTTTTTGTTGTTGAGATGAACAATCTCTTTATAAATTCTGGATACTAGACCTTTATCTGATATATCATTTCCAAATATTGTCTCCCATTGTGAAGGCTGTCTTTCTACTTTCTTGATGAAGTTCTTTGATGCACAAAAGTGTTTAATTTTGAGGAGTTCCCATTTATTTATTTCCTTCTTCAGTGCTCTTGCTTTAGGTTTAAGGTCCATAAAACCGCCTCCAGTTGTAAGATCCATAAGATATCTCCCAACATTTTCCTCTAACTGTTTTATGGTCTTAGACCTAATGTTTAGATCTTTGATCCATTTTGAGTTAACTTTTGTATAGGGTGTGAGAGATGGGTCTTCTTTCATTCTTTTGCATATGGATATCCAGTTCTCTAGGCACCATTTATTGAAGAGACTGCTCTGTCCCAGGTGAGTTCGCTTGACTGCCTTATCAAAGATCAAATGTCCATAGATGAGAGGGTCTATATCTGAGCACTCTATTCGATTCCATTGGTCGATATATCTATCTTTATGCCAATACCATGCTGTTTTGACCACTGTGGCTTCATAATATGCCTTAAAGTCAGGCAGCGCGAGACCTCCAGCTTCGTTTTTTTTCCTCAAGATGTTTTTAGCAATTCGGGGCACCCTGCCCTTCCAGATAAATTTGCTTATTGGTTTTTCTATTTCTGAAAAATACGTTGTTGGGATTTTGATTGGTATTGCATTGAATCTGTAAATCAATTTAGGTAGGATTGACATCTTAACTATATTTAGTCTTCCAATCCATGAACACGGTATGCCCTTCCATCTATTTAGGTCTTCTGTGATTTCTTTTAGCAGTTTTTTGTAGTTTTCTTTATATAGGTTTTTTGTCTCCTTAGTTAAATTTATTCCTAGGTATTTTATTCTTTTAGTTGCAGTTGTAAATGGGATTCGTTTCTTGATTTCCCCCTGAGCTTGTTCATTACTAGTGTATAGAAATGCTACAGATTTTTGAATGTTGATCTTGTAACCTGCTACTTTGCTGTACTCATTTATTAGCTCTAGTAGTTTTGTTGTGGATTTTTCCGGGTTTTCGACGTATAGTATCATATCGTCTGCAAACAGTGATAGTTTTACTTCTTCCTTTCCAATTTTGATGCCTTGTATTTCTTTTTCTTGTCTAATTGCTCTGGCTAGAACCTCCAACACAATGTTGAATAATAGTGGTAATAGTGGACATCCTTGTCTTGTTCCTGATCTTAGGGGGAAAGTTTTCAATTTTTCCCCATTGAGGATGATATTAGCTGTGGGTTTTTCATATATTCCCTCTATCATTTTAAGGAAGTTCCCTTGTATTCCTATCTTTTGAAGTGTTTTCAACAGGAAAGGATGTTGAATCTTGTCGAATGCCTTCTCTGCATCAATTGAGATGATCATGTGATTTTTCTGCTTTGATTTGTTGATATGGTGTATTACATTAATTGATTTTCTTTTTTTTTTTAATTTTATTTTTTTTATTTTTGTTACTTCTTTTTTTTTTATTAATTAAAAAGAATTAACAAAACAATTAGAAATCATTCCAATCTACATGTACAATCAGTGATTCTTAATAACATCACATAGTTGCATATTCATCATTTCTTAGTACATTTGCATCAATTTAGAAAAAGAAATAAAAAGACAACAGAATAAGAATTGAAACAATAATAGAAAGAAAAAAAAACAAAAAAAACAAAAACAAAAAACCTATACCTCACATGCAGCTTCATTCAGTGTTTTAACATAATTGCATTACAATTGGGTAGTATTGTGCTGTCCATTTCTGAGTTTTTATATCCAGTCCCGTTGTACAGTCTGTAACCCTTCATCTCCAATTATCCCTTCTCTTTTTTTTTTTTTTTTAATTAACGGAAAAAAAGAAATTAACCCAACATTTAGAGATCATACCATTCTACACATGCAATCATTAATTCTTAACATCATCACATAGATGCATGATCATCATTTCTTAGTACATTTGCATTGGTTTAGAAGAACTAGCAACATAACCGAAAAAGATATAGAATGTTAATATAGAGAAAAAAATAAAAGTAATAATAGTAAAATCAAAACAAAACAAAACAAAACAAAACAAAAACCTATAGCTCAGATGCAGCTTCATTCAGTGTTTTAACATGATTACTTTACAATTAGGTATTATTGTGCTGTCCATTTTTGAGTTTTTGTATCTAATCCTGTTGCACAGTCTGTATCCCTTCAGCTTCAATTACCCATTGTCTTACCCTGTTTCTAACTCCTGCTGAACTCTGTTACCAATGACATATTTCAAGTTTATTCTCGAATGTCCGTTCACATCAGTGGGACCATACAGTATTTGTCCTTTAGTTTTTGGCTGGATTCACTCAGCATAATATTCTCTAGGTCCATCCATGTTATTACATGGTTCATAAGTTTATCTTGTCTTAAAGCTGCATAATATTCCATCGTATGTATATACCACAGTTTGTTTAGCCACTCTTCTGTTGATGGAGATTTTGGCTGTTTCCATCTCTTTGCAATTGTAAATAATGCTGCTATAAACATTGGTGTGCAAATGTCCGTTTGTGTCTTTGCCCTTAAGTCCTTTGAGTAGATACCTAGCAATGGTATTGCTGGGTCGTATGGCAATTCTATATTCAGCTTTTTGAGGAACCGCCAAACTGCCTTCCACAGTGGTTGCACCCTTTGACATTCCCACCAACAGTGGATAAGTGTGCCTCTTTCTCCGCATCCTCTCCAGCACTTGTCATTTTCTGTTTTGTTGATAATGGCCATTCTGGTGGGTGTGAGATGATATCTCATTGTGGTTTTGATTTGCATTTCTCTAATGGCCAGGGACATTGAGCATCTCTTCATGTGCCTCTTGGCCATCCGTATTTCCTCTTCTGAGAGGTGTCTGTTCAAGTCTTTTTCCCATTTTGTAATTGGGTTGGCTGTCTTTTTGTTGTTGAGATGAACAATCTCTTTATAAATTCTGGATACTAGACCTTTATCTGATATATCATTTCCAAATATTGTCTCCCATTGTGAAGGCTGTCTTTCTACTTTCTTGATGAAGTTCTTTGATGCACAAAAGTGTTTAATTTTGAGGAGTTCCCATTTATTTATTTCCTTCTTCAGTGCTCTTGCTTTAGGTTTAAGGTCCATAAAACCGCCTCCAGTTGTAAGATCCATAAGATATCTCCCAACATTTTCCTCTAACTGTTTTATGGTCTTAGACCTAATGTTTAGATCTTTGATCCATTTTGAGTTAACTTTTGTATAGGGTGTGAGAGATGGGTCTTCTTTCATTCTTTTGTATATGGATATCCAGTTCTCTAGGCACCATTTATTGAAGAGACTGCTCTGTCCCAGGTGAGTTGGCTTGACTGCCTTATCAAAGATCAAATGTCCATAGATGAGAGGGTCTATATCTGAGCACTCTATTCGATTCCATTGGTCGATATATCTATCTTTATGCCAATACCATGCTGTTTTGACCACTGTGGCTTCATAATATGCCTTAAAGTCAGGCAGCGCGAGACCTCCAGCTTCGTTTTTTTTCCTCAAGATGTTTTTAGCAATTCGGGGCACCCTGCCCTTCCAGATAAATTTGCTTATTGGTTTTTCTATTTCTGAAAAATACGTTGTTGGGATTTTGATTGGTATTGCATTGAATCTGTAAATCAATTTAGGTAGGATTGACATCTTAACTATATTTAGTCTTCCAATCCATGAACACGGTATGCCCTTCCATCTGTTTAGGTCTTCTGTGATTTCTTTTAACAGTTTTTTGTAGTTTTCTTTATATAGGTTTTTTGTCTCTTTAGTTAAATTTATTCCTAGGTATTTTATTCTTTTAGTTGCAATTGTAAATGGGATTCGTTTCTTGATTTCCCCCTGAGCTTGTTCATTACTAGTGTATAGAAATGCTACAGATTTTTGAATGTTGATCTTGTAACCTGCTACTTTGCTGTACTCATTTATTAGCTCTAGTAGTTTTGTTGTGGATTTTTCCGGGTTTTCAACGTATAGTATCATATCGTCTGCAAACAGTGATAGTTTTACTTCTTCCTTTCCAATTTTGATGCCTTGTATTTCTTTTTCTTGTCTAATTGCTCTGGCTAGAACCTCCAACACAATGTTGAATAATAGTGGTGATAGTGGACATCCTTGTCTTGTTCCTGATCTTAGGGGGAAAGTTTTCAATTTTTCCCCATTGAGGATGATATTAGCTGTGGGTTTTTCATATATTCCCTCTATCATTTTAAGGAAGTTCCCTTGTATTCCTATCTTTTGAAGTGTTTTCAACAGGAAAGGATGTTGAATCTTGTCGAATGCCTTCTCTGCATCAATTGAGATGATCATGTGATTTTTCTGCTTTGATTTGTTGATATGGTGTATTACATTAATTGATTTTCTTATGTTGAACCATCCTTGCATACCTGGGATGATTCCTACTTGGTCATGATGTATAATTCTTTTAATGTGTTCTTGGATACGATTTGCTAGAATTTTATTGAGGATTTTTGCATCTGTATTCATTAGAGAGATTGGTCTGTAGTTTTCTTTTTTTGTAATATCCTTGCCTGGTTTTGGTATGAGGGTGATGTTGGCTTCATAGAATGAATTAGGTAGTTTTCCCTCCACTTCGATTTTTTTGAAGAGTTTGAAGAGAATTGGTACTAATTCTTTCTGGAACGTTTGGTAGAATTCACATGTGAAGCCATCTGGTCCTGGACTTTTCTTTTTAGGAAGCTTTTGAATGACTAATTCAATTTCTTTACTTGTGATTGGTTTGTTGAGGTCATCTATGTCTTCTTGAGTCAAAGTTGGTTGTTCATGTCTTTCCAGGAACCCGTCCATTTCCTCTAAATTGTTGTATTTGTTAGCGTAAAGTTGTTCATAGTATCCTGTTATTACCTCCTTTATTTCTGTGAGGTCAGTAGTTATGTCTCCTCTTCCATTTCTGATCTTATTTATTTGCATCCTCTCTCTTCTTCTTTTTGTCAATCTTGCTAAGGGCCCATCAATCTTATTGATTTTCTCATAGAACCAACTTCTGGCCTTATTGATTTTCTCTATTGTTTTCATGTTTTCAATTTCATTTATTTGTGCTCTAATCTTTGTTATTTCTTTCCTTTTGCTTGCTTTGGGGTTAGCTTGCTGTTCTTTCTCCAGTTCTTCCAAATGGATAGTTAATTCCTGAATTTTTGCCTTTTCTTCTTTTCTGATATAGGCATTTAGAGCAATAAATTTCCCTCTTAGCACTGCCTTTGCTGCGTCCCATAAGTTTTGATATGTTGTATTTTCATTTTCATTCGCCTCGAGGTATTTGCTAATTTCTCTTGCAATTTCTTCTTTGACCCAGTCGTTGTTTAGGAGTGTGTTGTTGAGCCTCCACGTATTTGTGAATTTTCTGGCACTCTGCCTATTCTTGATTTCCAACATCATTCCTTTATGGTCCGAGAAAGTGTTGTGTAAGATTTCAATCTTTTTAAATTTGTTAAGACTTGCTTTGTGACCCAGCATATGGTCTATCTTTGAGAATGATCCATGAGCACTTGAGAAAAAGGTGTATCCTGCTCTTGTGGGATGTAATGTCCTATAAATGTCTATTAAGTCTAGTTCATTTATAGTAATATTCAGATTCTCTATTTCTTTGTTGATCCTCTGTCTAGATGTTCTGTCCCTTGATGAGAGTGGTGAGTTGAAGTCTCGACTATTATGGTATATGAGTCTATTTCCCTTTTCAGTGTTTGCAGTATATTCCTCACGTATTTTGGGGCATTCTGATTCGGTGCGTAAATATTTATGATTGTTATGTCTTCTTGTTTAATTGTTCCTTTTATTAGTATATAGTGTCCTTCTTTGTCTCTTTTAACTGTTTTACATTTGAAGTCTAATTTGTTGGATATTAATATAGCCACTCCTGCTCTTTTCTGGTTGTTATTAGCATGAAATATCTTTTCCCAACCTTTCACTTTCAACCTATGTTTATCTTTGGGTCTAAGATGTGTTTCCTGTAGACAGCATATAGAAGGATCCTGTTTTTTAATCCATTCTGCCAGTCTATGTCTTTTGATTGGGGAATTCAGTCCATTGACATTTAGTGTTATTACTGTTTGGATAATATTTTCCTCTACCATTTTGCCTTTTGTATTATATATATCATATCTGATTTTCCTTCTTTCTACACTCTTTTCCATATCTCTCTCTTCTGTCTTTTTGTATCTGACTCTAGTGCTCCCTTTAGTATTTCTTGCAGAGCTGGTCTCTTGGTCACAAATTCTTTCAGTGACTTTTTGTCTGAGAATGTTTTAATTTCTCCCTCATTTTTGAAGGATAATTTTGCTGGATATAGGAGTCTTGGTTGGCAGTTTTTCTCTTTTAGTATTTTAAATATATCATCCCACTGTCTTCTAGCTTCCATGGTTTCTGCTGAGAAATCTACACAAAATCTTATTGGGTTTCCCTTGTATGTAATGGATTGTTTTTCTCTTGCTGCTTTCAAGATCTTCTCTTTCTCTTTGACCTCTGACATTCTAACTAGTAAGTAAGTGTCTTGGAGAACGCCTATTTGGGTCTAATCTCTTTGGGGTGCGCTGCACTTCTTGGATCTGTAATTTTAGGTCTTTCATAAGAGTTGGGAAATTTTCAGTGATAATTTCTTCCATTAGTTTTTCTCCTCCTTTTCCCTTCTCTTCTCCTTCTGGGACACCCACAACACGTATATTTGTGCGGTTCATATTGTCCTTGAGTTCCCTGATACCCTGTTCAAATTTTTCCATTCTTTTCCCTATAGTTTCTGTTTCTTTTTGGAATTCAGATGTTCCATCCTCCAAATCACTAATTCTATCTTCTGTCTCTTTAAATCTATCATTGTAGCTATCCATTATTTTTTCTATGTTTGCTACTTTATCCTTCACTTCCATAAGTTCTGCGATTTGTTTTTTCAGTTTTTCTATTTCTTCTTTATGTTCAGCCCATGTCCTCTTCATGTCCTCCCTCAATTTATCGATTTCATTTTTGAAGAGGTTTTCCATTTCTGTTCGTATATTCAGCATTAGTTGTCTCAGCTCTTGTGTCTCATTTGAGCTATTGGTTTGTTCCTTTGACTGAGCCATATTCTCAATCTTTTGAGCGTGGACAGTTATCTTCTGCTGCTGGCGTCTGGGCATTTATTCAGATTTCTCTTGGTGTTGGACTCAGCAAGGTTGTAATATTTTTCTGTGAAATCTCTGGGTTCTGTTTTTCTTATCCTGCCCAGTAGGTGGCGCTCGTGGCACACGTTTGTCTGCGGGTCCCACCAGTAAAAGGTGCTGTGGGACCTTAAACTTTGGAAAACTCTCGCCGTCCTGGGGGTTCGCTAGCCGAAGCGGCTTGAGCCGGCCCAGGTCCGAACGCAGGGAGGGTTGCTGGTCGCCGCAGCCAGGGAAAGAGCCCGTCCGAATTTCCTAGTCGGCCCTGGGCAACAAGCGTGGCGGGAGGGCGCCAGCGGCAGCGGCCCGCCTGAGAGAGTGCACGTTCCCCGGGAGTCACGGGGTCACCGTTCTCCGCGGCCTGGGGGTTTCCGATCCAATTCTCTCAGTTGGTCCGGGGGCTGCGCGTGGTGTGGGCGCCAGCCGCCTTGGTTTCAGGGGACCACCTCTCCAATTCTCCCAGCCGGCCCGGGAAGGGGGAAGGGAGTAACTCCGGCCGCTTGCCACCCCGCCCGGTAAGGCCCGCGCGCCTCGGCGATCTCACCCGAGCTGCTTCTCTCAGCCAGCCAGCCGTTCCAGGATGGGGTATGCTGTCTTTTTTATCTCTGTTGTGGCTTTGGGCGCTTTCTGTATCGTTTCTACTCCCCTAGTAGGTGTCCTGGAGAAGAAACTAAGATCCGCGCGTCTTACTAAGCCGCCATCTTCCAGGAAGTCCGTAGCCATGTTTCTTGATGATGATTGTGTAATGGTGTAGCTTTCACAGTGTGACTGTGAAAACCTTGTGTCTAATGCTCCTTTTATCTACCTTGTCAACAGATGAGTAGAACACATGGAATAAAAATAAATAGTAGGGGGAACAAATGTTAAATTTAGTTTGAAATGCTAGTGATCAGTGAAAGGGAGGAGTAAGAGGTATGGTATATATGTTTCTTTTTCTGTTTTCGTTTTATTTTTCTGTTGTCTTTTTGTTTCTTTTTCTGGATTGATGCAAATGTTCTAAGAAATGATCATGATGATGTATCTGCAGCTATGTGATGATATTGTGAATTACTGATTATATATGTAGAATGGAATGATCACATATTGGGAATGTTTGTGTTTCTTTCTTGTAATTTTTTTCTTAAAATTAAAAAAAAATAAAAAAAACATTATTATAATTATCTTTTACATCTCACTATAACCTTTGAATCAGATATTATTATAATCCCCATTTTGCATATATGTAGACTCAGGTATGTAGAAGCTCAGAGAGGTTAAGTAATTTATTCAAATCATACAGTTGGCAAGAATGGGACCTGTTATTGAAAGTCATGGTCTATCCCAGGGGTGTAAATCTCCCTGGCAACATGGGACATGACTACCTGGGATGAGCCTGTCCTAGGCAACATGGTATTGAGAAAGCCTTCTTGACCAAAAGGAGGAAGAGAAATGAAATAAAGTTTTACTGGCTGAGAGATTTCAAGTAGAGCCAAGAGGTCATTCTGGAGGTTAGTCTTACACATTATATAGATAGCCCTTTTTAGTTAATGGTGTATTTTGGAGCGGCTAGAGGAAATTCTTGAACAATTCTGAAATTGTTGAACTGTGTTCCAGTAGCCTTGATTCTTGAAGATAATTGTACAACTATATAGCTTTTGCAAGGTGAGCACTGATTGTGAAAACCTTGTGACTGACACTTCCCTTTTCCAGTAAAAAGTCAGATGAGTAAGAAAAAAAAGACAAAAAAATAAACAATCAATAGGGAGGATGGCAGGATGGGATGTTTTGCGTATTCTTTTTATTTTTATTTTTTTTAATGTAAAGAGCTCCTATGTGGAACGATGGAAATATTTTGGTAATGGATGGTGGTGATGGTAGCAAAAACACTGCAAACGTAATTAACAGCACTGAAATATATATCTGAATGTGATTAAAAGGAGAAAAGTTATATTGTATATATGGTAATAGGATAAAAAATTTTTTTAAATCCATGAAACTGCACTATACAAACAGTGAATCCTAAGTTAAACCATGAGCTATAGTAAGTAGTACAATTATGAAAATATGCTTTCACCAATTGTAACAAATGTACCACACCAATGCAAGGTATTAAAATAGAAAGATATATGGGGATCCTGTGTTTTATGCATGATTTTTCTGTAAACCCGCAATTTCTCTAATAAAAATGTTTTAAAATGTCATGGTCTAACTCCAGAACTCAAGTTATTCGTGACTTACTAGTGGCTGCACTACCACCTTCCTGGAAAGCCCAGCAGCCAGCAGAATCTGGCACAAACTGGGACTTGGAGAATGTTTGTTTAACTCAACTCTGGGGACCACTAGGACTTTAAGGCAGCAATTTATAGGATAGTTGCAAAATAATACAAAACCCATGCAAAGAACTCCAACAGACTCCCCAGTCCCCATCCAGATATCCAGATCCACCACCTTTTAACATTTTGCCATATTTGCTGTATCTTTCTTTCTTTCTGCCTGTCCAGTCTGTCTGTCCATCCATCCATCCATCTGTCCATCCATCCAGCCATCATCCATTTACCTATCACCTATTTTCTAAACATTTGAGAGTGGGTTGGATTCATCATTCTATTTCAACACTTAATATATTTTCATGTACATTTCCAAATTCCTCAACTTAAAATATATCCAAAGGAACGGGTAAAATGACTTAACCATTTCTTATACTGATTACATAAAGAGTCTGATTTTATTTCTTCTTTCCTTATTTAAACATATTGAAAGGAATGAGTGAAAAGCATTAGTTGATCCATTCTGGGTTTTCCATTGATCCTATTCATTTTTAAAATCTACTTTTTAGTTATTATATTTTGTACATATACTTGCATTGACAGCTTTTCTCACTTCACAATATATCATGAACCACCTTAAGTTCAATAAATTTAACACTGATAAAAAATTAACAGTCTACATTCCAGTTTTTTTCATATGTCCCATTACTGTCCTTTTGGGCCTTGTTCTATTTGCTAGCTGCCAGAATGCAATATACCTGAAACGGAAGGGCTTTTAACAAGGGGAATTTAATGAGTTGCTAGTTTACAGTTCTAAGGCTGAGATAATGTCCCAGTTAAAGCAAGTCTATAGAAATGTCCAATAAAAGGCATCCAGAGAAAGACAACTTGATTCAAGAAGGTCGATGAAGTTCAGGGTTTCTCTCTCGGCTGGAAGGGTACATGGCAAACATGGTCAGGGTTCCTCTCTCGGCTATAAGGGTACATGGAAAACATGGCATCATCTGCTAGCTTCCTTTCCTGCTCCCTGGGAGGCGTTTTCCTTCTTCATCTCCAAAAGTCGCTGGCTGCTGGGCTCTGCTTCTCATGGCTGCATCATTCTGCTCTCTGAATCTCTTCTCTTCAAAATGTCTCCTCTTTTTATAGGATTCCAATAAACTAATCAAGGCCCACCCAAGTGGTTGGAGACATGTTTCCACCTAATCCATTTTAACAACCACTCTTGATCACTCACGATCACGTCAAGATGTGACTCCCTAAGTCACATCTCCAGGGAGATGATCTAATTACAGTTTCAAACATACAGTACTGAATAGGGTTTAGAAGAAACGGTTGCCTTTACAAAATGGGATTAGGATTAAAACATGGCTTTTCTAGAGTACATACATCCTTTCAAACTGGCACAAGCCTTTTCCCCTTGATTGCTAGATCCACCCAGAATCATGTATTACATTTAACTGTCATCGTTTCTTTAGTCTCTCTCTCTTTAATTGTGGATACATAGATACAACATAAACTTTCCCATCTCAACCACAGCATTCAGTGGGATGAATCACTCTCACAATGTTGTGCTACCCTCATCACCATCCATTAACAGAACTTTCCCATCACACCAAAGAGAAACTCTATACCCATTATGCATTAACTTCCCATTCTCATTCCCCGTAACCTGAACTCTATTTTATCTCTATGAATTTCCATATTCTAGCTATTTCATATGAGTGGAATCATGAAAGATTTGCCCCTTTGTGACTTACTTCAACAACATAATGTCTTCAAGGTTCATCTATATTGTAGTATATATCAGAACATCATTTCTTTCTAAAGCTGA
The DNA here is from genome assembly GCF_023851605.1 of Tamandua tetradactyla. Lineage (NCBI taxonomy): Eukaryota > Metazoa > Chordata > Mammalia > Pilosa > Myrmecophagidae > Tamandua > Tamandua tetradactyla. Next base: position 116,389,778 of record NC_135328.1, on the reverse strand, counting down.
ATAATATTCTATTGTATGTATATACCACATTTTGTTTATCCATTCAGTGGCTAATATAATTTGCCTTTTTTTTTTTTTTTTTTTGCATGGGCAGGCACCAAGAATCAAACCCGGGTCTTGGGCATGGCTGTCAAAAACGCTGCCACTGAACCACCGTCGCACCACCTGGGCCTTTTTTTTTTAATTAGAGAAGTTGTAGGTCTACACATGCAGAAAATACAGGATTCCCATATACACCTTATTATTAACACCTTGCATTGGTGTGGTACATTAATCACAATTGATTAAAGCACATTTTTATAATTTATATAATTACAATTTTGATCTTAGTCCATAGTTTAACTTAGGGTTCACTGTGTTGTGCAATTCATGGATTACTATTATTTATTAAACGAATTAAACGCTAATTTCACAGATACTAGTTGAATGTTTTCTTTTTAAAAAGCCATTTTATTGATAAATCTTAACATATAGGAGTGCAAGTGTAGTTTAGTAATAGAATTCTTGCCTGCCATGTGGGAGACCCGGGTTCGACTCCTGGCCCTTGCACTTTCCAAACAAACAAACAAAAAAGTCAACAAAATGTTACTGCAATAAGGGGATACTCACATGGAAAAAAAGAATGAAATGTGACCCCCACCATACAGCATACAAAAAAAAAATCTTAACATTCTTATAATACAAACATTCCATACATGGTGTCTAATCAATGGCTCACAAGATCATCACATAATCCATGGATTATTTTTAAAATTTTTATTCAAGTAACATACATTCTGTCAAAAATTTCCCCTTTTAATCACATTCAAATATATAATTTAGTGCTGTTAAATACATTGGTGCTATCATCACCACCTATTACCAAAACTGTAATTTGCTTTTAAAATTATTTTTTATAAGGAACACTAAACAACCCAGCTTAATACTGAATAAGGTCTGCCACAATGAGTAACATTTTTGCCAATGAACTATTTAATGATCATTTCACCCAACATGACGGTTCTTTTGCCTCCGCCACCAGACCCTTTCCCAAGTCAGAAAACCTATCATCTGACCCCTTTCCTGCCTACAAGTCGGCTCCTACTCCTCTTGGTTACCTCTGCATTCCCTAGCTCACCACTGGGGATATTTTGGCATTTTCAACTACACCTCAAACAAAACTGACCACAATATAAGTACTCAAATAAGCTAAATTAACAATTCAGAGGACAGAGAGAGATATGGCTCTGAAGAAGCCAATTTTTTAATTCTAACCATATTTTCCCTAGACTTACATACCCACAAGCCTGGGAGAAAACCTTAAAGGTCACACCTAGTTCAACCATCCATCTCAGGTTTGACTCTTCTCTGCAATACTCTTTCTAATTATCATCCCAACTCTGCTTAGAAATACTCACTGTCAACACCCTCCGAAGCCCAGGGGCCTCCAACGTCATCTTTGACAGTTCTCACTAACGAATCCTTCTTTATACTTTCTTGGCACTTCCTCCCATTAGTCCTAGTTGCAGAGGCAAACTTGAACAATAATGATAAGCCCTCAAATATATGAAAAGTCAAAAAGTCATCATGTCCCTTCCAAATCAAGATAAACCTAGAGCTATATTAGATTCTCAAATTTTTTCAGCAGCTTGGTTGCTCTCTGAAAATAACCTAATTTGACTTAAAGTTTGATACCCATGATTGAACATAATATTCTAAATCTCCATACAATAAGATAATCTTCTCTCACTAGTGATGTATTTGGCTTCTTTTCTCTTCATTTTCTGTTTATTGCTGTGGTAAGAAATACAAAACATAAAAATCATTTTAACCATTTTTACATATACTATACTGTGACATTAAAATGTATCTGATTTTACTGGCAATACCGTACTTGGTATATACCCAGAAGAGTTGAGGGCTGTGACATGAACAGACATTTGCACACCAATGTTCATAGCGGCACTATTCACAATTGCCAAGAGATGGAAACAATCCAGGTGCTCATCAATGGATGAGTGGATAAACAAAATGTGGTATATACATACGATGGAATATTATGCAACACAGACAAAATGATATCTGAAACATATGACAGCGTGGATGAACCTTGAGGACATAATGCTGAGTGAAATAAATCAAACATAAATGGACAGGTACTGTATGATTCCATTAGTATTACCCTGATAAAGCTGCGAGTGTTTTGGAGCAGCTAGAAGGAAAAACCTGGGGGGAGGGCATGGTAGTCCATGACAGACTCTGGGAACTGTTCTGTAGCTGCTTGTTGGGGTATGCTTTGAAAATTGTTTTTTTTTCTTTCTTTTCTTTGTATATATATGCTATGTTTTACAACAACAACAACAAAAAAAATGGTTAAAAAAACTTTAGTCAGTTATAGTAATATTAAATAAATTCCTGAAACCAAATATTTGAAAATATTTAGTAACATAGCTCACTACTCTAGCAAGGTTATTTGTAATAACACTTTACTTGATATTTTGAGAATGCACACAGTTTTGATAGTTAATCAAATGGTATTTAAGATACTGCTTAATATTTAGAATCCAAGTAACTGATATCTGTATTTATAGATTGTTTTTCCTTCCTTGCTTTAGTTTTAAATTGGTTTATGAAACATATTGTACAAACAGGCTTTATGATGATTACTTAGATTTTTTTTTTTAATATGCCTAAGGATAAGATAAGAAATCCATTTTAGGCGGTTAAGATTACGATATGTTATTTGCAAAAATAGGGCGGGCCATGGTGGCTCAGCAGGCAAGAATACTTACCTGACATGCCAGAGGACCCGGGTTCGATTCTCGGTGCCTGCCCATGTAAAAAGAAAAATATATATATATATTTGTATCTTCATATTTTCCTGAAATCAGGAAAATATTTAGTAACATAAGTCATTACCATATCAATGCAGATATTTGTAAGAACTTTCTACTTGATATTTTGAGAACATTCACAGTTTGACAAGTGATCAAATGGTATCTAAGTCAGTGTTTAATAAGTATTAACTTAGAACTTAAGAACTTTGCTATCTGAATATGTAGGGTTTTTCCTTTTTTTTTTTTTTCATGGGCAGGTAATCGAACCCAGGTCTCCATGGCCCACCTAAACAGGCTTTACAATGATTATATGGATACTTTATTTAAATATGCCTATGGTTAAGCTAGCTAAGATATCCATTGTTGATGGTTTCAAGTCTATTGTTTGCTTTCTTATATTAAAAAAAATTAAGAAAAAAAGTATCTAATTTTAACAAGCTTGCTGAAGAAAATGCATGAAGATTCTACCCTAGACACCACTGATGCATCAAACCAGAGAATTTCCAGCAGTCATATAAGCATGCAATGTGGTTTCTTTAGAAATAAGCATATCTCCATCCCCAACAATTTCTCTGTACAGATAACATACAGGATAATCATAACTTTTATCATAGTTACAAAAACTTAAGAGATTAGTCATTGTCCTAACCAATCATTGTACATTAATTATTACCATTGATTACCACTATAGTTTTTTATCTTAAGCATAAACCCATGTTTGGAAAAGGAGGTAGTGAAATAATCAATGTTCACAAACATGAGAGCAGCAAGGAAAGGTCAGCCTGAAATCTGATAATCAAGTTACGTTAGTTTGAAAGGATTATGTACTCCAGAAAAGCCATGTTTTAATCCTGATCCAATCTTGTGGGAGCAACCCTTTCTCTTAAATGCTATTCAGCACTGTATGTTGGAAACCTGATAGGTTATCTCTACGGAGATGTGACTCACCCAATTGTGGGTGTGAACTTTTGAAAACAGGGAGATGTGACTCCACTCATTCCCGGTGGGTCTTGATTACTTTACTGGAATCCTTTAAAAGAGAAAGCATTTTGGAGAAAGCTTGAGAATGACGAAAGCAGCAGAGACACGAGAACTACAGAGACCACCAGCCAGCAACCTCTGGAGTTGAAGGAGGAGAACACCCCCAGGTGAGCTTCATAAAACAAGAAGCCTGGAGAGAAAGCTAGCCGACATTGCCATGTTCGCTATGTGCCTTTCCAGTTGAGAGAAACCCTGAACTTCATCAGCCTTTCTTGAGTGAAGGTAACCTCTTGTTGGTGCCTTAATTTGGACATTTTTATAGACTTGCTTTAATTAGGACACTTTCTTGGCTTTAGAACTGTAAACTAGCAATTTATTAAATTCCCCTTTTTAAAAGCCATTCTGTTTCTGGTATAATTCATTCCAGCAGCTAGCAAACTAGAACACAAATGTAGCCAATAACAATGTTTTAGCGATAAAATAATAGGATTATTTTGTTATCCTAAATGTGAAAAAAAGAATATGAGAAAAACAGAAGCAAGATCTTTTTATTTTAATACTAAGCTATTCCACCCTGTTCCTGAAAAACAAACAAATCTAAAGATTGTGATACAAACAATGCATCCACTTTCAGAATAATCTTTTTCTTTTGCTTACCCAACATGCTTCTAACTTTTTATTGACCCAAATATATTAAATATAGATATGAAATATAAAATAGAAACACCACCTAAAATGTTCTTTATAAGATATTGCATCATACATATTGCTTCAGTTATACTGCTACCTTACTTAGTTTTAACTGGTTTATTTTCATCGTATCAAAAGTAAAAGGAATTGAAATCAAAACTACTTGGGTTTGATAACTACACAAAAAGAAAAATATCATTTTGTAAATCAGCAAATATTTATTACTATCAGATTGCTCCTCTACATGTGACACTCTACAGGGCCATAGCTCTTCAGTGTACAAAGTGTGTCTAAACTTGGAAAACAGGAGGTATATAATAACTACAAAGTTCGGTATTGTAGACTCAGGGAAGATTACATATATGTTGCTTAATGATAACAATGTGGTTGTACAAAGTAAATATTTTTAAGGAAACAAATAACATTTGCTACTTTTATTAAACATAAATAAACCCCATTCAAATCATTAAAAAAATGTATCTGATTTTAGTTCATCAGATTTAACTTATTTATCATATACCTTGGCTTTAACACACTTAACTTTGTAGTTTCGATTACTTGAGAGTTACCCAACAGTTCATGACATGTAATTTGTAATTCTGCTATGGTGAAGTTGGTTATGTTCTATAGGAATGAACTGCTTAGTGGAGGAAGAGCCTGGGGAACAGCCCAGCAGACACAACTTACACAGCTCTGGTATTGTTTAGTTAAGTGATTTTTAAAAACAAAAATATAAACAAAAAACAACTCTGTTAACTTTGAAAGGAAAAATTCTAAATGCGTTTTGTTTGAGCAATAAACTCACTGAAAACCCAGGAGGCTATTAGCCTATAGTGAGGAGTTATGTACAGTAAGTTCATGACCCAAAAAAGCTGAAAGATTTCACAAATATGTCCTGTCTACCTTTACAAATCTGGAGATACCCAAAGGTTCTCAGATATAGCCCTTAAGAATATTTTGGATGGTTTTCTTAGAACATCACTCATATAAAATGCAGAAAGTATCTTTTTTTTATCTATAGCACTGCTTCCTTTTCATATCACACTTCACTAAACCTAAAATGCCACCAACTGTAAAACACAGTAAAACTCTAAAACACTGCTATTAAAAACAGCAGTCAAATTATGACACCCCATAACTGTAAAACACATCATACCATCAAAGATGATAAAAAGTGAAAAAATGTTTGAACCTTACAATTAATAAAATACAGTTTCATCAGCATTTTTGGTATTATATTAAATCTAAGTAATAACATGGCCATCTTTGTAGTTTTTTTCTTTCTAAAATGCCTTTTAACATGCGTACTATTGGTTTTAATTATATTACGTTTACCAAGTTAAGAATGTAGAACTTGCTGTTAACTTTTTTCTTTAAATTTAAATCAAGATCAGATTTTGCATTTCTTCAGATGGCTCATTGAGACAAATGTGCTCTTTCTATTTTTCCTATTAATTGGATAAATTATATAATCTTTTATTTACCTATATAGTATTTAGCTGTAATGAATAATTTATGATTTCTACATAAGTGGATACAGCCTATAATTTCATTTTAGTGTTAATCTTTTCAGATTAACAGGTAACTGGAAACAGCTTAAATGTCCAATAGGATAAAAATGCACAATGGTATGCCCTTACGAAAAAATACTGCATGCGACCATGAAAATTCATGATATTTTATATAAAAATATTTAATGACTGCCAAATGTTCATTATATATTGCTAAGTGAGTAAAGCTGTTAATAAAAGTATTTGTACAACACATAATAACTGGGGCAGGCCACGGTAGCTCATCAGGCAGAGTTCTCACCTGCCATGCTGGAGACCCAGGTTCAATTTCCAGTGCCCGCCCATGACAAAAAAACAAACAAAAAACCTAATAACTAAAAAGTACATTTTGAAAATAAATAGGGTATGGTGCACAGATGGTTCAGTGGTAGAATGCTTGCTTGCCATGTGGAAGATTGGGTTTTATTTGTTTTTTCTTTCATTTTTTTTTCTTTTTTTTTAAAGAATTCTAAGTAACTCATTAGAGAAAGCCTCAGGTATTTTCAATCGTCACTCAGGTATTTTCAAAAGCCAGGCAAAGGCAGAGTTAAGATAGGTCTCAGAGACAAAGTAATAAGTCAAGAAGGAGATAATTCCCTAAAGGGTGTACCTTCCCCAAGAAAAGGGGTGGGGTGGGTCCCAGCTCAAGTGGCAGCCCTCCTTCAGAGAATTCAGACCCCAGGGCCTGGGAGCCAAAAACAGCCTGGGCTTGCCTTCCACCTCAGCCTGTGTCTCAATCACACCCCTGGCTGGCTGAAAATTAAAGGCTCCACACCACCTTATACCGATGAGAAACTGTGGGCTGATGAGTACCCCTACTGGGCTACAGGCTCCACAGGAAAGTCAGACAACCTGTTAGGTGTCACCCTCAGGGAAACCTGATACTGATTACATCCTCCTCCTGAGACCTGGGTTTGTCTGGGGAAATCTTATCGGGTAGATCATATCTGGAGAGACCCTCCTCCAAAGAAGCTCCATTATATGCAGGGCAAGAACCAGAAAAACAAGAACTGAAAAATTCTGACCAATTATACACAAGCTATGCTAGAGGTCTAGAACAAGTTGAACTGAATGTCAAAGAAGAGACAGAGAACAAAGCCAATCAACAAGAAAACCCTAGATTAAAGAGTGAAAATGACTCCCAGAATAAACTAATCAGGGCAACCAGGTGCTTAGACACCAACAAAAATTACAAGTCATACTAGAAAAATATAGATAGTGCCCAAAGAAACAAACACTTAAAAGGAGATTCAGGAGTAGACACAACTAATTAAGGTTTAAACAAACATGCTAAACCAATTCAAAACTCCAGTCAACGAGTTGAGGGAAAATATGGCAAAAGAGATAAAGGATATAAAGACGAACATAAAGAACTCAAAAGCCTGAAAAAACAAATGACAGAACATATGGAATAACAGGCACAACAGAAGAGATGAAAATCACAATTAAGTAAATTGGAAAAGGCAAAGAATGGATTAATGAACTAGACAGAACATCTGAAATCCTACATACAAAGAACAGATAGGGAAAAGAATGGAAAAATATTAACTGAATGACAACATGAAGCACATGAATATACATGTTTTGGGTTTCCCAGAAAGAGAAGAGAACGGAAAAGGGGCAGAAAGAATAATGGAAGAAATAATTAATGAAAATTTCCCAACCCTCAAGAAAGACATAAAATTACAGATCCAAGAAATGCAGTATACCCCAAACAGAATAGATCTGAATAGATCTACACCAAGACACTTACTAATTAGATTGTCAAATAGCAAAGACAGAGAATTTTGAAAGCAGCAAGAGAAAAATGACCCATCACATATAGGGGAAGCCCAATAAGACCATGTGCAGATTTCTCAGCAGAAACCATGGAGGCGAGAAGGTGGTGGTATAATACATAATAAGATATTGAAAGGTAAAAACTGCCAATCAGGAATTCTATATTTGGCAAAATGTGCCTTCAAAAATGAGAATTTTAAATATTTCAAATTGGCACTAAGAGTTTGTGAACAGGAGTCCTGCTCTACAAGAAATACTGAAGTGAGTGCTACAGGCAGATAGGAAAAGACAGGAGAGAGGTCTGGTGAAGAGTATAGAAATGAAGATTCATTTCTTCAATCTTCAGGATTGATTTGTAAAAGCCCAGAAATGGAGAGCACAATGCTATCTGATGGTAGCACAATACTGTAAATACACTGAACAAAGCTGAATGTGAGTGTAGTTAAAAGGGGAAGGCTAGGGTGGGCCATGGTGGCTCAGCAGGCAAGAATGCTTGCCTGCCATGCCAGAGGACCTGGGTTCGATTTCCGGTGCCTCCCCATGTGAAAAAAAAAAAAAGAGGAAGGCTAGGGGGATAATGACACCAAAAGAAAAGACAGAAGAGAAAGCCTGGGACTGCATAACATAGTAAAACCTAGAGTAGACAATGATGGTGACTAAAAGTACAAAATATAAGAATGTTTTTACATGAGGAATAGCAAAGGCAATATAACAAAGCAACTGGTCAATAATAATATAACAAAGCAACTGGTCTTTTTTTTTTCACATCTTTCTTCATGGAAGAAATGGAAATGTCCTCATATAGACTGTGGTGGGGAACGCATAACTATGTGATTATACCTGGAACTTTTTATTGTTTACTTAGGATGGATTATATGGTGTGTGAATAAAACTGTTTTAAAATAAACAGAGAAAGGTACAAGCACTGGAGAAAAAGTGGAGAGAAAGATGGACCTATTCACTGTTGGTAGCAAGTAGAATGGTACAGCCCATCTGGAGGGCAGGGTAGTGGTTCCACAGGAGGCTAAATATGCAGTGGTGTGCTGGTTTGAAGGGATGTATGTACCCTAGAAAAGCCATGTTTTAATCCTAATCCCATTTTATAAATCCAGCCGTTTCTTCTAATTCTTATTCAGTACCATATATTTGAATCTGTAATTAGATCATCTTTCTGGAGATATGATTTAATTAAGATTGGTTCTTCAGCTGGATTGGGTGGAGGCGTGTCTTCACCCATTTGGGTGGGTCTTGATTAGTTTACTGGAATCTATAAAAGAGGAAACATTTTGGAGAAAGCTGGAGATTCTGAGAGAGCAGAGAATGACATAGCCATGAGAAACAGAGAGTCTACCAGCCATCTTCTTGGAGATGAAGAAGGAAAACACCTCCTGGGGAGCTTCATGAAACAGGAAGCCAGGAGAGAAAGCTTGCAGATAATGCCATGTTTGCCATGTGGCTTTGCAGATGAGAGAGGAACCTGACCATGTTCACCAGGTGCCCTTCCAGATGAGTGAGAAACCCTGACTGTGTTTGCCATGTGCCTTCTCACTTGAGAGAGAAACCCTGAACTTCACTGGCCTTCTCGAACCAAGGTATCTTTCCCTGGATACCTCTGATTGGACATTTCTATAGACTTGTTTTAATTGGGACATTTTCTTGTCCTTAGAACTATATACTAGCAACTTATTAAATTCCCCTTTTTAAAAGCCATTCCATTCCTGGTTTATTGCATTCTGGCAGCTACCAAATTAGAAAAGGTGGTCATATGATCCTGCAATCCCGTTACTGGTATATACTTAGGAGAACTGAAAGCAGGAACATAAATGAACATTTGTATACTGGTGTTTATGATGGCAGTATTCACAATTTGCAACGAATGGAGGTGCTTAAGGGTACATCAACTGATGAACAGAAGGACAAACTATGGTGTATACATACTATGGAATGCTGAGCAGCTGCAAGAAGGTGTGCAATTAGGTGAACGAACATTGAGGACAGTATGTTGAGTGAAATAAGGCAGGAACAAAAAAACAGATATTATAATGCCTCATATGCTGGTCTGAAACTGTCATGTACCCCAGAAAAGCCATGCTCTTTAATCCTCATTCAATATTGGCTAAGTGGGGTCTTTCTTATTGTTTCCATGGAGATGTGACATACCCAATTATGGGTAGGACCTTTTGAATTAGGTGGTTTCCATGGAGATATGTCTCCACCCATTCAAGGTAGGGTTGCTTACTGGAGTCCTTTAAGAGGGAATCATTTTGGAAAAAGCTTTAGAACCAACAAAGCCCACACAACCAGAGACCTCTGGAGATGCAGAAGGAAAATGCCCCTGAGGAAGCCTTGTGAAATGAGAAGAGAAAGCTACTGGATGTTGCCGTGTGACTTCCCAACTGACAGAGGTATTCTGGACCCAATGGCCTTTCTTGTATCAAGGTTCTTTCCCTGGATGCCTTAGTTCGGACACTTTTATGACCTTAGAATTGTAAACTAGCAACTTGATAAATTCCCCTGTTTAAAAAAAATTCCATTTCTGGTATAATGTATTCTGGCAGCTTTAACAAACTAAAACAATTCACTAATATGGACTAGCTATAATGTGCAAACTCTGAGAACTGAATTTGAGAGCATAAGATACAGGGGAAGGCTTACTGCAAAGGTTCCTAGATTGTAAACTCTTACAGCAGTCACAGCTATTCCAAAGTTGTAACTGTTATTGCTAAATTCTGAGATGTTGAATTCTTTGTGTATAACTGGTTGTTCCCTGGAACTTCGGGTATGTATGTGACAGCTGAGACTCAGAGTTAGAGTTCTTAGCTATGAAAGTCAGCCTCATACAGAAACTGTTAAAAAGCCTGTAAAAGAGACCAGACTTCAATTAGAGATATGAATGAAGTTGGTCTGGTTAGGACTAAGGTTAATCAGAATACAGAGTAAAGAATGCACATTTTTTCTTGCAGTTTTCAGAACTCCCTCCTTATCCGTTACATTTAACTGACTACTATGTGTCTAGGCATGGTTCTCTATGAGTTTATCCTTTTTAGGGTTCATTGGACTACTTGAATGTACATGTCTTTCATTGAATTTAGGAAGTTTTCTGCCCTTATTTCTTTGAATAGTCCTCCGGTCCCATCCTTCTCTTTCTTCCTCTGGGACTCCCATAATGGGTATATTGGTACTCCTTATGCTGCCCTACATAGCTTACACTCTGTTTGCTTTCTTTTTTAATCTTTGAGTCCCTAGCTTGAATCATTTCAATCCTCTTGTCTTTGAGTTCACCCATTCTTCTTTTTGCCAGCTCCAGTTGAAACCCTTCAGGGAATTTTTCACTTCAGTTATTGTGGTCTTCAACTCCAATATTTTTTAGTTTCTTTTCAAAATTTCTTCCTTGACTAAGATTCTCATATTATTCATTCATTGCTTTTCTGATATCCTATAGTTCTTTCTCTGAGTTTCCCTTTATCTCCTTGAGCATAAGAAGTCTTTTTTGTTGTTGTTTTCTAAGTCTTTTTCCAGAATACCAAAGTCTGGTATTCTTTGTATTCTGGTCTCTGGATTTTTATCTTGTTCCTTTGATGAACCATCCATTTCCTCTTTCTTTGTCTTGTAACCTTTTTTTCATACTGCACATTTTAATATTTTAAAATGGTAACTAGGATTTAGTCCCTCAGCTGTCAAATTTGCATCCAACTAATGATATGAGAGAAATTTCCCTGAATGCCAGGAGCTAATAAAGACAAGCAAACCAGGCAAAACATCTTCCAGTCTTTGCAAACTGGCTCAGCATTGCTCGTCTTCAGGGTTCATCAAGGTCAGCTGCAGGCAAATGCCAAGTGCAGGGTCCTCTCCCTCCGTCTCTTCTGGGCCTGCTTCTTATCCTGGATTTGTGCTTCTTTGTGACCTTCAGAATTCTTCCATTTACAAGAAACAATTGTTCCCTCTCCTCCTTTTGAAAAAGACTTTGAACAGGGCCAGGGACCCAGAATGGGAGTGCAGGCTGACTCCACGCTGTGGTGTCAGCAAGTAAACCATGAGCTTCTCCTACCATTGTTAAAGCTGTGTTTTCTCGACTCAATGCTTACCCAGTTACCGCAACCCTTTAACTAATTCTGAGAGTTTTGATGAAGATGGAGCTGCCAGTTTTTCTGGTTGTTCAGAGTCTGTGCATGGACAGGTAGTACCCTGGAGTGTCTTGTGCTGCTATCTTGGTCTACTGGAAGCCCCTGACCTGCTTTTGCAAGTGGCTTTGCATGCTGGCTGTTCGTTGCTATATCAGTCTCAAAGAATACAGTAAAAGTAAGTTGCTACACTGGGTACTTCTCCAAGTAGACCTAGCAAGAGGAAAACTGAATAAAGAAATAGTAGCATGACCCAATTCCACCCACAGCAATGGCCACTAGCAACAAAAAAATGGTGAAACCCTGATAATTAATGGAACAGGTGGAAACTGTGCAAGCCTTATAGCTCACTCCTTTTTAGAGAAATGAATAGTACAGTATATAGGATTATAAGAGATATGGAGTTAATGCATAAAAAGTGCAGGGCTTCTGGGGGGGTGCATGCGAAAGTCCTGGTAATAGATGGTGGTTACGGTAGCACAACATTGTGACTATGATTAATGTATGCTTGGGAGTGGATGAGAAGGGAAAATTCATGATTTATATATGCTTCCACTATTAAAAAAAAAAAAGAGTCTAAAGAGGTGCCAATTAAATATACACATGACCCTCAACTAGATCAAATAACAGAGAAGAAAATGCCCAAAAGGACATTGGGACATAGGAAAAAATGGAATATATACTGTAAGCTTTATACCAATGTTAAGTTGTTTGAACTTGATAGCTGTACTTAAAATGATTACATAAGTAAATATGTTTGTTCTTTGGAAATGTACTTGGAAGTATTAAATGTTCAAGGAACATGCTGTACATAACGTACATGGCAGAAAGAAGAAAGGAAAAGAAAAAGAAGGGGGAAGGAAGGAATAAAAAACGGCAATTATGGCAAAATATTTAAAGTTGTTGGATATGAATATCTGGATAGGAATTATGTTGGAGTTCTCTGTATGGGTTTTGTACACAGTTTTGCAACTGTTCTGTAAGTTTTGAAATTGTTTCAAAATAAAAAGCTAAAACAATTTACAAGACAAAAAAAAAGAATACAGAGTAAAGGATGGTATTGACTATTTTAAAATAGTCAACTTCTGTGTGAGAGCAAAGGAAGAGATGTCTATTTGGTGCAAAATTTTTATTTTCTGTAGCACTCTCTAATTTAACATGTATGGTCGGTTTATTTGAACACAGAGACTTGAATAGGGAATGAGATTTTGTTGTTTTTTACAGGTTAATGTGATGCCCTGAGACATCCCAGAATAATCTGGGTAGAAGATAAAAATGTATTTGCAAAGTCCGCTTGAGGGACTGGAAAAAAAATGTGGAAATGGTAAACATTCCCCCCTGGGGAAATCCTGATATTCTCACAAGAATTGGGGACTAACAATTTAATAGGCTGAGCCCTTGATCTTGGGGCTTGCCCTTATGAAACTTATTCTTGGAAAGGAGAAGCTAAGACTACTTATACTTATACCTAAGAGTCACCCCCGGGCTCAGATGTGGCCTCTCTCTCTAAGTCAACTCCACAGGTGAACTCACTGTCCTTCCCGCTATGTGGGACATGACTCCCAAGGGTGTAAGTCTCCCTAGCAACGTGCGACCTAACCTCTGGGGATGAGCCTGGTCCTGGCATCCTGGGATTGAGAAAGCCTTCTTGACCAAAGGGGGCAGAAAAATGAAACATGATAAACTTTCAGTGGCCGAGAGATTTCAAATAGAGTTGAGAGGTCTTTCTGGAGGTTATTCTTATGTACTATATAGCTATTCCTTTACAGTTTTTTTTTTTGGTGTATTGGTGTAGCTAGAGGGAAATGCCTATAATCCAATAGTCTTGTTTCTTGAAGATGACTGTTTAACTATAGAGCTTTAATGGTATGACTGTGTGATTGTGAAAACCTTGTGACTGACAATCCCTTTATCCAGTATATGGACAGATGAGTAAAAAAAAACCACAAACAAACAAACAATAAATAATAGGGAGTATGGGAAGATGGGAGGGTTTGGGGTGTCCTTTTTTACTTTTATTTTTATTCTTATTTTTATTGTTTATAGAGTAATGAAAATGTTCAAAAATCGATTGTGATGATGAATGCCCAACTATATTATGACACTGTAAACCACTGATTGATTGTATACTTTGGATGATTATACTGTTTGTGAACGGAACTCAATAAAATTGCATTAAAAAAATAAAATTTTTTAAAAAAAGGAAATAATTTTAACCTGTTTTTTTAACAGAATTCTTAAGACAATATTTTAATATTATTTGGATAGATAAATTACATTCTAGATTTACTAGAAAAGTCTCAGAAGTATGTTTCTTTGTGCAAAATACATATTTATAAATCTCTCCAGGTCCCCAAGTATATACTGTCTCCTCAAATAAATTCATATGTGCCACCCCCCCCAAAAAAAACCCAAAACTAAAACCCATACTGAGCTCTATAAAGTCTTGATTATGTCAACTGGAAGACTGAATAATAAATGTCATTTTGAAAATAATAAAATATAGATCACAAGTCAGAATAACCTCCAACTTCACCTTAACCTGGTGTGGTTAAAAGAAAAAAAAAATTCATGAAGCTAGCAGACTTAGTCATGCCTGAAAATATGATGGCAATGCATAACTTTTCTTCTTCATAAAGTGTACGCACGATTTTCAGTCAATAATTCCCTGCAAATATAACTATAAATTCTCTTGTTTACTCATTTTTTATTAAAAAGAAGTATGTTTAGATGAATGTATAGTCATCTTTTTTTGGCCAAAAGTCCAAAAAAATGAACAGAAAAAAACTGTTGACAGTGTGTAAACATACACTGTGATATTATATTATATATAATATTTTTTAAATCACAAAATAAAAATATTAATGTTTCGACTTTACCTTTCGCGAATCTGGTCTTGCTAGGGCATAAATGTAATGCCCCAAATGGTTATCAAATGGTACAGAATAAGGTCTCTTTTCGGGTATCCTGGTATCTGGCCCATCTCCACAGGTTTCCTTAGCTGAAGAAGTCAGTGACAGGTTAAGTTTTGTTAGTTCTTCACTCAGTTGATCCACAAGAAGTTGTTGTTCTATTATTTTTTCATTCTTTATAGAAGAAAAGAATTTTAAAAATAGAGAAACTCAGTACATGTGAAGATTATGATTAAAAATAAATTTACATTGATCAAAATGGCAACTTCCTTAACAATGCAGTAAAACATCATTTATCCAAAGACTAGTCCACTGTGTTCTCATGTATCTAGGACTGTTCTGAGTGGTAAAAACTTTGGAACAGTAAGTAGCAACAGGAGAACCAAAAGGAACCAAATACTCAGAGATAATGCTCCATATTCTGTAACTGGTTGCTTTGCCAATGTGAAACACTCTGATTAGCTGATCATTATAAAAGTATGGACTTCCTGAGTGAAATCCAAGAGTATCGAGAGATAAAGTTGAAAAGTGGAGAAAGAATTGCAGACGGCAAAGGTAACAACAAAGGAAAGGGAAAGTGGCAACGTGTGCAATGAGTGAACACCTTTACTCAGTGAACAAGCCAAGGGCACAAAGATATAAGAGATATAACTGATAGTCCCGAGAGGAAGAATGGAGAAATCAAAGGCAGAACAAATTAATTGTATATCAGGAGTATGTTGGGTGTGTGTGTGTGCATGTGTGCTTACCTTTTATATACTCTCCAAAAAAAAATTTTGCAACCTAGGAAGCTCTAAGATTGTAAAATCTCTATTTTACAAGCACCAAATTAGGGGCACAAGAAATTGCCATTCATGATAACACTCATGTTTAAATAGGAAAACTTAAATCCCTAAATTTGTTTTGTGTTAATACCGAGCAATAAAAATATAACCATATACAACCATACATTCAGATCATTAAAATATACAATACCAAAGGTATGAGTTGGGGTAAGGGGTGGGGGATATTAAATGGAGTCCTTACACTGTCTGAGAAAAGGGGAAAAGCACCAGGTAATATTAGACTTGAATAAGTTCAAGGGTGCATAATGCACACTCCAGGATAACCACTAAAAAGAGAGTAAAAGTACAACCTCTAAACTAATGGAAAAATAAAAAATATAAAATTGATCCCAAAGAAGGTAAGAGAGGAAAGAAAAAGGAACACAGACCAGGTGGGATGAATAAAAAGCACATTGATAGGTTTTAGTCAAAATTTAATTACAATTATGTTAAATTAAAAAATAAAGAACTATAATATAGTGTCAGGATTTTAAAATGTTCTAACCACATGCTGCTTACAAGAAACACAACTAAACTAAATAGACTCAGAAAGATTAAAAATAAGACAGAAAAAGAGACACCATGTAAACAAGAACCAAAAGAAAACTGATATAGCTAATTAGTATCAAAGTCAGCTTTAAGACAAAAAACCACTAAGAGAGATAAAAAGATATATCTCATAATAATAAAAGGTCAACTCATAAAGATGATGTAACAATTCTACATTTGTTCATACTTAATAATATAGCTTCAATATATATAATGCAAAAACTGCAGAACTTCAAGGAGAAAACAGATCCAGAATCAAAGTGGGAGATTTCAACATTATCCTTAACTTATTAACAAAACAACCAATAAAGTGAGTAAGGATACACATTTCAAGAACATAACCAACAGCATCAATAACTGTAGGATAAACATTCTTTCCAAGCACACTTGAAATACTGACAGTATTGTAATATCTAAAAAAATGGCCTTACACTGAGCTATAAAGCAAGTCTGAAGATATTCAAAGGACTGAAATCATAAATTGTATGTTATCTGATCATGATGCAACTGAGCTAGAAATTAATAAGATAAAGTGAAATTCCTCATATGTTGGAAATAAAATAACTATGTAAACCCATAAAATCACAATAAAAACTAAAATAAATAAATAAATTTCAGATGAATGTGGGATGCAGGTAAAGGAAAGCTTAAGAGGAAATTTACACCTTTAAATGCATATAAGAAAAAAATCTATAACTCAATGAGCTAAGCACTTATTTAAAGAAGTCAGAAATAGAGCAGAAAATTAACCACCCTTCCCCCCAAAAAAGAAAGAAGTAAGGAAATAATACAGATACAAGTAGAAATCAATAGGAAAGAAGTCAAATATATAAAAGAAAAGGTCAATAAAGTCAAAAGTTGCCTGTTGAAAAGACAAACACCTGGTGAAGCTGACTAAAAGAGAGAAAAAGAAGGCACAAATGACCAGGAATGAAAAGGGGGATAAGAAACATTTGCCAATAAATCTGAAAAACCGGATAAAGTAGTCCAATTCCTAAAAAAAATAGAGTGTATTCTAGTCTAAATGATACCAAATGGCTTTATAGGTGAATTCAAACAACATTTAAGGCAAAATAACACTTCTTCACATACTTTATGAAAGTATAGAAAAAGAGGAAATCCTATCCAACCTATATTATGAAGCCAATATAATTTGTTAAAGTATCTGACAAGAATATTGAGAAATAAAAATATAGGCCAATATCACTCATGACTATAGATGCAAAAGTCCTAAACAAAATATTGTCAAACCAAATCTAGACCAATTGTGCAAAGAAAAGCTAACATAGGAGAACTGGCTACTGCCTTTGAAAGGCCTGCTTACAAGGTTGGCCCTTGAACAGTATCTGGGAACTTGGATTTCAGAGGTCTCCCACCACCAACTAGCAACAGGGGCTCATAGTGCCCAAACTGTTTATACAAACAAATATGATTTATACTCAACACCTGATTTCTTTCTGACAGTATGGAATTTTGGTACATGCTAAGCTGACGATGCCTAAATGGCCAGGGCCCAATAAATATCCTATGCATGGGAAACTGAGTTCTGGTCAAACAAGATGGTGGTGGAAGACATTCCAGAGTTCTTTCCATCATGAAATCTTTGAGCGACTAGCAAACACTGGCAGAGCCATCTACCTCAAAATTCTGGAAAACACTTAAAGGGTTGTAGTAATTGTGTGAGTGGTGAATTAAAAAATTCTGACTTTAAGTCTTTTTGCAAAGATTGTGAAAGATGTTTTGCACTGGTTTGTCTGTTTTTGTTAGCTTCTGGTACTCAAGGAAATCTCTGTCACATCACTAGTAAGGTACAAACTTTAGGGAACAGACAGCTCAGGGACTAAATCCCAGAGTTAACACCTTGTCAACACTGCTGGACAGTGTGCAACAAAAGATTACAAAACAAACAGAGAAACTGGAAACGATGGCCCATCGAAAGGAACTAGATAAAACTTCTAAATCAACAATGAAGAAGACCAGACTTGGTTCAAATCAAAGACTTTTAAAAAATTATCTTCAATATGCTCAAAGAAACAAAGGAAAACACAAGCAAAGAACTACAGATTATCATGAGAACGATGCATGAAAAACAGAAGAATCTCAAGAAAATTTTACAAAGGAATCAAACAGAAATACTGAAGCTAAAGACTACAATAACTGAATAAAAATTTCCTTAGGTTTCAACAGCAGTTTGAGGCTGTCAGAAGATTTAAAAAAAAAAAAGCAGTGAACTCCAAGACAAGACAAATGAAATGTTCAGAATGAGGAGTAGACAGAAGAAAGAAAAAAAAAAAAAGTGAACAGAACTTTCGGAACCTGTGAGACACCAGTCAAGCATACCAGTACATACATTATGGGAGTTTCAAAAGAAGAAGAAGGAGAGAAAGGTTCAGAAGGAATAGTGAAGAAATAATAGCAGAAAACTTTCGAAATTTAACAAAAGGCAAGAACATGCACATTCAAGAAGCCCAACAACCCCCAAAAGGATAAACCTGAAGAGAATCATGCCCAGACACATAGAAGTCAAACTGTCAAATGCATTGGAAAAGGAGAGAATTCTGAAATACAAGAAAAAAACAGCATGTTATGTTCAAGGGAATCCCAGTAAGAGTAAGTGCCGATTTCTCATCAGAAACCACAGAGGCAATAAGGCAAGGGACAAAATATTTAAAGTGCTGAAAGAAAATAATTGCTCAACAAGAATTTTATATCCCGTCATACTATCTTTCAAAATGAGGGAGCAATTAAGACATTCCGAGATAAGTGAAAGCTGAGGGAGTTTGTCACTATACTTACCCTACAAGCAATGCTAAAGAGAGTTCTTCAGACTGAAAGGAAAGGACACTAGATACTGAATCAAAGCAGCATGAAGAAATAAAGTTCTCTGGTAAAGGACCAGATGGGTAATTATAATCGCCAGTACAACTGTATTACATTTTTTGGTATGTAACTCCACTTTTTACTTCTTACCGATTCTAACATGCAAATGCATTAAAAATAGTGATAAATCTATAGTTTTGGACATGTAAGATATAATCTATAACAAATATAACAAAAAGGTGGGGAGGTGTTAGGGTATAGGAACAGTGCTTGTGCATGCTATAGAAGTTAACTGGTATCAAATCAAAAACGACTGTTATAGATTTAGGATGTTGAATTTAAATCCCACGGTAACCACAAAGAAAATATCTGAAAAATATATATAGAAGGAAATGGTAAGGCACTCAAATTGGTCTACTACAAAAAATCATATCAATATGAAAGTAGGCATTAGTGGAAGAATTGAAGGGGAAATAAAGGTATGATACCTACAAAGAGGAGATAAATTGCAGAAGAAAGTTCTGCATAACTGGTAGTTACTTTAAGTGCAAATGGCAAAAACACTCTAATCAAAAGGTAAAGATTCAGAATGAACAAAAAAGCATCAGGCAGTGTGACAGTGGCTCAGTGGCAGAATTCTTGCCTGCCATGCCAGAGACCCGGGTTCAATTCCTGGTGCCTGCCCATGCAAAAAAAAAAAAAAAAGAAGAAAGAAAAAGCATGACCCAACTATATCCTGTTTACCAGAGATGCACCTTAAATTCAGACACAAGTAGGCTGAAAGTGAAAAGATGGAGAAACTATTTCCAAGCAAGTTATAACCAAAAGAGAGTTGGGGTAGCTTATATAAATATTAGATAAAAAGGACTTTAAATCCAAAGCTGTAACAGGAGATAAAGAAGTTCACCCTATGCTAATAAAGGGGTCAATTCACAAGAAGACAAAACAAATTATAAACATGTGTGCATTTAATGGCAGAGCCTCAAAATATGTGAAGCAAATATCAAGACTTGAAGGAACAAAAGACGCATCTACATTAATAATACACCACTTTCAATAATGAACAGAACATCTAGACAAAAGATCAATAAGAGAATAAAAGACTTGAATGATACTATAAACCATCTAGACCTAACGGACACATATAAGACAATTCGCCCAACAGCAGAAGAATACACTCTTCTCTACTGCACATGGACATTTTCTACGATAGACCATATGTTAGGTCACAAATCAAATCTCATTAAATTTTAAAATAATGAAAGCATAAAATGTATATTCCCCAACCACAATGGAATGAAGGCAAAAAATCACTAACATCCAGTTTCTTTTGGAGAGCTAGAAAATTCACAAATAAATGGAAATTAAAAATCACCACACTCTTAAACAATGGTTCAAAGAAGGAATCAAAGGAAAACTTAGGAAATATCTTGAGGTAAATGAAAATGAAAAGAAAAAACATCAAAACTTATGGGCTGCAACAAAAACAGTGAGAGGGAAATTAATAACTCTAAATACTTAAATTAAAAAGGAAAAAGGCCTCTCAAACATTACAGCAGAAATAAATGATCTAGAGAACTAAAACAATAGAACCAACAAAATGCAAACGTTGGTTCTTTGAAAAGATTAAAAAGAAATCGAACAAATTTTTTTAGCTAGATTGACCAAAAAAATGATGAGAAAAGCTGCAAATAAAATCAGAAATGAAAGGGTGGACATTATTCCTAATCACATAGAAATGAAAAGGATTATAAGGGGATACTATGAACAACTGTATACCAACAAATCAGAAAACCTAAATAAAATGGACAAATGACTAGAAACACACTAACTACCTACACTGACTCAAGAAGAAACAAAGGGAAGGGAGCCAAGACTGCAGCTAAGTGAGGTGTGAGTTTAGTTCGTCCTCCAGAGCAGCTACTAAATAGCCAGGAATCGTACAGAACAACTGCTGGGGCCACGTCAGTGACTCGACACACAGTGTATACCAGTCTGGACCAGTTGGACCAGCTGCAAGCCAATGCGGAACTATGAGTTCCCCAAGCCACGGCGGCCGGCACCCCTACCCAACAGGCTACTTCCCAGAGGGGAAAGGAAATAGAGTTTACAAGCAGCAGGGGCTGAGCGCAAGCAAATGTCAATTGTGGAATTAATTACCAAATTCTGACACTAAAAATAGGCCCCCAGCTCAGCTGAACCTGGAGTAAAAGCTGAGGGCGCAGTTTTTTGCCCAGGTACATAGGGGTCAGGGCTGATGGAAAAAGAAAAAAACAAAACAAAACAGTTTTTTTTGGATTTGAAAAGGTCTGGGCCCTGAAAGAAAGGAGGGGGCACATAGGACCTGGAGATACACAAAGCAACATACCAACTTAAGCTCTTGACTGGCAAACCCAAAGAATGGGGGTCCTGCTCTGAAAATGATTTTTCTCTTTTCGTTTTGGTGGCTATGTTTCCATGGCTTGACAGCTCTTTGGATACAGCTGCAAGACTTCTCAGGCTCCACTGCCCCAGGCATAAGCAGAATTAAGCTTGTTTGAGTGTTTGTCTGGCAACTGTGCCTTCCCCAGGAGGGGGATGGGGCACAGCTCAGGTGGAATCCCTCCTTCAAGGAGTTCAGACCCCAGGGTTTGGAAAAGTAAAGCAATTAAAACCAGCCTACAACCTCTCCACTGTCTCCACCATGCCCCCAGCAGGGAGAGTCTGCCAAAGTTAAAGGTACCGCATCACCTTATGCTGGCAGGACCTGAAGGCAGACAAGCGCCACATATTGGGCAGGACAGGAAAAAATAAGGGGAACAAATGTTCAAATAAATTTAGTAGATTGAAATGCTAGTGATCAATGAAAGGGAGGGGTAAGAGGTATGGGGTGCATGAATTTTTTTCTGTTTTCTTTTTATTTCTTTTTCTGAATTGATGCAAATGTTCTGAGAAATGATCATGATGATGAACATACAACTATTTGATGATTTTGTGAGTTACTGATTATATAACAAGAATGGAATGATCATATGGTAAGAATGTTTGTGTTTGTATGTGGTTATGTTTCATAAAGAAATGATTATGGTGAAGAATACACAACTATGTCATGATATTGTGAGCCACTGAGTGTATACCATGTATAGATTGCATGTTTGTGAACATTTGTCAAAAAAACATTTAAAAAAAAAGAAACAGAAGATCTCAACGGACCAATGACTAGTAAACAGATTGAATCAGTAATCCTAAACCTTGCGATGAAGAAAAGAGCAGGACCAGATGGCTTCACTGATGTACTGTACAAAATATGCTAAGAAGAATTAACACTAATCCTGCCCAAAGTCTTTCAAAAAATTGAAAAGGAGTGAACTCTTTCTACCTTATTTTGTGAGAAAAACATCACCCTAACATGAAAGCAAGATAAAGATATCACAAGCGAAGAAAATTACAGACCAACAACCCTCATGACTACAGATGTAAAAATCCTCAACAAAATACTAGCAAACCAAATCCAACAGCACATTAAAAGAATTATGCAACTATGTATTTACCTAAGATATGCAAGAGTGGCTCAGCATAAGAAAATCAATTAATGTAATACACATCAATAGAATGAAGGATAAAATAAACATGATCATCTTAGTTGACGCAGAAAGGCATCTGACAAAATTCAGCACCAATTCCTGATAAAAACCCTTAGAAAACTAAGAATAGAAGCAAACTTTCTCAACATGATAAAAGGTATATATGAAAAACCCACAACTAACATCATACTCAATGGTGAAAGACTGGAAGCATTCCCTCTAAGATGAGGAATAAGACAAGGATGTCCTCTGTCACTACTATCCTTCAACACTGTACTAGAAGTTTTAGTCAGAGAAATTAGGCAAGAAAATTAAATTAAAGGAATCCAAATTGAAAAGAAGGAAGTAAAACTTTCCCTATTTGCAGATGTTGTTATCCTATATATAGAAAGTCTTGAAAAGTCTGCAACATCACGACTAGAGCTGATCAACAAATCCAGCAAAGTGGGGATGTACAAGATCAACACACAAAAATCTGTAGTATTCCTATACATTGGTAATGAACAACCCAAAGAGGAAATCAAGAAAGAAATTCCATTTAAAATAGCAACTAAAAGAACCAAATGTGCAGTAATAAATTTAACAAAGAATGTAAAGGACTTGTACACGAAACCTACAAAACACTACTAATCAAAATCACAGAAGACCGAAGTAAGTAGAAGGGCATACTGTGTTCATGGATTAGAAGATTAAATATTATTAATGTATCAATTCTACCAAAAGCTATTTATAGATTCAATGCAATCCCAATCAAAATTCAAACAGCCTTTGTTGCAGAAATGGAAAAGCCAACCATCAATTTATATTGAAATGTAAGGCCCCCAACAGGCAAAACTATCTTGAAAAAAAAAAAAGAACAAAGCCGGAAGACTAACACTTTCTGATTTTAAAAGTTATTACAAAGTTTATATCTGAAATCTATTTTAAAAGTTATTACAAAGTTTATATCTGAAATCTATTCTACAAATAATTTTTCCAGTGTGCTCTGAAATTTATTGCTTTTTTGTATACATGTTATTTTTCACAAAAAAGAAAAAAGTTGATTGTGATAAATGCACAGCTATATTATGATACTATGAACCACTTTTTATACACTTTGGATAATTACATGGTGTGCTGGTTTGAAAGGATGTATGAAGCCATGTTTTAATCTAAAGCCCATTTCATAAAGGTAGAATAATCCCTGTTCAATACCATATGTTTGAAACTGTAATCAGATTCTCTCCCTGGAGATGTGATTTAATCAAGAGTGGTTGTTAACCTGGATTAGGTGACAACATGTCTCCACCCATTTGGGTGGGCTTTGATTGGTTTACTGGAGTCCTATAAAAGAGAAAACATTTCAGAGAATAGGAGATTCGGTGAAAGCAGAGAATGCTGCAGCACCACAAAACAGAGAGTCCATGAGCCAGCAACCTTCGGAGATGAAGAAGAAAAACGCCTCCCAGGGAGCTTCATGAAACCGGAAGCCAGGAGAGAAAGCTAGCAGATGACACCATGTTCGCCATGTGCCCTTCCAGCTGAGAGAGAAGCTCTGACTGTATTCACCACGTGCCTTTTCACTTAAGAGAGAAATCCTGAACTTCATTGGCCTTTTTGGACCGAGGTATCTTTCCCTGGATGGATATCTTTGATTGGACATTTCTATAGACTTGTTTTAATTGGACATTTTCTCGGCCTTAGAACTGTAAACTAGCAACTTATTAAATTTCCCTTTTTAAAAGCCATTCTGATTTCTGGTATATTGCATTCCGACAGCTAGCAAACTAGAACACATGGTATGTGAATATATATTAATAAAAGTGCATCAAAATTAAAAAAAAAACTTATTACAAAGTTATAAAAATCAAAACAGCATGTACTGGCATAAGGATAGACATACAGACCAATGGAATCGAATTGAGAGCTCAGAAATAAACCTTTACATCTCTTGCCAACAAAATTTTGTCAAATGTGCCAAGCCCACCTAATGGGGAAAGAATAGTCTCTTTAACAAATGATGCTGGGAAAACTGGATATTCATTTGCAAATGAATGAAGGTGGTTCCTATTTCATACCACACACCAAAATTAGATAAAAATCAAAGACCAAAATATAAGAACCAATTCTAATAAAACTAGAAGAAAGCATAAGCAAGCATCTTTAGGATCTTATGTTAAGCAATGGTTTCTTAGACTTTACACCAAAAGTATAGAAAACTGAAGAAAAAACAAATAAATGGGATTTTATACAAATTTAAGTTTTGAGCCAAACAACTTGATAATGAAATTAAAAAGACAACTTTCAAAATAAGCCAGACACAAAATAACAACTATTTAATGATCTCACTTATTTGATATAATAGAATATGCAAGTTTAGAATCAGAAACTAGAACACAGTTTATGAGGGTCTGAGAGTAGATGGACAATGAAGAGTTAATGCTTAATTAGTACAGAATTTCTGTGTGGCATGATGGAAAAGCTTTGGTAATGGATGCTGGTCATTGTGGCATACCATTGTGAAAGTAATTAACGCCACTGAATTGTATGATTAAAAGTGGATAAAATGGGAAATTCTAGGTTCTATAAATGTTCCCAGAATAAAATTAAAATTTAAAATCCATAGAACTGCACAACACAAAGAGTGAAACCTAATGTATACTATGAACTACAACTAATATTATAATTAAATAATTTCATTTCACAAATTGTAACAAAGGTAAATACTAATAGGGAAAACTACATCTGAGGGGGCTATATATGAAAACTCTGTACTTTCTGCATGTTTTTTAAAATGCAATTTTATGGAGATATATTCACACATTATACAATCCATTCAAAGCACACACTCAATGGTTCACAGTATCATCATATAATGGTGCATTCATTGCCACAATCAATTTTAGAACATTCTCATTATGCCAAAAAAAAAAAAAGAGGGAGAGAGTAAGAAAAGAAAACTCAAAATATTTAAACCCCTTACTCTCCCATCATTGACCCTTTGCATTGGTGTGGTACATGCAACTGTTGGTGCAAGAATATTAAGATATTACTATTAACTATAGTCCATAGTTTGCAATAGGTGTGTTTTTTCCCACATATCACTCTATTATTAATTCTCTATAATAATTTTATACGTTTGTTCTAATTCATGGAAGAAATTTTTTATATTTGAACTGTTAATCACAGTCATCATCCTCCACAAGATTTAATGAGTTAACAGTCCCATGCTTTAACTTCTGGCTTCCCCTCTGGTGACACGCATATGACTTTAAACTTCCCCTATCAATCATATTCGCACACCATTCAGCATTGTTAATTATACTCACAACAATGTGTTATCATCACCTCTATCCATTTCCACACATTTAAATTCAACTTGGTTAGAAATTTTGGGGGGGGGGCTACAGTGGCTCAGCAGGCAGAGCTCTCACCTGCCATGCCAGAGACCCGGGTTTGATTCCCAGTGCCTGCCCATGCAAACAAACAAAAATTTTGCACATCTTAGGCAGCCACTTCCCATACTCTAGCTTCATTCTATCTCCTGGTAACCTATATTCTAGGTTTTATGTCTATGAGTTTACATATAATTAGTTCATATTAGTGAGATCATACAGTATGTGTCCTTTTGTGTCTGGCCTATTTTGCTAAACAAAATGTCCTCAATATTCAACCATATTATTGCATGCTTCAGGACTTCATTCCTTCTTACTGCTGAATAATATTCCACAGTATGTATATACTACATTCTGTTTATTCATTCATGATTGATGGACACTTGGGTTGTTTCCATCTTTGGGCAATTATAAATAATGCTGCTATGAACATCAGTCTGCAATGTCCATTCATGTCCATGCTTTTAGTTCTTCTGGGTAGATACCAAGTAGTATGATTGCCAGATAGTAGGACACAGCTTTCTGAGGAACCTCCAAACCATCTTCCCTATCACCTGTGCCATTTTACATTCCCACCAGAAGTGAATAAGTGTTCCTATTTCTCCATATCCTCTCCAACACTTGTAGTTCCCTGTTTAATTGTGGTGCATATTTTTAAATAAACCTACAATTGCTCTAAAAAAAAAATGTTCAACCCTAGGCAACAGGCTTAATATCTAGAATATATAAGGAAATCCTCAATTCAACAACAAAAAGAAAAACAATCATTTAAAATTGGGTAAAATCTGGAAAACACATTTTTCCAAAGAAGACATACAAAAAGATGCTTAACATCATTAGTCACTAGGGAGGTGCAAATCAAACCACAATGAAATATTATTTTACACCCATTGGAATGGCTACTATGAAAAAAATAAAAGGAAAACTACAAGTGTTGGAGAAGACATGGAGAAATAGGGACACTTGTTCCCTAGTGGGAATGTAAAATGATACAGCCACTGTGGAAGACAGTGTGGCAGTTCCTCAGAAAGTTAAGAATAGATTTACCAGTTCCAAGAATGAGCCTGCCCTGGCACTGTGGATTAGTTGATCAAAGGGGGTAAAGAAATAGAGCCTCAATGGCTTAGAGATTTCAAATCGAGTCAAGAAGTCATTCTGGAGGTTACTCCTATGCAAGTTTCAGCCAGATATTGCAAACTGCCACAATATGGCAAATCCCAACCAACAGTCCTCCTGGTAATCATGAAAGATAGCCTGTGCTCTATAACATTTTACTTATTAAGTTTATTTTTCAGAGATTTGAGACCTTCAGATTGTTCCAAAAAGCTCAGAAACTCAGAGATATTGGACTCTCCAAGAATAACAACTGGTTTCAATTCATCCCTCTGACCCTTAATAACCAGTGCCCCTTTCCAGCCTTGAAGCAGTTCGAGAGTCATCATCCAGATATTCCTCAAGATTAAGAGATAACTATCAAATGAGAGAGAGAAATTGTAACTGAGAAATTAGGACTTAAGGGATGATTTTGATTATTGAATCATTATATAAATATTCCTTTTTGCTTTCTGGTATGTTGGAGTAGACAGAAGGAAATTACTGAAATCTCTAAATTGTAATCCAGCTGCCTTGATCTCTGATAATGATTATAGCCTTATCTTCTGCCCCTATGACTGTAAAAACCCTGTGACTAACCTTCATTTGTACTCAGTTATCCAGTTTTTCAACTTTAGAGTCTTGTAATTGCTAAAGACAGCCCCTAATGTTTATTAATGAAAGGTCTTGGGTTAGTCCCCAACTAACCCACCTCAAGTCCAAAGTTATCTTGATAACCAAGACTGGATCTAACCAAATGGGCTCACCTGACATGCGCAGTAGCTTAGACTTTAATCTACCAGTCACCTATACCTCTCCACCATTTCCTTACATACGTTCTGTGACAAAGGATGTAACCATTCTGTACATAATCAATAATTAAGTCACCTCTAATGACATTATTTAGGGCCACTATAAAACTATAGGGAGACAGATTTTGGGCTACTAGGCGATCTGCTCTCCTACTATGCCCCTAGTAATAAACTCATTCTCTCTTTGAAAGAAACAAAAAGAATAAATTTACCATATGGCCCAGCAATCCCACTTCTAAGTATATACCCAAAAGAACTAAAAACAGGGTCTAGAACAGATATTTTTATACCAATGTTCATAATCAAAAGATGGAAGCAACCCAAGTGTTCATCAGCTGATAAATGGATAAATAAAGCATGGTATATGCTTACAATGGAATTGTTCAGTCTTAAAAAGGAATAAAATTCTGATACATGCAGTAACAAAGATGAATCCTAAAGACATCATGTTGAGTGAAATAAGTCTGATACAAATGGACAAATATTGTATGATCTCACTGATAAGAAATAATTGTAATAAGCAAACTCATAGAGTCAGAATCTAGAATACAGTTTAAAAGGAGAAGGTGTGAGGGTAGAGAAAAGGGAGTTACAGCTGAAAACATACAAGTTTCTATTTGGGATGATGGAAAAATTTTGCTAATGAATGATGATAATAATAGCATAACACTGTGAACATAATTAACAGCATTGACTTATATATCTGAATGTGGTTAAAAGGGAAAATGATAGGCTGTATATATGTTACTGGAATAAAATATTTTAAAGCCATGAAACTGTACAACCCAACAGTGAATTCTAAATTAAACCATGGACTACAGTCAACAATACAATATTAAAAATGTGCTTTCAATGTAGAGAGAGAGAAAGATGCACCTAATCACTGTTGGTAGGGAAGCAGAGCGGTGCAGCCCCTCTGGAGGACAATGTGGTAGCTCCACAGGAGGTTAGGAGAAGGGATTCTGCATGATCCTGCAACCCCATAGCTATGTGTATACTCAGTGAGACTGAGAATGGAATTTGCACACTGGTGTTTATGGCATCAGTGTCTGTCACATGTAATGGGTGGAGATGGCCTAAGAATATATCAACTGAGGAATAGAAGGGGGAACTGTGGTGTATACATACAATGGATTACCTAGGGGCTGCAAGAAGGAATGAAGGTGTAAGGCATGCAATGAGGTGAATGAATTTTGAGGATAGTATATTGAGTGAAGCAAGTCAGAAATGAAAAGACAGTTATTATAATGCCTCACTAACACGGACTAACTATAATGTACAAACTCTGAGAACTGAATTTGAAAGCAGAGGTTTATCAAGTGAAGGTGTGCTATGAAGTTCCTAGATGGTAAGGTCTTACAGCAGTCACATCTATTCCACAGTTGTAACGGTGATTACTAAATTCTGAGATTTATGTGTAACCTGGTGGTTAACTGAAACTTCGGGTATTTGTGGGACACCCGAGACTAAGACCTAGAGTTCGGCAGCTATTGAAGCCAGCATTACCCCATATAGCAACTGTTACCAATGCTGAAAAAGTAATTAAACTTCAGTTAGAAATATGAATGAAGCTGTTCTGGTTAGGACTAAGGTAAATCACGGTAAAGGATAGTACTAATTGTATTTTAAAACTTCATCTTCTGTGGGAGACCAAAGGAAGAGACGTTTATTTGGTGGAAAATTTACTTTTTCGGTAGCACACTATATAATTTGACTTTATTTGAACACCATAATTACATAGAACATTGAATAGGAAGTGAGATCTTGTTGGTTTGTATAGGATGGTGTGATACCAGTACATCCCAGAGTAATTTGGGCAGAAGATGAAAAAGTATTTACAGCTCTTTCTCCGCCGGTGGCGCTCCCGTGCCAGCCAGCGTCCTCTCCCTCTTTCTCCGCCGGCGGCGCTCCCGCCGCCAGCCGGCCCTCCTCTCCCTCTTTCTCCGCCCAGCGGCGCTCCCGCCGCGATCCAGCCCTCCTCTTCCCCCTTCTCTGCCAGCGGCGCTCGCGCCACCATCTTGCCCTTCTCTTTCCCCTTCTCATCCGGCGGCGCTCCATCCGCCATCTTATCCTTCCCTTTCTCCTCCTGCTCCAGCAGCTCACCAACCACCACCGTGCCCTCTTCCGCCTTCACCGGCTCCTCCGCCACTGTCCTCAACAGCCTTGCCACCCTCACCTTTCCTCCTTCAGAACAGCTACTGGGGGAGTGGAGACGATACAGAGCAGCTCCCAGAGCCACAATGGAGATCAAAGGGACGGCGTACCCCATCCTGGAACGACTGACTGTCTGGGAGAATCAGCTTCAGTGAGATCGCCGAGGGGCGCGGGCTTTCCCGGGCGGGACGGCAAGCGGCCAGAGTCCCTCCCTTCCTCCTTCCCAGGCTACCTGGCAGAATTGGGCAGGCGGTCCCCTCGGGCTGCGGCGGTTGGCGTCCACACCAGCCGAGGGCCCCCGGACCAACTGAGAGAGTTGGGTTGGAAATCCCCAGACCGCGGAGAATGGTGACCATGGGGGGGTCCCTTCCAAACACGTGACTACCCGGTCTGGCTGGGAACGGTGCACTCTCCCGGGCTGCGGCAGCTAGCGCCCTCCCGCCACGCTTGGTGCCCCGGGCCGACTAGGAAATTCGGTCGGGGGCTCTCCCGGGCTGCGGTGGCCGGCGATCTTCCCCACGTTTGGACCCCCGGGCCAGCTGGCACTATCAAAGCCGCTTCGGCTGGCGAACCTCCCCGACGGCGAGAGTTTTCCAAAGTTAAAGGACCCACAGCATCTTTTACTGGTGGAACCCGCAGACAAACGTGTGCCACGAGTGCCACCTACTGGGCAGGATAAGAAAAACAGAACCCAGAGATTTCACAGAAAAATCTTTCAACCTGTTGGGTCCAACACCCAGGGAAATCTGACTAAATGCCCAGACGCCAGCAGAAGATAACGGATCATGCTCAGAAAATTGAAAATATGGCCCAGTCAAAGGAACAAACCAATAGTTCAAATGAGATACAGGAGCTGAAACAACTAATGCTGAATATACGAACAGAAATGGAAAACCTCTTCAAAAACGAAATCGATAAATTGAGGGAGGACAAGAAGAAGACATGGGCTGAACAAAAAGAAGAAATAGAAAAACTGAAAAAAAAATCACAGAGCTTATGGAGGTGAAGGATAAAGTAGAAAAGATGGAAAAAACAATGGATACCTACAATGATAGATTTAAAGAGACAGAAGATAGAATTAGTGATTTGGAGGATGGAACATCTGAATTCCAAAAAGAAACAGAAACTATCGGGAAAAGAATGGAAAAATTTGAACAGGGGATCAGGGAAATCAAGGACAATATGAACTGCACAAATATACGTGTTGTGGGTGTCCCAGAAGAAGAGAAGGGAAAAGGAGGAGAAAAACTAATGGAAGAAATTATCACTGAAAATTTCCCAACTCTTATGAAAGACCTAAATATACAGATCCAAGAAGTGCAGCGCACCCCAAAGAGATTAGACCCAAATAGGCGTTCTCCAAGACACTTCCTAGTTAGAATGTCAGAGGTCAAAGAGAAAGAGAGGATCTTGAAAGCAGCAAGAGAAAAACAATCCATCACATACAAGGGAAACCCAATAAGACTATGTGTAGATTTCTCAGCAGAAACCATGGAAGCTAGAAGACAGTGGGATGATATATTTAAATTACTAAAAGAGAAAAACTGCCAACCAAGACTCCTATATCCAGCAAAATTGTCCTTCAAAAATGAGGGAGAAATTAAAACATTCTCAGACAAAAAGTCACTGAGAGAATTTGTGACCAAGAGACCAGGTCTGCAAGAAATACTAAAGGGAGCACTAGAGTCCGATACGAAAAGACAGGAGAGAGAGGTATGGAGAAGAGTATAGAAAGAAGGAAAGTCAGATCTGATATATATAATACAAAAGGCAAAATGGTAGAGGAAAATATTATCCAAACAGTAATAACACTAAATGTTAATGGACTGAATTCCCCAATCAAAAGGCATAGACTGGCAGAATGGATTAAAAAACAGGATCCTTCTATATGCTGTCTACAGGAAACACATCTTAGACCCAAAGATAAACATAGGTTGAAAGTGAAAGGTTGGGAAAAGATATTTCATGCAAATAACAACCAGAAAAGAGCAGGAGTGGCTATATTAATATCCAACAAATTAGACTTCAAATGTAAAACAGTTAAAAGAGACAAAGAAGGACACTATATACTAATAAAAGGAACAATTAAACAAGAAGACATAACAATCATAAATATTTATGCACCAAACCAGAATGCCCCAAAATACGTGAGGAATACACTGCAAACACTGCAAAGGGAAATAGACACATATACCATAATAGTTGGAGACTTCAATTCACCACTCTCATCAATGGACTGAACATCTAGACAGAGGATCAATAAAGAAATAGAGAATCTGAATATTACTATAAATGAGCTAGACTTAACAGACATTTATAGGACACTACATCCCAGAACAGCAGGATACACCTTTTTCTCAAGTGCTCATGGATCATTCTCAAAGATAGACCATATGCTGGGTCACAAAGCAAGTCTTAACAAATTTAAAAAGATTGAAATCATACACAACACTTTCTCGGATCATAAAGGAATGAAGTTGGAAATCAATAATAGGTGGAGTGCCAGAAAATTCACAAATACATGGAGGCTCAACAACACACTCTTAAACAACAAGTGGGTAAAAGAAGAAATTGCAAGAGAAATTAGTAAATACCTAGAGGCGAATGAAAATGAAAACACAACATATCAAAACTTATGGGACGCATATAAGGCAGTGCTAAGAGGGAAATTTATTGCCCTAAATGCCTATATCAGAAAAGAAGAAAAGGCAAAAATGCAGGAACTAACTGTCCACTTGGAAGAACTGGAGAAAGAACAGCAAACTAACCCCAAAGCAAGCAAAAGGAAAGAAATAACAAAGATTAGAGCAGAAATAAATGAAATTGAAAACATGAAAACAATAGAGAAAATCAATAAGACCAGAAGTTGGTTCTATGAGAAAATCAATAAGATTGATGGGCCCTTAGCAAGTCTGACAAAAAGAAGAAGAGAGAGGATGCAAATAAATAAGATCAGAAATGGAAGAGGAGACATAACTACTGACCTCACAGAAATAAAGGAGGTAATAACAGGATACTATGAACAACTTTACGCTAACAAATACAACAATTTAGAG
The DNA here is from genome assembly GCF_023851605.1 of Tamandua tetradactyla. Lineage (NCBI taxonomy): Eukaryota > Metazoa > Chordata > Mammalia > Pilosa > Myrmecophagidae > Tamandua > Tamandua tetradactyla. Next base: position 116,356,685 of record NC_135328.1, on the reverse strand, counting down.
GAAATGGACGGGTTCCTGCAAAGACATGAACAACCAACTTTGACTCAAGAAGACATAGATGACCTCAACAAACCAATCACAAGTAAAGAAATTGAATTAGTCATTCAAAAGCTTCCTAAAAAGAAAAGTCCAGGACCAGATGGCTTCACATGTGAATTCCATCAAACATTCCAGAAAAAATTAGTACCAACTCTCCTCAAACTCTTCAAAAAAATCAAAGCGGAGGGAAAACTACCTAATTCATTCTATGAAGCCAACATCACCCTCATACCAAAACCAGGCAAAGATATTACAAAAAAAGAAAACTAATGAATATAGATGCAAAAATCCTCAATAAAATTCTAGCAAATCGTATCCAACAACACATTAAAAGAATTATACATCATGACCAAGTAGGATTCATCCCAGGTATGCAAGGATGGTTCAACATAAGAAAAGAAAATCAATTAATGTAATACACCATATCAACAAATCAAAGCAGAAAACTCACATGATCATCTCAATTGATGCAGAGAAGGCATTTGACAAGATTCAACATCCTTTCCTGTTAAAAACACTTCAAAAGATAGGAATACAAGGGAACTTCCTTAAAATGATAGAGGGAATATATGAAAAACCCACAGCTAATATCATCCTCAATGGGGAAAAATTGAAAACGTCCCCCTAAGATCAGGAACAAGACAAGGATGTCCACTATCACCACTATTATTCAACATTGTGTTGGAGGTTCTAGCCAGAGCAATTAGACAAGAAAAAGAAATACAAGGCATCAAAATTGGAAAGGAAGAAGTAAAACTATCACTGTTTGCAGACGATATGATACTATACGTCGAAAACCCGGAAAAATCCACAACAAAACTACTAGAGCTAATAAATGAGTACAGCAAAGTGGCAGGTTACAAGATCAACATTCAAAAATCTGTAGCATTTCTATACACTAGTAATGAACAAGCTGAGGGGGAAATCAAGAAACGAATCCCATTTACAACTGCAACTAAAAGAATAAAATACCTAGGAATAAATTTAACTAAAGAGACAAAAAACCTATATAAAGAAAACTACAAAAAACTGCTAAAAGAAATCACAGAAGACCTAAATAGATGGAAGGGCATACCGTGTTCATGGATTGGAAGACTAAATATAGTTAAGATGTCAATCCTACCTAAATTGATCTACAGATTCGATGCAATACCAACCAAAATCCCAACAACTTATTTTTCAGAAATAGAAAAACCAATAAGCAAATTTATCTGGAAGGGCAGGGTGCCCCGAATTGCTAAAAACATCTTGAGGAAAAAAAACGAAGCTGGAGGTCTCACGCTGCCTGACTTTAAGGCATATTATGAAGCCACAGTGGTCAAAACAGCATGGTATTGGCATACAGATAGATATATCGACCAATGGAATCGAATAGAGTGCTCAGATATAGACCCTCTCATCTATGGACATTTGATCTTTGATAAGGCAGTCAAGCCAACTCACCTGGGACAGAGCAGTCTCTTCAATAAATGGTGCCTAGAGAACTGGATATCCATATGCAAAAGAATGAAAGAAGACCCGTATCTCACACCCTATACAAAAGTTAACTTAAAATGGATCAAAGATCTAAACATTAGGTCTAAGACCATAAAACAGTTAGAGGAAAATGTAGGGAGATATCTTATGAAACTTACAACTGGAGGCAGTTTTATGGACCTTAAACCTAAAGCAAGAGCACTGAAGAAGGAAATAAATAAATGGGAGCTCCTCAAAATTAAACACTTTTGTGCATCAAAGAACTTTATCAAGAAAGTAGAAAGACAGCCTACACAATGGGAGATAATATTTGGAAATGACATATCAGATAAAGGTCTAGTATCCAGAGTTTATAAAGAGATTGTTCAACTCAACAGCAAAAAGACAGCCAACCGAATTACAAAATGGGAAAAAGACTTGAACAGACACCTACCAGAAGAGGAAATACAAATGGCCAAAAGGCACATGAAGAGATGCTCAATGTCCCTGGCCATTAGAGAAATGCAAATCAAAACCACAATGAGATATCATCTCACACCCACCAGAATGGCCATTATCAACAAAACAGAAAATGACAAGTGCTGGAGAGGATGCGGAGAAAGAGGCACACTTATCCACTGTTGGTGGGAATGTCAAAGGGTGCAACCACTGTGGAAGGCAGTTTGGCGGTTCCTCAAAAAGCTGAATGTAGAATTGCCATACGACCCAGCAATACCATTGCTAGGTATCTACTCAAAGGACTTAAGGGCAAAGACACAAACGGACATTTGCACACCAATGTTTATAGCAGCGTTATTTACAATTGCAAAGAGATGGAAACAGCCAAAATGTCCATCAACAGAAGAATGGCTAAACAAACTGTGGTATATACATACGATGGAATATTATGCAGCTTTAAGACAGGATAAACTTATGAAGCATGTAATAACATGGATGGACCTAGAGAACATTATGCTGAGTGAGTCCAGCCAAAAACTAAAGGACAAATACTGTATGGTCCCACTGATGTGAACGGACATTCGAGAATAAACTTGGAATATGTCATTGGTAACAGAGTCCAGCAGGAGTTAGAAACAGGGTAAGATAATGGGTAATTGGAGCTGAAGGGATACAGACTGTGCAACAGGACTAGATACAAAAACTCAAAAATGGACAGCACAATAATACCTAAGTGTAAAGTAATCATGTTAAAACACTGAATGAAGCTGCATCTGAGCTATAGGTTTTTTTGTTTTTTTTTTTGTTTTTTTTACTATTATTATTACTTTTCTCTATATTAACATTCTATATCTTTTTCTGTTGTGTTGCTAGTTCTTCTAAACTGATGCAAATGTACGAAGAAATGATGATCATGCATCTATGTGATGATGTTAAGAATTACTGATTGCATATGTAGAATGGTATGATTTCTAAATGTTGGGTTAATTTCTTTTTTTTCCATTAATTAATCAAAAAAAAAAAGTATTTACAAAGTCCCTTTGAGGGACTGGGGAAAAATATGGAAATAATAAACTTTCTCACCTGGGGAACACCTAATATTCTCACAAGAATTGGGGACAACCAATTTAATAGACTGAGCCCTCAATCTTGGGGCTTGCCCTTAGAAAACTTATTTCTGCAGAGGAGAAGCTGCGCCTACTCATGATTATGCCTAAGAGTCACCCTCAAAGAACCTCTTTTGTTGCTAAGACGTAGCCAATCTCTCTAATTGGCAGGTGAACTTACTTCTCTTCCCTATATGTGTGACATGACTCCCAAGGGTGTAAATATCCCTGGCAATGTGGGACCTGACTCCCAGGGAAGAGCTGGGACCTGGCCTCATGAGATTGAGAAAACCTTCTTGACCAAAAAGGGGAAAAGAGAAATGAGAAAAGATAAAATTTCAGTGGCTGAGCTTTCAAATTGAGTTGAGAGGACTTTCTGGAGGTGATTCTTATGCAATACATAGCTATTCCTTTTTAGTTTATGGTATATTGGAGTGGTTAGAGGGAAATATCTGAAACTGTTGAACTGTAATCCAATAGTCTTGATTCTTGAAGATGACTGAATGACTATCGAGCTTTTAAGGTCTGTCAGTATGATTGTGAAAACCTTGTGACTGACACTCCCTTTATCCAGTGAAAGGACAGATGAGTAAGAAAAAAAAAGACAAAAAATAAACAATGGGGGAGATAGGGAAAATGGGATGTTTTAGGTGTTCTTTTTATGTTTATTTTTATTGGTCTTTAAAAAAATATAAAGAACTCCTGTTTGAAATAATGGAAATGTTTTAGTAATGGATGATGGTGATGGTAGCACGACACTGTGAACATAATTAACAGCACTGAATATATACCTGAATGTGGTTAAATGGGAAATGTTATATGGTATATATGGTGTTCTAGTTTGCTAGCTGCCGGAATGCAATGTACCAGAAACAGGATGACTTTTAAAACGGGGAATTTAATAAATTGCTAGTTTACAGTTCTAAGGCTGAGAAAATGTCCCAATTAAAACAAGTCTGTAGAAACGTCCAATCAAAGGTATCCACCCAGGGAATGATACCTTGGTTCAAGAAGGTCGATGAAGTTCTCCAAAGTGAGAAGGCACATGGTGAACACGGCTTCTCTCTCAGCTGGAAGGGCACATGGCGAACATGGCATCATCTGCTAACTTTCTCTCCTGGCTTCCACTTTCATGAAGCTCCCTGGGAGGTGTTTTCCTTCTTCATTTCCAAAGGTCGTTGGCTTGTGGACGCTCTGCTTCGTGGTGCTGCAGCATTCTCTCCTCTCTCTGAATCTCCTTCATTCTCCAAAATGTTTTCACTTTTATAGGACTCCAGAAACCTATTAAGACCCACCCAAATGGGTGGAGACATGTCGTTACCTAATCCAGTTTAACAACCACTCTTGATTAAGTCACATCTCCAGGGAGATGATCTGATTACAGTGTCAAACATACAGTATTGAATAGGGATTATTCTGCCTTTATGAAATGGGCTTTTGATTAAAACATGGCTTTTCTAGGGTCCACACATCCTTTCAAACCAGCACATATGGTAATCAGATAAAAAAATTTTTAATCCATGAAACTGCACTATTCAAACAGTGAACCCTAAATTACACCATGGACTATAGTTAATAGTACAATTACAAAAAGTGCTTCCACCAATTGTAGCAAACATACCAACCCAATGCAAGGTGCTAACAATAGGGTGGTATATGGGAATCCTGTATTTTATGCATGATTTTTCTATAAACCTATAATTTCTCTAATAAAATTTTTTTTAAATGTGCTTTCATCAATTGTAACAATTGTACCAATACCAATGCTAAGAGTTAATAATAGAGTGGTATATAAGACTCTGTATTTTATGCATAATTTTCTGTAAAAAAACACTTCTCTAATGTAATGTGCTTCCCGGGTTAACAACATTTCACACATGTTGTCATAACCTTGCTGCTGAGGAAATTAAGCCTATCATGTGTGATTCCAATAAGCATATGTCACCCCACGTGCCTTTTGCTTTTGCTGATCTTGCTCCTTTCGCTTAATAAATCTTAGCCATGAGTACAAGTATATGCAGAGTCCTATGAATCTTTCCAGGGAAAGGATGAACCTGGGGATGGTCTTGGTGACCCCCAATACAATAATATTATCATTACAAAAAATAGGTTTATTCCTGGAACATAAGATTGGTTTAACATTAGAAAAAGCGCTGTAATTCACTGCATTAACAGAACAAAGGGGAAAAATCATATGATAAAGAAAAACCATTTAATAGTATTCAACATTGACAATAAAACTCTCAGCAAACCAGGAAGAGAAGAAATTTTATTTAATTTGATACAAAACATCTACACATCAAACATGACACTTAATAGTGAAATGATGAAAGCTTTTGCTGTATGACTGGAAACAAGTCAAGGATGCTTACTATCACACTTCAACATTATATTGGAGATCCTAGCCAATGCGTAAAGGTAAGAAAAAGAAATCAAAGAGGTAAGGATTGTCAAAGAAGAAATAAAACTCCTATTATTTGTAGCTGACACAATTGCAAATGAAAAACAAAAAGAGTTTATAGGTAAAATATCAGATTTTAAAAGTGAGTTTAGTTGGTGGATATAAGATATTAATATGCAAAAGTTAATTACAGTTTCATATATTGTCAGAAAAAAGAAAATTTTAAAAGATTCTACTTCGTCATATAAAAAAAATGAACCACTTAAGATAAATCCATGAAAAGATATACAATACTTCCATCAAAAAATTATAAATCATTACCAAAGGAAACTATAAGAAAACGGAGGAATATACCATGTTCATAGAACGGATGACTCAATAATCAAAAGGTGTCATTTTGTGTCAAACAGATTTACAGATTTAATGTAATCCCAACCAAAATCCTAAAATGTCTTTTTGTAGCCCTTTATTCTAAAATTTATATAGAATAAGCAAGACATTCACAGAAAACGACAACAATAACAAAAACAGAATGAGAGGTCTTCCTCTACTGAACATCTAGATTTAAGACAATATGAATTTTTAAATATAGAAGGCTTTCTCTTTTTTACCAAAAGCCTACAATGATTCATCTACTTTCATGACTAAAATGGTCCCTGCATTTTTCTGTAGCCATTCTTTACAATGGCTAGATATCAAAAATAGCCTTTTTGAAGCACAACATTTGGTATTACTCAAAGCATTCCTAAGAAATTGTAACAGTTAGCCAGGTAGACCAGTTCAGCTGGAATGCATCTATTTTATTACTGTATATACACATGGGTTCAAGGAAGAAGAAAAAACAACTTGACATTCCTGAAGGATATAGCCTAAGAGCATCTTACATTTCCTAATTTTAAAATATCACTAAATGTCAGAAAAACTTTGAAATGGTTAATTTTGTTATGTGAATTTCACCCAAATAAACAATTTTTTAATTGCAAAAAAAAAAAAAGACAATATGAAGCTACAGTAATTAAGAAATGTACTGCTGGCCCAAGGATAAACAAATAAATCAAAAGACTACAGGAGAAGGCCCAGAAACAGAAATAAATGCTAGCATAAATGGATCTTATGACAAAGATGGCATTCAAAACAATGGATAAGCAAGGTTTTTTCACTAAATCATGGTGGGACAAACGGATATCTGTTATGAGAGGGAAGATGAAATTTGAGCCCTTATCTTACCATGTACACAAAAATCAATTCCAGGAGGGATTATAGAGCTAAATATGAAAGGCCAAACAATAAACCTCCTAGACTATAAGATAGAAAGCAATCTTAAGACATTGGGGAGAAGAAGGACTTCTTAAATAGAACATAAACATCATTATCAAAAAGAAAAAGACTTGAATTTTATTTCAATAAGAATTTTTTAATTAAAGACCACTGATTATAAACAGTAATTCACAGAAAGGGAAGAAATATAACTGACAAAGAGCACACCCAACAAAGGCTAACATAATGAACTTCTACAATTTAATGTAAAAGACAGACAATCCAAAAGAAAGCTAGGCAAGAATCTGAACTAGCACTTCACAAAAGAGGATATCCAAGTAGCAAAAAAAAAAAGACATATGAAAAAACGTTCAACCTCAATCGTCAACAGGGAAATGCAGATTAAAACCACAAATAAAATAACACTACCTCGCTATCAATTGACTAAAATTTTTTAAATGACAAAAACAAACATTTGAGGAAATGTAAACTGGAAAATAATTTTGAATTACCTACTAAAATTGAAGGTATGCCTACCCTTTGACCTAGTGATTCAACTCCAGGTACACACCTGACAGAAATGTGTGGGTGTACGCGCCTGTGTGTGTATGCATGTGCACCAAGAGGCAAAAAAACATTCATAGGAAAGAAAAGAAACATACTTCAACAGAAGAACAGATACATTGTGCTATATTCATACAATGAAATACTCTGTAGCTATAAAATTAAACAAGCTACAGAACACGGTAAACTTAGATGAATCAGAATAAACAAAATGTTCAATAAGAGCAAAGGTACAGGATGGTTCAGTGGTAGAATGCTTGCCTGCCATGAAGGAGACTCAGATTCGATTCCTGACCCATGCATCCCACCTCACCCCTGAAAAAAATGTTCAGTAATATACAGAATAATGTCCATAATTTACACCGTATAATTTCATTTATGAAAATTCCAATAACTAGAGATACACACTTGCATAGTAACACCATAAATAAAAGCAAAGAAATGAATCCCATAGAAGTTAGGAGAGTAGTTCCCTTTGAATGAGAAAAAGGGAATGATTGGAAGGGGTCCCTAGGGACCTCTAAAGGGGCTGGCAGTCTTGACATGGGCAACGGTTACTCGGATGTTCTCTTGGTAAATCTTGAACAACACAGTTTTATTTTGTATACATTTTAGTTAATGTTTTAAAATTATTATCAAATTAGAAGGGCTAAAAAAGAAAACAAAAATAAAATATTAAAATTGCAATCCAGTTTTTGCTGGATCAAGATTATTTCTCAGTGTATTAGTTCTTCCCTGATGGGAAGGGAAAAGTTTTTAAATGAAATTTATTATTTGGGGACAAAGGGGACAAGGAGTATAACATTTAGGGCCTTACTATGTTACATCACAGGTATATCCATATTACTAAGAAAACTAAGATACAGAGAATGTGAAAGAGTTTGCCAAAGTTAAAGAGCAAATCAGTACTGCAATATAAAAGGATAATCAAATAAACTGAAAATTTTTAAGTGATATGTTTATTTTCCACCTCTTAATATCACATTGCCTATTACCTTGGCAAACAATGGAAAGACAAAGAAGGAAGAAAAGATAACCCATAATATGATTTGTAAATTAAGTTCCTGGATATCATCTTTATAGCTATGAAATACATTAGGCTAACAATAAAAATGTTTCCCTTTAAACCATTTTAGGGAAAAGTGTAATGTTTTAAGTGTCTCTGTTTAGAACTCTTCAACTGAAATATATTTCTACAAAGTTTCCCATTTATCGTTTAAAATATTGTTTAGTTAGGGCCTATTTCAATGAAAACTATAGAGCTAGAAACACTAAAAACCCTACCTGCAATCTATTCACTTTTTGTGCTTCTTTCAAAGATATAACATGTCCTTTGTTTTCCTGTACCATCTCTTGCACTTGGTTCTTCAGTTCCTTTACCTCCAGTTCCTTCTGATTAAATACTACTTCATCGGCAGCAAGAGCACACTAGGAGGGAGAGAAGGCACAAGTGAGATTCAGCACGGAAAACATTCAGACGCTGCAGACACTCAAACAAACCCACCGGGCACCACAAAATTTATGATCTGATGACAGCTGGATGATGTCGCTTAAAATTTTTACTTAACCTTTTAAATTTTTTCTGGTTTCTAAGAAAGGCAGAAAAAGTTATGAGAACTTCTCATTAACATGATTAATTACTATGAATTAATTATCATGAAGACAGTAAGTATTACTGATTTTTGTTTCCTGCATTTTAAAATGAAAACCTTTTACTCAGGTTTTAGAGTACATTCAGTAAGATTTTCACAGTTTTGAAAGAACTGCCATGAGATTTTAACATGGTTTTTAAAAATTAAAGGGTTGAGTCTCCAAACACTGACCCAGGCTTAAGAATGCATTTGAGCATGCAAATAAATGTCTTATCTGTAAACTATCAGTACCCATGTACTGACTTTGTACATTTTCACTATGAAGAGATATTTAGAAGATGTCTGAAAACATAGTTCAACAAAAATTGTCTTTATTTATTAGTTTCTGATTAATTATTGCTATTTTCAATTAGCTTAGGATATGCAAACAATACATTTAAAACAATTTTTATGTTAAATAGAAAGAAAATTAAGTCACCAACAGCCTACTCCCTATCAGACACTGAGCTGGCATCTTTAAAATATCCTACTGAAGCTTTTAGAGCAGACATTAAGTCTGGTGTGGTGATTATTATTTCTGGATTTTGAGAGGCTGTTTTATATATATATAAGCTGTTAGAGATAAGAATGAAGTTGAACAGGTTGGGGTTAAAGTAATTCAGAACACAGGGGTAATGAAGACAGCGTCTGTATTTTAGAACCACACATATTCTTTGAGACCAAGAAAGAAAGGCTTATTTGGTCTGGAACTGAAATTTTCTGTAGTGTATAATCTAATTCAACCTATCTGTATAGCTCATTTGAACAACTGAAACACAGGGAACCCAGAATAAGAAAGAGGTTCTTTAATCCTGTATAGATTATTGTAATGCCTGGATATATCCTGGAGTATATTAAGCAGACAAACAAAAAGTATTGGCAAAGTCCCCTGAGGGATGGAAGAGAAATATGGAACTATTAAACCTTAACAACAGGGAATCCCCTGATACTGTGTCAAACTTTAGGGACACCCAAATCAATAGGCCATGCCCTCGATCATGAGGCTTACTCTTGTGAAGCTTATGTAGGTAGCAGAGAAGCTTAGACTACCTGTAGGTATGCCTAAGAGTTACTTCTGGAGGACCTCTTTTGTTCTCAGATGTGGCCTCAGTCTCTCTAAGCTCAGCTCTGCAAGTGAAATCATTGCCTTTCCCCCTACGTGGGACATGACATTCAGGGGCAAATGTCTCCCTGGTGACATGGGAAAGGACCCCTGGGGATAAATTTAGACCTGGCACTGTGTGATCAACAATTCCATCCTTACCAAAAGGGGGAAAAGAAGTGTAACTAATAAAGTATCAGTGGCAGAGAAAGTTCAAATAGAATGAAGGGGCTACTCTGGAGATTGCTCTAATGCAAGCCTCAGTTAGATGTTGCTACCTATCATAACCTGCCAACCTCAACCAGGACCATTCCAGCCAATCCAAAAGAACACCTAGGGCAATATATAAGATTCCACAAGGGTTCCACGCACTAGAGTAACTTTCCAGAAACCTACAACCTCCAGATGGGTCCCTGGTCCAGATAAGTTCTGAAACCTAGCCTAGCCTCTCCAGAACATCAGATAGTTCCATCCCACTACCCCATATTCGTGACAGACCCTTCCAATATAAAAAATTTAAAACTGCCATAGCCCAAACACCCCTAAAGAGAGGGATGGAAAGATCAAAGGTGATGGTGGAGCTATAGAGAAAAGTTAGGATTTAACAAATGAATATGAATGCTGAATCATTAAACTGATATCTTTTAGTCTCCAGTATTTCAGAGCAGCTGGAAGTAAAAACCTAAAATTGTGAAACTGTAACCCATGTCAAATTCTGAATGTGTCCTACAACTAATTGTGGTGCTGTGCTTTGAAATTTATAGCTTTTTTGTATATATGTTATTTTTCACAAAAAAAGAAGGAAAAAAAAGTCAGTTGTGATGACAAAAAAAAAACATTTAAGCCCTCTAGCCTCCTATATTCTGGAGCAGGTAGAAGGAAAACTCCGAGAGAATCGCATGGTAGACCATGACAAACTCTGGAATCTGTCCAGTAACTACTTGTTGAAGAGTGCTTTGAAAACTATTGCTTTTTTCTTTCTTTGCTTTGTACACGTTATACTATACAATTACAAAAGTTAAAAATTAAAAAAATATATCCCACTGAATAGACTTATACTTTCTTTTTCACAAAGATATTAAGGCACAAAACATTAAAACCCTTCTGCAAGATGACACAGGAGATAAGCCAAATTCCTGACATTTGACCCTAAGGCTCATCTGGATTTGGATCCAAACCCTTTGCTCTTTCTTCTAAACCATAGGGAAAGCCAAAAATGAGTAGCTGATTTGCAAAAATAGTTTTCCCTTTACAAATAAGATTTAATTCACAAAAAATGTGATACATGCATGACTTCTCAAGAGCCATGTGGCAGAGTGGACAGGCCCTTGGAATGAGAACCCATGGATTGGGCCAGCTTTGGATTTACAAGAGGCACCCGTGGGGCTCTGTGCAAGTCCCTTCTTTTCTCTCTAGATCAGGATCCTCCAAATGAAGAGGAAACATGTGAGTCTGATGGTCCTTTTCACACTATGATTATATGACCTATGTGTACTTCTATAAAATGTGACTGTATTTCTCATTAGCTGGTATCCTGTTCTATGGCCAATTAGTTGTCCATCTGAGAAACTTAAAATGTAATTGCTCTTTCAGTTCTGCATATTTCACTATTTTTACATATGCTTAATGAATTAAAGTTTTATTTGACTTATTATTAAAAGGGTGTTTATCTGTCGAGTATATTCATGTTTGTATACTCTTCTTGTGTTCAAAATTTGGAATAAAGGTAACAAAGTTCCTTACGAGGTAGTTATGAAAGGGTAGAGTATTCCAATAATCTACTTGTGGCTAAAAATCAAGGTCAGAACACTATCTGACATTTTTTTCTAGAAAGCAGACAGTCTCTTCTGTAGCAGTAAGCTGGCTATTATTCCACATCTGAGATGATTTGCAATCTCATCTTGACTAAGAATTTTCTTTAGTAAGTACTTACCAGCTTGTGTAACAAGCTCAAGGAAGTAGAGCCAAGAAAAAAGAATGTCTCTGATTCTCCTCAGGCAGGCTCACTTTTCCCCTTGACATGTGAGCTCCCTAAGCAGCCAAGCTTTATCAAGCTGCCCTTGCAGGAATCCCTGGTTTGTGTCCCTACAAACTACCAGAGTCCAGTTTCTTACTCCATGGAATCTGATGGCTCTCCTAGGTATAGGCAGTTGAAAAATAAATGAGAGGAGATAATAATGAGGCAACATTTATTGAGCCCTACTACAAACCAAGCATCTTTCTATGAGTTTCATTAAGAACCAATGTTTTAATCTTCACAACAGCCCACAAGTTGGGTGCTGTTATTGTTTCTGTATTTGCCCAAGGTCACAGGGGAGCCAGGATGCAAATCTAGGGAGTTTGGCAACCATGTTCTTCACTGCCATTAAGGGCTACTCTTTCTCTTACAGAGGAAAAGAACAGAAAGGTAAGTTAATAAAAAACACAAATGTTTAAGAAGCACATAAAGTGAGAAATGAAATGGAACACCAATCATTTCTGTATTTGCTAGTCAGTGCTACCCCCAAATTAGTAATCCTGCTAGTTCCCAGACTGAACTAGTCAATTTTTTTCCCAGAGAATCAGTTTTACTTGAAAAGGGCTGACAAACAATGGTTATTCAGACTTGGGTATGTGTTATCAATTTTCTTAAAAAAAATAAGGACCTGTTATCTCAAGGAAAACAACTAATGGTATATGTTGTGAATGATAAAATTTGTGTTTCGGGCAAAAATTGGAATTTCGGAAAATATATCTGCTACTGTGAACCTGACAGCTACCAATTTTTAAAAGACATGTCAGATAAGATCAGTGGTGATATTAATTAATTTGAATTTTTAATAGTGTATAGGAAATATATCAACTTTTGAAATAGTGCCAACATTTGAAAGATTGGCATAATTTAGTAAGCAGATCTTTTTCAAATGACCAATGCATTATGATTAAAAATTATGCATGCATAAAAGATCCATTAAAAGTACAAGATAGAGACCAGTGGATTTTATAGTATAGAGCTTAATGTAACAAAGTAGTTCTAAATTCCACATTGCAAGTAACCTTTTAAAAACCCACTACTTGTTAAGTTTAAGTGTAGTATCAAAGAAGAATATCCATGGGCATGTAGGTTACAATGAAGACCCAAGCAGACACAGTTTGTGCTCTCAGGGCCCTGGGGATACCTGCTCATTCACCTCTGCCTTGGCAGAAAAGCTTGAAAAACACTGCCACCCAATATATGACTTCCCTCTAAAACAAGCATACTGGCTTCAAAGTTATTCCTTAAAGGAAACAAATGGCTAAGAGAGCAAAAAGCAGGTATGATGCCCTATCCCAGAAGAAGGAGGAGGGAGAAGAGGATGGGGAAGGAGAAGAGGAAGAAGGGGGGGGAGAATACCCACAATTTTTTGAAAAAGTGATTAAAACACTCCTCTTTCGTCACCCCCAAGAGAACCTCTTTTGTTGCTTAGATGTGGCCTTTCTCTCTCAGCCAGCACCACAAGTTATTACTACCCTCCCCCTCTCTACGTGGGACATAATTCCCAGGGGTGTGGACCTTCCTGGCAACATGGGACAGAAATCCTAGAATGAGCTGGGACTCAGCACCAAGGGATTGAGAAAAGCTTCTCGATCGAAAGCGGGAAGAGCAAAATGAGACAAAATAAAGTGTCAATGGCTGGGAGATTCCAAACAGAGTAGAGAGGCTATCCTGGAGGTTATTTTTATGCATTAAATAGATATCACCTTTTTAGTTAAGGTGAAACAGAGAGGCAGGAGGGAACTGCCTGGAAATGTAGAGCTGTGTTCCAGTAGCCATGTTTTTTGAAGGTGATTGTATAAAGATACAGCTTTCGCAATGTGACTGTGTGATTGTGAAAACCCTGTGTCTCCTGCTTCTTTTATCTACCTTATGGACAGATGAGTAAAACATACAGATTAAAAATAAACAAATAATAGGAGGAACAAATGTTAAAATAAATTTAGTAGATTGAAATGCTAGTGATCAATGAAAGGGAGGGGTAAGAGGTATGGTATGTATGAAATTTTTGTCTGTTTTCTTTTTATTTCTTTTTCTGAATTGATGTAAATGTTCAAAGAAATGCTCATGATGATGAATATATAACTATGTAATGAAAAAAAGAATATTCATATTGTATGTTGATTGGTTTTGTTAACAAATTTTTTTAAGAAACACTCTTTCCCCACTAATTTATATGATACTGGATTTTCTTCATGAATTTCAACTAAAACAACATATTGCAACAAATTGAATGCTGAGGCAGATATGAAACTCAAACTACCTTCTATGAAGCCAGGCATTAAAGAATTTGCAAAAATGTAAAACAATTCCACTTCTCTCAATTTTTTTTGTTTTGGAAAATAGTTGTTTTTCATGTAAAATACTTTTTTTGTTAACATGTACTGGGGTCATTATTGTTATTTTTAAATGAATTGATTTTTTTTGACCCAATATGATCAAAAAGTTTAAGAGTTGCTATAATACAGAATAAGACAAATAACTTCTTTCTAATACACATTAAAAGGTATTGAGAAAAAAAACAAAAACAACAAAAAAAAAGGTATTAAGGAAAGATGTCTAACCAAAAGTTATGTTTTCACTAATATTTTTTCTTTTTTGGCATAGGCAGGCACAAGAATCAAATCTGGGTCTCCAGCATGGCAGGCAAGAATTCTGCCACAGAATCACCATGGCTCCGCCCAAATCATGGACTATTTTTTTGTTTTTTTTGGCATGGACAGACTCCAGGAATCAAACCCAGGTCTCCAGTATGACAGCTGAGAATTGTAAAAACTATGTTTTTAACAATATGTTTTCTATTTTTAAAAACTGAAGGCGGGGCCAAGATGGCGGCTTAGTAAGGTACGTGCGTCTTAGTTCCTCCTCCAGAGCAACTACTAGGTGAACAGAAACAGTGCAGAACAGCTCCCGGGGCCATGGCAGGGAATGGACACACAGCGTACCCCAGTCTGGACTGGCTAGTCTGACTACGAGACTCGGCTCTGGTGAGATCCCCGAATGGCGGGCGACTCCCCGAGCAGCGGCAGCTGTGGTGGCTGGAGCTCCTCCCTCCCTCCTTCCTGGGCCGGCTGAGAGTCTCGGAGAGGCAAGTTTCCTAAGCCGCGGCGGCCGGCGCCCCTCTTTTGCGGGTGGCTTCCTGGACCGGCTACGAGTCTTGGATCAGAGGGCAACCCAAGCTGTGGTGGCCCTTCCCGGCGGGCGGCTTCCTGGTCCGGTGGCGAATTCCCCAGGCCACGGTGGCCTGCGACCGACGCCCCTCCCCCGCGGGCGGCTTCCTGGTCCAGTGGCGAATTCCCCGGGCCCGCTGCACCGGCGACCGACACCCTCCAGGGAGAGGAGGGAATTTCCGACAGTGGCAGGGACTGGGTCCAACCAAACACCAATAGGGGAATTAATAAAGGAGCCACAGGGTCCCCTCAAGCCGCAGCGGCTAACGCCCCCACCACACGCGGCCCCACAAACCAACTGAGAGAATTGGATCGGAAATCCCCAGACCGCAGAGAACGGTGACTGGGGGGATCCCTTCCAAACACGTGAGACAAACGTGTGCCACGAGCGCCACCTACTGGGCAGGATAAGAAAAACAAAACCCAGAGATTTCACAGAAAAATCTTACAACCTTGTTGGGTCTGACACCCAGGGAAATCTGACTAAATGCCCAGACGCCAGCAACAGAAGATAACGGTCCACGCTCAGAAGATTGAGAATATGGCCCAGTCAAAGGAACAAACCAACAGTTCAAATGAGATACAAGAGCTGAGACAACTAATGCTGAATATACGAACAGAAATGGAAAACCTCTTCAAAAATGAAATCGAAAAATTGAGGGAGGACATGAAGAAGACATGGGCTGAACAAAAAGAAGAAATAGAAAAACTGAAAAAACAAATCACAGAACTCATGGAAGTGAAGGATAAAGCAGAAAAGATGGAAAAAACAATGGATACCTACAATGATAGATTTAAAGAGACAGAAGATAGAATTAGTGATTTGGAGGATGGAACATCTGAATTCCAAAAAGAAACAGAAACTATCAGGAAAAGACTGGAAAAATTTGAATAGGGTATCAGGGAAATCAAGGACAATATGAACCGCACAAATATACGTGTTGTGGGTGTCCCAGAAGGAGAAGAGAAGGGAAAAGGAGGAGAAAAACTAATGGAAGAAATTATCACTGAAAATTTCTCAACTCTTATGAGAGACCTAAAATTACAGATCCAAGAAGTGCAGCGCACCCCAAAGAGATTAGTCCCAAATAGGCGTTCTCCAAGACACTTACTAGTTAGAATGTCAGAGGTCAAAGAGAAAGAGAGGATCTTGAAAGCAGCAAGAGAAAAACAATCCATCACATACAAGGGAAACCCAATAAGACTATGTGTAGATTTCTCAGCAGAAACCATGGAAGCTAGAAGACAGTGGGATGATATATTTAAATTACTAAAAGAGAAAAACTGCCAACCAAGACTCCTATATCCAGCAAAATTGTCCTTCAAAAATGAGGGAGAAATTAAAACATTCTCAGACAAAAAGTCACTGAGATAATTTGTGACCAAGAGAACAACTCTGCAAGAAATACTAAAGGGAGCACTAGAGTCAGATACGAAAAGACAAGAGAGAGAGGTATGGAGAAGAGTATAGAAAGAAGGAAAGTCAGATATGATATATATAATACAAAAGGCAAAATGGTAGAGGAAAATATTATCCAAACAGTAATAACTCTAAATTTTAATGTACTGAATTCCCCAATCAAAAGACATAGACTGGCAGAATGGATTAAAAAACAGGATCCTTCTATATGCTGTCTACAGGAAACACATCTTAGACCCAAAGACAAACATAGGTTGAAAGTGAAAGGTTGGGAAAAGATATTTCATGCTAATAACAACCATAAAAGAGCAGGAGTGGCTACACTAACATCCAACAAATTAGACTTCAAATGTAAAAGAGTTAAAAGAGACAAAGAAGGACACTATATACTAATAAAAGGAACAATAAAACAAGAAGACATAACAATCATAAATATTTATGCACCAAACCAGAATGCCCCAAAATATGTGAGGAATACACTGCAAACACTGAAAAGGGAAATAGACTCATATACCATAATAGTTGGAGACTTCAATTCCCCACTCTCATCAATGGACTGAACATCTAGACAGAGGATCAATAAAGAAATAGAGAATCTGAATATTACTATAAATGAGCTAGACTTAACAGACATTTATAGGACATTACATCCCACAACAGCAGGATACACCTTTTTCTCAAGTGCTCATGGATCATTCTCAAAGATAGACCATATGCTGGGTCACAAAGCAAGTCTTAACAAATTTAAAAAGATTGAAATCATACACAACACTTTCTCGGATCATAAAGGAATGAAGTTGGAAATCAATAATAGGAGGAGTGCCAGAAAATTCACAAATACGTGGAGGCTCAACAACACACTCCTAAACAACGACTGGGTCAAAGAAGAAATTGCTAGAGAAATTAGCAAATACCTCGAGGCGAATGAAAATGAAAACACAACATATCAAAACTTATGGGACGCAGCAAAGGCAGTGCTAAGAGGGAAATTTATTGCCCTAAATGCCTATATCAGAAAAGAAGAAAAGGCAAAAATGCAAGAATTAACTGTCCACTTGGAAGAAATGGAGAAAGAACAGCAAACTAACCCCAAAGCAAGCAAAAGGAAAGAAATAACAAAGATTAGAGCAGAAATAAGTGAAATTGAAAACATGAAAACAATAGAGAAAATCAATAAGACCAGAAGTTGGTTCTATGAGAAAATCAATAAGATTGATGGGCCCTTAGCAAGTTTGACAAAAAGAAGAAGAGAGAGGATGCAAATAAATAAGATCAGAAATGGAAGAGGAGACATAACTACTGACCTCACAGAAATAAAGGAGGCAATAACAGGATACTATGAACAATTTTACGCTAATAAATACAACAATTTAGAGGAAATGGATGGGTTCCTGGAAAGACATGAACAACCAACTTTGACTCAAGAAGACATAGATGACCTCAACAAACCAATCACAAGTAAAGAAATTGAATTAGTCATTCAAAAGCTTCCTAAAAAGAAAAGTCCAGGACCAGACGGCTTCACATGTGAATTCTATCAAACATTCCAGAAAGAATTAGTACCAACTCTCCTCAAACTCTTCAAAAAAATCGAAGCGGAGGGAAAACTACCTAATTCATTCTATGAAGCCAACATCACCCTCATACCAAAACCAGGCAAAGATATTACAAAAAAAGAAAACTACAGGCCAATCTCTCTAATGAATATAGATGCAAAAATCCTCAATAAAATTCTAGCAAATCGTATCCAAGAACACATTAAAAGAATTATACATCATGACCAAGTAGGATTCATCCCAGGTATGCAAGGATGGTTCAACATAAGAAAATCAATTAATGTAATACACCATATCAACAAATCAAAGCAGAAAAATCACATGATCATCTCAATTGATGCAGAGAAGGCATTTGACAAGACTCAACATCCTTTCCTGTTGAAAACACTTCAAAGGATAGGAATACAAGGAAACTTCCTTAAAATGATAGAGGGAATATATGAAAAACCCACAGTTAATATTATCCTCAATGGGGAAAAATTGAAAACTTTCCCCCTAAGATCAGGAACAAGGCAAGGATGTCCACTATCACCACTATTATTCAACATTGTGTTGGACGTTCTAGCCAGAGCAATTAGACAAGAAAAAGAAATACAAGGCATCAAAATTGGAAAGGAAGAAGTAAAACTATCACTGTTTGCAGACGATATGATACTATACGTCGAAAACCCGGAAAAATCCACATCAAAACTACTAGAGCTAATAAATGAGTACAGCAAAGTAGCAGGTTACAAGATCAACATTCAAAAATCTGTAGCATTTCTGTACACTAGCAATGAACAAGCTGAGGGGGAAATCAAGAAACGAATCCCATTTACAATTGCAACTAAAAGAATAAAATACCTGGGAATAAATTTAACTAAAGAGACAAAAAACCTATATAAAGAAAACTACAAAAAACTGCTAAAAGAAATCAGAGGAGACCTAAATAGATGGAAGGGCATACCGTGTTCATGGATGGGAAGACTAACTATAGTTAAGATGTCAATCCTACCTAAATTGATTTACAGATTCAATGCAATACCAATCAAAATCCCAACAACTTATTTTTCAGAAATAGAAAAACCAATAAGCAAATTTATCTGGAAGGGCAGGGTGCCCTGAATTGCTAAAAGTATCTTGAGGAAAAATAACGAAGCTGGAGATCTCATGCTGCCAGACCTTAAGGCATGTTATGAAGCCACAGTGGTCAAAACAGCATGGTATTGGCATACAGATAGATATATCGACCAATGGAATCAAATAGAGTGCTCAGATATAGACCCTCTCATCTATGGACATTTGATCTTTGATAAGGCAGTCAAGCCAACTCACCTGGGACAGAACAGTCTCTTCAATAAATGGTGCCTAGAGAACTGGATATCCATATGCAAAAGAATGAAAGAAGACCCGTATCTCACACCCTACAGAAACGTTAACTGAAAATGGATCAAAGATCTAAACATTAGGTCTAAGACCATAAAACAGTTAGAGGAAAATGTAGGGAGATATCTTATGAATCTTACAATTGGAGGCAGTTTTATGGACCTTAAACCTAAAGTAAGAGCACTGAAGAAGGAAATAAATAAATGGGAACTCCTCAAAATTAAACACTTTTGTGCATCAAAGAACTTCATCAAGAAAGTAGAAAGACCGCCTACACAATGGGAAACAATATTTGGAAACGACATATCAGATAAAGGTCTAGTATCCAGAATCATAAAGAGATTGTTCAACTCAACAACAAAAAGATAGCCAACCCAATTACAAAATGGGAAAAAGACTTGAATAGACACCTCTCAGAGGAGGAAATACAAATGGCCAAAAGGCACATGAAGAGATGCTCAATGTCCCTGGCCATTAGAGAAATGCAAATCAAAACCACAATGAGATATCATCTCACACCCACCAGAATGGCCATTATCAACAAAACAGAAAATGACAAGTGCTGGAGAGGATGCGGTGAAAGAGGCACACTTATCCACTGTTGGTGGGAATGTCAAATGGTGCAACCACTGTGGAAGGCAGTTTGGCGGTTCCTCAAAAAGCTGAATATAGAATTGCCATACGACCGAGCAATACCATTGCTGGGAATCTACTCAAAGGAATTAAGGGCAAAAACTCAAATGGACATTTGCACACCAATGTTTATAGCAGCGTTATTTACAATTGCAAAGAGATGGAAACAGCCAAAATGTCCATCACAGAAGAATGGCTATACAAACTGTGGTATATACATATGATGGAATATTATGCAGCTTTAAGACAGGATAAACTTATGAAGCATGTAATAACATGGATAGACCTAGAGAACATTATGCTGAGTGAGTCTAGCCAAAAACTAAAAGACAAATACTGTATGGTCCCACTGATGTGAACGGACATTCGAGAATAAACTTGGAATATGTCACTGGTAACAGAGTCCAGCAGGAGTTAGAAACAGGGTAAGATAATGGACAGCAAAATAATACCTAATAGTAAAGTAATCATGTTAAAACACTGAATGAAGCTGCATCCGAGATATAGGTTTTTGTTTTGTTTTGTTTTGTTTTTACTATTATTACTTTTATGTTTTTCTCTATATTAACACTCTATATCTTTTTCGGTTGTGTTGCTAGTTCTTCTAAACCGATGCAAATGAACTAAGAAACGATGATCATGCATTTATGTGATGATGTTAAGAATTACTGATTGCATATGTAGAATGGTATGATTTCTAAATGGTGGGTTAATTTCTTTTTTTCCGTTAATTAAAAAAAAAAAAAAACTGAAGAGCCATAGAAGTTGGGAACCATATTTTTTCACGAACAACTGTAAAAACACCCATTTGCTCACCCAGACTGCAAGCTCTGTGCAATTAGAACTAAGTGTGTCTTACACTCCAATATATTCCCATTCACATAATCTTCATTCTACAAATGTTTTTTGCAAAGTGGGGAAAGGTACTTCTGAACTCAACATATTTATATACAACATGCACACATCTACATATATCCATTCCTTAAATATTAACTATTTAAGAATATTAACTTACATGTTTAATTTTAAAAATCTACAATTCAAACGCAAAAGATGAAGTTTTTTTTAAGAACCACTGATTCAGCGAAGAAGAAAAACTCAAACTGTAACTTAATTTTATTTCTAAAACTGTTTTTACTCATCTTCTAAATCAACCAGGTACAAAAAAATAAATATAACAAATGTATAATATCTTTTTGTTAAAGGAGAAAGGAGGCAGAGTCGAGAAAAACATGAATTGTGCAGAAAAAGCAACAGGACTGGAAAAGGTAAAAACAGAGAAAAAGGGATAAGAAGAAAAGGGAAAGGGAGGGAGTACGAAGATGGGGGCTTAGCAAGGTGTGGGATTTAGTCCGTCCTCCAGAACAGGTACTAAATAGCCAGGAACAGTACAGAACAACTGTTGGGACCACATCAGTGACCAGACACACAGTGCACCCCAGTCTGGACCAACTCGACTGGCTGCGAGCACCCCCAGAACCGTGAGTTCCCCAAGCCATGGTGGCTGGTGCCCCTTCCCCACAGGGCACTTCCCAGAGGGGAAAGAAAAGACTTTACCAGCAGCAGGGGCTGAGCCCAACTAAGATCCAATCGTGGAATTAATTCATAAACTCTGACAACTAAAAATAGGCCCCCAGCTCAGCTGAACCTGGTGAAAGCAGTGCTGATTTCTGCCCTGGCACTCAGGTGGCAGGGCTGACGGAAATAGAAAAAAGAAAAAAAAGAAACAGAGATTTTTATAGATCAGAAAGGACATAGTACTTGAAAGGGTCTGGGCCCTGAAGGAAAGGAGGGGGCACACAGGATCTGAAGGTACACAAGCAACATATCAACTCATGCTCTTGATTGGTAAACCTGAGGAATGGGAATCATGCTTTGAGAAGGATTTTACTCTTTCTTTTTTGTGGCCATGTTTCTACAAAGACTTGACTGCCTTCAGATACAGCGGCAAGGCTTCTCAGGCTGCAACTGCCCCAGGTATAGGCAGAAACAAGCTTGTTTGAGACCCTGTCTGGAGCCTGTGCCTTCCTCAGGAGAGGGGTAGGCCAAGCTGAGGTGGATTCCCTCGCTCAACGATTTCAGACACCAGGGCTTGGAAATTTGAAGCAATTAAAGCCAGCCCACAACCTTTTCTCTGTCTCCACCACACCCCAGCAGGGAGAGTCTGCCAAAGTTAAATGTACCACATCACCTTATGCCAGTGGGACCTGCAAGCAGACAAGTGCCACATACTAGGCAGGATAAAAAAAACAGAGTCCAGAGACTTCACAGAAAAGTCTTTCAACTTGCTGGGTTTCACCCTCAGGGAAAACTGATACAGGTGACTCTTTCCTCCTGGCAGGAGGCCAGTTTGGTCTAGGAAAATCTGGCTGGGGTCTATAATACCTAAGTAGACACTCCTAAGGGTGGGCAGGGGGCGGGGCACCATACAAGCAGGGCAAGAAACAAGAAAACAAGAACTGAAAAATTCTGCTCTGTTGAACAAAATCTAAGTTAGTGGTCCAGAATAAGCTGAACTGAATGTCAAGAACAGACAGACAACAAAGTCATCCAGCAAGGAAATCCTAGGTAAAAGAAGTGAAAACAAGTTCCAGAATAAACTAATTAAGGTAATAAAGTGCCGAGACACCAGCAAAAAATGACAAATCACACTAGGAAAATTGAAGATATGGCCCAGTCAAAGAAACAAATAACAATTCAAATGACATACAGGAGCTGAAACAATTAATTCAGAATATATGAACAGACATGGAAAACCTCATCAAAAACCAAATCAATGAATTGAGGGAGGATATAAAGAAGGCAAGGAATGAACAAAAAGAAGAAACTGAAAGTCTGAAAAAACAAATCACAGAACTTATGGGAATGAAAGGCAAGGTAGAAGAGATAAAAAAAACAATGGAAACCTACAATGGTAGATTTCGAGAGACAGAACATAGGATTAATGAACTGGAGGACGGAACATCTGAAATCTGGCAAGAAAAAGGAAATATAGGGGAAAAAATGGAAAAATATGAGCAGGGACTCAGGGAATTGAAAGACAATATGAAGCGCACGAATATACGTGTTGTGGGTGTCCCAGAAGGAGAAGAGAAGGGAAAAGGAGAAGAAAAACTAATGGAGGAAATTATCACTGAAAATTTCCCAACTCTTATGAAAGACTTAAAATTACAGATCCAAGAAGTGCAGCGTACCCTGTGTTGGTCTGAAGGGATGAATGACCCCTAGAAAAGCCATGTTTTAATCTAAATCCCATTTCATAAAGGTAGAATAATCCCTATTCAATACTGTTATGTTTGAAACTGTAATCAAATCATCTCCCTGGATGGGGTGATTTAGTCAAAAGTGGTTGTTAAACTGGGTTAGGAGACAACATGTCTCACCCATTTGGGTGGATCCTGATTGGTTTACTGGAGTCCTACAGAAGAGGAAACACTTTGGAGAATGGGACATTCGAAGAGAGCAGAGAATGCTGCAACACCAAGAAGCAGAGAGTCCACCAGACAGTGACCTTTGGAGATGAAAAAGGAAAATGCCTCCTGGGGAGCTTCATGAAACTGGAAGCCAGGAGAGAAAGCTATCAGATGACGCCATGTTTGCCATGTGCCCTTCCAGCTGAGAGAGAAACCCTGAACTTCACTGGCCTTCTTGAACCAAGGTATCTTTCCCTGGATGGATGCCTTAGATTGGACAATTCTATGGACTTGTTTTAATTGGGACATTTTCTCAGCCTTAGAACTGTAAACTAGCAACTTAAAAATTCCCCTTTTTAAAAGCCATTCCGTTTCTGGTATATTGCATTCTGGCAACTAGCAAACTAGAACATACCCCAAACAGAAGAGATCCAAATAGATGTACTCCAAGACACTTACTAATCAGAATAACAGATGTCAAAGACAAAGAGAGAATCTTGAAAGCAGCAAGATAAAAGCAATCTATCACATACAAGGGAAGCCCAATAAGACTATGTGTAGATTTTTCAGCAGAAACCATGGAGGCGAGAAGACAGCAGAATGATATATTTAAATTATTAAAAGAGAAAAACTGCCAACCAAGAATTCTATATTCAGAAGAACTGTCTGTCAAAACTGAGGGAGAAATTAAAACATTTTCAGACTAAAAATCACTTAAGAGAATTTGTACCAGGAGACCGGCTCTGCAAGAAATACTAAAGGGAACAACAGAGGCAGATACTAAAAGACAAGAGAGGAAGTTGTGGAGAAGAGTGTAGAAATGAAGACTATAGGTAAAGGTAAAAAGAAGAAAAATCAGATATGACGAACAAAATTCAAAAGGCAAAATGGTAGAAGAAAGTACTACCCATACAATAATAACACAAAATGTTAATGGATTAAAATCCTTAATCAAAGGACATACACTGGCAGAATGGATTTAAAAACAGGACCCATCATATATGCTGTCCACAGGAACCACATCTTAGACCCAAGGATAAACATAGGTTGAAAGCGAAAGGATGGGAAAAAATATTTCATGCAAATAACAAAAATAACAATCAGAAAAGAGCAGGAGTAGCTATACTAACAACCAACAAATTAGATCTCAAATGTAAAACAGTTAAAAGAGACAAAGAAAGACAATATGTATTAATAAAAGGAACAATTCACATGAAGACATAACAACCATAAATATTTATGCACCGAGCCAAAATGCTCCAAAATACACGAGGCTAACACAGAAAGGAGAAATAGACACATTGCCCATAATGGTTGGAGACTTCAATTCCATACTGTCATCAACTGGCAGAACATCCAGACAGAGGATCAATAAAGAAACAGAGGATTTGAATAATACAATAAATGAGCTAGACTTAACAGACATTTATAGAACATTACGTCCCACAAAAAACAGGATACACCTTTTTCTCAAGTGCTCATGGATCATTCTCAAGGATAGACCATATGCTGGGTCACAAAGCAAGTCTCAATACATTTAAAAAGACTGAAATCATACAAAACACTTTCTCAGATCATAAAGGAATGAAGTTGGAAATCAATAATAGGCAGAGGGCCAGAAAATTCACAAATACGTGGAGGCTCAACAACACACTCTTCAACAAACAGTGGGTCAAGGAAGAAATTACAAGAGAAATCAGTAAATATCTTGAGGCAAATGAAAATGAGGACACAACATATCAAAATTTATGGGACACAGCAAATAAGAGGGAAATTTATTGCCGTAAATGCCTATATTAAAAAAGAAGAAAGGGCAAAAATCGAGGAATTAACTGTCCACTTGGAAGAAGTAGAGAAAGAACAGCAAACTAACCCCAAAGCAAGCAAAAGGAAAGAAATAATGAAGATTAGAGCAGAAGTAAATGAGATTGAGAACATGAAAACAATTGAGAAAATCAACAAAACAAGAAATTGGTTCTATGAGAAAATCAGTAAGATTGATGGACTCTTAGCGAGGTTGACAAAAAAAAGAAGAGAGAGGATGCAAATAAATAAAATCAGAAATGGAAGACGAGACATAACCACTGACCCCACAGAAATAAAGGAAGTAATGAGAGGACACTATGAACAACCTTATGCTAATACATACAACAATGTAGATGAAATGGACAACTTTCTAGAAAGGCTTGAACAGCCAACATTGACTCAAGAAAAAACAGACAACCTCAACAACCAATCACAAGGAAAGAAATTGAATTAGTCATTAAGAAGCTCCCCAAAAAGAAAAGTCCAGGACCAGATGGCCTCACAGGTGAATTCTACCAAACATTCAAGAAAGAATTAGTACCAATCCTGCTCAAACTCTTCAAAAAAACTGAAAAGGAGGAAAAGCTACCTAACTCATTCTACGAAGCCAACATCACCCTCATACCACAGCCAGACAAAGATATTACAAAAAAAGAAAACTACAGACCAATCTATCTAATGAATATAGATGCAAAATTCCTCAACAAAAATACTAGCAAATCGAATCCAGCAGCACATTAAAAGAATTATACATCATGACCAAGCAGGATTCATCCCAGGTATGCAAGGATGGTTCAACATAAGAAAATCAATTAATGTAATACACCATATCAACAAATCAAAGAAGAAAAACCACATGATCATCTCGACTGATGTAGAAAAGGCATTTGACAAAATTCAACATCCTTTCCTGTTGAAAACACTTCAAAGGATAGGAATAGAAGAGAACTTCCTCAACATGATAAAGGGAATATATGAAAAAACTACAGCAAACATCAACCTCAATGGGGAAAAACTGAAAACTTTCCACCTAAGATCAGGAACAAGACAAGGATGTCCACTATCACCACTGTTATTCAATATTGTGTTGGAAGTTCTAAACAGAGCAATTAGACAAGTAAAAGATATATAAGGGATCAAAATTGGAATAGAAGAAGTAAAAATCTCCCTGTTTGCAGAAGATATGATACTATATATTGAAAACCCTGAAAAATCCACAGCAAAACTACTAGAGCTAATAAATGAGTACAGGAAAGTGGCAGGGTACAAGATCAACACTCAAAAGTCTGTAGTGTTTCTATACACTAGTATAGAACAATGAACAATCAGGGGGAAATCAAGAAAAGAATTCCATTTACAACTGCAACCAAAAGAATAAAATATTTAGGACTAAATTTAACTAAAGAGACAAAAGACCTATGTGATATGTGAAGAAAACTACAAGAAATTGTTGAAAGAAAACACAGAAGACCTAAAAAGATGGAAGGGCATAACCGTGTTCATGGACTGGAAGACTAAATATAGTTAAGATGTCAATTCTGTCTAAATTGACTTACAGATTCAATGCAATTCCAATTAAAATTTCAAAAACTTACTTTTCAGAAATAGAAAAACCAATAACCAAATTTATCTGAAAGGGAAGGGTGCCCCGAATAGCTAAAAGTACCCTGAGGAAAAAAAATGAAGTTGGAGGTTTCATGCTACTTGACTTTACGGCATATTATGAAGCTACAGTGGTCAAAACAGCATGGTACTGGCATAAAGATAGATATACTGACCAATGGAATAGAATAGAGTGTTCAGATATTAACCCTCTCAACTACGGACAACTGATCTTTGATAGGGCAGTCAAGCCAACTCACCTGGGACAGAAGAGTCTTTTCAATAAATGGTGCTTAGAGAAGTGGATATCCACATCCAAAAGAATGAAAGAGGATCCATATCTCACATCCTATACAAAAATTAACTCAAAATGGATCAAAGACCTAAATATTAGATCTAACTCCATTAAAACTATTAGAAGAAAATGTAGGGAAATATATTACAAATCTTATACTAGAAGGCGGTTTCCTAGACCTTATACCCAAAGCAAGAACACTGAAGAAAGAAAGAAAGAAATGGGAACTCCTCAAAATTAAACACTTTTGCACCTCAAAGAATTTAGCCAAGAAAGCAAAAAGACAGCCTACACAATGGGAGACAATATTTGGAAACCACATATGAGAGAAGGGTCTAGTATCCAGAATATATAAAGAGATTGATCAACTCAACAACAAAAAGACAGCTCAATTACAAAATGGGCAAAAGACATGAACAGACGTTTCTCATTAGAGGAAATACAAATGGCCAAAAGGCACATGAAAAGATGCTCAACCTCCCTGGCTATTAGGGAAATGCAAATCAAATCCAGAATGAGATATCATCTCACACCCACCAGAATGGCCATTATCAATAAAACAGTAAATGACAAGTGCTGGAGAGGATGTGGAGAAAGAATCACACTTATCCACTGTTGGTGGGAATGTAAAATGGTAAACCGCTATGGAAGGCAGTATGGCGGTTCCTCAGGAAGCTAAATATAGAATTGCCATATGATCCGGCAATACCACTGTTAGGTATCTACTCAGAGGACATGAGGGCAAGGACACGAACGGATATTTGCACACCAATGTTTATAGCAGCATTATTTACAATTGCAAAGAGATGGAAACAGCCAAAATGTCCATCAACAGAAGAGTTGCTAAACAAACTATGGTATATACATACAATGGAATCTTATGCAGCTGCAAGACAGAATATAGTTGTGAAGTATGTAACAATATGGATGGACCTTAAGGACATTATGCTGAGTGAGATTAGCCAGAAACAAAAGGACAAATACTGTATGGCCTCACTGATATGAACTGACATTAGTGAATAAACTTGGAGAATTTCATTGGTAAAAGACCATGAGGAAATAAGATATTGGGTAATTAGAACTGAAGGGATACAGCTTGTGCAACAGGACTGATTGTAAAAACTCAGAAATGGACAGCACAATACTACCTAACTGTTAATACAATTATATTAAAACACTAAAGGAAGCTGAATGTGAGAATGATAGAGGGAGGAGGTCTGGGGGCACAAATGAAATCTGAAAGAAAGACAGACGATAAAGACTGAGATGGTATAATCTAGGAATGCCTAGAGTGTATAACGATAGTGACTAAATGTAGAAATTTAAAAAATGTTTTTGCATGAGGAAGAACAAAGGAATGTCATTATTGCAGGGTGCTGAAAATAGATGGTAATTAATATTTTAAAATTTTAACTAATGTGTGACACTAAAGCAAAAAATGTTTATTTGGTACAAAATTTTTATTTTGACTAGTGCATTTCCTAACATAACATATATAGATGGCTTAATTGAACACCAGAAGTACATGGAACCTTGAATAGGGCATGAGATTTTGTTGGTTTGTTCAGAGTGATGTCCTGATAAATCCCAGAGTGATTTGAAGAGTGAATAAAAAAGTATTTGCAAAGTCCCCCTGGGAGAATGGTGAGAAAGGGGGAAAATTCAACTTTCCCAAGTTGAATTCTTGATATTGTCACAAGCAGTGGGGACAACCAAAGCAATAGGTGGAGCCCCCAATCTTGGGGTTTGTTCATGTGAAACATAACCCAACAAAGGATAGGTCAAGCCTACTTAAAATTAGGCCTAAGAGTCACCCCCAAGAGAGCCTCTTTTGTTGCTCAGATGCAGCCCCTCTCTCCAGCCAACACAACAAGCAAACTCACTGTCCTCCCCGTCTACGTGGGACATGACTCCCAGGGGTGTGGACCTTCCTGGCAATGTGGGACAGAAATCCTAGAATGAGCTGAGACTCAGTATCAAGGGACTGTGAAAACCTTCTCAACCAAAAGGGGGAAGAGTGAAATGAGACAAAATAAAGTGTCAATGGCTGAGAGATTCCAAACAGAATAGAGAGGTTATCCTGGAGGTTATTCTTACGCATTAAATAGATATCACCTTGTTAGTCAAGATGTAACAGAGAGGCTGGAGGGCACTGCCTGAAAATGTAGAGCTGTGTTTCAGTAGCCAAGTTTCTTGAAGATGATTGTATAACGATATAACTTTCACAATATGACTGTATGATTGTGGAAATCCTGTGTCTGATGCTCCTTTTATCTACCTTATCAACAGACGAGTAAAACATATGGAATAAAAATAAATAATGGGGGAACAAATGTTAAAATAAATTTAGATTGAAATGTTGGTGATCAGCGAAGGGGAGGGGTGGCGGGTGTGGTATGCATGAATATTTTTCTGCTGTCTTTTTATTCCATTTTCTGGATTAATGCAAATGTCCTAAGAAATGATCATGATGATGACTATTCAACTATGTGATGATATTGTGAATTACTGATTAAATATGTAGAACAGAAGGGTCATAAGTTAAGAATGTTTGCATTTGTTACAGTTTTAAAAAATTAATAAAAAAGAAAAAAGTAAAAGAAACGGGAAAGGCAAATAAGGAAGTTTTACATATAACCCTTTTAAAGAAAACTTCTCAAATTCCAAAATGAACTCTTAGGTTTTACTTGCCCAAATAAATCTAGTTCTTAAAGAAATTAATTATAATAATGCTGTCTGAGTACCTGGCATTTCTTAAGCTCTCTCTTCAGCTGGAGAACTGTAATGTGCTGTGGTCCTTCTTCCAGGTTTCCAATGCCTCGGCGCGCTCTGAAAGAGCTGGGAACAACCTTCCTGACCTCATGGGTCATGTTAAACCACTGCTTTAGTTTGTGCTGCTGCTTTTGGTTTAGTCTGACAGCGTCTTTTAAATCCAGCAGGAAGGTAAAGGCTTCTTCTATACAGTTTTGGTAATCCAGGCATTCTCCTTGCAACTGGACTACCTGCTCCTCAAGAGAATGGATCCTGTATTTATCAAGAGCTCCCTCTGGATGGGTCTGGCTGCTTTGACTGGTACTAGCCTGTTGGCTTTGCAGAGCTTCTCGAAGCAACTTAATCTCAAGTTCCATTTCATCTATGCGGTCTGATTCGGGGCTGAAGTTCACCATGGGCTTGTTCCTAATATTCCGTGCTCTGTTAGCATATTTGAGGGAATTTAAGGACTCGTCGAAATCATAGGAGGATGGGCTGACACATGTGATCATGACGGTCTTGGCACTGCCTCCCAGGGAATCTTTCAGAAGTCGGGTGATTTTAGCATCCCTGTATGGAACATGTGAACTTTTCCTGCGCGGGTCCCCCAGAGCGCTGATTACATTGCCTAAAGCCAGCAACCCGCTGTTGATTTGAATGGATTCTTTGAATCGTTCCCCTGTATTGCCCGTTTTAGTGACCCTTTCTGATCCAGCCAAATCTACAAAGTGGAACTTTGAGACAATATGCCGAGGACATTGCCAGGGCCCGTCTTCCGCCACCTCCGTGTTTCTCTCCACTCGGCAAATGGTGATGGTAAAAATTGCATGCGACCTGCTGGAGTGCTCATTCATCTGGGTGGTGCCCGTATGTCTGGCTGCATTCCCCATCTCCAGAAGGCTCATCACCTCGTCCTCGCTCTCCACTTGGCACTCCTTGGCCCCAACAATCACTGGAAATAGCAACAGCAAGTTTTTAAACCAAGGTTTGGTTAGAATTCAGTATACATTAACCACACAATAGTAATAGTTTGCTAAACTGTCCAGCCAAGAGTCTCTTAAAAAAAAACAATAGACTTTCAAACAATAGTAATATTGGCAACATATTGAATGATATCAGCTAATCTTCCCAATTATTCTGACAGAAAACATTCATTTTGACGTTTAAGGTCTAAAACATGTTAGTAATTTTAAAAAGCAATCCTGTTTCTTTGGACTCACATGTCACACTCAACTCTTTAAAATGGCTGACAAAAGAAAACTCATTATTCCAGTATTTTGATATGTAGAATCACTATCCAATAGAGCTTTGCATTAAAATAAATTCGTTTCTTCTGAATTTTGTTAATATTCAAGCCATCCTTAGCTTTGAGGATCATAACTGTTGGGAAATATGAAATTCAGTACAAACAAAGTTGCTTATTCATGTTAAAAACAGGTATGACCTCCATACTGTCAGAATGCAAAGTAAACAGATGAAATGGCAATTCAGAAAAAGGAGAAGTCTTTCTAGGACAATGGCACATTAAGAACAAAAATAACCTATGCTTACTACTTTTATTATTTATTATATCCAAAATTATTTCAAAAAGAAGTAGGCAACCGGGTACTACCAGCTGGCCAAACTGACACATGAATCTGACCATCATACCTTAAACTGGACATTTCTGTAGACATACTTTACTCTGGGAATTTCATGGCCTTAGAACTGTAAATCTGCAACTTAATAAATCCCCCTTTTAAAGCCATTTTGTTTCTTGTATATTGCATCCCAGCAGCTAGCAAACTTGAACAGATTTTCATACTGGAGATATGGGGTGCTGCAACAGTTTACAAATACCAAACATGTTGGAATGGCTTTTTAAATGGATAAGGGGAATATTTTGTAAGAGTTATAAGTAGCTTGATAGAAAAGGCCTAGAATGCTTTGAAGAGGCTGTTGGTAGAAATTTGGACTCTAAAGAAACCCCTATGAGGCTCTAGACAAAAATAAGGCATGTGTTGTTGCAAACAAGAAGGAAGGTGATCCTTGTTCTAAAATGGCAGATAATCTGGCAAAACTGGCTAGTGGCTTTGGCTGGAAGGCAGCTTTTAAAAGCCATGAATTTGGATATTTAGCCGAAGAGATTTCCAAATTAAATGTGGAAAGTTTGGCTTGTTTTCTTCTTGCAGGTTATAGTGAGATGAAGGAGATAAGCTGAGAACTGAAATCTTGGGTACAAAGAAACCAGAAATTGATGTTTTGGAAAATTCTGAGCTTCAGGAAGGGAGACCCCAAAGAATAGTGCCCCACATGAGGATTTTGCCAAATGTAGAACTAGTCAGCCATTTCAGAAAAATCAAAGATTAACGATGGAGTTACCAAGGAAAGATCTGTGGAAACTCATTCTGTCTGAAGGGCATTATCTGAGCCTACTGCATAGAAAGCCAACAAGAGTGCTATGGGACCTGTATAAACAGAACGACTGTCAGTCTCAACTAGGGGTTCAGAAAAGGGATAAGTGAAGGTAAAATGTCTTCAGAGTTAGAACCATGGAGGCTGGGGTCTGAAGTCAAGAAGTCTCGGGTCAGTTCTCTCTCTACCCAACACAATAAGTAAACTCATTGCCCTCCCCCTGTCTGCGTGGGACATGACTTCCAGGGATGTGGACCTTCCTGATAACATGGGATAGAAATTCTACCATGAGCTGGGGCTCAGCATCAAGGGATTGAGAAAATCTTCTTGACCAAAAGGGGGCAGAGAGAAATGAGACAAAATAAAGTGTCAATGGCTGAGAGATTCCAAACAGAGTTGAGAGGTTATCCTGGAGGTTATTCTTATGCACTAAATAGATATCACCTTGTTAGTCAACATGTAATGGAGAGACTGGAAGGAACTGTCTGAAAATGTAGAGCTGTGTTCCAGTAGCCATGTCTCTTGAAGATGACTGCATAATGATATAGCTTTCGCAATGTGACTGTGTGATTGTGAAAACCTTGTGTCTGATGCTCCTTTTATCTACCTTATCAACAGACAAGTAAAACATATGGAATAAAAATAAATAATGGGGGAACAGATGTTAAAATAAATTTAATAGATTGAAATGCTAGTGATCAATGAAAGGAGGGGGAAGGGGTATGGTATGTATGAATTTTTTTCTGTTTTCTTTTTATTTCTTCTTCTGAACAGATGCAAATGTTCCAAGAAATGATCATGATGATGAATATGTAACTATGTGATGATATTGTGAATTACTGATTATATATGTAGAACGGAACAATCAAAAGTTAAGAATGTTTGCATTTGTTTGTTTTTTAGTATTTAAAAAAATTTAAAAATTAATTAAAAATAATAAAAAGTGTTCTAGATTAAAAAAGCATGTAATTATTTAAATTATTTTTAGAAAAAATAAAAAACATTCAATAATTACAGTCCAAAAGAAGCTGAAAACATCACTATGAATTCCATTCAGAAAAGATAAAACTGTATTGAATTACCTACCTAATAAGATCATAAACTACCACTGATGCCTTTTTCTAAAAGGTAAAACAAAAACCAATTTCTTCAAATATTCAAGAATGTAAGGGCTGCCAGTTCAGGACAGGACAAGAAAATTTACTGCCCCCTCACAAAGGAAATCAGAAGGAAAGATATATGATAAAGACTGAGATGGTATAATCTAGGAATGCCTAAAGTATATAATGATAGTGACTAAATGTACAAATTTAAAAATGTTTTTGCATGAGGTAGAACAAAGGAATGTCATTACTGCAGAGTGTTGAAAATAGATGGTAATTAATATTTTAAAATTTTAACTTTTGTGTGAGACTAAAACAAAAAATGTTTATTTGGTACAAAATTTATATTTTGACTTAGTGCAGTTCCTAATATAACTTATGTGGACAGCTTAATTGAATACCATAAGTAAATGAAACCTTAAGTAGGGCATGAGATTTTGTAGGTTTGTCCAGAGTGATACCTCGATAAATCCCAGAAGGATTTGAACAGTGAATAAAAAAGTATTTGCAAAATCCCCCCGGGAGAATGGTGAGAAAGGGGGAAATTCAACTTCTCCGAGTGGAGAATTCTTGATATTCTAACAAGCAGTGGGGACAACCAAAGCAATAGGCTGAGCCCCCAATCTTGGGGTTGTTCATATAAAACTTAAGCCCAAAAGAACACGCTGAGGCTCCTTAAAATTAGCCTAAGAGTCACCCCCAAGAGAACCTCTTTTATTGCTCGATGTGGTCTCTCTTTCCAGCCAACACAACAAGGAAACTCACCGCCCTCTCCCACTCCATGAGGGACAGGACTCCCAGGGGTGTGGACATTCTGTCAACATGGGACAGAAATCCTAGAATGAGCTGGAACCCAGCATCAAGGGATTGAGAAAATCTTCTTGACCAAAAGGGGGAAGAGCAAAATGAGACAAAAAGTGTCAATGGCTGAGAGATTCCAAACAGAGTCGAGAGGTTATCCTGGAGGTTATTCTTATGTATTAAATAGATATCACCTTTTTAGTTAAGGTGCAATGGAGAGGCTAGAGGGAACTGCCTGAAAATGTAGAGCTGTGTTCCAGTAGCCATGTTTCTTGAAGATGATTGTATAATGATACAGCTTTCGCAATGTGACTGTGTAATTGTGAAAACCTTGTGTCTGATGCTCCTTTTATCTACCTTTTTGACAGATGAGCAAAACGTATGGATTAAAAATAAATAATAGGGGGAACAAATGTTAAAATAAATTTAGTAGATTGAAATGCTAGTGATCAATGAAAGGGAAGGGTAAGGCGTATGGTACGTATGAATTTTTTTTCGGTTTTCTTTTTATTTCTTTTTCTAAATTGATACAAATGTTCTAAGAAATGATCATGATGATAAATATACAACTATGTAATGATGTGAATTACTCATTATATATGTAGAATGGAATGATCATATGGTAAGAAATTTTTTGTTTGTTTGTTGTCATGTTTAAAAAATTTTTTTTAATTAATGAAAAAAAAAAATTTACTGGCCCCTGCCTGCTGCTATTTGAATGGCATGCAAAGGGTAGTACGGCATGCTGCCTGCCTTTTTTAACCCGTAGGAAAGTCCCCCCAGGGAGTCACTTCTCTGAACTGGGTCCTTCACCACCAGGAAGATATTACTAATTATGCTCTCTGGGAGAGGAAGACCTCCAAGAATTGCCATTAGAATATCATGAATAATAAGGAAAACCTGGATCCAAACTAAATGTACAATGGAACATTAGTTACATAAATTATTATAACAAATTCAAAAGACAAGTCATCACATGACCATAAGAGTCATACTTTTGAAAAAGAGTTAATGATGTACACTTGCTCACAATATAAATATAGGTGAAAAGGTAGAAGCATAACCAAATATGAGGTTACAAGTATACCTAGCTACCTATCTGATTTTTTTTTTTTTTTTGCATGCTGTATGGCAGGGTCACACTTCATTCTTTTTCTATTTGAATATCTATTATTGCAGCACCATTTGTTGAATTTTTTTTGTTTGTTTTTGTTTGTTTGCTTGTTTATTTGTCTAGGGAGGGAAGTCATGGGCCAGAAATTGAACTCAGGTCTCCCACATGGCAGACAAGAATTCTACCACTGAACTACCTTTGCACCCCCTATATATATTTTTAATTACATTATGTGTGCACAGAAAATTAAAAAAGAAACCCATAAGGAAACACATCAAAAGAGAAGTTGCTGTTTCTAGGTTTTGGGATTAAAGATGATCTTAAACTTTTTTCGTCATACTTTTCTACGTTTTCCAAATATTCTGTGATGAACATATTACTTTTTAAGGCAGAAAAGCAAAAAGTGCTATTTTTTAAAACACTTGCATTTTGACCCTCCTCTTCCAACTTTCTCTCATTTCTCCACAAATAGGTATTAATTAATGAGGTTAACAGGCTACTAGCACAGAAAATCAGACCTTGAGTAGCACAACAAAGGACAGGTAAAAGTCAATATGAAAAGAAAAAGCAAATTTTCTAAATAAGAGTAAAATAAAATAAATTGATGTGTACAAAGGGGAAAGAGCTGTGTACTGGGTGAACTCAGGTTAATGCATAACAGAGAAGCCACTCTCAATTTCCGGGTAGAGTTCGGAGAAAAAAAAAAAGAACAAAAACAAATTTAGCCTGTATTTCATAGTGTCACCTAAGGTAGCCCAGAGATGGACAATTACAGAGAATAAATATCTTGAGTTACAAATGAATAACTTCAACTTACCAACTACAGCCTAACTTCTACTTCTTTACTTGTATGATTTACCTGATATTGGTAATCAATAAACTGCTCAATTTAAAAGTAAAAACCATTTTGTTTCCAAGTCTATTTATGAAGATTCTTTAAAGCACATCCAGAAGTAATATTAAATTATATCCATTTGCTAATGAAGGTTATAAATCAGTAGGCTACTTTACCTGTGTTTCCTTTTTCATCCTCTCGGATGTGAAGATCCTTCAAAGATGTCTCCAATTCCAGAAGATCTCTTAGCTCTTCCTTGTATACTTCTATATAAGAGACTTTTATATTCCAGTCAATGGTAGAATTTTCAGAGATGTTTTGAAATATTTCTTGGATAGCTCGAGGAATGATACCCTTTTGACCATCCACAACTGAAGCTGAAAATTTAGAAAAGAAAAGCCCACCTGAAACAAAATATTAAAAAAGCTGCAAACTATCTCATACCTATAAGAATGGCTGCTATTAAGCAAACTGGAAACTACAATTATTGGAGAGGGTATGGAGAAATTGGGACACTTATGCACTGCTGGTGGGAATGTATAATGATACAGCCACTATGGAAGATAGTTTGGCAGTTTCTTAGGAAACATATGCTTGGTATATACCCAGAAGAGCTGAAAGCAACAAAACAGACATTTGCACACCAATGTTCATAGCAGCGTTATTCACAATTACCAAAAGATGGAAACAATCCAAATGCCCAACAACAGATGAGTGGATCAACAAAATGTAGTATATACATACAATGGAATATTATGCAGCAGTAAGACAAAATGATGTCCTGAAGCACATGACGAGATGGATGAGCCTTGAGGACATAATGCTGAGTGAAATAAGCCAGACACAAAAGGATAGATATGGTATGAGTTCACTCTTATGACCATGGAAATCAGAGGCTTATAATACAGAATATAGGAGACTTAGAGATACATAGAAGCTAGAGATGGCTGAATGGTTAGCTAATAAGTTTGAACTCAAATGTAAGGTAACAGATAGAAGTGAAGGCGGTTCTCTAGTGGGTCTATAAATATTATTATCATATTGAAGGTGAACATGATTGAAAGGGGTTGTGTAGACCTATGTAGCCCACCGATTAACACTAGAAATATAAATAAGTTCTTACAAGAACTACTTCAAAGTTATGATTTGTGTACAAAGAGGTCCAGGGTCCAAAGTCCAGGGTACAGGGGAAAAACTGCTATTGCATGCTATGGCATATGTTTAACAAGAAAACATCAGCAGTACCACAGCAACTGTTTAACAGTACCACAGTAAATAATGGGGGGAGGGACAAGAGTTAATGGGAGCTTTGGATTTCCTTTTTGGTGAGTGTGTGTTAATTCGTTATCTTTCTCTTGGGAACAACGAAATTATCTAAAATTCAGAGTGTTGATGGACTGTGGACTTTGGACATTATATATGATGCCTAATGAAAGCAGGTAGCCGAAGGATGCACCGACTGAGAAGTAGACTAGCGAAAGATGGTGCATAACATTTGACCGAACATTGTGCTGCTACAAAAAGGAACAAAGTTATGAGCCACGCAATGATGTGAATGAACCTCTGGGACATTTGGTGAGGCAAAATAAACTAGAAACAAAAGAACCTAAATTTTCTGTAGCACATAATCTAACTCAACTGTCTGGATGGCTCATTTGAACAATCAAAACACAGAGAGCAACAAAAAGTTGGCTTTTACAAATGAACCTCAAACACAACCTGTTTCCAAGTTGAAGACTACCAATGTTTAGCTTTTTAGCTACAAAAGTCAATTCTCTCATTTAAATAAACCTGAAAATCTGAAGCTCTATTAACTTGGGTTGCCTTTCAATTGCCATGTTGTGACAAAGAAAGAGAACTGTAGTTTTTTCAAGTACAAGGGAGAAAATGAAGATTCCTTTTTGATAGGTCCCAGGAACCAGCCAATAGAGATGCCTAAACCCTTTCAAATTACAGTGTATATAAGCCTTCTAGACTGACCAGGAACATCTCGTCCATTGCACATTACAACAGATAACATAGCACAATAATTCAAAAGACTTATCTATCAAAGAGTAGAATTTCAAATACGTCAATAAAGCTTGATTATGTATTTCAGTAACCTATATATATTTTCAATTTTAGGCTTATTTTCCTGAAACATTATTTCAAGAGAACCCAAGAGCCATCATTTAGCTATTACTTGCTATTTAGAAGGTAGGCAATTGCTTCTCGGTGTTTTGGCTAAGATCGAGTATAAAGGTGTGCTGGTTTGGAGGGATGTATGCCCCCTAGGAAAGCCACGTTTTGGTGTAGGTCCCATTTCATAGGGGTAGAATGGTCTCTGTTCACTACTGTATATTTGGGACTGTGATGAGATCATCTCCCTGGTTGATGTGATTTAGTTAGGAATGGTTGTTAAACTGGATTGGGGGGTGGCATGTCTCCGCCCATTTGAGTGGGTCTTGATTAGTTTCTGAAGTCCTATAAAAGAGGAAACATTTTGGAGAATGGGAGATTCAGAGAGATTCAGAGAGAGCAGAGAATGCTGTAGCACCACAAAGCAGAGAGTCCATGAGCCAGCAACCTTTGGAGATGAAGAAGGGAAACGCCTCCCGGGGAGCTTCATGAAACCAGAAGCCAGGAGAGTAAGCTAGCAGATGACACCGTGTCTGCCATGTGCCCTTCCAGCTGAGAGAGAAGCCCTGACTGCGTTCGCCATGTGCCTTTCCAGATGAGAGAGAAACCCTGAACTTCATCGGCCTTCTTGAACCAAGGTATCTTTCCCCGGATACCTTTGATTGGACATTTCTATAGACTTGTTTTAATTGGGACATTTTCTCGGCCTTAGATCTGTAAACTAGCAACTCATTAAATTTCCCTTTTTAAAAGTCATTCCGTTTCTGGTATATTGCATTCCAGCAGCTAGCAAACTAGAACAAAAGGGTAGGCAAATTTAGGATTTTAGAAAAGGTGATGCCTGGTAAAAAGTCTGAGTAAATCCAAGGTCCTGAAAAGCAGAAATATAAACATTTAAACAAACATAACATGAAAAATAAGAGATTTTCATTCTGCTATTGTGCCAAGCATGGTACCCTACACAGTGCAGATGCTTAATAAATATTTATCAAGGGAAAAATACATTATTTTCATTGTCATAACTAAACAGCTGATGACTGACCTAGAACAGGTGTCCTACAGAGGCAGTTTGGGAAATCCAAAATGCTCATGAATTTTACTAATACACCAAGAAATGCAACTTAACACAATGAAGTACAATTTTTCAACCTTTCAGATGGCACAAAAAGTATTTTTAATGTATAATATTCAGTAATTGTGAGGATCTGAACAAATGGTTTTCAATAATGGTGGTGGTAATAAAAATTAAAATAAGCTTTTTTGGAGGATAATTTGACAGTACCTCTCCACATTTTAAATGTGCATTCCTTTGACTCAACAATTCCACTTCTAGGAATCTATTCTACAGAAATACTAACACATAGATGCAAGGTTACATGCACGAAAGCTATAATAACCTCAAGAAAAATCCCAACTTGTAGTAGGAAAACTCTGAATTTTTTATAGTGAAATCCTAAAATAATCTAGTATCTAAAATCTCCCAATCCTACAGACCAGAACAGTGATTTTTAAAAATTGGAGCATACTGAACACTTAATGCCCCTCCATTTAATTTTTAGAATGAGGGTTTCCTCAAAGCGCTACACAGTCACCCTTGAATGAACTCCCCCCCATCCCTGCATAAAATGAGAAATGTTTCTGATAGTCACATATTCTATATTTGAGAAGTACGAAAACTGAAAATCATTATACATACAGAGAATGCTAGCAATAATTGTAGATAATGATGGGTATGCACAATATTCAAAAGTTTGCTTTGGGTGGAAAAATACTGATATAGTAAACAACCTCACAGAGAATTGAGCTTTCAATCCCAGCTATGTCACTAGCTGCCTAACTGAACAATTCATTCCTATCTCTGTGGCTGGAGTTCCTCACTCACAAATGAAGCTTGATGATTTCCAAGGTTCCTTCCAGGGCTAAAGGAAATCCTATGACTCTACCTTTTCCAAACTAGAATTACAAGTAGAAGTTATATACCAAAATGTTCAGAATTTAAAATAGAAAGCTGACTAAAATATGAATAACAAAAAAAAGACACTTTAAACTATGCGATAAATTTTTCCTGCTGTATCTAAGTCCTGACTGCAGGACTCTTAATATTAACAATCAAACTAGTAAAGGATATGAAATCTCATCATATTAATCATTCTTCTCTTTAAAATAAGAGCTGAACATGGTCTAAAAAAAAAAGTTTCCTCTTTCCTTAAACAAATAAAATCACAAATTGAATTGTTTAATGAAACTTCAATATTTAAAAACAAATCTTTCAAAGATGATGATGTTTGATCACATTTGATTGTCCTATTCATTCTTTCAATATTGGAGCACCTACTATAGGTCAGGTACTGTTATACTTTAGCTTCTTTCTAATGTCTCAAATAAAAGTCAAAGAGAATGAATCTTACCGACGTGGCCTCCTCCAATGGTGTATGTCTTTCCAGATCCAGTTTGTCCATAGGCAAAAACTGTAGCATTATAGCCTTCAATGAGTGACGATACCAGGGGCTTTATACATGTGTTATAAACTTCATCCTGAGTGGAATTTTTGCCAAAAACAAAATCAAAAGTAAACACTCTGTCTTTCCCAATGATAATCTGCTGGGTGTTTGGAATAACTCTCACACAAACTTGATGATTATGAAGAACTTCTTTGCAAAGTAGAGGTCTAATTCTTACAGCAACTTTTATTGGTATTTCTTCCATGGCAGCTTAGATTTTAATAAACAGATTTTCTACTTAGCATTCAGTATCTAGTGTGAGAAACATCCATTCTACATAAGATCTGGATACCTGCATGTCAAAATAAAAACAAATGTTAATTATTGACCCCTCTATCCTAATAAATTAAATAACCTTCTGAAGCAAAGTCAATTGGAGCAGGTGTTGTTTCAATACAGAATAGTTACAAAGAGTAAATCTGTATTGTAGTAAGTACAACATCAAATTGTAGATGAAAAGATAAGATATCTTAGATTCATTTAAAAATAATTTAGGGGGTGGAGGCCCTGAGTCGGTAAATGCTGAAACTAGGTGACAAGTAAATGGGATACCATCGTGCCATTGTTCCTATAAGGTAATATGTTTCCCAGTTCGATAACCTAAATATGGAATAATTTGGGAGTTAGAAAGTTAAGGTAAGGAAATAATGGGGGGAAATGTACACATGTTAAAAGCAAACTGTTGGGGGAGCAAGGTAGTTCAGTGGTAGAATTCTCACCTGCCAGGTAGGAGACCCGGGTTCAATTCCCAGTCCATGCACTTCCCAAAACACAAACAAGCAAAACAAACAAAAACCAAACAAACAAAAATTCAACAAATAGTGCTGCAATAATGGGATACTCACATGGAAAAATAATGAAATGTGACCCTGCCATACAGCATACCAAAAAAAGCAAATCTTTGTACTAGATTTCATAACTGTGTATTGAGAAATAACATATCCTCTCTATTGCAAGAACTAGAAATAAATCTATGGAGACAGTTTTAGAGATTTCTATAAGTCAATTTAAACATAAACCTGAATTTTTTATTCAAAAATAATCAAAACTAACAGAAAAACTTTTTCCACAACAATAACCATGTTGTATTTATTTCTGAAGACCTTTAGTGGAATAAATATATGAAAAACTAAACTGGTAGCTACACTTACAACAAACAATATGAAAATTAATAAAACAATTCCACCCACAACAGTATCAAAAAGAATTTTAAAATTTAGTAATAAATTTAACAAAAGAAATATAAAACTTATACTTTTAAAGGGATAAAATATTTTTAAAGACATTAAAGAAGATCTAAATAAACTGAAAAGCATCCCAAGTTCATGGAATGGAAGACTTAATACTGTTAAGATGGTGGCACTCTTCAAATTTATTTACAGATTCAATGCAAACCCTATTAAAATTCCAGCCGATTTCTTTGCAGAAATTTACAAGGTGATCTAAAAATTCATATGTAAACTCAAGGGACACAAAATAGCCAAAACACTACTGAAAAAGAAGAACAGAACTGGAGGATTCACACTTCCCTGATTTCAAAACTTACTACAAAGAGACAGTAATCAAAACAGTGTGGTATTGGTACAAGGATATACATAGAGATATCAATGGAATAAAATTAAGAATAGAATCAAGTTATAAACTCTCACTGACTGTAAATGTAGAGCTGTGTTCCAGTAGCCATGTGTCTTGAAGATGATTGTATAATGATACAGCTTTTGCAATGTGATTGCATGATTGTGAAAACCTTGTGTCTGATGCTCCTTTTATCTACCTTATCAACAGATGAGTAAAACATATGGATTAAAAATGAATAAATAATAGGGGGAACAAAAAAAAGAAAGAAAGAAACTCTCTCATTTATGGAAAACTGATTTTCAACAAGGTTCCAAGACCATTCGATGGGAAAGAACAGTTTGTTCAATAAATGGTGCTGGGACAATAGGATATCCATTTGCATAAGAATGAAGCTGAGTGCCTATCGCACATCATATACAAAATTAACTCAAAATATATCACAGACCTAAAGGTAAGAGCTAAAACTACAAAACTTTTAAAAGAAAAACACAAGGGTTAATCTTCATGGCATTAGACAAGGTCACAGTGTCTTCGATATGATACCAGAAGGACAATCAATAAGAGAAAAAAAATAGACATATTGGACTTCACCAAAATTAGAAACATTTTGTGCCTCAAAGGACATATTAAGAAAGTGAAAAGACAACCTATAGAAATGGGAGAAAATAGTTGCAATGATATATCCGATAAAGATTTAAAATCCAGAATATATAATGAAATCCTGCAACTCAACAACACAAAGATAAACAGCACAATAAAAAAGGACTTGAATAGACATTTCTCAAAGAAGATATATAAATGGTTAATAAGTATATGAAAAAATGCTCAACATCACTGGCCATGAGGGAAATGCAAATCCAATCCACAAAGAGATACCACTTCACACTCACTACAATGTCCATAATCAAAAAGACAGAAAATAACAAGTGTTGCCAAGGATTGGCAGAAATTAGAACTCTCATATAATGCAGATGGGAATGTAAAATTCTAAAGCTGCTTTAAAAAACAGTCTTGCAGTTCCTCAAAAAGTTAAATATTTGATCCAGCAATTCTGCTTCTAGGCATGTACTCAAAAAAAATTAAAACAGATAGGTGCCAAGATGGTGGCTTAGTGAGGTGTGGGATTTAGTTTGTCCTCCAGAACAGGTACTAAATAACCAGGAACAGTACAGAA
Organism: Tamandua tetradactyla; assembly: GCF_023851605.1. NCBI lineage: Eukaryota > Metazoa > Chordata > Mammalia > Pilosa > Myrmecophagidae > Tamandua > Tamandua tetradactyla. The sequence goes on along the minus strand of NC_135328.1, from coordinate 116,313,028 downwards.
CAACTGCTGGGGCCATGTAAGTGACTGGACACACAGCGTACCCCCAGTCTAAACCAGCTGCGAGCCCCCCCACACCCCCGCCCCGGAAACCATGAGTTCCCCAAGCCGTGGTGGCCAGTGCCCCTCCCCCACAGGTTGTTCCCTAGAGGGGAAAGGAAAGAGAATTTACTAGCAGCAGGGGCTGAGCGCAACTAAGTTTCAAGTGTGGAATTAATTCAGAAATTCCGACAACTAAAAATAAGACCCCAGCTTAGGTGAACCTGGTCAAAGTTTTAGGTTGCTGATTTTTGCCAGGGTGCCAAGGGGGAAGGGCTGACAGAAAAAGAGAAAAAAAAAGGAACAGAGGTTTTTGTGGCTGTATTTCTACAAAGACTTGACTGACTTTGGATACAGCAGCAGGGCTTCTCAGGCTGCAACTGCCCCAGGGATAGGCAGAAACAAGTGGGGCTCAGCTGAGGTGGACTCCCTCACTCAAGGAATTCAGACCCCAGGGCTTGGTAATTTGAAGCCATTAAAACCAGCCTACAACCTCTCCTCTGTCTCCATCATGACCCCAGCAGGGAGAGTCTGCCAAAGTTAAAGGTGTCACGTCATCTTATACTGATGGCACCTGCAGACAGACAAGTGCCACATACTGGGCAGGATAAGAAAAACAGAGCCCAGAAACTTCACAGGAAGTCTTTCAACCTGCTGGGTCTCACCCTTAGGGAAAACCGACCCAGGTGACTCTTTCCTCCTGATAGGAGGCCAGTTTGGACTGGGAAAATCCAGCTGGGATCTATAATACCAAAGTAGACCCTCCTAAAGAGGGGTGGGGGGAAGGCACCATACAGGCAAGAAACAAGAAAACAAGAACTGAAAAATTCTGCTCTGTTAAACAAAACCTAAGCTAGAGGTTCTGAAAAAGCTGACCTGAATGTCAAAGAACAGACAGACAAATTCACCCAGCAAGAAAACCCTAGGAAAAAGAAGTAAAAACAATCCCCAGAATAAACTAGTTAAGGTAATTAAATGCCTAGATGCCAGCAAAAAATGACAATTCACACTAGGAAAATTGAAGATATGGCCCAGTCAAAGGAACAAACCAACAATTCAAATTAGATACAGGAGTTGAAACAATTAATTCAGAATGTTCAAACAGACATGGAAAACTTCACCAAAAATCAAATCAATGAATTGAGGGAGGATATAAAGAGGCAAGGAATAAACAAAAAGAAGAAATCGAAAGTCTGAAAAAACAAATCACAGAACTTATGGGAATGAAAGGCACAGTAGAAGAGATGAAAAAAACAATGGAAACCTACAATGTTAGATTTCAAGACGCAGAAGATAGGATTAGTGAACTGGAGGATGGAATACCTGAAATCTGACAAGCAAAAGAAAATATAGGTGAAGAGAAGGGAAAAGGAGGAGAAAAACTAATGGAGGAAATTATCACTGAAAATTCCCCAACTCTTATGAAAGACTTAAAATTACAAATCCAAGAAGTGCAGCGTACCCCAAACAGAGTAGATCCAAATAGACATACTCCAAGACACTTAATAATCAGAATGTCAGAGGTCAAAGAGAAAGAGAGAATCTTGAAAGCAGCAAGAGAAAAGCAATCCATCACATACAAGAGAAGCCCAATAAGACTATACGTAGATTTCTCAGCAGAAATCATGGAAGCGAGAAGACAGTGGGATGATATATTTAAATTACTAAAAGAGAAAAACTGCCAACTAGGAATTCTATATCCAGCAAAACTGTCCTTCAAAAATGAGGGAGGAATTAAACATTTTCTGACAAAAAATCACTGAGAGAATTTGTGACCAAGAGACCGGCTCTGCAAGAAATACTAAAGGGAGCACTAGAGACAGATACAAAAAGACCAGAGACAGAGGTATGGGGAAGAGTGTAGAAATGAAGACTATGAGTAAAGCTAAAAAGAAGGAAAATTAGATATGACATATAAAATCCAAAAGGCAAAATGGCAGAAGAAAGTACTACCCATACAGTAATAACACTGAATGTTAATGGATTAAACTCCCCAATCAAAAGACACAGACTGGCAGAATGAATTTAAAAACAGGACCCATCTATATGCTGTCTACAGGAAACACATCTTAGACCAAAGGATAAACATAAGCTGAAAGTGAAAGGTTGGGAAAAGACATTTCATGCAAGAGCAGGAGTAGCTAAACTAATGTCCAACAAATTAGACTTCAAATGTAAAACAGTTAAAAGAGACAAAGCAGGACACTCTGTATTAATAAAAGGAACAATTCAAAAAGACATAACAATCATACTTATGCACCAAGTCAGAATGTTCCAAAATACATGAGGCAAACATAGAAAACACTGAAAAGAGAAATAGACACAGTACCATAATAGTTGGAGACTTCAATTCCACACACTCATCAATGGACAGAACATACAGACAGAGGATCAATTTAAAAAAGAGAATCTGAATAATACAATAAATGAGCTAGACTTAACAATTATAGAATATTACACCCCACAAAAAACAGAATACACCTTTTTCTCAAGAGCTCAGATCATTCTCAAGGATAGACCACATGCTGAATAACAAAGCAAGTCTCAATAAATTTAAAAAGACTGAAATCACACAAAACACTTTCTCAGATCATAAAGGAATGAAGTTGGAAATCAATAATAGGCAAAGTACCAGAAATTCACAAATATGTGGAGGCTCAACAACACACTCTTCAACAAACAGTGGGTCAAGGAAGAAATTACAAGAAAATCAGTCAATACCTCGAGGAAAATGAAAATGAAAACACAACATATCAAAACTTATGAGATGCAACAAAGACAGTGCTAAGAGGGAAATTTATTGCCCTAAATGCATATATCAAAAAAAGAAAAAAGGGCAAAAATCGAGGAATTAACTGTTCACTTGGAAGAAGTAGAGAAAGAACAGCAAACTAACCCCAAAACAAGCAAAAGGAAAGGAATAATGAAGATTAGAGCAGAAATAAATGAGACTGAGAGCATGAAAACAATTGAGAAAATCAACAAACCAGAAGCTGGTTTTATGAGAAAATCAATAACATTGATGGACCCACAGCAAGATTACAAAAAGCAGAAGAGATAGGTTGCAAATAAATAAGATCAGAAATGGAAGTGGAGACATAACCATGACCCCACAGAAATAAAGGAAGTAATGACAGGATACTATGAACAACTTTATGCTAATAAACACGACAATGTAGATGAAATGGAAAACTTTCTAGAAAGGCATGAACAACCAATTTGACTTGAGAAGAAATAGATGACCTCAATAACCAATCATAAGGAAAGAAATTGTATCAGTCATTAAGAAGCTCCCCAAAAGAAAAGTCCAGGACCAGATGGCTTCATATGTGAATTCTACCAAACATTTCAGAAAGAATTAGTACCAATCCTGCTCAAATTCTTCAAAAAAACTCAAGAGGAAGGAAAGCTACCTAACTCATTCTATGAAGCCAACATCACCTTCATACCAAAACCAGACAAAGATATTACAAGAAAAGAAAACTACAGACCAATCTCTCTAATGAATATAGAGGCAAAAATCCTCACCAAAATTCTAGCAAATCAAATCCAGCAACACATTAAAAGAATTATACATCATCACCAATAGGATTCATCCCAGGTATGCAAGGATGGTTCAACATAAGAAAATCAATTAATGTAATACACCATATCAACAAATCCAAACAGAAAAACCACATGATCATCTCGACTGATGCAGAAAAGGCATTTGACAAAATTCAACATCCTTTCCTGTTGAAAACACTTCAAAGGATAGGAATAGAAGGGAACTTCCTCAAAATGATAAAGGGAATATATGAAAAATCCACAGCTAACATCATCCTCAATGGGGAAATACTGAAAACTTTCCACCTAAGATCAGGAACAAGACAAGGATGTCCACTATCACCACTGTTATTCAACAATGTGTTGGAGGTTCTAGCCAGAGCAATTAGACAAAAAAAAAAAAAGAAATACAAGGCATCAAAATTGGAAAGGAAGAAATAAAACTCTCAAGAAATAAATACATGGAAACTCCCCAAATTTAAACACTTTTGCGCATCAAAGAGCTTCGTCAAGAAAGTAAAAAGACAGTCAGTCGACACAATGGGAGACAATATTTGGAAATGACATATCAGATGAAGGTGTAGTATCCAGAATTTATAAAGAGATTGTTCAACTCAACAACAAAAAGACAGCCAACCCAATTACAAAATGGGCAAAAGACATGAACAGATACTTCTCAGAAGAGGAAATACAAATGGCCAAAAGGCACATGAAGAGATGCTCAACGTCCCTGGCCACAATGAGATATCATCTCACACCCACCAGAATGACCATTATCAATAAAACAGAAAATGACAAGTGCTGGAGAGGATATGGAGAAAGAGGGACACTTATCCACTGTTGGTGGGAATGTCAAATGGTACAACTGCTGTGGAAGGCAGTTTGGTGGTTCCTCCAAAAGCTGAGTATAGAATTGCTATATGACACATCAATACCATTGCTAGGTATCTACTCAAAGGACATGAGGGCAAGGACACAAATGGACATTTGCACACCAATGTTTACAGCAGCATTATTTACAATTGCAAAGAGATGGAAACAGCCAAAATGTCCATCAACAGATGAGTGGTTAAACAAACGGTGGTATATACATATGATGGAATATTATGCAGCTGCAAGACAGAATAAAGTTATGAAGTATGTAACAACATGGATGGACCTTAAGGACATTATGCTGAGTGATATTAGTCAGAAACAAAAGGACATATACTGTATGGCCTCACTGATATGAACTGACATTTGTGAACAAACTTGGAGAATTCGTTGGTAACAGAGACCATCAGGAGATAGAAATAGGGTAAGATATTGGGTAATCTGAAGGGATACAGATTGTGCAACAAGACTGATTGTAAAAACTCAGAAATGGACAGCACAATACTACCTAACTGTTAATACAATTATGTTAAAACACTGAATGAAGCTGAATGTGAGAATGATAAGGGAGGAGAGCTGCGGACACAAATGAAATCTGAAAGAAACATAGATAATAAAGACTGAGATGGTATAGTCTAGGAATGCCTATAGTGTATAATGATAGTGACTAAATGTACAAATTTTAAAAATGTTTTTGCATGAGGAAGAACAAAGGAATGTCATTACTGCAGGGTGCTGAAAATAGATGGTAATTAATACTTTAAAATTTCAATTTATGTGTGAGACTTGAGAAAAAATGTTTGGTACAAAATTTATATTTTGACTAGTGCATTTCCTAATACAACTTATGTAGACAGCTTAATTGAACACCATAAGTACATGGAACCTTGAGTAGAACATGAGATTTTGTAGGTTTGTCCAGAGTGATGCCCTGATAAATCCCAGAGTGATTTAATCAGTGAGTGGAAAAGTAATTGCAAAGTCCCCTTTGGGGAATGATGAGAACGAGGGGAAATTCAACTTCCCCAAGTCAAATTCTTGGTATTCCCACAAGCAGTGTGGACAACCAAAGCTATAGGCTGAGCCTCCAGTCTTGGGGTTTGTTCATATGAAACTTAACCCCACAAAGGATAGGTCAGGCCTACTTAAAATTAGGCCTAAGAGTCACCTCCAAGAGAACCTCTTTTGTTGCTCAGATGTGGCCTCTCTCTCCAGCCAACACAACAAGCAAACTCACCACTCTTCCCCTGTCTATGTGCGGCATGCCTCCCAGGGATGTGGACCTTCCTGGCAAGGTGGGACAAAAATTCTAGAATGAGCTGAGACTCAGCATCAAGGGATTGAGAAAACTTTCTTGACCAAAAGGGGAAAGAGTGAAATGAGACAAAATAAAGTGTCAATTGCTGAGAGATTCCAAACGGAGTCGAGAGGTTATCCTGGAGGTTATTCTTACACATTAAGTAGATATCATCCTGCTATTCAAGATGTAATGGAGAGGTTGGAGGAAACTGTCTGAAAATTTAGAGCTGTGTTCCAGTAGCCACGTTTCTTGAAGATGATTGTATAATGATAAAGCTTTCACAATATGACTGTGTGATTGTGAAAACCTTGTGCCTGATGCTCCTTTTATCTACCTTATCAACAGACAATTAGAACATATGGAATAAAAATAAATAACGGGGAACAAATTTTAAAATAAATTTAGTTTGAAATGCTAGTGGTCAATGAAAAGGAGGGGTAAGCGGTATGGCATGTATGCATTTTTTTCTGTTTTCTTTTTATTTCTTTTTCTGAATAGATGCAAATGTTCCAAGAAATGATCATGATGATGAATATACAACTATGTGATGATATTGTGAAATACTGATTATATATGTAGAACGGAATGATAAAAAAAAGGAAATTAAAACATACGTCCCCACAAAACTTGTACAGTGTTCATGGCAGCACTGCAAAATAACCAAAAAATGGAGAAACCCAATGTCCATCCACTGATGAACAGATAAGTAAAATGTGGTATATCAATTCAACGGTATGCCTGTTTGGAAGTATTATGTTCCCTTGAAAAGCCATGTTTTAATCCTTATCCAACCTTGTGGGAGCAAACATTTCTCTTAATCCCTCTTGTGGTAGTTAGATTCAGTTGTCAACTTGGCCAGGTGAAGGTACCTAGTTCTGTTGCTGTGGACATGAGCCAATGGTACATGAACCTCACCTGTTGCTCATTACATCTGCAGTCAGCTAGGTGGCCTGCCTGCTATAATGAATGATGATTGATTTAACTGGCTGGTGCTTAAATGAGAGCGCAAGGTAGCACAGCCCAAGCAGCTCAGTATACCTCATTTCAGCATTCACAGCTCAGCCCAGGCCTTTGGAGACACAGAAAGGAACCACCTAGGGGAAAGTTGCTGGAACCCAGAGGCCTGTAGAGAAGGCCAGCAGAGATCGCCCTGTGCCTTCCCACATAAGAAAGAATCTCAGTCGAAAGTTAGCTGCCTTTCCTCTGAAGAGATCTATATGTTAACTAAAGAAATCCCCTTTTATTGAAAGCCAATCCTCTGGTGTGTTGCATTACGGCAGCTAGCAAACTAGAACTAGGTTGATTACATTATCTCCATGGGGATGTGACAAATTCAATTATGGGTATTAACTTCTGAATGATGGAAACATGAGCCCACTCATTCGGGTGGGTCTTGATTAGTTTACTAGAACCCTTTAAAAGAGGAAACATTTGGGAGAAATCTCACAAACGACAGAAGTCTCAAAGCTAACAAAAACTTCACAGCAGATATAGGCACATGGAGAACAGCGACACAGATGTTTGGAGATGCTTGGCACCCAGCAGACATCACCAAGAGATGTTAAGCAGGCCAGAACCTGGAGAGAGCCAAGGGAAGCTAAAAAATGAAAGCCAGTTCCAGAAAAGCAAAGTGAGGAACCTCCACACGGACAGAGACTGAAAGCAATGGAGCCCAGGAACAAGGAACCAGCAGATACCAGCCACGTGCCTTCCCAGCTGACAGAGTTGTTCCAAATCAATGGCCTCTCCTGAGTAAAGGTAACCTCTTATTGGTGCCTTAATTTGGACACTTTCAGTTCCTTAGGACTGTAAACTTACAATTTAAAAAATTCCCCTTTATAAAAGCTGTTCCACTTCTGATATACGCATTCCAGCAGCTTGCAAACTAGAACAAATGGGATATTATTCCACAATAAAAAGGAAGTAATGCTATATGCTACAACATGTATAAACCTTGAAAACATTATTCTAAATGAAAGAGGCCAGTCGTGAAGACCACATATTTTATTATTCTATCTATATGAGATGTCCAGAATAAAAAATCTACAAAGACAGAAAGTAGATTAGTGAATGCCTAAGGCTGGGGGGTTGGGCAAGGAGGGAGTGGTGATTTGGAGAGTGATGGCTAAAGGGTTCAAGGTTTCTTTGGGGGGTAATGAAAATGTTTCAAAATTAGTTGGGCGACAGTTGCACAATTCTGAATATACCAAAAACCATTGAAACGTATACTTTAAATGGGTGAATTGCCTGGAAAGTGAATTGTATCTCAATACAGTTACTATCAAAAATAGTAGGAAAGAGTGGGCCACGGTGGTTCACCAGGCAGAGTTCTTGCTTGCCATACAGGAGCCCTGGGTTTGATTTTCTGTGTCTGCCCAAGCAAAAAAAATAGTAGGAAAAAGAAAAATCAAAGAGAAAAATATTTTTAAATAAACTAACACCAAATTGGTAGGTAAATTTAAAAAAATGAAAAACCTTCAGTGTTATCATTCATTTTACAAATCCTGAATAACTAACCAGGTGTTAAGCACACTGAACATAATCCTTGGCCTCATAAAATGTTAAGTCTTGGTGGGATAAAGTTTACACTATAAAAAAAGCTAACATAAACAAGTAATCTATGATAATATTTGGATGGAGATGGGCTCTTTGGAGAAGTTGAGTCATAAACACTATCATTAAATAAGTTAGCAAACTACTGAATGAACTAAAATAGCATTTTACACAATACTTACTATGGAAATGTTAACGCTGACAAATTTAACATCCACTAGCCTTTAAAAACCCCTGCAGCTTGATACTGTGAGCCTTCTCACAGTATATATTTGGATGAATTGTATGCTCTGTGAATATATCTTAATAAAATTGCATATTAAAAAAACGTGCAGCAATATTTTACTTTTATAATTCCGTAAATGGATACTCTGAAGAGTATTCCAGTATACAAAAGCATTTACATCACTAGTAAGAGTCCACTGACAGTAAAAAAAATATCAGCTCCCTTGGGCTGTAAAATCCCAAAACTGAGTCAACAATGGCCAAAACAAACAGAGACACCTAACACAGGCCGTTTTCATCATTTTCATTAGAGTCTTCTCTGAAAAAAAATAAATATTCAATTGTATAACAAATCCTTTCTTGGATCCTAAAGGATTCTCTAACCATTTGGTCCTGGAAACTTTTCCAAAGAAACTACAGGGACCTGTATAACTTGATTCTTCCACATGTCTCTGAACACCTAAATTTGATATTTTTACCATACAGATTTGTTTGGTTTTGTTTTTCATGCTATCCAATTTCATTGGAAATTGCTTCCAATGAAATTGCTAATAAAAGGTCCCAAGTGTAATTGGGGTATTTTTGCTTTCTTGGTTTTTTAGAGTGGAATTATCTATGAAGAATTTGGCTATGGAAGAAATCAAAACTCACCTATTCTAATCATTAAAAAAATGATAATAAAGGCCATAAGATAGGGCTTATAAAAATTCAGTTTACAAGAATTTACATTTTCCAAAAAGATAATTCATAGCACTTACACGTCCTCAGATTCTGATCAATTATAGTCGTCAGAAGCATATTATGTCACCAGTAAATGTTTTTTAAAAAGTGAAATCTGATTGGCTCATAATATATAAGCATACTTTATGGATTTTTGAACTCTGAGCCAATGAAAGAAAAGTATTTGATCACTGATGCCATGTGATTAATCAGGAATGGATGCCTCCACATACCCTTGCCATCCTGTGCCCTTGATTTTTCAGAAGTAGTGGCTGTCTAAAAATTGTGGTGTTAATAATATTTTCATAAGAAACTTCTCACCACATGGAAAGTAAATCCATCTGAGCTCAGAAAAGTACCCCTATGCATATTGAACTAGATGGAGATGATGAGGGAACAGAAAGGAGGGAAAAAAATAATAAAAGATTCACAAAACTGGAGGGGGCATAAATGGACCTAAAAGGTGCTTCAAAGACAAGAAAAGAACGTGGGCGGGCACCCTTTCTCTTTCTCAATGATCCCGGCCTCAGAGCAGAGAAGCTGCACACTTCTCAGCGCTCACAATGCGCCAGTTTCCACATCTCTGTTGGAAAATGGAGGCCTGAGATAAAACGAAACTCTCGGGGGCAGTGGGCCTCAGCGTCCCTCTTCATCTCCCGCCGTTAGAAGCGCAAACACGAGAACTGCACACGACCCGATTCTGTGGGGCTCGGACCGCCGTCAGCCCGCCCCTATTCCCCAGGCTCTTCCACTTAAAGCCGGACAGGACCCACCCTCCCTCCGGAAGGGGCTCGCACCGGCCGTCGCCGGGAGTCCCAACCCTGCCCCGGGCCCCGTCGGACGTCTTCTTCGGCCTCGCCGGTGCCCCAACAGCCCCCGGGCGCGCACCCCGCGGCGGACCCCGACCCTCGGCGGGCCCCTCCTCCCAACAGCGAGCCGGGGACGGGCGCCGCGGGCAGGAGGGCGAGCCCGGGGCGGCGACTACGGCTGAGGGCGCCCACCCGGCTCCGCCCAGCCCGCCCGGCCCGCCGCGCACTGACCGGCTCAGGAAAGCCCGGGTCTCCGGCGGCGAGTGCAGGGCTCCTCGGCTTCGCCCTGCGGCGCGGCCGCCCGCACCTTTTGTTGTCGTCGGTTCTCCCGGCAACCGGCGAAGGCCGCTGCCCAGATGCGCCCTCTCCTGGCCGCCCGGCCACGCCCCGCCCTGTTCCTCCCCGGCTCGCCCCGCCCCTGCCCCGCCCCTGCCCCGCCCCTCTCCGCCTGACCTAGGAAGAGCCAAACCCGCCTCACCTCCGAAGAACAAAAATCCAAGTTGCGGCCGGCCAACTGGATCGTGCGGATGTATTAAGCGTCAAGTAGGTGTCCACGGGTTAGTAAAATAAATGTGAGAAAGCTTCCACATTGCGTTTTAATATTTTAGAAACCAATTTAGTGATTTTTAAATTAAAGTTAAATTCACATAAAATTAACCATTTTTAAAGTGCACAATTTAATGCTGTTTAGGACCTTCACTGTGTTGTGCAACCATCACCTCTAGCTACTTGGAAAACATTTTCATCAACCTGAAAGGAAACCCTGTACCCATTAAGCCATCAATCCTCATAGCCTCATCTCCCTAGCCCCAGACACCCATTAATCTGCTTTCTGTCTTTATGGATTTACCTATTCTGGACATACAATATATGACTTTTTGTCTGGCTTCTTTCATGTAGGATAATGTTTTCAACATAATTCACATTGTAGCATGTATCAAAACTGTATTTCTTTTCATGCCTAAATAACATTCCATTGTATGAATATACCACATTTTGATCATCCATTCATCTGTTGAAGGACATTTGGGTTGTTTCTACCTTGTGGCTGTTGTGAATAGTGCTGCTATGAACATCCTGTGCAAGTATTTGGGCACCATTTTCAATTCTTTCGGGCATATTCTTAGGAGTAGAATTTCTAAGTCATATTGTAATTCAATAATTAATTTTTACTACTTAGTTCTAAATGCATCAGTGCCTCCTGATTTTAGTAGCACAATCTAAGCATTTTCAAAAAGTATTCCTTTTCTAAAAAAAAAAAGTATTCCTTTTCTAATGAAACAGGAGTGGGAGGGGGCAGAAGACTGCCCATTTATTAAACTGAATTGTTTTTAATTTAAAAATTTCAAAGAGATGAATTTGTTAATTATGTTGTATTTCTGGAACTCAACATAATTTGGCCTCTTGGCAAAAAATCCATAAATAATAGTAAGAAGTTAAATTTAAGAATACAAAGAAAGGCTCAGCAGCAGGTGCGAAAAGTCCACACATTTGGCGCAGAAGTCAGCAAATGCCTATCAGGATTGGAGTGGGGCATTCCCATTGCCCCAGAATTTGTGTCCTGAGTCCTAAAAATTGAAAAGTAGGGGTCACTTGAGTTCTTCACATTGTAAAGAGAGTGCCAGCCACTGGGGCCAGCCACTACCACCTAGGGTATACAGCACAGTAAAATTAATTCCGTCCCAACTCCACCATGTGTCCATTTAGAGTCTTTATGAGGGGAGCCTGGGTGTAGTAGGGAAGTCAAGGGGTCTTGGGCCTTGTGGGGCAGGGAGTAGAAGGTTCACCTCTTAAAGCCCAGTCAAAGGAGGCTGCGAGAGTGAACTGTAGAGCCAGAGACAGCAGCAAAACGAGGATACTGGCCTTCTGGTTGAATGCCTGCTATGGGAAGAGATATGCTGATGACATCTGTGCCCTCCTGGACTGAGAACAGAAGTAAATGAGTGGCAGGGCAGAGGGGGCCCTGAAGTGGAATAGCCTGCACACCCACCATCTGGCAGGACATGGTATGTGTGATTTTCCCATGGTCCAAGTGGACCCCTTGGAAGGTACACAAGTTTGAGCCCCATGAGATTGTCTTGACGGTTTCTTCTGGGAAGGTGTGCCCAGCAGCAAGAAGCAATGGAGTGAACTACCTATGGAAGGAGCTGGATTTGGGGCTCGTAGAAGAAATTGAGCCAGTTCTGGACCGTCCACTTGAGGGAACTGTGCCTTGCAGGTCCTCTCTCTACATACACTCCATGGGAGAGGCAGCTTTTGGATCCATCCCCACAGAGGATATTAGTGTCCAGTCAGTTTTATCAGAGAAGCCACAACCAACAGAAGAGTATAGCTGGACCCAATCAAATAAAGAAACTTTTGCCCTTTTTCCCTAAACCATCCTCCCTGCCCTCATTCCCAGAGAAACTAAATTCAGAAAAGGTCAGGAAGTAGAAAGAAAATCACTCCCTCTCTCCAACTTTAGGATCCTTTAGTGTTAGTATAATTTTTGGTGCTCTTTCCTTTCATTAATTGAGCAGAGAGAAGAGAGGTCTCATACTTATAGAAACCATCATTTTTTTCCTTTGGCTCCTTAGTTTAGGGTGGGGAAGAATAGCTTTATTAATGAAATACAGAGTATGGATTTCATCCACCTAGGCCAGGTGGATTTACTTGGTCCTATGGTCCTATTGGGCAAATACAGTTTTCACCATATCCACGATCTTCCACAGCCATGAAGGGAAACTTTTTAAAATATATATTTTTATTGAGAAATATCCATACACATATAGCCCAATCATATTATACAATCAGTGGCTCACAATATCATCACATACTTGTGTATTCATCATCATGATCATTTTTAGAACATTTGCATCACTCCAGAGAAAAGAAATAAAAGGAAAAAAAAGAACTCATACATCCCATACTCCTTACTCCTCCCTCTCATTGACCCACAGTATTTCAATCCACCCAATTTCTACCCTTTCACTCCCCCATTATTTATTTATTTATTATCCCCCCGCCCCCGCCATTTTTTTTCTCATCTGTCCATACTCTGGATAAAAGAAGCATCAGACACAAGGTTTTCACAATCACACAGTCACTTTGTAAAAGCTATATAGTTACATAGTCTTCTTCAAGAATCAAAGCTACTGGAACACAGTTCCACTCCAATACGCCATAACCAAAAAAGGGGTATCTGCGTAATGTGTAAAAATAGCCTCCAGTGGGGTACAAGTGTAGTTCAGTGGTAGAATTCTCACCTGCCATGTGGGAGACCTGGGTTCAATTCCCAGTCCATGCACTTCCCAAAAAACAAACAAGCAAAAACAAAATAAAAAACAAACGAATTCAACAAATGGTGCTACAATAACAGGATACTCACATGGAAAAGTAATGAAAAGTGACCCCGTCATATAGCATAAAAAATTTTAAAAAAAAGATATAGGTAATAAACAACCTCCTGACTCTGCTTGAAATTTCTCAGCCACTGAAACTTTATTTTGTCTTATTTCTCCCTTCTCACTTTTGGCCAGGAAGGCCTTCTCATTCCAGTGATGCCGGGTCTTGGCTCATCCCTGGGATTCAGGTTCCATGTTGCCAGGGAGATTTATACCCCTGGGCGTCATGTCCCACGTAGGGGGCAGTGCAGTGAGTTCACCTGCCAAGTTGACTTAGAGAGAGAGGCCACGTCTGAGCAACAAAAGAGGTTCATAAAATGTACATTGCAGTCCTCCTGGCATTAATTTTAAAAGCAAACTGTCTCTTGAGGCTTGCTCTTGTAAAGTTTATATATGTAGCAGGGAAGCTCAGCCTACCCATAGGTATGTCTGAGAGTCACCTCCGGAGGGCCTCTTTTGTGGCTCAGATATGGCCTTTCTCTCTCTAAATCTAACTCTGCAAGTGAAACCATTGCCCTCTCCCTATGTGGGACATGATCACCAGGGTTGAGCCTGGCCCTGGTACCATGGGATCAACAATGCCATCCTGACCAAAAGGGGGGAAAAGTGTAACTAATAAAGTATCAGTGGCTGAGAGAGTTCAAATAGAATTGAGAGGCTACACTGGAGGTCACTCTTACACAAGCTTCAGTTAGACATTGCTACCTATCATGACTTGCCAAACCCCACCAAAATAGTTCCTGCCAATCCTAAAGAACACCTAGGGCATTATATAAGACTCTACAAAAGTTCCATGCGCTAGGGTAACTCTCCAAAACCTACAACCTCCAGATGGGTCCCTGGACCAGATAAGTCCTGAAATGCAGAGGGGCCTTCCTCTCCAAAACATCAGCTAGTTCCACTTCCCTATCACATATTACAACAGCCCCCCCTCCCCAATGTGAAAGAGTTAGAATGGCATAGCCCAAAACCCCTAAAGAGTGGGAGAAAGATCAAAGGTGATGGTGGAATTATGCAGAGAAGATAGGGTTTAACAAACAACTGTAACTGCTGAGAATCATCACATTGATATTTCTTTTAGTCTCCAGTATCTTAGAGCAGCTAGAAGTAAAAACTTAAAATTGTGGAATTGTAACCTATACCAAACCCTGAAATCTATTCTACAACTAATTGTGTGATGTACTTTGAAATTTATTGCTTTTATGTATATATGTTATTTAAAGAGAAGGAGTAATATAACAGAGAAGATAGGATCTAATGACTGGGCATGACTGCTGAATCATTATATTGATATTTCTGTTGGTCTCCAGTGTCTTGGAGCAACTAAAAGAAAAAATGAAAAATCATGGAACTGTAACCCATACCAAACCTTAAAATCCGTTCTATAACTACTTGTTAAAATGTACTTGGAGGTTTATTGCTTCTTTGTATATATGTTATATCTCACAATAGAAAAAAAGAGGTTCCACGAGGGGAATCTTGAGAGACCGAGAAAGATCCATCATCACAACCCTGGAAAACAGGCCTTGGACAGTGGGTATTAATTTTTGATTAGAGGGAGATGTGACTCCACCCTTCCAGGTGGGTCTTGATTAGTTTACTGGAATCCTTTAAAAGAGGAAACATTTCGGAAAACACTTGAGAGCCACAAGAACCACCAGAGCCCACACAGCCAAAGACCTTTGGACACGAAGAAGGAAAATGCTCCTAGGGGAGCTTCATCAAACAAGAAGCCTGAAGAGAAATCTAGCAGATGTCACCACGTTCGCCATGTGCCTTTCCAGTTGAGAGAGAGAACCTGAACTTCATCAGTCTTTTTTTTGAGTGAAGGTAACCTCTTGTTGGTGCCTTAATTTGGACATTTTTATAGACTTGCTTTAATTGGGACATTTTCATGGCCATAGAACTGTAAACTTGCAACTTATTAAATTCCCCCTTTTAAAAGCTGTTCCATTTCTGGTATATCACATTCCAGCAGCTAGCAAACTAGAACAGTATCTTTCCCAGAATGCCTTAGTTTGGACATTTTTCTGGCCTTAGAACTGTAGACTTGTAATATAATACTTTCCTTTTTAAAAGCCATGCCATTTCTGGTATATTGCATTCTAGCAGCCTTTAACAAACCACTACAGCTGGCAACAGTTTTCATAATGTAATACTGGCAAGCATTCAGCAAGACAGACACTTTGATACACAGTCTCACTTCTTGTAATCTCTCAAAAGAAAACAGAGATATGGACAAAAGATCAATTACTAGGATATTCATTACCACATTGTATGTAACTTGGAAGTTATAGCTGTATTCAATGAAAGGGGATTGATAAATTAACAATAGTATATTTATAAAATAGAATATTATATTATCTTTGAAATCCATGTTTACAAAATTTGGTATAGGAAAATGCTTTAAATTAAGGATATAAAATTTCCCACCTGAAAATTTGGGTTAAAAACAGTCCTACCTCATAGGTTGTTGTGCAATTTGAAGTGAGGAAATACATGTAAAGCACATAGAACAATCAGTGTTAAAAAAATTATTAGGTAACTAATTATGATGATGAGAATATTCCCAATTGTGTTCAGGAAAGAAATGCACAGAAAATTATACAAGATAGTAAAAATAGTTAACACAATTCACCAAAAATAAAAGTAGTCATTGCTGGCTGGTGGTGTTACAGGTTATTTTTATGCTTGAATCAACTAGAATCTCGGTTCCAAGGAATAGAAACCAACTCTGGCTTACCTGAACAAAATAAAAATAAAACAAAAACAAAACTGGACTTTGTTGAAAAGTTTATCATTAGGGTGCATTGTGCTATTAAAACTAAAACTCTAATTAATTTAACTAGTAAAATATATTTCAGTTCCTATAACTTGAAGTGAAATATGAAAAAAAAACTTCTTAGGTTGAAGTAGGATATATACCTATATATTCATTGATCTAAGGGGGGATCCAGTGTGTTGCATTGATCAGTTTATTCTTGTATCAATACCTACTGTTTAATTACTATAGCTTTCTGGTTTGTTTCCTCTCTGATAGAGCAAGCCCTTCCTCACTGTTCTATTTCTAAATTTTCTTGGCTATTCTTAGCATTTCTCTTCCAGAAAATCTTGTAAATCAGCTTGACATTTTTTATAATGTCCCACGTTGCCAGGGAGATTTACATTCATGGAGTCATGTCCCACGTAGGGGGTAGGGAGGGCAGTGAGCTCACCTGCAAATTGGCTTAGAGAGAGAGAGGCCACACCTGGGCAATAAAAGAGAAGAACATGTCTTTTGAAGGGGTACATAATTCAATCTACTGCACCAAGTAACTAGCTCAAGGATAAATACTTGAAAAAAGGAATAAGCAAGGCTGAAGTCTGTTTGTCAGATGACAAAGTCAACACTGCCTCCCAAAGACTACGGTATAAATTTTCTTTTTCTTTACAGTTGATTGCTCAAATCAGAATCCAAACAAGGTCCACACATAGCATTTAGCTGATATGTCCCTTAATTATTTTTTAATCAATAATGTTGCTCCCATCTTTTTAATACTACTTATTTGTTAAAGAAACAGTGGCATTGTACTATAGAATTTCTCACATTATGGATTGGGGCAATTGCACCCTTGTGTTTCATGTCAGTTAACTTATTCCTCTATTTCCTATAAACTAGTAGTTAGATCTAGATTCTTGATTAGATTCCAGTTCAGTTTTCCTGGCAAGAATATTTCATAGATGGGCCGTGTTCTTCCTATTGCAACATAACAGGATGTACATAATATCTGGATGTCCTGCTTTCAGTGATGTTCATATTACTAGTGAGTTAAGGTCTTTTCAGTTTAATCCATTCATTTAAAAGTTCCCCGTCAACATTTTTCCTAATGGTTTTAACAGCCATGGAGTATTTTTCAGATCCATCATTTCATTAGGGTATATAAAATGGTAATTTTCAAATTCTAATATTCTTTGTCAATTCATCAGCGGTAAGAATTGTTTTATAAAGATGAGCTTTCCTTCCATCAGTTTACTCTGTGTGGGAGATCCAAGGCCTGGGATTCCTCTCCATATTGACAGCAGGTCATTTCACTTAGCCGCCTACGTGACCAGGACAGACTTAAAAGGTCATCAAACCTCCTGGGGGTGGGGAGGGGGAAAGAACGTACAAATGGTATAATAAATAAGGCATTGAAACTCCCCACCCCTGATCACTGTTGATAACAAACCCCTGTGTCATGAGACCCTGCTGAAACTCTCAGGTGTAAATCTCCCTGGCAACATGGGACCTTACTCCGGGGGATGAGCTGGGACCCAGCATCACTGGAATGAGGAAGCCTCCTTGACCAAAAAGGGGGAAGAGAGTAAATGAGACACAATAGAGTCTCAGTGGCTAAGGGATTTCAAACAGAGTCAAGAGGTTATCCTGGAGGTTATTCTTACTCATTAAATAGATATCCCTTTTTAGTTTATGGTGTATTGGAGTGGTTAGAGGGAAGTACCTGAAACTGTTGAACTGTGTTCCAGTAGCCTTGATTCTTGAAGGCAGTGTATAACTATATAGCTTTGACAGTGTGACTGTGTGATCATGAAAACCTTGTGTTTGATATTCCTTTTATCCAGGATATGGACAGATGAGTAAAAAACATATAGGATAATAAATAAATAATAGGGGAGAGAAAGGATAAAAATTGGGTAGATTGAAATATTGTAGGTCAATGAGAGGGAGAGGTAAGGGGTATGGGTATACAAGTCCTTTTTTTCCATTTTCTGGAGTGATGCAAATGCTCTAAAAATGATCATGGTGAAGAATACACAACCATGTGATGATATTGTGAGCCACTGATTGAATAATATAGTTGGACTGTAAGTTTGTGGATATTTCTCAATAAAAATACATTAAAAAATGAGGCCAAAATAAAAAAAGAAGAAGAAGTAAAGTGATCTAAAAAACTGACAGGGAGATGGGTCACCAAGTTATTATAAGGGAAGAAGATGTAGTTGCCTCAAGGCTGGTTCTATACATCCGTCACATATCGTAGCTCATTAAATCTGTACTTCCCTAAACACATTATTAACCCATGTCCCATTCAGCATCATGGAGAAAACATAAAAAACTCAATAAATGATTTTGAATTATCTTAATGTGCTTTGGTGCTAATCAGGGGGAAGTTAATGGTTAAGAAAGGGAACAAAAGCAGCTCCTGACAAAAGCTGGCCTGGCACTTAAAGTGTGTCCATGTTAATGCCCTGTCAGACATAATCCCACAGAATAGAGACATCAGATAAGGTTACTTGGAGACTATGACAAACGAGACAAAATAAAACCACTTCTTAATTTTGCCTAAGCACTGCAAAGAAAAGGTCACTGTGCCATACACAAAATGTTAACCTTGTTCTTTCCAGACGAAAATGAATGACTACTCCATCTTTATCAGTTACAGATTTATCCTTGCTATAGTCTGTCATCCCTACAGATAAGACTTGTTGGGATAGCCGGTCACAAAACTACCCCAGCTTTCTGACAACATCCAACCTAGAAAGGAACCCCTGCTTCCTTAGACCCTCCCACAAACCCTCTCTTACTAGATATACCTACCATACCAACTAAT
Source organism: Tamandua tetradactyla (assembly GCF_023851605.1). Taxonomy (NCBI): domain Eukaryota; kingdom Metazoa; phylum Chordata; class Mammalia; order Pilosa; family Myrmecophagidae; genus Tamandua; species Tamandua tetradactyla. The sequence continues at coordinate 116,293,992 of NC_135328.1, read as the reverse complement.
AACTCCAACTTGTTTTCTTGATGACCTTTTGTTGGAGGTGACTAAGACTGCTTTCTACTTGAGACTGCATGCTGTGCCCCTGACCTGCCCTGACTACCTTAAGACTAATGTGTGCAGCTGCTGACTGCAGCGAAAAACAATTTCAGACCCTAGCTATTCCAAGCCTCAATTCTTCCCAGACCTACCCCCCTCCTCCACCAGACAGCCCTACTATTTTTCCGTTGTCCTTGCCCTGACCATAAAACTTCCTGTTTTCCTTGGAGTTAACTTCTAGCCTCGCTCCCTAAGAATAGTAGCTCTTAAATGAAGTTATCCTTGCCTGTTTAACAGTGGTGCAATTTATTCTTTAACAGTGGCGTTGACAGGGTTCATTGGCTAAATAATTTGACTTTATAGAGGGAGGCAAATCATTAAATGGCTGTTCAAGAATTAAGGAAATTTGTTTTAAAAAAAGTCAAAATGGACTAATTTTAATTTTATGTGAATTTCACCTTGAGAAATTAAAAACAAACCAGAAGATTTTTTTTTAACTAAGTGCAATTCAAAGGCTATGAAAGGAAACTGATTCACCATCTCTAGTGTAGGGAACTGGTCTAGTTGCACCAAAAAAAGTGCACATTTTCATTGGAGATTAAGACGGGAGGTGGAATGAATTAAAGTAACTGAAAAAACTTTCAGATCCTATTTCTACATTCACACCTCCCGGAACTGCAGGAGCTGGCTCCATGTCTATTATGTTTCCCAGGTTACTCAGAAATCCATCAAGGGAGAACTTATCCCAGAGCAAGGCCCAAGTCCTTCCGGATGCCAAGTTCTTTGAGATGCCATGGGGAAAGGCAGGAGGCGGGCCTGATAGCGCCTGGAGGAGAACGGAAAAAGGGGAGTGGGGGAGAGAGAGAGAGAGAGAGAGAAGGAGAAGAGAGGGGCGAGAAGGGAAGAGGCGGACGAGGAAAAGACAGGCAGTAGAAAAAGGGGCAGAGTCAACTGGCTACCTGCGCTGTTGCGCTCCCTGGGTGGGCAGGAGCCGGGAACCGCGGTCTCCTCCCGGCTTCCGGGATGGGTAGACGCGGGGACCTGTAGGTACTCCAGCCCGGCCCTGGATGCGGCGACCAGGTCCTGGGGATTTCTGGGGGTTCTGGGGCTAGAGGGACGCAGACTGGTGTTGGGGGGAGGTGGTGGGTGAGCCTTTCCCGGTTACTGCAGGCCGGTGACCCGGATTAGCTCCTTCTCTGGGCTTCAGTGGCCTTATCTGGAAAGGCAGGAAAATGAAATTCCATGAGCCCAAAGCGTTAGGACACCAAACATTTATATTGAGTTATCAAATGATTCTCGCCGGGGAAATGAGTCAGAGGGTCCGCTGTTTTCCTGGAAGTCCCCTGGAAGCCCCTGCGTCTCACCTGCCTCCCCTCGGTTTAGGGTTTTCCACGTGGCCGACCCGCCAGCCCATCCCAGGTCTGATTTAGCAGTTAGATTGCCAGCATCTATCGGGCAGGTTTGTAAAAAGCTGATAAATGTTTGCTTTCAGTTGATTTATGACCACAGAATAGCCACCCAATCCAGAAAATTAACTTCTCAGCCTCCAAATGTACATGAGGTTCTACTGTGAGTTGGAAATTCAAAGATGAGGACTGGATGCTTTCCTTCCATCCACAAAGGAGGAGGGTGATCCAATAGTGAGGGAAAATCACTTCTGGCTGTGGAGACCAAAGAAGTTCAGGGAAAAATAGCGATTGAGCTGGGCCTTGGGTTTTTGTTTTTGTTTTTATTTTTTAATTCAATTATAGAAAAATTTAAGCAATTAAAAAATAAGATAGAATAGCAAACTGTTAGGTACCCAATCCCTAGCTTCAATAACTAACCAACTCTTTGGGCCTTGCATTTTGATAGGTAGAAGAATGTGAAAAAAGGTCCAAGGGTAGAAAAGTTCAAAGTACTTTCAAATAAAAGGATAGGGAATGGGCAAGGCACACCAAAGAGGTCTTTAAATGGCAGCTTCTTTGCACTATAAAACAAAGTTGAAGAGCCTTGAAGTAACCAAAGGTGACCAATTTGAAGTAATTAAAGGTGAGACAGTATAAACACCATAAAAAATAATCACATCGGATTGAAACTCATAAAATATAAAAATGAAGGCATTCATAAGGCTTACCTCCCCACCCCAGGAATTGGTCATCTTTGGAGAATGCTAAGGAACCAACTCATTCTGAAAACTAATACCAATTTAAGGGGGGTGGAGAAAGGGATCAAACATTAATTCTGCCTTTTCAACACTAATGTACTTAGGGTAACCAAAAAGTTGATGAGGGTAGGTCCTTTATAGAAAAAAAATCTAGCTAGAAAACAAATGAAGGAATGATAGAACTAAAATATCACCATATTACAAGTTTTTATTAAAAATGAATCTAGGTGATAGTTGCTAAAAAGATTAGGTGAAAGAAAATAATAGGAAATCTTATAATGAAAGGATCTGCTGTAAATACCTGCACATCCTGATCAATCTTAAAAATCACAAAAAGTGAAAAACCAGATTTTATGTGCCTCCTGATGTGAGGCAGTAGAAAACACATAATACCAAAAACTGAATCGAAACTTGAACCTAAATTGATCAAAATTCTATGCCTAACAACCAGCTTACAGGGAATATAGGAGCCATAAGAACAAGTTAAAAGACAGCATGCTGATTGATCAGCAAATTCCATAATGTGGGAAACTCTATAGGTTTCTTCAAGAAGTAAACTGCATGGGGAAAATTAGAGGTGATAATAAGAGGCTTATCAACCAAGTGCAATGCATGACCTTATTTGAATACTGACTAACTGTAAAAAAAAATTATGAGACAATCAAGGAAATTTGAACATTTACTCTATTTGATGATGTTAATGAATTAGTGTTCATTGTTTTAGAGTGATAAAGAATTGTGGCTATGTTTTTAAAAGTCCTTATTTTTGTCAAGTACAAACTAAAATGTAACATGTTGTCTGATTTTGCTTCAAAATAATCCAGTGGGGAAAGCAAAAGCAGGTAAGAGTATAGATGAGACAAAAGTGGTCATAAGTTGGTATTTAAAATAAGTGATAAACATATTGAGTTTGTTACACTATCTTTATACTTTTGTATATGTTGGAAGTTGTCTATAATAAATTTGCTTTTACTTTTTTTATTGTATACTATAACATATATACAAAGCAAAGAAGTAAAAAAGCAAAGTTTTCAAAGCACTCTTCAACAAGTAGTTATAGGACAGATCCCAGAGTTTGTCATGGGCTATCACACGATCCTCTCAGATTTTTTTTCTTCTAGTTGCTCCAGAATATAGGAGGCTAGAAAGCTTAACTATTTTTTTAATCAGAATTGACTTTTTTCTTCTTTTTTTTGTTAAAAATAACATACATACAAAAAAGCTATAAATTTCAAAGCACAGCACCACAATTAGTTGTAGAACGTATTTCAGAGTTTGACATGGATTACAATCCCACAATTTTAGGTTTTTACTTCTAGCTCCTCTAAGACAGTAGAGACTAAAAGGGATAATAATTTAATGATTCAGCATTCATATTCATTTGTTAAGTCCTAACTTCTCTGTATAACTCCACCATCACCTTTAATCTTTCCATCCCTCTCTTTAGGGGTGCTTGGGCTATGGCCATTCTTAATTTTTCATATTAGAAGGGTCTGTCATTAGTACAGGATAGGGAGATGGAACTATCTGATGTTCTGGAGAGGCTGGGCCCTATAGGTTTTAGGACTTATCTGAACCAGGGACCCATCTGGAGGTTGTAGGTTTCTGGAAAGTTACTCTAGTGCGTGGAACCCTTGTGGAATCTTATACAATGCCCTAGGTGTTCTTTAGGATTGGCTGGAATGGTCCTTTTGGGGTTTGACAGGTTATGAAAGATAGCAGCGTCTAACTGAAGCTTGCATAAGAGCAACCTCCAGAGTAGCCCCTCAACTCTATTTGAACTTTCTCTGCCACTGATATTTTATTAGTTACACTTCTTTTCTCCCTTTTGGTCAGGATGGAATTGTTGATCCCACAGTGCCAGGGCTGGATTCATCCCTGGGAGTCCTCTCTCACATTGCCAGGGAGACTTTCACCCCTGGATGTCATGTCCCATGTAGAGGGGAAGGCAATAATTTCACTTGCAGGATTGGGCTTAAAGAGAGTGAGGCCACATCTGAGCAACAAAAGAGGTCCTTCAGAAGTAACTCTTAAGCGTGCTTATGGTAGTCTAATCTTCTCCACTACCTACATAAGCTTCACAAGAGTAAGCCTCATGATGGAGGGTATGGCCTATTGATTTGGGTGTCCCTAAAGTTTGACACAGTATCAGGGGATTCCCTGATGGTAAGATTTAATGATTCCATATTCTTTCTCCCCTCCCTCAGGGGACCTTGCCAATATTTTTTTATCATCTGCTTAATATACTCTAGGATGTATCCAGGCATTACAATAATCTATACAGGATTAAAGAACCTCTTTCTTATTCTGGGCTTCCTGTGTTTCAGTTGTTCAAATGAGCTATTCAGATAAACTGAGTTAGATTATGTGCTACAGACAATTTCAGTTCCAGACCAAACCTTTCTTCCTTTAGTCTCAAAGAGTATGTATGGTTCTAAAATATAGACACCATCGTCCTTACTCCTGTGTTCTGAATTACTTTAACCCCAAACTGGTCAGCTTCATTCTTAACTAAATATCAGGTTCTATATATATATATAATATATAAATTTATATATTATATATATATATACATATATATATATAACCTGTTTATATATATATATATATAATACAGCCTCTCAATATCCTGAAATAATAATCACCAATCTAGATTTAATATGTCTGCTCTAAAAGCTTACAATCTGGGCCCCTGTTTTCTTATAAACACTTTTTACAGGTGGCCATACCATTCTTCTCCTTTTGTTCCTGGCTAATTTTGCCTCACCAAATGTCCACATGTTCATTCACATCGTTGCAGGCCTCACGACTTTGTTCCTTTTTGTAGCAGCACAACCTTCATTCATTAATTATCCTTCTTTGTCTCTTATTGTCTTTACATTTAAAGTCTGATATTTTGTCTGATATTAGTATAACTACTCCTGTTTTCTTGTGGTTACAACTTGCGTGGAAAATCGTTTTCTATCCTTTCACTTTCAATCAATTTGTATCCTTGTGTCTAAGATGAGTCTCTTGTAAGCAGCACATAGCTGGATTATATTTCTTAATCCGTTCTGCCAATCTGCATCTTTTAATTGATAAGTTTACTCTTTTAACATTCAAAGTTATTACTGAAAAGGTATTTCTTTCTTTTTTTTAAATTTTTATTAATAAAACCAATCAACACACAATATGAACATTCTTTTTTATCACATAGTTGTATATCCATCGCCATGATCATTCTTAGAACATTTGCATCAGTTCAGAAAAAGAAATAAAAAGAAAACAGAAGGAGGAGGGGCCAAGATGGTGGCTTAGCAAGGTGCACGTTTTAGTTTGTCCTCCAGAACAACTACTAAATAACCAGAAACAGTACCGAACAGCTCCCGGAGCCATGTCAGTGAACAGATACACAGCATACCCCAGTCGGGACCAGCTGGACCGGCTGCAAGCCTCCCCAAAACCGTGAGTTCCCCAAGCCATGGCGTCCGGCACCCGGAGCCCCTCCCCCACAGGCGGCTTCCCAGAGGGAAAGGAAAGAGACTCTAAACCTGGTCAAGGCAGAGGTCGCTCATTGGGGTCACAGAAAAAGAGGAAAGGGAAGGAAACAGAGACTTTAGCTGTGTCTCTATGGAGACTTGGTAGCCTCTGGATTCAGCGGCTGAACTTCTCAGGCTGCAACTGCCCCAGGCATAGGCAGAAACAGGCTGCTTTCAGGGCTGTCTACCACCTGTGCCTTCCCCAGGAGAGGGGTGAAGCCCAACTCAGGTGGAATCCCTCCCTCAAGGAATTCAGACCCCAGGTCCAGGCAATTTGAAGCCATTAAAACCAGCCTACCACCTCTCCTCTGTCTCCACCACACCCCCAGCAGGGACAGCCTTCCAAAGTTAAAAGTGCCCCAACATCTTTTGCTGGTGCGACCCACAGGCAGACACGCCACATACTGGGCAGGATAAGAAAAACAGAGCCCAGAGACTTCACAGGAAAGTCTTTCAACCTGCTGGGTCTCACCTTCAGAGAAAACTGACACAGGTGACTCCTTGCCCCTGATAGGAGGCCAGTTTAGTCCGGGAAAACCTGGCTAGAGTCTATAATACCTACGTAGACCCTCCTAAGGGTGGGGAGGGAAAAGGCACCATACAAGCAGGGAAAGAAACAAGAACTGAAAAATTATCCTCTGTTAACCAAAACCTAAGCTAGAGGTCCAGAAAAAGCTGAACTGAAGGTCAAAGAACAGATAGACAACAAATTCATCTAGCAAGAAAACCGTAGTTAAGAGAAGTGAAAGCAATCTCCAGAATAAACTAATTAAGGTAATTAAATGTCTAGACACCATCAAAAAATAACAAATCACACCAGGAAAATTGAAGATATGGCCCAGTCAAAGAAACAAACCAATAGTTCAAAAGAGATAGAAAAGCTGAAACAACTAATTCAGAATATATGAACAGACATGGAAAACCTCATCAAAAACCAAATCAATTAATTGAGGGAGGATATGAAGAAGGCAAGGAACGAACAAAAAGAAGAAATGGAAAGTCTGAAAAAACAAATCACAGAAATTATGGGGATGAAAGATACAGTAGAAGAGATGAAAAAAACAATGGAAACCTACAATGGTAGATTTCAAGAGACAGAGGTTAAGATTAGTGAACTGGAGGATGGAACATCTGAAATCTGACAAGATACAGAAACCATAGGGAAAAGAACAGAAAAATATGAGCAGGGACTCAGGGAACTGAATGATAATATGAAGCGCACAAATATACATGTTGTGGGTGTCCCGGAAGGAGAAGAGAAGGGAAAAGGAGGAGAAAAACTAATGGAAGAAATTATCACTGAAAATTTCCCAACTCTTATGAAAGACCTAAAATTACAGATCCAAGAAGTGCAGCGTACCCCAAAGAGAATAGATCCAAATAGACGTTCTGAAGACACTTACTAGTCAGAATGTCAGAGGTCAAAGAGAAAGAGAGGATCTTGAAAGCAGCAAGAGAAAAGCAATCCATCATATACAAGGGAAACCCAATAAGACTATGTGTAGATTTCTCAGCAGAAACCATGGAGGCGAGAAGACAGTGGGATGATATATTTAAATTACTAAAAGAGAAAAACTGCCAACCAAGAATTCTATACCCAGCAAAATTGTCCTTCAAAAATGAGGGAGAAATTAAAACATTTTCAGACAAAAAATCACTGAGAGAATTTGTGACCAAGAGACGAGCTCTGCAAGAAATACTAAACGGAGCACTAGAGACAGATATGAAAAGACAGAAGAGAGAGGTGTGGAGAAGAGTGTAGAAAGAAGGAAAATTAGATATGACATATAAAATACAAAAGGCAAAATGGTAGAGAAAAGTACTACCCAAACAGTAATAACACTAAATGTTAATGGACTGAACTCCCCAATCAAAAGACATAGACTGGCAGAATGGATTAAAAAACAGGATCCTTCTATATGCTGTCTACAGGAAACACATCTTAGACCCAAAGATAAACATAGGTTGAAAATGAAAGGTTGGGAAAAATATTTCATGCAAATAACAACCAGAAAAGAGCAGGAGTAGCTATACTAATATCCAACAAATTAGACTTCAAATGTAAAACAGTTAAAAGAGACAAAGAAGGATACTATCTACTAATAAAAGGAACAATTCAACAAGAAGACATAACAATCATAAATATTTATGCACTGAACCAGAATGCCCCAAAATACATGAGGCAAACACTGCAAATACTGAAAAGGGAAATAGACACATCTACCATAATAGTTGGAGACTTCAATTCCCCACTCTTATCAATGGACAGAACATCTAGACAGAGGATCAATAAAGAAACAGAGAATTTGAATATTACAATAAATGAGCTAGACTTAACAGACATTTATAGGACATTACATCCCACAACAGCAGGATACACCTTTTTCTCAAGTGCTCATGGATCATTCTCAAAGATAGACCATATGCTAGGTCACAAAGCAAGTCTCAACAAATTTAAAAAGATTGAAATCATACAAAATACTTTCTCAGATCATAAGGGAATGAAGTTGGAAATCAATAATAGGTAGAGCGCCAGAAAATTCACAAATATGTGGAGGCTCAACAACACACTCTTAAACAACCAGTGGGTCAAGGAAGAAATTATAAGAGAAATCAGTAAATATCATGAGGCGAATGAAAATGAAAACACAACATATCAAAACTTAGGGGATGCAGCAAAGGCAGTGCTAAGAGGGAAATTTATTGCCCTAAATGCCTATATCAAAAAAGAAGAAAGGGCAAAAATTCGGGAATTAACTGTCCACTTGGAAGAACTGGAGAAAGAACAGCAAACTAACCCCAAAGCAAGCAAAAGGAAAGAAATAACAAAGATTAGAGCAGAAATAAATGAAATTGAGAACATGAAAACAATAGAGAAAATCAATAAGACCAGAAGTTGGTTCTATGAGAAAATCAATAAGATTGATGGGCCCTTAGCAAGATTGACAAAAAGAAGAAGAGAGAGGACACAAATAAATAAGATCAGAAATGGAAGAGGAGACATAACCATTGACCCTACAGAAATAAAGGAGGTAATAACAGGATACTATGAACAACTTTATGCAAATAAATACAACAATGTAGATGAAATGGACAACTTCCTAGAAAGGCATGAACAACCAACTTTGACTCAAGAAGAAATAGATGACCTCAACAAACCAATCACAAGTAAAGAAATTGAATCAGTCATTAAAAAGCTACCCAAAGACATTTGATTAAATAATGAATGAGTTTTACTAATTCCTTCTAGAGCCTTCTAAGATCATGCAAGTGACAACTTTCTTATTTAGTAAAAAGGTTATTTTATTTCTGATGTTTTGTTCACACTTAGAGAATTTGTATCATTAACCATAAGCATAAAGGAAATCCCTGAGAAGAGGTCCCAAAGTTGGTGTCTGCTGAGGAAGCCTATTTGGTTTCTTTGATTATTTTGGTTTATTTTATTGCCATGAGGGAGGGACATGACTTAACAATAAGTTCCTCTGAATTAAAACAACATAGCCACATGCATTCACATTTTTTCATACTCTTCAGTGAAAACAAAAAATGTTTCATGTATTTAACTCACTATCCATAATCTTAAAAGTATAACCATTAAAATATCAACTATAGCCAGATTAGCTTTCCCCTTACTTTTAAAATAAAACCATTTTTTTAAGCTAAAAAAAACAAAACAAACAAACAAAAAAAAGCTACCCAAAAAGAAAAGTCCAGGATCCAGATGGCTTCACATGTGAATTCTACCAAACATTCCAGAAAGAATTAGTACCAACCCTGCTCAAACTCTTCAAAAAAACTGAAGTGGAGGGAAAGCTCCCTAATTCATTCTATGAAGCCAACATCACCCTCATACCAAAACCAGGCAAAGATATTACAAAAAAAGAAAACTACAGACCTATCTCTCTAATGAATATAGATGCAAAAATCCTCAACAAAAATACCAGCAAATCGAATCCAGCAGCACATTAAAAGAATTATACATCATGACCAAGTAGGATTCATCCCAGGTATGCAAGGATGGTTCAACATAAGAAAATCAATTAATGTAATACACCATATCAACAAATCAAAGCAGAAAAATCACATGATCATCTCAATTGATGCAGAGAAGGCATTTGACTAAATTCAACATCCTTCCCTGTTGAAAACACTTCAAAGGATAGGAATACAAGGGAATTTCCTTAAAATGATAAAGGGAATATATGAAAAACCCACAGCTAATATCATTCTCAATGGGGAAAAACTGAAAACTTTCCCCCTAAAATTAGGAACAAGACAAGGATGTCCGCTATCACCACTGTTATTCAACATTGTGTTGGAAGTTCTAGACAGAGCAATTAGACAAGAAAAAGAAATACAAGGCATCAAAATTGGAAAGGAAGAAGTAAAATTATCACTGTTTGCAGATGATATGATACTATATGTCGAAAACCCTGAAAAATCCACAGCAAAACTACTAGAGCTAATAAACGAGTGCAGCAAAGTGGCAGGTTACAAGGTCAACATTCAAACATCTGTACTGTTTCTACACACTACTAATGAACAAGCTGAGGGGGAAATCAAGAAACGAATCCCATTTACAATTGCAACTAAAAGAATAAAATACTTAGGAATAAACTTAACTAAAGAGACAAAAGACCTATACAAAGAAAACTACAACAAACTGTTAAAAGAAATCTCAGAAGACCTAAATAGATGGAAGGGCATACCGTGTTCATGGATTGGAAGACTAAATATAGTTAAGATGTCAATTCTACCTAAATTGATTTACAGATTCAATGCAATACCAATCAAAATCCCAACAACTTACTTTTCAGAAATAGAAAAAACAATAAGCAAATTTATCTGGAAGGGCAGGGTGCCCCGAATTGCTAAAAGTATCTTGAGGAAAAAAAAACGAAGCTGGAGGTCTCACGTGGCCGGACTTTAAGGCATATTATGAAGCCACAGTGGTCAAAACAGCATGGTACTGGCATAAAGATAGATATATTGACCAATGGAATCGAATAGAGTGTTCAGATATAGACCCTCTCATCTATGGACATTTGATCTTTGATAAGGCAGTCAAGCCAACTCACCTGGGACAGAACAGTCTCTTCAATAAATGGTGCCTAGAGAACTGGATATTCATATGCAAAAGAATGAAAGAGGACCCGTATCTCACACTCTATACAAAAGTTAACTCAAAATGGATCAAAGATCTAAACATCAGGCCTAAGACCATAAAAAAGTTAGAAGAAAATGTAGGGAAATATCTTATAAATCTTATAATTGGAGGTGGTTTTATAGACTTTACACCTAAAGCAAGAGCACTGAAGAAATAAATAAATAAATAGGAGCTCTTCAAAATTAAACACTTTTGTGCATCAAAGAACTTCATCAAGAAAGTAAAAAGACAGCCTACACAATGGGAGACAATATTTGGAAACGACATATCAGATAAAGGTCTAGTATCCAGAATTTATAAAGAGATTGTTCAACTCAACAACAAAAAGACAGCCAATCCAATTACAAAATGGGAAAAAGACTTGAACAGACACTTCTCAGAAGAGGAAATACAAATGGCCAAAAGGCACATGAAGAGATGCTCAATGTCCCTGGCCATTAGAGAAATGCAAATCAAAACCACAATGAGATATCATCTCACACCCACCAGAATGGCCATTATCAACAAAACAGAAAATGACAAGTGCTGGAGAGGATGTAGAGAAAGAGGCATACTTATTCACTTTTGGTGGGAATGTCAAATGGTGCAACCACTGTGGGAGGCAGTTTGGCAGTTCCTCAAAAAGCTGAATATAGAATTGTCATATGACCCAGCAATACCATTTTTAGGTATTTACTCAGAGGACATAAGGGCAAAGTCACAAATGGACATTTACACACCAATGTTTATAGCAGCATTATTTACAATTGCAAAGATATGGAAACAGCCAAAATGTCCATCAACAGACGAGTGGCTAAACAAACTGTGGTATATACATACGATGGAATATTATTCAGCTTTAAGACACAATAAATTTATGAAGTATGTAACAACATGGATGGACCTTGAGAACATTATGCTGAGTGAGACTAGCCAAAAACTAAAGGACAAATACTGTATGGTCTCATTGATGTGAACTGACATTAGTGAATAAACTTGGAATATTTTGTTCATAACAGAGACCATCAGGAGATAGAAATAGGGTAAGATATTGGGTAATTGGAGCTGAAGGGATACAGACTGTGCAACAAGACTGGATACAAAAACTCAGAAATGGACAGCACAATACTACCTAACTGTAATATAATTATGTTAAAACACTGAATGAAGCTGCATGTGAGAATGATAGAGGGAGGAGGGCTGGGGACATATTGAAATCAGAAAGAAAGATAGATGTTAAAGATCGAGATGGTATAATCTAGGAATGCCTAGAGTGTATAATAATAGTGAAATGTACAATGTACAAATTTTAAAAATGTTTTTGCATGAGGAAGAACAAAGGAATGTCATTATTGCAGGGTACTGAAAATAGATGGTAATTAATATTTTAAAATGTCACCTTCTTGTGAGACTAAGGCAAAAAATGTTTATTTGTTACAAAATTAATATTTTGACTAGTGCATTTCCTAATATAACTTATGTAGATAGTTTGATTGAACGCCATAAGTACTTGGAATCTCAGGTAGGACATGAGATTTTGTTGATTTGTCCAGAGTGATGCCCCAATGAATCCCAGAGTGATTTGATCAGTGAGTGGAAAAGTATCTGCAAAGCCCCCTTTGGGGAGTGGTGAGAACGGGGAGAAATTCAACTTCCCCAACTTGAATTCTTGATATTCTCACAAACAGTGTGGACAACCAAAGCTATAGGCAGAGCCCCCAGTCTTGGGGTTTGTTCATATGAAACTTGACCCCGCAAAGGATAGGTCAAGTCTACTTAAAATTTAGGCCTAAGAGTCACCCCCAAGAGAGCTTTGTTGCTCAGATGTGGCCCCTCTCTCCAGCCAACACAACAAGCAGTCTCACCACCCTACCCCTCTCTACGTCGGACATGACTCCCAGGGGTGTGGACCTTCCTCGCAACGTGGGACAGAGATCTTGGAATGAGCGGAGACTCAGCATCAAGGGATTGAGAAAAACCCTAGAATGAATTGAGACTTAGCATCAAGGGATTGAGAAAACCTTCTCGACCAAAAGGGGGAAGAGGGAAATGAGACAAAGTGTCAATGGCTGAGAGATTCCAAACAGAATCAAGACGTTATCCTGGAGGTTATTCTTATGCATCAAGTAGATATCATCTTGTTATTCAAGATGTAATGGAGAGGCTGGAGGGAACTGCTTGAAAATGTAGAGCTGTGTTCTGGTAGCCGTGTTTCTTGAGGATGATTGAATAATGATACAGCTGTAGCAATGTGACTGTGTGATTTTGAAAACCTTGTGTCTGATGCTCCTTTTATCTACCTTGTCAACAGAGGAGTAGAACATATGGAATAAAAATAAATAATAGGGGGAACAAATGTTAAAATAAATTTAGTTTGAAATGCTAGTGATCAATGAAGGCAAGGGGTAAGGGGTATGATAGGTATAATCTTTTTTTTCTTTTTCTTTCTTGTGTTCGTTTTATTTCTTTTTCTATTGTTTTTTTGTTTGTTTTTCTGAATTAATGCAAATGTTCTAAGAAATGATGAATATGAAACTAGGTGATGATATTGTGAATTACTGATTATGTATGTTGTTTTATTTTGTTTCTTATTTTTTTAATTAATAAATAAATTTTAAAAAAACAGAAAAGAAATTCATACATATCATACCCTTACCCCTCCCTTTCATTGATCCTAACATTTCTATCTACTAAATTTATTTTAACATTTGTTTCCCCTATTATTTATTTATTTTTAATCCATATGTTTTACTCATGTGTCAATAAGGTACATAAAAGAAGCATCAGACACAAAGTTTTCACAATCACACAGTCACATTGCAAAAGCTATATCATTATACAATCATCTTCAAGAAACATGGCCACTGGAACACAGTTCTAGATTTTCAGGCGGTTCCCTCCAGCATCTCTGTTACACCTAAACTAAAAAGGTAATATCTATTTAATGCATAAGAATAACCTCCAGAATAACCTCTCGACTCTGTTTGGAATCTCTCACCCATTGACACTTTATTTTGTCTCATTTCTCCCTTCCCCCTTTTGGTCAAGAAGGTTTTCTCAATCCCCTGATGCTGACTCCCAGCTCAATCTAGAATTTCTGTCCCACGTTGCCAGGAAGGTCCACACCCCTGGGAGTCATGTCCCATGTAGGCAGGCGGAGGGCAATGAGGTTGCTTGTTTTGTTGGCTGACAGAGGCCACATCTGAGCAACAAGAGGTTCTCTTAGGCCTAATTTTAAGGAGCCTTAGCCTATCCTTTGCGGGGTTAAGTTTCATACGAACAAACCACAAGATTGGGGGCTCAGCCTATTGCTTTGGTTGTCCGCATTGCTTGTGAGAATATCAAGAATTCTCCACTTGGGTAAGTTGACTTTTTCCCCTTTCTCACCATTCTCCCAAGGGGACTTTACAAATACTTTTTTAGTCACTGTTCAGATCCTTCTGGGATTAATTGAGGCATCACTCTGGACAAACCTACAAAATCTCACGCCCTACTCAAGGTTCCATGTACTTATGGTGTTCAATTAAGCTGTCCACATAAGTTATATTAAGAAATGCACTTGTCAAAATAAAAAATTTGTACCAAATAAATATTTTTTGCTTTAGTCTCACACATAAGTTAAAGTTTTAAAATACTAATTACCATCTATTTTCAACACCCTGCATTATTGACATTCCTTTGTTCTTCCTCATGCAAAACATTTTTAAATTTGTACATTTAGTCACTATCATTATACACTCTAAGCACTCCTAGGTTATACCATCTCATTGAAAAGGCGTTTCTTGAATCCATCATCTTATCCTTTTTATCTTATTTGTCAAATCTACATATTCTTTTCCCTCTTTCTCTTTTCATCCTTTAAATTACCCTTACTGTTACTCTTCAATTCTGTGCCCTCCTCTAGACCTCCCTCTCCTGTCTTTGTTTTCAGCTGGCAGAACTTCCTTTAGTATTTCTTGTAGGGCTGGTCTCTTATGACAAATTCTTTCAGGACTTGTTTGTCTGCGAAAACTTTAATCTCTTCCTCAGTTTTGAAGGACAATTTGGCTGGGTACAGAATTCTTGTATGGAAGTCTTTCTCTTTCAGGTTACTAAATATATATCATACCACATTGCCTTCTCACCTCCATGGTGCTAGTTGAGTAGTGTGAACTCAGTCTTATGTGGTTTCCTTTGTATGTAGTAGATTGTTTTTCTTCTGCTGCTTTCAGAATTTTCTGCTTCTCTTCAACATTTGACAGATTGATTAGTATGTGTCTTGGGGAAGGCCTATTTGGATTTATTCTGTTTGGAATTTGTTTGCCTTCTTTGACTTGTATAATTTGTATCCTTTATAAGGGTTGGGAAGTTTTCCCCCATTATATCCTCAACTACTCTTCCTAGCCCTTTACACCTCTCTTCTTCTTCTGGGACACCAATAATTCTTATATTTGTGTGCTCTGTTTTGTCTATCATTTTCCTGAGATCCAATTCAAATTTTTTCATCTTTTTGCCATTTGCTGTTTTGAGTCTTTGAAGTCAGTTATCCTGTCCTCTATATCTCTAAATCTTTCTTCTGTCTATTCAAATCTGGTGTTGTGTGCCTCTAGTATGTTTTTTACTTGGTCAAGAGAGTATTTAATCTCTGTGATATCCACTATTTCTCTCTTTATTCTTTCAAATTCCTCTTTATGTTCTTCTACTGTCTTCTTGATCTCCTTTATGTCTTCTCTCCCACTTCTTTTATTAAGTAGAATTATATGATCATCTTTGATTAGTTGTTCCAATGTCTGTGTCTCCTCTGGATTTTAATTTGGTCATTAAGCAGGGCTATATCTGTCTGTATTGTGATATGCTTAGTGGTCTTCTGCTGTCTTCGTAGCATGTAAATATCTTGATTGATTTACACTGGGAGTTGATTTCTTTCAGTAGTCTAAGGCCTTGTGTTTGCAGGATGGTTGTGCAGCAGGGAGCAGAGTATGGGGCAGGGCACAACTGTGCGATAATTCATTTCAGGGCAGGCATAGGCAGAGGTTGGGGATGTTATGCTGGTGCTTGTGATTGTGGGCACCCAGCAGCCAGGGAGGATGTAGCTGTGTGGGTGTACCAGTCTGGTGGGTGTAACCACAATGTGCGCCAGTCTAGGAAGTGGGGCCCTTTGTGCGCATGCATAGAGCTGTGGCAGCAGGTGGGTGTTATGCCTTTGTTTGTGGGGGGCAGATGTGACCTGGCTGCACAGGTCAGCACTTTCTCAGAGCTGGGAAGTGTGACTGAGGGCCATGCACATGCGTGGTTCTAGGACTATCATAAACTGACATTCCCAGAACTGACGGACATGATTGAGGGCCCATGCGCATTTCTAGGAGTTCTGTAAACTGATGTGCAGCGCTTAGTGGGGGCAGGGTGAGGCTGTGCAACACTATGGGCCAGTGGAGGTGGGGGTGGGAGTAGCCTGGGTATGGAGGTTAGCACCTGTAGCCTTTATGTGTTGGCAACAGCCTGCAGGGAGCAGGGAGTGGGAGGTAGTGCTCCGGAGGGGTGCAGGAGAGGTGGGTTGGGCCGCATTTGGGGTGGGGGTATAGGGCAGGTATGCATGTTGTGGGTTGGTGGGGCAGGGGCACCTGGAGCACAGTGAATGGGAACAGGTGATGGAGTTCAGGTGCGTGGTGTGTGGGGTGAATTGTGGGTCACAAGGCTGTGCTGGTGAGGGTAGTTGTTCAAGGAACATGGCCTGGCTTACATCCTAGCTCCCGGCCTCTGTCCATGCACTCCCATGGGTTCCACGCCTCCGTGCAGGTTCCAGCTTTCTACTTCTCAGTTCCTTGGCCTCTGCAACTAGGGCCACCCTATGAAGGCTCTCCCAGTTCAGCTGCACTCTTGAATTGCCATATCAGTCACCCTCCCATCCCTTCTCTAATTTTCCATGGAGCAGAGCTGAACTCGATCTAACCTATTTGGCCATCTTCCCAGAAGTCCTCAAAATAAAAACTTTAAAACTAAGTTAAGGGTGAGCCATAGTGGCTCAGCAGGCAGAGTTTTCACCTGCCATGCCAAAGACCTGGGTTTGATTCCTGGTGCCTGCCCATACCAAAATAAAAAGAAAAGAAAAAAACTAAGTTAATACAAATGTATATAATAAAAATAAGTTTGAGTAAACTAGTTCCAGAGTCCCTTTAAGTTAATGCTTTCAAATATTTTAACCATGAGTCATAATATGAAATACATTTTACATTTTAACCACATACACACACACACACACACACACACACACACTTTGCTTTACTAAGTGTAATGTACTCTAATAGTGCCTACTCTATTTTATTTTTATTTTTGGGGGGGTGCATGATCTGGGACTCAAGCTCAGGTCTCCTGCATTAAAGGCAAGCATTCTACCACTGAACCACCCATGCACCCTCTATTTTAATTTTAATGTTGGTCATAACCCACAACCTTCTAATATGTTGCTGTCCACCAATTTTAAAACGGTGCTTTTAAGTTGTATGTGGCCAGAAATAAAGTTGAGATCAGATTGTGGAATACCTCAAATTCAGGCTGAGTTCAAATTGAATCCTGCTAGACTGTGAGCTCAAAATGGATGAGGGAGAGTCTGTTTTGTTCATCATGGAGTTCCTTAGCACCTATTACCCTCATGTTTCAAATCTGAACTAATTCAGAGCTTCTCTAGTAGCACACTCTTTACCTTTTCCCCAGACTGAAATTCCTGCACCCTCCCAAGCAATATTCATTTCAGCATGAGGTTTGTGTACTCACTCATTTTCCCAAGCTAAAAAATACAAATAAAAGAGCATTGGTATAATAAACGTGGTGGCACCACGTTTATTATAGGTGCTCATTAACTTGTGGAATTGAATAAGCTAACAATTTGCCATGGCATGGGTCATGGCTCAAGTTATGAAGTTGTGGTAGCAGTCCAGTCCTATAGGGGAGAGTTTCTCAAATTAATCCTAAAATTCACAAGGGAATTGTAGAACAGCAGATTATTGCACCCACATTCTTTCCTCTGAATCAGAATATCTGCTATTGTAATAATCTCCTTGTGATTTTTCAAGGAGATTATTAAAGTCTGAAAACCACTAAAGCTTGAAAACCACCAGTATGGTTAGCCATGGGTAAAAGGGCTTGGTGGAAAAACGACTGAAAACTACCGCTGAAGGCAATGGGGAACCAATGCTCTTTTATTTGTATTTTTTAGCCTGGGAAAATGAGTGAGTACACAAACTTCATGCTGAAATGAATATAGCTTGGGAGGGTGCAGGAATTGCACTCTGGGGGAAAGGTAAAGCGTGTGCTACCAGAGAAGCTCTGAATTAGTTCAGATCTGAAACATGAAGGTAATGGAAAGCATCAAAAGGAAGGGGTGGATTTGAGAGACACAGAGAGGCTCTTTGTGCCGCCTGGACTCTTGCTCGTTTTTTTCTTCTCTAGCAAAGCCATACCAGTAAAATAGGACCATGTTAACGTATGGTGAGGAATAAGGCTGTCTAGTTAAAAAGTCACCCAGGTGTAGTGGTTTCTTTAATAGCTACCATTATTGAATATTTATTATGTGCCAGCCTCATTACTATATTTCATCATGTATAGGATGAAGGTTTCCCTCCACATTTTAATATCTCTGAAATCAGTATGTATCTTACAGTTAATGACATTCTCTTTTAAATTTGACAACTCTGAAAGGTAGACATTTTTCCTATTTTATAAATAAAGAAGTTAAATTCAGAGTAGGTGTCCATTGTTTCACAGCTAGAGAGGGTAGAGCAAAGCTTTGAATACAGCTCTACCTGACTCTTAAGCTTATACATTCTTCTCTGCACTATCTTCCTTCCCATATTGATAGCTACAATAAAATTCAGCTGAAATGTCCATTTAAAAGCTAGACATAGTTGGACTTTCCAGCAATATTATTTCTTACGCTTTGTGAATAACCTGCTTGCGTTTTGTTTATTTTTGAAACAACCATAAATTGCTAGGATTAAAGATAGAGTTAGCACAGACACTCTTTACCCTAGTGTTAAAATGACAATAATAACAGATATCTATACCATATTACCATAGGAAACCTGAGTTTCAAAGGATAACTTTTAAAGACTTACATGACCTAATTCATTGCTGAACAACAACCTCGCTGTGAACCCAGAAAGTGAAGCTGTACATGTAATAGCTTCTAAAAACAGATTCCCTGGTAGCATTATTGGGCACTACTTAACTTGAACTGGGAAAGTAAGGTCATATATAGGATAAAACAGGGAAGGGTACCTCTAAAATAGGTGTACTAGTTATGATTAGGTTCAGCTGTGACTGAGTGACCGCCCCAATACAAATTATTTAAACCAGATAGATTACTTCTGTATCATGTAAAAAGACAAGAAAAACAGTCCAGAGCTATATAGTATTCCATGATGTCAGAGATCAAGCAGTTTTACTCTCATGCCACTGAGCATGGTCTGAACAAGTATCCAAAGTGTCTGTGTTCTAATCTAGGGAATAAGTTTGAAGAAGTAATGAAATTGAAGAGTGCAAATGATTGATAAGAAAACCTCAGCAGCTACCACATTATAGTTTTGTGTTATCTCACTAACATGTGACTTAGTCACTGTGGTAGTTAGATTCAGGTGTCAACTTGGCTAGGTGAAGGTGCTTAGTTCTATTGCTGTGGACATGAGCCAATTGTACGTGAACATCATCTGTTGCTGATTACATCTGCAGTCGGCTAGGAGGCGTGCCTGCTGCAATGAATGATGTTTGACTTAATTGGCTGGTGCTTAAATGAGAGAGCGCAACATAGCACAGCCCAAGCAGCTCAGCCTAGGCCTTTGGAGATGCAGAAAGAAATCACCCCGGGGAAAGTTGTTGAAACCCAGAGGCCTGGAGAGAAGGCCAGCAGAGATCACTCTGTGCCTTCCCATGTAAGAAAGAACCTCAGTTGAAAGTTAGCTGCCTTTCCTCTGAAGAACTAACAAAATAAATCCCCTTTTATTAAAAGCCAATCCATCTCTGGTGTGTTGCATTACAGCAGCTAGCAAACTAGAACAGTCACATAATCAGAACTGGTTGCCAAGGAGCTGGAAAAGTAGTCTCAATACCAAACATTCTACCGGTTGAACTATGTAGAATATGGATGGATTTGGGAAACGTCAAGAGGTTTTCACCACAATAAGTACATGGATTTTATCCTTTTCATTCCTGATACAGACTTCAGAGAATTTAAATCTTTACTTCAAGTTTAAATTGGAAATGGTTTGTCATGATGCTTTCTGCTACAAGTTACAGAAAACCAATTCAAAATAATGGAAATAATAAGCAAATGTGCACATTATCTTAGGGATAAAGTCCATAGCTGGGATGGGCTCAGGCATAGCAGGAATGTCAGGGCTTTGGCTCTGCAAAATGACTACTACAGTTTCAGGTATCACGTTGAGACAGACCATTGCTCAGAGGAAGAAGAGAGAGCTTTTCCTCCTGTGCCTCTTTCTTAAAAATGAAGAAACCTTTTTCAGAAACCTCCCAACGGACTTCCCCTTTAGTCTTATTGGTTAGAATTACATTATAGACCCATTACTAAAGCAATCACAGGTAAGAATAGGATTACCATCAATGGTTTATAAAAACCATTCATATTAATCCAGATCTACCTCTAGAACTGGGGATGGGGTCCCCTTTCCCTGAGTCACATAGCTGAAGAAAAGAATCACTACTTATGGTTGTGCAAGTTATGCACTGCACGATTTCACATTGATAGTATCATCAGGTTATTGTGGCAAGCACCCAGCAGATGGCAGCAAAGCGCTTAGGGAAAGGTCATCTTTTTGTGATTCACATAATCACCACAAGCAAACAAGATGGGTAGCTAACAAAATCAAGATTCTGTTAAGCTTGGTTTCTCTTAGAGGCAACATCTTTTGGCCTTACACCAACACTCTACAAAGGACAGAAAGAGCAAGTGCGCCTCTATTTTTACTTTGTATTTTGGTTGTCTGGTTTTTTTCTTTCTTTTGTTTTAAATTTTTGGGTCTGGTGGATCCCTGAGGTACAAGCAGGGATGCTGGCCTAGCTTTTGCCTCAAAAGCAAAGCTTCTGGTTTCTCATTGGCTCATAACAAGAGGCAAAAAAAAAAAAAAAAAAAAAAGTGCAGAGAGCTCAGAGACAGAAAGACCCAGAGAAGCAAGCAAGGACTCATAAAAGCTGAAAGAGCCAGAACCTGAAAACAATGAAACCCAGGAGCGAAGGACCAGCAGATGCTGACCACGTTACTTCCCATGTGTCAGGGGAACCCCAATGCCAGTGGCCTTTCTTCAGAGATGGTATCATCCTATTGATGTCTTAACTGGGACATTTTCATGGCCCTTGTAAATTTGTAAATATTAAATTCCCATTGTAGAAAGCCAGCCTATTAAAAAAAAATAGCAAATCCGTCTCTGGAATATTTCATTCTGGCAGCTTTAGCAAATTGAAACATTTTTGTACTGAGAAGTGGGTACTGTGATTTGCAAACACCAAAAATGCTGGAATGACTTTATAAATGGATGAGGGGAAGATTCTGGAGGAATGGTGAGATGCTTTATAGAAAAGGCCTAGATTGCTCTGAAGAGACTGATAAAAGTATGGACATTAAAGGTACTTCCAGTGAGGCCTTAGAAATGATGAACGTGTGATTGCAAACTGGAAGAAAGGTGATCCTTGTTTGAAAGTGGCAAAGAATTTGGCAAATTCAGTCCTTCCGGATGGAAGTCCTTCCCAGTTCCAATGAACCTGGATATGTAGCTAAGGTGATTTCCAAATTAAGTGTGGAAACTGCAGCTTGGCTTCTCCATGCAGCTTAAAGTAAAATGACAGAGGAAAGGAATAAGCTTAGAACTGAACTCTTGAATACAGAGACTAGAAATTGATGGTTTGGAAAATTCTGAGTTTCTAGAAAGTAAGTCCCCAGAGAAAAGAGCCCCATGTGAGGATTTAGCCAGTCATCCATTTTAGGACGAGTGAGGATTGGAGATGAGTTATCCAGAAAGGAACTGTGGAAAGTCCTATTGTCTTATGATTGGGACCCCTGTGTACTACATGCAAAACTAACAAGTTTGTTGCAAAATCTGTAAAAACGGAATCACTGCCAGCCTGGACTAAAAGGGACAGATTGAAGGGAAAATGACTTCAAAGGCAGAACCATGGAAGCTAAGGTGTGAAGCCAAGAAACCTCAGGCCAGAAGAGCAGACCCACCCATGCCTGTGGAAAAGATGAGTTTGCCCTGGAATTTGCAGAGGGTGTGCCTTCTACCTCATTGTTCAGGAAGAATGTAACCACCCCAGGGCTCTCAGATGCCTAGAGAATTGAGGGAAGCTTGGCCAGAGAGGGCAGAGCACATTTCCTTGGGATTAGGGAGAGACTGACCACCACCCCACTCTTCAGAGAGGGGTGAGCCTGTGCCCCAAAGATGGCAGAGAGTCCAGGTGCCACCCACATGCTTGAGGAGGGTGGGGCTGAGAACATGGCAATCTCCTCAATGTGTGGAGATGTTTGAGCCATCACCTCAGTGTTTGGTGAGAGTAGGGCTGCTGCGCAAGCCCTTTACAAGGCTGGAACTATCACTTTCTCAAGCCCTGAGGATGAAACATTCTATGGATGACTTTCAGATCTGGAAATGTAATGAGGTTTGACCTGCAGGTTTTTGCAAATGTTTGAAACCTTTAACCCATTTTCTTTCCAATTTCTCCCCACGGAAATGGGAATATTCATCCTATGATTGTCCCTTTTTTTGTATATTGGAAGCAGATAATCTGTTCTAAGTTTCACAGGTTCACAACCGGAGGACAATTTTGCCTTAGACCATGCTGTAACTGATTTTGATTAAGTTTTGTACTTAGTTTTGTTACTGAAATGATTTAAGGCTTTTGTGATATTGTGATGGAATGAATGTTTTGGCATATGGAAAGAACATGTCTTGTTGGAGTCCAGAGGGTCGACTGTCCTGGTTTCAAGCTATTATATACCTCAGAAAAGGTTGTGTTCTTTTAATCCATACCTGTGAGACCAGACCTGTTGTATGTGGGACCTTTTGATTAGGTTGTTTCAATTGAGATGTGACCCACCCAGTTCAAGGTGGGTCTTAATAACTTACTGGAGCCCTTTATGAAAAGATAAAGGGCAGAAAAATGCCTAGAGAGCTCAGAGAGAGAAAGATCCAGAGAAGTAAGCAAGGACTCACAGAAACTGAAAGAGCCAGAAGCTGAAAGCAATGAAACCCAGGAGCAAATGATCAAAAGATGCCAACCAGGTGCCTTCCCATGTGACAGAGGAACTCCAGAAGCCAGTGGCCTTTCTTCAGAGAAGGTATCATCCTGCTGTTGCTTTAACTGGGACATTTTCATAGCCTTAGAACTGTAAATTTGTAAATTAATAAATCCCCATTGTAAAAGCCAACCCATTTCTGGTATACTGCATTCCAACAGCTTTAGCAAACTGAAACGGAGAGGTGGTACACTTCATTATTTTTTTCCCCTCTTGATTTTTTTTGTGGGGGAGGGGAGGGGGGTTGTCTGTTAGTGTCCCCCCCCCCTTTTCCTTCATTTATTTCTTCCTTTACCTTCTTCCTATTTTTCCTTCTGTTCTTAGTCTGGCAGACTGAAGAGTGGGAGAACTAGATTTCCAGAGTGACCACAACATGATACATAGAATGTCCAATTTTCAACAAAAGACTACAAAATATACAAGGAGACAGGCCCAGACATAGGAAAAAATAATTCAGTGGACAATATTCCAGAGGAAACACAGTCTCTGGAATTACTAACCAAAGACCTTAGAGCAACTCTCATAAATAAGATCAATGAACTAAAGGAAAACATGGACAAAGAGCTAAAGGGAATCAGGAAAGCAACATATGAAGAAAATCAGGATTTCAATGATGAGATGGAAATTATATAGAACCAAATGGAAATTCTGGAACTCAAAAGTACAATAAAGTGAAAAATTCAATAGAGGGATTTAAGAGCAAACCAGAGAAGGCAGAAAAAAAGGATGAGTGAACTGAAAGATAAAGCAACTGAAATTTTCCAGGTAGAGGAAAAGAAAGAAAAAAGAAAAAAAAAAAAAACAGAATAGAGCATGAAGAACCTGTAGGATACCATCAAGTATATCAACAAACACATCATAAGAGTCACAAAACAAAAGAGAGATAAAGGATCAGAAAAAATATTTGAAGAAATAATGGCAGAAAACTCCCCAAATCCAACCAAAGATAAAGAATATACAAATCTAAGATACTCATTCAACATCCAACAGGAGGAACTCAAATAAATCTAAACTAAACATTATGAAGAAATTGTCCAGTGCCAAGGAGAAAGGCAGAATCTTAAGAACATCAAGAGAGAAGTGATGTCACATATAAACTATGTTTAGTAAGATTGACATCTAATTTCTCTACAGAAACCATGGAGGCCAGAAGGCAATGGAAGGGCATGTTTAAAGTGCTGAAAGAAAGAAAAAACAAAACTATTACCAAAGAATAATATACCCAGCAAATTTGTCCTTCAAGATGAGGGAGAAATTAAGCATTTCTGGACAAACAGAAACCGAGGGAGTTAATTACCACCAGGCCTGCCTTACAGGAAGTGCTGAAGGGAGCCCTCCATGTTGAAAGGGAAGGACACCAGACAGTATCTCAACACTGGAAGAAAGAAAGATCTCTGGTGTATGTAATAACATGAGTAAATATAAAAGTCAGTATTATTTCATTTTTCATTTGTAATGCTTTTTTTTTATTTTTACTTCTTATAAGGCTTAAAATTCAAATGCAAAAAAAAAAAAACAAGTTTAAATCTTCATTACCGGGCACACAGTGCATAAAGATGTAATTTGTAGCAAGAACAATACAAAAGGAAGAATGGAGGGATAAAAGAGAAAAGAGAAAATTTTAATTACCTAAATTTCCTTTTCCATACCAATAACTCTTTTATTGTGTGTATAAATGTTTAATCTGTTCAAGATCTCAGTTGTTGAAATTTTAAAATATAAATATTTTCAGCATGAAAATTAAAAGACTAACAGAATTATTTTCCATTTAATAGTTAACCCCTTAATACAATGAACTTTAGTAGTTAATACCTGATCTTTATCAAGATTTTGCTATACATCCTATAATTCTAGTAGATGATAAAGCATGAAAATATTTTTTTTTTAAAAATTAAGATACTCCCAAGGCTGAGAAGTCCACTAAGAAAAAAGAAAAATTTAAATTCCTGTCATACTAGAAATCTAGATCCCACTATTATAATAAAATGAACAAACTTTTAAAAAGAGGTTTATCTTGTTGAGAAAATATTAACACATGCACATTTTTTTAAATTCAACCTAACAATATACAAACACAAATATTCTTACCATATGATCATTCCATTCTTGATATATAATCAGTAACTCACAATATCATCATATAGTTGTATATCCATCATTATGATCATCTCTTAGAACATTTACATCAATTCAGAAAAAGAAAACAGAAAAAATTCATATATACCATACCCCTTACCCCTCCCTTTCACTGATCACTAGCATTTCAATCTACTAAATTTATTTACCATTTGTTCCCCCTATTATTTATTTATTTTTAATCCATATGTTTTATTCATCTGTTATAAGGTAGATAAAAGGAGCATCAGACACAAGGTTTTCACAATCACACAGTCACACTGTGAAAACTGTATCATTATACAATCATCTTCAAGAAACATGGCTACTGGAACACAGCTCTACATTTTCAGGCAGTGCCCTCCAGCCTCTCCATTACACCTTAACTGAAAGGTGATATCTATTTAATGTGTAAGAATAACCTCCAGGATAACCTCTCGACTGTGTTTGGAATCTCTCAGCCATTGACACTTTATTTTGTCTCATTTTGCTCTTCCCCCTTTTGGTCAAGAAGATTTTCTCAATCTCTTGATGCTGTCTCACAGCTCATTCTACGATTTCTGTCCCATGTTGCCAGGAAGGTCCACACCCCTGGGAGTCGTGTCCCACATAGAGAGTGGGAGGGCAGTGAGGTTACCTGTTGTGTTGGCTGAGAGGTTAGAGGCCACATCTGAGCAACAAAAGAGGTTCCCTGGGGGTGACTCTTATGCCTAATTTTAAGTAGGCTTAGCCTATCCTTTGCGGGATTAAATTTCATATGAACAAACTTCCAGATTGAGGGCTCCATCTACTGCTCTGGTTGTCCCCACTGCTTGTGAGAATATGAAGAATTTTCCACTTGGAGAAGTTGAATTTTCCCCCTTTCTTGCCATTCCCCCAATTATCAGGGCATCACTCTGGACCAACCTATAAAATCTCATGCCCTACTCAAGGTTCCATGTACTTATGGTGTTCAATTAAGCTGTCAACATAAGTAATATTAGGAAAATGCATGCACATTTAATGTATGCATTTTATATAATTGCTATATGCTATATTATATAATATATATTATATAAATTATATATAATTTATAAAAATATATATAATTTATAAAAAAAAACATCTGTTATTTTCCAATGAGATATGTCTTACTACTCTTCTCTTTGGCAAGTTGTAAGAGAGGTTTGTCAATAGACATGAATACATACTTTAAGTCTCAGGGCTTGCAATATTATATAAGAGCCAGACCTTAAATGCTTGATATACATGACATGTATATGAATATCAACATGTTTTTGATTAAATCACATCTTTAACAGTTTTGTTTCTATAGGACTTAAGGAGAACTTAGTAATCAGATGAACTTTCCTATCTTTAAATTCTTTTAGTTTTGCTGTGAGTAAAGAACTCCCACCCCATTAGAATCTCGTCCCTATATAATCCTTGATAAACACATGCTGTCCTCTTGAGAATTTAGGAGAATAAAGCTATACAAAATGCATAATCATGATCCTCAGGCTAATTCAGAATCCCACAGACTTAACGAATACCATGTAGTCAGAGAAGAGTTAACAGGAAGTCAAACAAACCAATAACATGTAACTGAGATCTTTAAAAATCTTTAAGTTTCCCTCTTACTAAATTTCAAAGACAGCTTTATTGAAATAGAAACTGTCCTGTGATTATAAGGAAGATATTCTTAGCAAATACATCTCTTTTCATATACATAAACAGAGAAGCCTCATAAAAGGTCCTCACACCAAGCACTAAGGTTCTTTTAAGCAACTGATGAAAGTCAAATACTAAATACGAGAAAATACTTTTACATTTCAAAATAGCACTGATATATTAAAGTGTGGTATTGTAAAAAAAAAAAAAAAACCTCATCAATACTGTCATTCTTTCATTATCTTTTAAGCTCAATAACAAGGAAAAAAGGAAGACATGACTTTTTATCCTCTCTGACATCTATGTTCTTGCTGCTACTAATGAAGTGATGTTCAGATGTGTAATTGACAAAATCACGAAGTACTCTTCCTCTTAAATGACCAAGAAATAAAAAGAAAATAAAGAAAATAAGAATAGCTACTTCCAAACTATTAAAACAAAATATCATAAAAGAGCTTTAAAAGATACCAACTTGATAGCTACAATACAAAAAAATGGATTTTTACACATTTTAATCAACTGATTTAATGCAAACATCTGATTTATACTTTTACAATAAGCAGGTTAAGTCTCAAGTTCCAAACTGTAGTTTACATGACTCTACAGAGGGAATCTTTGGAAGGGTAAAGTTCCTTTGGAGAACAGTGTATAAATAACTGTAAACACATACTGATTGTCTACTAGCTTTCTTAAATAGAATTTCTGAAATATTTTTGTAAGAAATTATATATAAGAAGTGTAATTGATCATATAATCCCTATTACAACATTAAAATTCTATTGTGTGTACAAATATGGTAGAAATAGAAGATACTATATATGGTTTATACTTTTAAAGCAAGTGTCACATTATACTCGAGTAGAAGTCCTTTAATCTTTTCATGAAACTTCTCTCTATACAGATTGAAATATATAATGCTTTCTGGCTTTTCTTCAAACCAAACCTTGTCAAATTTATAGAAAAGATAACAATAAAACTAATGAAAGTGTTCCATTGTTGGTATACCAAGAACAAAGTTGTAGAGATGAAATTTCAAAGCTTTACTCTTCAGCAAACTGTAAGCCATCTCCTAGTTTGGGATGATTTGAACAGAAAAGAAGCTGATGAGCTTCATGAGTATAATTTTCACTAAAATATACAAGATTGATTAATTCAAATAAGCCCATACCTCTGAAATCTATTTTGGGATCATCACCCTGGAAACAAATGTCAGCCCACTGCTTGGAGATTCTAGCCTTCAAGTTGTTCTTGGGCATTAGAAGATTTCAAAGCTTGAGGAGTAGCTTTTCATGTTTCATGTTATCAGAATCATATGGCCTTTTTCCTCACACTTTCTACATCCAAATAGAGCTGTTTATAACCAGATATCTACAGTAAGCATGCCTTCATGCAGATTTGAAAACTCTTTGAAATGCAATTCCTCATTTGGCAAAATGACAGATGATCTCTACAACCTCTTCAGCTCTAATGTTTTATAACTGTATGTGATCTCTACAGCTCATAGGACACAAATGCCTCATTCTTGGAGCATGCCAGGGAATTTTCTATCCTGTGTGTCCTTTGTGCCCCTACATAGGTATCAAAAATTCACTACAATTCACACTTTCCAGTCATCTGTTGTAAGAGCCATTTCATCCAAAATCTAAAAAAGTGTCCAAAGAACTCCCACAAAGAAATAGACATATTTTCCTCACAATAGCAGGAGAATTTAGGATAGCTGGTGCTGCCTCGGTTTCCCAAATTGCAAACCTGGCCCTTACAGCCAGCAATGGAAATGATGCTACACAAAGAGTGCTCCTACAAGTACCATCTGGATTGGTTTTTACAAAGGGGATTTATTAGATTACAAATTTGCAGTTCTAAGGCCACTAAGAAGTCCAAATGAAGGCATCAAAAAGAGGATACCCTAACTCAAGAAACACCGATCATGTCCGGAGCTCCTCTATCACATGAGAAGAAACATGGCATTGTCTACTGTCCCTAGTCCTTGTGGGTCCTTGCTTAGCATCTCCTGGGGCATTTTGTTGGCATCTCCAAGTATCTGTGTTCTCTCCAAAATGTCCCTCTCTCTTTTTTCTTTTAATTTATTTATTAATTTAAAAAATTAACAACCCAAGTAAAACATCAACATATAAAATCAGTAATTAACAATATCATCACTTAGTTGTATAGTCATCATTTCTGAGAACATGTGCATTAATTCAGAAAAAGAAATAAAAAGACAATATAAAAAGAAATAAAATAAAGACAAAAAAGAAAAAAAAAGATTATACCTACCATACCCCTTACCCCTCACTTTCATTGATCACTAGCATTTCAAACTAAATTTATTTTAGCATTTGTTCTCCCCATTATTTATTTTTATTCCATATGTTCTACTCGTTTGTTACAAAATGTCCCTCTCTTAAAGGACTGAAATAAGCAGATTAAGACCAACCTGAAATGGATGAGGTCACATCTCCATGGAAACAACCTAATCAAAACGTCCCACCTAAAACTGGGTGAGTCACATCTCCATGGAAAAAACTAATCAGAGGTCCCACTCACAACAGGTCTGCCCCACAAGATTGGATTAAAAGAACATGGATGGGGGGCCAAGATGGTGGCTTAGCAACGTGCACGTCTTAGTTCGTCCTCCAGAACAACTACTAAATAACCAGAAACAGTACAGAACAGCTCCCGGAGCCACGACAGTGACTGGACACACAGCGTACCCCAGTCTGGACCAGCTGGACCAGCTGTGAGTCTCCAAAACTGTGAGTTCCCCAAGCCGTGGCGGTCGGTGCCCAGCGCCCCTCCCCCATAGGCGGCTTCCTGGAGGGAAAGGAAAGAGACTCTAACAGTAGCAGGGATTGAGTCCAACCAAATACCAATTGTGGCATTAATAAACAAATTCTGACTACTAAAAATAGGCTCCTAGCTCAGGCGAAACTGGTCAAGGCGGAAGTCGCTTATTGGGCTAACCGAAAAAGAGGAAAGGGGACAAAACAGGTTTTTGTGGCTGTTTCTACGGAGGCTTGGCTGCCTCTGGATTCAGCAGTGGGACTACTCGGGCTGCAACTGCCGCAGGAATAGGCAGAAACAGACTGCTTTCAGGGCTATCTCCCACGTGTGCCTTCCCCAGGGGAGGGGTGAAGCCCAACTTAGGTGGAATCCCTCTCTCAAGGAATTCAGAACCCAGGTCCAGGCAATTTGAAGCCATTAAAACCAGCCTACAACCTCTCCTCTGTCTCCACCACACCCCCAGCAGGGAGAGCCTTCCAAAGTTAAAGGAGCCACAACATCTTTTGCTGGTGGGACCCCAGACAGACAAGCACCACATACCGGGCAGGATAAGAAAAACAGAGCCCACAGACTTCACAGGAAAGTCTTTCAACCTGC
The DNA here is from genome assembly GCF_023851605.1 of Tamandua tetradactyla. Lineage (NCBI taxonomy): Eukaryota > Metazoa > Chordata > Mammalia > Pilosa > Myrmecophagidae > Tamandua > Tamandua tetradactyla. Next base: position 116,263,726 of record NC_135328.1, on the reverse strand, counting down.
TGGGACTCACCCTCAGGGAAAACTGACGCAGGTGACTCCTTCCCCCTAATAGGAGGTCAGTTTAGTCCGGGAAAACCCGGCTGCAGTCTGTAATACCTATGTAGACCCTCCTAAGGGTGGGGAGGGAAAAGGCACCATACAAGCAGGGAAAGAAACAAGAAAACAAGAACTGAAAAATTATCCTCTGTTAAACAAAACTTAAGCTGGAGGCTCAGAAAAAGCTGAACTGATGTCAAAAAACAGATCGACAACAAACTCATCTAGTAAGAAAACCCTAGGTAAGATAAATGAAAGCAATCTCCAGAATAAACTAATTAAGGTAATTAAATGTCTAGACACCAGCAAAAAATAACAAATCACACCAGGAAAATTGAAGATATGGCCCAGTCAAAGAAACAAACCAATAGTTCAAATGAGATAGAGGAGCTGAAACAACTAATTCAGAATATATGAACAGACATGGAAAACCTCATCAAAAACCAAATCACTGAATTGAGGGAGGACATGAAGAAGGCAAGGAATGAACAAAAAGAAGAAATGGAAAGTCTGAAAAAACAAATCACAGAACTTATGGGGATGAAAGATACAGTAGAAGAGATGAAAAAAAACAATGGAAACCTACAATGGTAGATTTCAAGAGACAGAGGTTAAGATTAGTGAACTGGAGGACGGAACATCTGAAATGCAACAAGATACAGAATGGAAAAATATGAGCAGGGACTCAGGGAACTGAATGATAATATGAAGCGCACAAATATACATGTTGTGGGTGTCCCGGAAGGAGAAGAGAAGGGAAAAGGAGGAGAAAAACTAATGGAAGAAATTATCACTGAAAATTTCCCAACTCTTATGAAAGACCTAAGATTACAGATCCAAGAAGTGCAGCGTACCCCAAAGAGAATAGATCCAAATAGACGTTCTGAAGACACTTACTAGTCAGAATGTCAGAGGTCAAAGAGAAAGAGAGGATCTTGAAAGCAGCAAGAGAAAAGCAATCCATCATATACAAGGGAAACCCAATAAGACTATGTGTAGATTTCTCAGCAGAAACCATGGAGGCGAGAAGACAGTGGGATGATATATTTAAATTACTAAAAGAGAAAAACTACCAACCAAGAATTCTATACCCAGCAAAATTGTCCTTCAAAAATGAGGGAGAAATTAAAACATTTTCAGACAAAAAATCACTGAGAGAATTTGTGACCAAGAGATGAGCTCTACAAGAAATACTAAAGGGAGCACTAGAGACAGATACGAAAAGACAGAAGAGAGAGGTGTGGAGAAGAGTGTAGAAAGAAGGAAAATTAGATATGACATATAAAATACAAAAGGTAAAATGGGAGAGAAAAGTACTACCCAAACAGTAATAACACTAAATGTTAATGGACTGAACTCCCCAATCAAAAGACATAGCCTGGCAGAATGGATGAGAAAACAGGATCCTTCTATATGCTGTCTACAGGAAACACATCTTAGACCCAAAGATAAACATAGGCTGAAAATGAAAAGTTGGGAAAATATTTCATGCAAATAACAACCAGAAAAGAGCAGGAGTAGCTATACTAATATCCAACAAATTAGACTTCAAATGTAAAACAGTTAAAAGAGACAAAGAAGGATACTATCTACTAATAAAAGGAACAATTCAACAAGAAGACATAACAATCATAAATATTTATGCACTGAACCAGAATGCCCCAAAATACCTGAGGCAAACACTGCAAATACTGAAAAGGGAAATAGACACATCTACCAAAATAGTTGGAGACTTCAATTCCCCACTCTCAACAATGGACAGAACATCTAGACAGAGGATCAATAAAGAAACAGAGAATTTGTATGTTACAATAAATAAGCTAGACTTAACAGACATTTATAGGACATTACACCCCACAACACCAGGATACACTTTTTTCTCAAGTGCTCAAGGATCATTCTCAAAGATAGACCATATGCTGCATCACAAAGCAAGTCTCAACAAATTTTAAAAGATTGAAATCATACAAAACACTTTCTCATATCATAAAGGAATGAAGTTGGAAATCAATAATAGGCAGAGTGCCAGAAAATTCACAAATACGTGGAGGCTCAGCAACACACTCTTTAAACAACCAGTGGGTCAAGGAAGAAATTATAAGAGAAATCAGTAAATACCTCGAGGCGAATGAAAATGAAAACACAACATATCAAAACTTATGGGATGCAGCAAAGGCAGTGCTAAGAGGGAAATTTATTGCCCTAAATGCCTATATCAAAAAAGAAGAAAGGGCAAAAATTCGGGAATTAACTGTCCACTTGGAAGAACTGGAGAAAGAACAGCAAACTAACCCCAAAGCAAGCAAAAGGAAAGAAATAACAAAGATTAGAGCAGAAATAAATGAAATTGAGAACATGAAAACAATAGCAAAAATCAATAAGACGAGAAGTTGGTTCTATGAGAAAATCAATAAGATTGATGGGCCCTTAGCAAGATTGACAAAAAGAAGAAGAGAGAGGACACAAATAAATAAGATCAGAAATGGAAGAGGATACATAACCACTGACCTCACAGAAATAAAGGAGATAATAACAGGATACTATGAACAACTTTATGCTAATGAATACAACAATATATATGAAATGGACAACTTCCTAGAAAAGCATGAACAACCAATTTTGACTCAAGAAGAAATAGATGACCTCAACAAACCAATCACAAGTAAAGAGATTGAATCAGTCATTAAAAAGCTTCCCAAAAAGAAATGTCCAGGATCAGACGGCTTCACATGTGAATTCTACCAAACATTCCAAAAAGAATTAGTACCAACCCTCCTCAAACTCTTCAAAAAAATTGAAGGAGGGGAAACTACCTGATTCATTCTATGAAGCCAACATCACCCTCATACCAAAACCAGGCAAAGATATTACAAAAAAAGAAAACTACAGACCAATCTCTCTAATGAATATAGATGCAAAAATCATCAATAAAATTCTAGCAAATCGTATCCAACAACACATTAAAAGAATTATACATCATGACCAAGTAGGATTCATCCCAGGTACGCAAGGATGGTTCAACATAAGAAAATCAATTAATGTAATACACCATATCCACAAATTAATACAGAAAAATCACATGATCATCTCAATTGATGCAGAGAAGGCATTTGACAAGATTTAACATCCTTTCCTGTTGAAAATATTTCAAAGGATAGGAATACAAGGGAACTACCTTAAAATGATAAAGGGAATATATGAAAAACCCACAGCTAATATCATCCTCAATGGGGAAAAATTGAAAACTTTCCCCCTAAGATCAGAACAAGACAAGGATGTCCACTACCACCACTGTTATTCAACATTGTGTTGGAAGTTCTAGCCAGAGTAATTAGACAAGAAAAAGAAATACAAGGCATCAAAATTGGAAAGGAAGAAGTAAAACTATCACTGTTTGCAGATCATATGATACTATACATCGAAAACCCTGAAAAATCCACAGCAAAACTACTAGAGCTAATAAATGAGTACAGCAAAGTGGCAGGTTATAAGACCAACATTCAAAAATCTGTACTGTTTCTACACACTACTAATGAACAAGCTGAGGGGGAAATCAAGAAACGAATTCCATTTACAATTGCAACTAAAAGAATAAAATACTTAGGAATAAATTTAACTAAAGAGACAAAAGACCTATACAAAGAAAACTACAAAAAACTGTTAAAAGAAATCACAGAAGACCTAAATAGATGGAAGGGCATACGATGTTCATGGACTGGAAGACTAAATATAGTTAAGATGTCAATTCTACCTAAGTTCATTTACAGATTCAATGCAATACCAATCAAAATCCCAACAACTTATTTTTCAGAAATAGAAAAGCCAATAAGCAAATTTATCTGGAAGGGCAGGGTGCCCCGAATTGCTAAAAGTATCTTGAGGAACAAAAACGAAGCTGGAGGTCTCACGCTGCCTGACTTTAAGGCATGTTATGAAGCCACAGTGGTCAAAACAGCATGGTACTGGCATAAAGATAGATATATCGACCAATGGAATCGAACAGAGTGCTCAGATATAGACCCTCTCATCTATGGACATTTGATCTTTGATAAGGCAGTCAAGCCAACTCATTTGGGACAGAACAGTCTCTTCAATAAATGGTGCCTAGAAAACTGGATATACATATGCAAAAGAATGAAAGAGGACCCGCATCTCACACCTTATACAAAAGTTAACTCAAAATGGATCAAAGATCTAATATTAGGTCTAAGACCATAAAACAGTTAGAGGAAAACATAGGGAGATATCTTATGAATCTTATAATTGGAGGTGGTTTTATGGACCTTTTACCTAAAGCAAGAGCACTGAAGAAAGAAAGAAATAAATGGGAGCTCCTCAAAATTAAACACTTTTGTGCATCAAAGAACTTCATCAAGAAAGTAAAAAGACAGCCTACACAATGGGAGACAATATTTGGAAATGATATATCAGATAAAGGTCTAGTATCCAGAATTTATAAATAGATTGTTCATCTCAACAACAAAAAGACAGCCAACCCAATTACAAAATGGGAAAAAGACTTGAACAGACACCTATCAGAAGAGGAAATACAAATGGCCAAAAGGCACATGAAGAGATGCTCAATGTCTCTAATGGCCATTAGAGAAATGCAAATCAAAACCACAATGAGATATCATCTCACACCCACCAGAATGGCCATTATCAACAAAACAGAAAATGACAAGTGCTGGAGAGGATGCGGAGAAAGAGCCACACTTATCCACTGTTGGTGGGAATGTCAAATGGTGCAGCCACTGTGGAAGGCAGTTTGGCGTTTCCTCAAAAAGCTGAATATAGAATTGCCATACGACCCAGCAATACCATTACTGGGAATCTACTCAAAGGACTTAAGGGCAAAGACACAAACGGACATTTGCACACCAATGTTTATAGCAGCGTTATTTACAATTGCAAAGAGATGGAAACAGCCGAAGTCTCCATCAACAGAAGAGTGGCTAAGCAAACTGTGGTATATACATACGATGGAATACTATGCAGCTTTAAGACAGGATAAACTTATGAAGCATGTAATAACATGGATGGACCTAGAGAACATTATGCTGAGTGAGTCTAGCCAAAAACTAAAGGACAAATACTGTATGGTCCCACTGATGTGAACAGACATTCGAGAATAAATTTGGAATATGTCATTGGTAACAGAGTCCAGCAGGAGGTAGAAACAGGGTAAGATAATGGGCAATTGGAGTTGAAGGGATACAGACTGTGCAACAGGACTAGATACAAAAACTCAAAAATGGACAGCAAAATAATGCCTAATTGTAAAGTAATCTTGTTAAAACACTGAATGAAGCTGCATCTGAGCTATTGGTTTTTGTTTTGTTTTGTTTTGACTTTACTATTATTACTTTTATTTTTTTCTTTATATTAACATTCTATATCTTTTTCGGTTATGTTGCTAGTTCTTCTAAACCGATGCAAATGTACTAAGAATTGATGATCATGCATCTATGTGATGATGTTAAGAATTACTGATTGCATATGTAGAATGGTATGATTTCTAAATGTTGGGTTAATTTCTTTTTTTCCGTTAATTAAAAAAAAAAAAAAAAGAGAAGGGGTAATTGGAGCTGAAGGGATACAGACTGTACAACAGGACTGGGTATAAAAACTCAGAAATGGACAGCACAATACTACCCAATTGTAATGCAATTATGTTAAAACACTGAATGAAGCTGCATGTGAGGTATAGGGGTTTTTTTTTTTGGTTTTTTTTTTTCTTTCTATTAATGTTTTAATTCTTATTCTGTTGTCTTTTTATTTCTTTTTCTAAATCGATGCAAATGTACTAAGAAACGATGAATATGCAACGATGTGATGTTATTAAGAATTACTGATTGTACATGTAGAATGGAATGATTTCTAATTGTTTTGTTAATTCTTTTTTTAATTAATAAAAAAAACTATAAAAAAATGGATCAAAGATCTAATATTAGGTCTAAGACCATAAAACAGTTAGAGGAAAACATAGGGAGATATCTTATGAATCTTATAATTGGAGGTGGTTTTATGGACCTTATACCTAAAGCAAGAGCACTGAAGAAAGAAAGAAATAAATGGGAGCTCCTCAAAATTAAACACTTTTGTGCATCAAAGAACTTCATCAAGAAAGTAAAAAGACAGCCTACACAATAGGAGACAATATTTGGAAACGACATATCAGATAAAGGTCCAGTATCCAGAATTTATAAAGAGATTGTTCAACTGAACAACAAAAAGACAGCCAATCCAATTACAAAATGGGAAAAAGACTTGAATGGACACTTCTCAGAAGAGGAAATACAAATTGCCAAAAGGCACATGAAGAGATGCTCAACGTCCCTGGCCATTAGAGAAATGCAAATCAAAACCACAATGAGATATCATCTCACACCATCTGGAATGGCCATTATCAACAAAACAGAAAATGACAAGTGCTGGAGAGGATGCGGAGAAAGAGGCACACTTATTCACTTTTGGTGGGAATGTCAAATGGTGCAACCACTGTGGAAGGCAGTTTGGCGGTTCCTCAAAAAGCTGAATATAGAATTGCCATATGACCCAGCAATACCATTGCTAGGTATCTACTCAGAGGACTTAAGGGCAAAGATAGAAACGGACATTTGCACACCAATGTTTATAGCAGCATTATTTACAATTGCCAAGGAGATGGGAACAGCCAAAATGTCCATCAACAGAAGAGTGGCTAAACAAACTGTGGTATATACATACAATGGAATATTATGTAGCTCTAAGATGGAATAAACTTATGAAGTATGTAACAACATGGATGAACTTTGAGAACATTATACCGAGTGAGACTAGCCAAAAACTAAAGGACAAATACTGTATGGTCTTATTGATATGAACTGTCATTAGTGAATAAACTTGGAATATGTCGTTGGTAACAGAGACCATCAGGAGATAGAAATAGGGTAAGATAGTGGGTAATTGGAGCTGAAGGGATACAGACTGTGCAACAGGACTGGATACAAAAACTCAGAAATGGACAGCACAATACTACCTAACTGTAATGTAATTATGTTAAAACATTGAATGAAGCTGCATGTGAGAATGATAGAGGGAGGAGGGCTGGGGACATAAATGAAATCAGAAAGAAAGATAGATGTTAAAGATTGAGATGGTATAATCTAGGAATGCCTAGAGTGTATAATAATAGTGAAATGTACAATGTACAAATTTTAAAAATGTTTTGGCATGAGGAAGAACAAAGGGAACGCCATTATTGCAGGGTGCTGAAAATAGATGATAATTAATACTTTAAAATGCCACCTTATGTGTGAGACTAAAGCAAAAAATGTTTGTTACCAAATTTATATTTTGACTAGAGCATTTCCTAATATAACTCATGTAGATAGTTTGATTGAATGTCATAAGTACTTGGAATCTCAGGTAGCACATGAGATTTTGTTGGTTTGTCCAGAGTGATGCCCCAATGAACCCCAGAATGATTTGATCAGTGACTGGAAAAGTATTTGCAAGCCCCCTTCAGGAAATGGTGAGTGTGGGGAGAAATTCAACCTCCTCAAGTTGAATTCTTGATATTCTCACAAGCAGTGTGGACAACCAAAGCTATAGGCTGAGCCCCCAGTCTTGGGGTTTGTTCACATGAAACTTAACCCCACAAAGGATACGTCAAGTCTACTTAAAATTTAGGCCTAAGAGTCACCCCAAGAGAGCCTCTTTTGTTGCTCAGATGCGGCCCCTCTCTCCAGTCAACACGACGAGAAGTCTCACCACCCTCCCCCTCTCTGCGTAGGACATGACTCCCAGGGGTGTGGACCTTCCTGGCAACGTGGGACAAAGATCCTGGAATGAGCTGAGACTCAACATCAAAGGACAGAAAAACCTTAGAATAAGCTGAGAATTAACATCAAGGGATTGAGAGAACCTTCTCAACCAAAAGGGGGAAGAGTAAAATGAGACAAAGTGTCAATGGCTGAGAGATTCCAAACAGAGTTGAGAGGTTATCCTGGAGGTTATTCTTACGCATTAAGTAGATATCACTTTGTTATTCAAGATGTAGTGGAGAGGCTGGAGGGAATTGCCTGAAAATGTAGTGCTGTGTTCTAGTAGCCATATTTCTTGATGATGATTGAACAATGATATAGCTTTCACAATGAGACTCTGTGAATGTGAAAACCTTATGTGTGATGCTCCTTTTAGCAACTATATCAACAGAAGAGTAGAATATATGGAATAAAAATAAATAATAGGGGGAACAAATGTTAAAATAAATTCAGTTTGAAATGCTATTGGTAAATGAAAGCGAGGGCTAAGGGGCATGGTATGTATAGTCTTTTTTTTCTCTATTATCATTTTATTTCTTTTTCTTTGTCTTTTCATTTCTTTTTCTAAATCGATGCAAATGTTCTAAGAAATTATGAATATGCAACTATGTGATGATATTAAGAATTACTGATTGTATATGTAGAAAGGAATGATATCTTAATGTTTTGTTTGTTAATTTTTTTTATTAATAAAAAAAAAGTTTAAAAAAAAAAAGAACATGGATGGCATTTCTGGGGTACATAACAGCTTCAAACCAACACAGCATCTAAAGGAATAAGATGTCTAGAAAACATTTAAGAATACAAAATATTTGCGTATTGAAAATTAAAAAACACTGCTGATCAGGGATATAGAAAATTTTCTTGACCAAAAGGGGGAAGAGCAAAATGAGACAAAATAAAGTGTCAATGGCTGAGAGATTCCAAACAGAGTCGAGAGGTTATCCTGGAGGTTATTTGTATGCATTATATAAATATCACCTTTTTAGTTAAGGTGTAATGGAGAGGCTGGAGGGAACTGCCTGAAAATGTAGAGCTGTGTTCCAGTAGCCATGTTTCTTGAAGATGGTTGTATAATGATAAAGCTTTCACAATGTGACTGTGTGACTGTGAAAACCTTGTGTCTGATGCTGCTTTTATCTACCTTATCAACAGATGAGTAAAACTTGTGGCTTGAAAATAAATAAATAATAGGGGGAACAAATGGTAAAATAAATTTAGTAGATTAAAATGCTGGTGAGCAATGAAAGGGAGGGGGTAAGGGGTATGGTATGATGAATTTTTTTCTGTTTTCTCATTATTTTTTTTTCTGAATTGATGCAAATGTTCTAATAAATGACCATGATAATGAATATACAACTATGTGATGATATTGTGAGTTACTGAATATGTAACAAGAACTGAATGATCATATGGTAAAAATGTTTGTGTTTGTATGTAGTTATGTATCATAAATAAAAAAAATTTTAAAAAAACACTGCTGAAAGAAATTAAAGAAGACTTAAATGAATGGCAAGACTGCCTATGTTCATGGATTATAAGAGTTAATATTGTTAAATGTTACTATTACATAAAGCAACACACAAATTCAATGCAATTCCTATTAAAATTCTTTTTTTTTTTTTGCAGAAATGGAAAAGCTGATCCTCAAGTTTATACATAACTGCCAGGAGCCCCCAATAGCTAAAACAATCTTGAAAAAGAAGAACTGGATTGAAGGTTTCACATTTCCCAATTTCAAACTATATCACGAAGAAACTGTAATCAAAGCAATGTGGTAATAGTGCAAAGACAGACAAATATATCAGTGGAACAGAACTGAAAGTCCAGAAATAAACCCACACATCTATGGCTAATTGATTTTTGACAAAGATGCTAAGTACATGCAGTGAGGGAAAAATAGTCTCTTCAACAAAAAGTGGAAAATTTTATATCCACATACAGAAGGAAGCTGGTCCCCTACCTCACACCATACACAAAAATCAACTCAAAATGAATTAAGGACATAAATACAAGAGGTAAAACTATAAAACCCTTAGAAGATAATATCAGGGCAAATCTTCATGAACTGGAATTCACCATTGGGTTCTTAGATATGACACCAAAAGATGAGCAACAATAAAAACAATAGATAAATCTGATTTCATCAAAATTAAAAAATGTTGTAATATAGAAGGAAACTATTAAGAAAATGGAATGATAACCTCCATAATAGGAGAAAATAGTTTCAAATCCATATGTTGAGTAAGAGTTTAATATCAGAATATATAAAGAACTCATATCTCAAGAACAAAAAGATAAACAACGCAATAAAAAATGGGCAAATTACTTAATAGACATTTCTCTAAGAAAGACAAATAAATGGCAAAAAAAAAAAAAAAACACATGAAAACTCAACATCATTAGCCACGAGGGAAATGCAAATTAAAACCACAACTAGATGGCACTTCATACCCACAAGAATGGATACTATTGTTTTAAAAAAATAAATGAATAAATAACAAATGTGGAGAGGGTGTGGAGAAATTGAATCTCCAGTGGACTGTTGGTGGGAACATAAAACCATACAGCTACTATAGAAAGCAACAGGGTAGTTCTTCAAGAAAGTTGAATACAGAATTACCATGACTTGGCAATCTCACTTCTAGGTACATACCCAAAGAGAGTGAAAACAAGGAAGCAAACAGAAACTTGTACACCAATGTTTATAATAGCATTATACACAACAGCCAAAAGTTGGAAACAACCCGAATTGTTCATCAACGAATAAATGGATAAACAAAATGTGGTACATATACACAATGGAATATTATTTGGTCATAAGAAAAAATAAAATTACGAGACATGCTGCAACATGGAAGAATCCTGAAAATATTATGCTCAGTGAAATAAGCAAGACACATAAGAACAAAAATTGTCTGATATTATTTATAAGAGATAACTAGAAATAGCAAATTCACAGAGCTAGAAATATTAGAGGTTATTGGGGAACGGGGAATAAGGGTAGGGGGAAGAGGGGAGGGTAAAAAGGTAAATTAAAAAGAAAAGAGGGTGGTACTCCCTCCCCCTCTCTACGTGGGACATGACTCCCAGGGGTGTGGACCTTCCTGGCAACGTGGGATAGAAATCCTAGAATGAGCTGAGACTCAGCATCAAGGGATTGAGAAAAACCCTAGAATGAGCTGAGGTTTAGCATTAAGGGATTAAGAAAACCTTCTCGACCCAAAAGGGGAAGAGTGAAATGAGACAAAGTGTCAATGGCTGAGAGATTCCAAACAGAGTCAAGAGGTGAGAGGTTATCCTGCAGGTTATTCTTACACATTAAGTAGATATCTTGTTATTCAAGATGTAATGGAGAGGCTGGAGGTAACTGCCTGAAAATGTAGAGCTGTGTTCCAGTAGCCATGTTTCTTGAGGATGACTGAATAATGATACAGCTGTCACAATGTGACTGTGTGATTGTGAAAACCTTGTGTCTGATGCTCCTTTTATCTACCTTGTCAACAAAGGAGTAGAACATCTGGAATAAAAATAAATAATAGGGGGAACAAATGCTAAAATAAATTTAGTTTGAAATGCTAGTGATCAATGAAAGTGAGGGGTAAGGGGTATGGTAGGTATAATCTTTTTTTTTTCTTTCCTGTGTTCATTTTCTTTCTTTTTCTATTGTCTTTTTATTTCTTTTTCTGAATTAACGCAAATGTTCTAAGAAATGATGAATATGCAACTAGTGATGATAATGTGAATTAGTGATTATGTATGTTGTTTTATTGCTTATTTTTTAATTAATAAATAAATTTTTAAAAGAATGTAATGGAGAGGCTGGAGGGAACTACCTGAAAATGTAGAGCTGTGTCCCAGTAGCCATGCTTACTGAAGATGATTGTATAATGATATAGCTTTCACAGTGTGACTGTGTGATTGTGAAAATCTTGTGTCTGATGCTCCTTTTATCTACCTTGTTAACAGATGAGCAAAACATATGAAATAAAAATGAATAATGGGGGAACAAATGTTAAAATAAATTTAGATTGAAATGCTAGTGATCAATGAAAGGGAGGGGTAAGGGGTATGGTATATATGAATTTTTTCCTGTTGTCTTTTTATTTCTTTTCCGAATTGATGCAAATGCTCTAAGAAATGAGCATGATGATGAATATGCAACTACGTGATATTGTGAATTACTGATTATATATGTAGAACGGAATGATCATATGTTAAGAATGTGTTTCTTTTTTGTCATATTTTAAAAAATTAATTTATGCTAAAATAAATTTAGTTTAAATGCTAGTGATCAATGACAGCGAGGGGTAAGGGGTATGGTATGGATAACTTTTTTTCTCTGTTATCATTTTCTTTCTTTTTCTGTTATCTTTTTATTTCTTTTTCTAAATCGATGCAAATGTTCTAAGAAATGATGAATATGCAACTAAGTGATGATATTGTGAATTACTGATTATGTATGTTGTTTTGTTTCTTTATTTTTTAATTAATAAATAAATTAATTTTAAAAATAAAAAAGACAATGAAGCAGCTCCTTCAAAATACACTGAGAAAAGTATTTCTAGCTAGAATTTTATACCCAGCAAACTATCAATAACGTGTGAGGTTAAAGACATTTTCAGAGATGCAAGGTTTCAAAGGGTCCATCCCATAGATCCATCCTTAGGAAGCTACTAGAAGACTAAATCCAAAAAGAGGAACCGAAGCAATCCACCAAAAAGAAGAGAAGTGAGGGGAAGGCTCATGATGGGGATGGAGGGAGATGGAGGGATGCAGGCTCTCTGGGTGGGAACCAAGAGCAACCCATCCTTATTCTCTGGGAAGGATGCCACCAGAACCAAAATGGACCCAATAGAATACCAGTGGTATTCTGTTCATCAGTACGGGCATAAATTAGGAGAAATACGTAGAAAACCAAGCAAATGAAAAAGTGGAGTAAATACTGAGCTCCAATTAAAATATATATATATATATGTAAGACAGGAAATATAATCATGGGACACTAGGTAATTCAGCTGTTCACAATACTTACAGTCATAATGATATAAACATTGAATAGTAATTTATCCAGAAAGTGTCACATGACTATTCTAAGAGGGTGAGGGGAAGGAAGTGTTTATGTGTGTTTAAGCCACCTAGACCCTTATCTTTCATCTAGGAAGTATAGATAGATAACTCCTAAAACAGAAAAACCATGATATAGAAGAATTTGTGATTTTTTTTTTAACAAATATATGGATGAGATAACATAACATCTAAAAGAGTTGAAAGTGGGTGCCTCTTGGGATTGGGACTTGGTGGGGAGAAGAGCGAGGCAAGGGACTGCTTTTTATAAGCCTTATGGTACTATTTGACTTTTTTTCATTTTTTATTGAGGCATAAGTGATATACAGTAACTGCATCTATTTAAAGCATACAATAAGTTTTGTTATATGTGTAAACCACAATCAAGATAACAAACAGCCATCATCCCCAAAGGTTTCCTTGTGTCCCTTTGTTACCCCTCTGTGCTGATTTGGAAGGATTTATGTACTCCAGAAAAGCCATGTTTTAATCGTGATCAATCTTGTAGGAGCAACGGTCTCTTCTAATCCTTATTCAGTACTACAGGTTGGAAATTTGATTAGGTCATCTCCATGGAGATGTGACTCAATCAATTGTGGGTATTAAATTTGATTAGATGGAGACATGTGCCCACCCATTCTATGTGGGTCTTGATTTGTTTACTGGAATCCTATAAAAGAGGAGACATTTTAGAGAGAGTGCCTTTTGAGAATGAGGAGAGAGCCACAGAACCACTACAGTATGATGAGAGAACCACAGAGTCCACGTCTTTGGAGACGAAGAAGAAAAACACTGCCAGGGAGCTTCATGAGGCAAGAGGCCTGGAGAGGAAGCTAGTAGATGTTGCCCTGTTCACCATGTGCCTTTCCAGTGGACAGAGAAACCATGAACTTCATCAGCCTTGTTAAACCAAGGTATCTTTACCTAGATGCCTTAATTTGGACATTTTTATAGACTTGCTTTAACTGGGACATTGTCTCAGCCTTAGAACTATAAACTAGCAACTTATTAAATTCCCCTTTTTAAAAAGCAAAAAAAAAAAAAAAAAAAGATGTAATGGAGAGGCTGGAGGGAACTGCCTGAAAATGTAGAGCTGTGTTCCAGGAGCCATGTTTCTTGAGGATGACTGAATAATGATACAGCTGTCACAATGTGACTGTGATTGTGAAAACCTTGTGTCTGATGCTCCTTTTATCTACCTTGTCAACAAAGGAGTAGAACATCTGGAATAAAAATAAATAATAGGGGGAACAAATGCTAAAATAAATTTAGTTTGAAATGCTAGTGATCAATGAAAGCGAGGGGTAAGGGGTATGGTAGGTATAATTTTTTTTTTCTTTCCTGTGTTCGTTTTCTTTCTTTTTCTATTGTCTTTTTGTTTCTTTTTCTAAATTAATGCAAATGTTCTAAGAAATGATGAATATGCAATTAAGTGATGATATTGTGAATTATTGATTATATATGTTGATGTTTTATTTGGTTTCTTAATTTTTTAAATAATAAATAAATTTTAAAAAAAAAGAGGGTGGTGCTATGGTGGCTCAGTGGCAGAATTCTCGCCTACCATGCTGGAGACGGGTTCAATTCCCAGAGTCTGACCATGTTAAAAAAAAATTTTTTTTTCATTAAAAAGAAAGAAATTAATTAATATCATTTCTTTGTTAATTTATCTTTTAGAATGGCTGGTCAGCGTAGATGTGACTGTCTTCATTCAGTCTCTGACACAACTCTTTCATCAAGTCCAGACACTAGAGAACTCTCTTGTCCTAACATGCATAATTCATGTTCCTTTTTAAAGCAGATATGCTGATATCATATTCACAAGCAAACTACTTTCATTAATTTTTCATTTCATTTTAGAATTGTCATTTGTTTATGACAATTTACATAAAAAAAGAAAATAACGTAATTTATTGTAACATTTAAAATTTTTGTGTAGTAAATTCCATTTTAATGAAATAATCCATTCCAGGTTTAAGAAAAGTTTTTAAGATCTTTATTCAATTCCAATGTTATTTCTCCAAAAAAAAAAAAAACACTATGCAAAACATATTGTAAACTGAAAATCCTCACATACGAACCCACTGTAATTATCCATAAAATAGTTTAAAATAAATTGTAAAATTGATTTTTTTAAGCACAACATTCATTTATCAAAACCCCTTCCCACTCTGTTTTTTTATATCAAATGATGAACATATATAGAAAATTACTATAACTTGAGAAAGGTATTAGCTGAATGTCTGAAATAGTATCACTGAAGATGAATCACATTTTATAAAACATGATTATTTTTAAGGTACCTAAGATTTAAAAGGTAAAAGCATTAAAGTTCCTTCACTATTTCTGCCAACAATGTGTCCACAGAAAGGGTAAATATATTCAAAACTAAACAAGCACACGGTAATATATCAAGAAAAAAAATTTACCATGAGACTGGGTGATCAAGTTTCTTGTTCCTATTATCTGTACCACCTTCTCTTAATATGAAAGCAAAACAGTACACAGGATTAAAAAAAAAGCAGGGGGGTTCTTTGGACCATTTGGGTCAATAATATATACAACGTGTGCGATGAAACGGAATTCCTTTCATATCTTCCCTGTGATCACGGGCATAATCCCATAGGTAATAATCCAAAAGAATGGAATTGATCTCACCACTAGTTTTTTCACCCTTTTTCTCAATAAGCTCCAGAAGACAATCTCGGATCAGCTCAATACACCAAAGCGAGCAGCCTCTGATTTCTACCTCTCGCCTATCCCCATATGAGAGCATTTCTCCTGCAAGGGAGGAAAAATCAGAATAAGAAACATTAACATCCAATGATATGAAATCTACTCAAAACATTACTCCAGAACAAAATATAGTATTTAAATAGTACTCATTATAAAACTGCAAACCTCAGACTTCATTATATTTTTGGAAAGTTAAACCATTTCTAAACTCTGGCATTAGTTTAAAATTATTTAAGTTCTACAAGGACAGGATGATGTCTGACTTACTTGTCTCAGTAGTCCATGGACCTTATATATACTAGCTCCCGATAAATACTTCTTAAATGAATATATAATAACCACAGATTTAATAATATGGCAGCAAAATTATTGAATTATTGAAAGGAAGGAGTTTAAAATTGGGTTTGATGCCAAGGGAAAAATATTACTGCAAATTCTGGGGGACTCCAAGGAGGTCAATAAATAGCACCATCCTTCTGGAGTGGGTATTGAATGCTGTCTTGGGGATGCTCTGGGTTCATTAGAAGGAGACCCTGGGGAAGTCAAAATTGTTAACTTGAGAAGGAAAACAATGATCAGTTTTAAGATTAAGAATCCGTTAGTCAACTCTGCTGGAATATGGAGCTCCATTCACACAGGTCCCTCAGTCTATTTAGTACCTATCTCCAGGGTATGTCTGATCCTACACGGTGGGCACTGCCTCCACTCTGCCACAGACTAAAGCTAGGCTCATCAACTCAAATGCACAAAAGAATCAGGCAAATAGAGTAAGTAAGAAAAGCAGCCAGATGGAAACTGTAATGAGCTAGAGAGTGTGTGTTTCCCTGTCTCAAGGTAGACCTAATATTTACATATTTCTGTACTTTTACAAGAGAAGTCAGCAAATTTTTTTTTTAACGAAATCTCCTAATTTTCAAATGTTAGAACTAATTAAGTATTGCTTAAAGCACTGTTAAGGCCAAACAAAACATATCTGCAGGCTATACTTGGCCTCTGGCTACCGATCTACACCCTTGCCCTGAGGGCTCACAGTACTCTTAGAGGTCCTGTGAGCCACAAACAGGGCAAATGGTCCCAACTCCACTGGGTTACACTCTGTCACCTGGGATCTTAAACAATGTTACTTAAGTCCCTTTCCCTGTTTTGCTCCTGGGTTTAGGCATTGGTCAGTGAGTCAATTGTATTACTTTTGCCCAAGGTGCCAGCATACAAGCCCATCTCTTTTTCAGTTTTCTTTTTTGTCAATTCCTCCAAACTTGACTACCAACTTGCCAGAATTGACAAATCATATATGATCTCAGGGCTCAAAGTAAAATAAGAAAAAGCAACTGTGGTCGACAACCTCTAGGATGGCCCCCAATGACCCGTCTCCTGTTGATATTCTTGTATGATTCTCTGCCCTTGACTATAGACTAGATTAAATCATTTGCTTATATCTGAAGTAATGGAATGTTACTTCCAAAATTAGATTACAAAAGATGGCAGCTTCAGTCTAGCATGCTCTTGCTTTCTTGCTCTATCTTGGGTCATAGAGCAAGTGATTGAGCAAGATAGCTGGGAGACGCAAGCTGCTCTTTGGAAAAACTCATAGGTGAGGTACCAAGGTTTGTCAAGAATCCTAAGAGTGAGCTTGTAGGAAGATCCCCCAACCTAAGTAGAATCATTAAATGAAACAGCAGTCCCAGCAGACAGCTTGACTGCAACCTTGAGCCGGATGCACCTAGTTAAGCAGCACCCAAATCCCTGACCCATACAGACTGTGAGATAACAAATGTTGTTGTTTTATAAGCTGCTAAATTTTAGCATAATTTGTTACATAGCAACAGAAAACTAAAACAATGACTTAAAGTAAGTGATGGGGACATGGGCTTTGAAATTAAAAAAAAAAAGGCTGAAATCATTTATAAGCATAGATTAGAGGCAGAGAAGGCAACAGAGCTATCATATTAGGGCTCAGTTCATTTAACCCTTAAATCAGAATGAAGAATTTAAATTTAGCCATACAGCACTGTCAGTGTGTAATAGCTAAGAAACATGCCTTTGGCAAAGATTTGGGTTAAAGAAGCGTGGACAGAAATCTGAGTAGGACTTCTAAGAGCTGCCCTAGAGGAATCTAGAAGAGAAGAGAGGGAAAGGAATAGAATATAAGCATAGCATATTCTTGAATTTGGAAGAAGTATTATTGAAGGCCATTAAGGAAGGCAGTCCAGCCAACCTGGCTCAACTACCTACTCAAGTCAAGCCAAGCTAGATCTAGATTTCGCAAGATAGTTAAAAAAAATCAGTGCACAAAAATCAGTTCCTTTCATTGTTTTTTTTTTTTTAAATCTTATTTAATAGCTCCCCTAGTTTTCCATTAAAGTTCTTTTTGAAAAGAAAAAACTCCAACTTTGCTCAAATATACTAAGGGGCAAAGGAACTGTCCACCCCTATGTCAAACTAAATAAGGATACCAGAGCATCTCTTTAGAAGGTAGGCAAAATAGAGGCAGTGACAACTGTAGCTGGAAACCTGGAAAAGAGCCTCTGGGGTTGAAACGTATGAGGGGAAAAAGATCAGATAACTCTATACAAGCTGGAAGATTCCTTCTCACCAACACTTTTCTCACAGAAGCAGAGACAAGTGCTATAAGAATTCAGGAGAAAGACATGAACAAATCATGAGGAGTCAGGAAAAGTTGTGTAAAAGAGGCAACATTTTAGCTAAGACTGTTGATGTGTGGGATTTGAATTGAAAAAAAAAAAGAAGAAAATTTAGGTGGGAACCCATGCAAGAGAATGCTTAGACAGACAATTTGGGGCTCCCTGCCCCCCAGAGAAGTTTCAAACAAGCAGCAAAAACTGGTAGAAACATCATTCTAAAAGCTCCAGAAAAAAGCTAAAGAATTGCAGTAACAGGGTAAGTGCCAAATCAAGAAAAATATAACTTAAAAGCAGTAAGGTCTCATGGCACGTTGGCTGGCACTTCCCTCAACCCCTCACTGGCTAGGCATAGAGCTTGTCTGCACTCCCAGTACAAATACCTGGTCCAGGATCCAGAGGGAGCAGAGTAATCCTTGTGCACATACTGACAGCACGTACATCTAGCTCAGTCTTTCTGGTGTGGCCTGGGGGACTCACTGTCCCAGAATTTGCCTTGCATATAGAAGGTGATCCACCAAACTCACCTATAGAATGCTACAGGAGCAAAGTCAGGCTGTGCTCGTTGGTTGTACAGCATATAGTGCAGTGCCTGTGACCACTAGGAAACTGTTTCATAGGGAAGAGCGGATATCTGTATCTGTATAAACAAGGAATTCCTAAGACCACATGCACATACCCAAGACAAGAGGCAAGCTTAGAAAGGATCAGGCAGGCCCCAATGCTTTGACCTGGAGCTATTCTCTAACTTCATCATATATATAAGACATGAGAGAAAGGACTTTCCACAGGTCAATCTACAAAGAGTGGGAAAGGTAGTTTCTTTTTTGATTCTCCTCTTTTTTTTTTTTTTTAAATATCCTGGCTTTCCAGGAAACCTCTCATGACATTAGCCACATAGGAGCTTAAGGAACAGATGATTCAGTCTAAATTTTAGCGATAACACATGAAAATACCAAAATGAAATCTTCTTTAAAATGTTCCTAAATATGCTCAAAGAACTAACAGAAAAATGACAAAGAAGTAAAGGAAATCAGGAAAATTACAGGTGAACAAAAGGAGAATATCAATAAAGAGGTAGAAATTATGAAGAGGAACCAAACAGAGCTAAAGACCACAGTAGCACAAATTACAAATTCTCTAGAAGGGTTCAATAGCAGATTGGAGCTGGCAGAAGAAAGAATCAGTGAACCTTAAGAAAAGTCAAACAATCCAGTCTGCAGAGTAGAAAGAATAAAGAATTAAGAAAAGCCACAGAAAGCCTGTGGGATACGATCAAGCAGATCAGCGATATATATTAGGGGAGTCCCAGAAGGAGAAGAGAGAAAGGGGCAGAGAGAATATCCAAAGAAAATAATGGCTGAAAACTTTCCAAATGCAATGAAAAACTTAAACATACGCATCCAAATGCTCTACAAACTCTAAACAGGATAAACTCAAATACACCCATGTTATACCATGATATAATCAAACAGCTGAATGCCAAAGATAAAGAATTCATACAAAGGAGTCTTGAAAGGATTAAGTGCCAATTTCTCATCAGAAACCATGGAGGCAAAAAGTTGGTGTGAAGATATATTTAAAATACTGAAAACCAAAAATTGCCAACCAGGAATTCTGTATCCAGTAAACCTGTCTTTCAAAACTGAGAGAGGCATTAAAGACATTCCCAGATAAATAAAAGCTGAGGAGATCTGTCACCACTTGACTGGCACTTCAAGAAGTGCTAAAGGGAGTTTTACAAATTGAAAGGAAAGGATACTAGACAAGTGAAGCCACATGAAGAAATTAAGATCTCTGATAAAGATAAGTAGATAAATATAATACCAGTACTATTCTATTTCTGATTTGTAACTCTACTTTTTACTTCTACAGGATCTAAAAGGTAAATGCACAAAATGTAATGATAAATCAATGGTTTTGGACTCATCATGAATAAACATGTAATTTATGACAAGAACTGCAAAAGAGGGGGCAGAGGGGTATGGAACATAGTTTATGTAAACTATTAAGGTTAAGTTAATATCAAAGCAAAGTAAGCAAGAGTGTTATGGATTTAGGATATTAAATTTAAGCCCATGGTAACCAAAATGAAAATATCAGAGAATATGCCAACTCACAGAGACAGAAAGTAGAGTAAAGTTAGCAGGGGCAATGGGTAGTTAATGCAAAATGAGTGTAGGGTTTCTTTAGGGGATGAAGGGACAGTTATAGTAATAGATGAATGTGATCAATCCCACTGAATGGTATATTTGGGAGGAGTTGAGATGGGGAGATTTATTTTGTATATGTTTCCACAACTGAAAAAGGAAGGGATGGAAGGAGGGAAGGGGCAAGGGAGGGAAAGAGGAAAGAAACTAAAGAAATTTGTGGTTCAGTGATAGAATGCTCACCTGCCATGCAGTAGACCTGGGTTCAATTCCCAGGCCAGGGCCCCCCAAAATGACAATAAAACAACAATAATAGTAATAATGACAGTTAAATGCAATACATGGTCCTGGATGGGATCTAAGAATGGAGGAGAAATGTCTCAAAAGGACATTATTGGTTACTTCCAGAAGACCTCTCTTGTTGCTCAGATGTGGCCCCTCTCTCTAAGCCCAGCACTGCAAGTAAAATCATTACCCTCCCTGCTACATGGGACATGACATCCAGGGGTGAAGTTCTCCTGGCAATGTCGGATATGACTCCCAGGGATGAGCCTGGCCCTAACACCATGAGATCGACAATGCCTTCCTGACCAAAAGGGGGAAAAGAATAGTAACAAAATAAGGTTATCAAGCTGAGAGAGTTCAAATAAGAGTTGAAAGGCTATGCTGGAGGCTACTCTTATATAAATTTCAGCTACATATCGCTATTTACCATGGTTTGTTAAACCGCAACCAAAACCATCCCTGCAACCCTAAAGAACACTTAGGACAGCACAGTAATACCTAACTGTAAAGTAATCACGTTAAAACACTGAATGAAGCTGCATCTGAGCTATAGGTTTTTTTTTTGTCTGTTTGTCTTTTTTTTTTTGTACTATTATTATTATTTTTATTTTTTTCTCTATATTAACATTCTATATCTTTTTCTGTTGTTTTGCTAGTTCTTCTTCTAAATCGATGCAAATGTACTAAGAAATGATGATCATGCATCTATGTGATGATATTAAGAATTACTGATTGCATATGTAGAATGGAATGATTTCTAAATGTTGGGTTAATTTCTTTTTTTTCTTTAATTAATAAAATTAAAAAAAAAAGAACACTTAGGGTTCTATCTGAGATTCTACAAAGGTTCTATGCACTATGATTACTTTTCAGAAATCTATAACCTCTATATGTGTTCCTAGGCCAGATAAGTCCTGAAACCCAGAGGGGTAAGCTTTTCTAGCATATCAACTAGTTCCATCCCTGATCCCATACTATCGACAACCCCTTCCAACATGAAAAGATTGGGAAAAAGATCAAAGGAGAAGGTAGAATTATAATAGAAAAGATAGGATTTAACCACTGATTATGACTGCTGAATCATTATACTGATATTTCTTTTAGAGTCCAGAGTCTTGGAGCAGCTAGAAGGAAAAACCTAAAATTGTTGAACTGTACCACATACCAACTCTGAAATCTGTTCTATAAGTAATAACTGCAGTATGTTTTGAAATTATTGTTTTTTTTATATATATGTTATATTTGACAATAAAAAACTAAAATAAAAAAATTTAAAGGACATTTTTGGGATATAAGAAAAAAATTAATAGAGAATATAAACTTATATTAATTTTTAAATTTCTTGAACTTGATGACTGCCTTTAAGGTGATTACATAAGTTGATATCCTTGTCTGTAGGAAATGTACATGGAAGTATCATGTATTCAAGAAGAACAATGTGTGTTCAGAAAATACAGAGAGAGAATAATACAGCAAATATGGCAAATTGGTAGACTGGTTATCTGGGAGGGATATGGAGGCATGTTGGAGTTCTCCATATGGGATTGTATTGTTTCTGCAACGATCCCATTTAAGTTTGAAATTTTTTTAAAATAAAAAGTTAAAGAGAGAGAGAGAACGCTGAAGAGATAAGAATGGACAGTGTATACATGGTCTAGAAAAAAAGATCAGCTAAATATGGCTACATGTAAAAAAGCCGTAACACCTAAAGGTTGTCCTTTACAAAGGAATCCAACAATTAACAATCCAGGAGGTGAGCATTACTACATAATATAACATGTTATTTTCCAAATGAGGAAACAGAGGAACAAAACAGATTGCCCGAGGTGACATAAATACCTGGCAGAACCAACCATAGGAACAATGGTACCTTTATATTCTCTGTTATTTTGATCTTCAGGGATTTAAATCTATTTCATAAGAGACAACTATTCAATCATAAAAGCCACGTTCCCGCCAAAATAAAGTAAAAAGTAGCAGAAAATACTGTGCCCAAATGAAAAGAGAAATTAACAAATTAGAAAATCATACAATATAATTATTTTTCATACACAAAGAAATGTTTAAAAAAAAAAAGCTAATTCTCACACATTCTCTTCTCAACCCAATTACCTATACTCATATATTATAATAAGGCTCTCACTCTTGAGAATCTATGAACTAATCCAATAATGGTGAATAAATAAATATGGAGAAGTGAGTGGCTTGTACCTGTTAAACAAGTAGCAGATCTTGAAGCTTCCTGAATCCAAATCAAGTACATATTACCCATATCTCAGCCCACTCTTTACATAGCAATGTAGTGTACTCCTCAGCTTAGCACTCTTCAAATACTAAACCTGATGAACTGTCACAGTGCTTGCAGTTTCATGTAACATCAATTTAGGTTTTATTTTATTAGTAGCCTCTGAAATTATAAATGTCCAAGGAGCACACTTTTCCACAATAGCTGCATTCCACAGTTAAACAAACAAAAAAACATAATTTTCCCAGACCTTAGTCACTCTTGCATTTTTCCTTAAATATACTTTCAATAACAAATAATGCTTTTTTTTAAGAAAGGAAGATTTTTTTGTTAACAAAACTCAATGGAGATTCAACAGTTCATAGAGTAACAAAGAATTAATTAAGGTTGCAAACCTTTAAGAAGCTTCTTCAGTAGATCATCAGAGTATTTCAGAGCCCCAAAATAAGCAAGAACTTGAGGTAATCTATAGTCAGCAAACATGGTGATACTGGAGATGTCCTTAAAGCAGCCATCCCCTTTTCCTTCTAATACACTCCATGTATCAGCCACAAGGATTTGGGCCCGTTTATAAAAAGAAATATTTTTTCCCTAATGAATGAAGAGATGTAAATGTTACTTGGGTATCTGAAAGCCTGATGTATGTTATTAAAAAGGCACATGTTGAGAACATCTTTTCATGGGCAGAATAATCTTTCTAACTCTTGTTGGTAAAAATTTATGATCTTTTACAGGAAAAAGAGGTCTAATAAACATTAAATTATCTACATCACTCCAAATTTACTTCCTATTTTTTCAAGGCAAACAACAAATAATTTATGTAATCATGATACTATTTAAGTGTTTCATTTTCAATGGCATTACATTATATACATATTTCTATGTCACCATAATATGACTGTTTATTATTTTTAACAGCTAGATTGTATTCCTTCTGAAAGTTTCTTAAATTATATATATCTGTATCTGATTACAATAGTAAGTCACATTAATTGTATAAAATATAGAAAAGTATAAAGAAGAAAATAATCATCACTATGTTCACTTCTGAAGATAATTTTTAAGTTTCCTTTCAGATAATGCAATTAACTTAAATTTATGTCAGAGATAAAGACATAAGTGATAAGCAACCTATATATGTGTGTGTGTGTATCAAGATGATCAATCTTTAAAATGTCAAAGTTAAAATGTAAGTCCATATACCAAGACAAACCAACCAACTATATTTATACATGAAAGAAATAAATTTAACCAAGCATTATAAGATGGTGGGTTATAATTTAACTCAGGAATGCACTATAAAACTACAAATGAAGATCAGTATAGACTATGAAAAAATATGACAGAATTATAACCTATTCCTAGTCTAAATATCAATGGTAACTACCTCAAATCATCTTTGTATAACTGGTTAGCTGCTAAGCAGAAATAATCGATATTACCAGCACCCAAAATATATCCTGACCACCATGGAGAACGTTTTAATAAGTAAATTATGTATGTAATTAAATAAGTGAAATTAAACTCCTCAAGGAAAGAACCTCATAGAAGTTCTCTAAAATAATAATAATTTCTTACTTACTAAAGAAATGTCAATGTTGTTCTGTCCTAATGAAAAATAATCTAATAACTGCTTAATGTTAAGGTACATCTATTGAAATAGATCTGGATCTACTTCTTCTTTTTTTTTTTTTTTTGGCATGGGCAGGCACCAGGAATTGAACGGGTCTCCAGCATAGCACGTGAGAACTCTGCCTGCTGAGCCACCATGGCCCACACTGGATCTACTTTTACTAAGTAAAATTTCCAAAGCCATCATTCAGAAATTCAGGATCTTAATTTCAGATCAAACACTCATGCTCGTTTTTCAACATGTTGCAAAGCCTGTAAATTAAAATTAGTGGTGGGGGAAGAAGTCTGTTGACAATCATCCCTACATGATGCCATGAACCTACAGACCAAAATCTATCCAAATATGACAATCTGGCAATTGTTTGTCTATATACTGGACTTACACATGCTAAATAGGTTTCTAGTTCATCTAGGTAATAAAACAACAAGATACAAAACTCAATTTATAAAATACAACTGAATATCAAACACACTAATTACAATGTAAAATTTACAACAATACGCAGAAGCTGTTATTTGCTACTTTTAACGAGATTCACAGAGCAAAACAGAAAAACCTAGGGACCAAATTTATATAACAAAATCAGTGCCAGCATCTAAGAAAATTGTAAAGATTCAATTACTTAAAAGGAAAAAAGAACAAAAAATAACATTCAAGTGAGGAATCTAAAAATAAATTCATATTATCTATAAGACATTTTCTTAATAAGCTGATTATGGTTTTAGTAATCAAATGATTTTAGTAATCAAATTATAGGTCTGAAATATTAACTGATAACACTGAAAATATCAGTAAATCCCCAAATATTAATCTCTATGCATTCTATAGTTGGCTTTGTGAATACATTTCCAAAAAGAACCTTTGTAAGAAATTATCAATGAACAAACAGAAACGTTAAACATTACAAATATTTAAGAGTAAATAAAATGCCGAGTTGCCTGAGGAAGAGGGCGGCGGCAGTTGTGGTGACTGAGTGGACCCGGGTGACAGGATGTTGGTGTTGGTATTAGGAGATCTGCACATCCCATACCGGTGCAACAGTTTGCCGGCTAAATTCAAAAAATTGCTGGTGCCAGGAAAGATTCAGCACATTCTCTGCACCAGAAACCTTTGCACTAAAGAAAGCTATGACTATCTCAAGACTCTGGCTGGTGACATTCATATTGTGAGAGGAGACTTAGATGAGAATTTAAATTATCCAGAACAGAAAGTTGTCACTGTTGGACAGTTCAAAATTAGTTTGATCCATGGACATCAAGTTATTTCATGGGGAGATATGGCCAGCTTAGCCCTGTTGCAGAGGCAGTTTGATATGGACATTCTTATCTCGGGACATACACACAAATTTGAAGCATTTGAGCATGAAAATAAATTCTACATTAACCCAGGTTCTGCCACTGGAGCATATAATGCCTTGGAAACAAACATTATTCCTTCATTCGGGTTGATGGATATCCAGGCGTCTACAGTTGTCACTTACGTGTATCAGTTAATTGGAGATGATGTGAAAGTAGAATGAATTGAATACAAAAAATCCTAAAGCCAGGCCTGTCTTGATAATTTTTTTTTCCTATTCTCCTGTTCAAATCAAGTAATTAAACATTTAAAAGCCAAAGAAAAAAAAAGAGTAAATAAAATAATATCTATTGGAATATCAGAAAAGCTCATGTTTTTAATGTGTATTTATCAGTATGTCAGAGTAAAGATGATTGCCTAAGGAAGAAGATTCATTAAGTACGATTTTTACATAGTTACTGCGTACTCTAAACCAGTCACCTGAAAAGCATTAAAAAAAAAAGATTCCACTTTGCTTTACCTATTGATCAGAATCTTTATGGGTGGGTCTTGGAAATACATTTGCATTTTAAGCTTTCTAAGTGATTCTATAGCACAACCATGTTTGGAAACCACAGTCTAAATCCATAAATTAAAAATTTCTAACTTCATTGATTTGTTCATAGTGCCTAAAAATGCATGCTAATTTGAGTAAATAAGTATATATCAAAAACAATTATAACTATTTTTGCACAACAGAAACAAAGATGAGAAACAGAATCTTGATAGCATTTGAGTCTCTGGTCTTGGATGTTACTAAAAGCAGCTATATTCTGTCCCTGGTAATCATCCAAAAATTTCACTTTTTGCTTAAGCTTTTTCTAATTGTGTATCTGTCACTTGCAACGAAAAGAATCTTAATATACATGATTAGGTTTCTCACTGACAAAACAGAGAATTGAAAGCCTAACAATTACCTGAGTAAATGTCTTGAGGCTAAACTATTTAATCCCTCAGACTTCCGTCCCAGCCTACAAAAAGGGAACGATATGCTCCTAGTACTTAGGCCTCAGAAAGCTGGTCTGTGGTTGAAAGGAGAAAGGATGTGTGAACCAACACCTTGTAAATTACAGAGTGATTAAACAGTATTATTGGCGATTTTAGTTATTGTTGAATTGACTCAATTTCTATTGTCGAACAGAAAGACAGCTTTAAAATTTAAATTTGATGTATGTATTGATTAACTTATTCAATAGATTTATACCATGTGAGTCTTCTGAGTTTGCTTCCATTTCTGTCACAGTTAAAATACACAGCGATTTAAAGGATTCTAAAAGAATTTTACAGAAATGAAATCCACGTGTAGATTGGGAGAGAACAATAAAAAGGTTTTGTAACAAAAAGCACATATTGTTGAAGTACATTGTGTATGATAAAGAAAACATATATGTACATTACAACTTTGCAAAAAAAAAAGCACTTTTTAGTAGAGAGTAGAAATTTAGCATACCCGATTTTCATCCAATGAGGTAAAATTTTTACAGTACTAAAACAACCTCATTATCCCCCAGTGACATCATATTGAGAGTCCAGTATTTCTTAGGTTTGAATCATTTTAAAAGTACAAGGAAAAAGGGACAAAAGTAAAGAATAAAGGAAATACACTGATTAGATAAGAAGTAATGTCTTTGAAACAACTTAATCTTAGGTTACTGTTTTTTCGTCCACAGTGAATATACTTCAAAATTTAAGTTTTTATTGTCAAAAGGAGTTAAATCTGAGAGGATAATTAAGAATTCTGAAAGTGCCAATATAGTAACTCACCTCAAACTGAGTCATATCTCTGTAGGAAGGAAAACTGTCAACCACCAGGTGCATTAACTTCTGGGCACTTTTTTCACTTTTTTGGACACAATTAAGGAAAGAGCCTCCAAAATTCTCAAGCAGAATTTTCCCGGTTTCGTTGAGAATCTGATGTCTCTCTTCTATCAAAGGCATAGGAACTTCTGTGTCAGAACGGAATACATGCCGAACCTGTTCCAGAGTCATTGTGGCATAGTATGAGGCACTGGTTATTGGTATCCCTTAAGGAAGGGGAAAAAATCAGAGGGCCAATATCATACTTTTATATTTATCAGACTCTTGCTTTTACAACGTAGTTAATATGAAACCAAGTATGTTACAGGAATACACCGAAAATGAATAAATAATAGTAAATCAGAAGCAGAATCCCCATTTTCTATTTGCATGCCTGTACTTAGCAGTAATTTATTTTCTAACAATTGCAATATCACATCAGATGTATTTTCACTGCGTAAAATATTCTATAATACCTGTCCCTTTGTTCTTCACGTGTCGTCAAAGTGGCATTCTTGAGAAATCCTTTATGCTTAACTATGTTTTTTACGCTGTGGTAATGGCAAACATTAAGATCACTTCCCACGGAATAAGGACTCAACGTCAGCTTTTTCTCATATCGTTACTTTAAAGGGAGAGGCAGGCAGTGAGGAACTTCAGGTTCGCCTGATTAACAGTGACTCCCCCTCCCAACCCGCTCCTTGGGACCCCCACTAAACTGAAACCCCAAAGGCTGCTGAGTCGGACAGGGACAAGCTGCACCAACCTTCGTCGAGGGCTCTGTTGACTGCGGCGCAGAGCGACCAGTACCCACTGTACGTTCTCCCCCTGTACCCCACCAGACACTTGCGCTCGTCGTGCTCGGACCAAAAGGAGAAATTGAGCGTGTCTGTCACGAACACCCAGTTGACCGCAGCCTCGTCAGCCGCCCTGGGATTCAGCTCGTGAAGGTCCTTCCAGCCCCCCACCCGAAGCTCCGGCCCCGAAGCCTTTGCGAGAAGCAGCTCCGCTACTCTCCACACGCCCCCGCCGTCGATGAACACATCCTGACTGTGTTCTGCAATGAATTTTGCAGATTCTCTGGGAGTCAGGGGCCCGTCCATTCCACCCTACCCCTTTGGGACTGGGAAACAACGCTTGGAACTGGCCAAACTCTCTTCCCCCACTGTAGGGCGTTACACGTCCTCTTTAGGCGGGGCAAAGTCCCGGGTCCCTCTCCGCCTCGCCCTCCAGTACCCAGCGGGGACCGTCGCCCTAAACTAAGTCCTACGCTCGGAAAGGGTGGGACGGGAGGCGACGGCCACAACGGGGAAGGCGGGATACGCGCCAGCGGGAGGTCCGGATGCACTTCCGGGAGAGGACTCACCCCGCCCCCATCCCGGGACCGCTTCCGGCCCCGAAGGTCCCGCCCGGATTCGTCCACCCCAGAGGGCGCTGCGGCCATTTTCTTTCTGCTTTGAGCGGTTCGCTTCAGGTACTGGGTTCTCGATGACTCCATTCAGTGCACGGCGTCACCTTCATCTGGCTTCTGCTCACTTCTCTCCCAGGAGGGAGAAATCTGGGCGGGATGTGACAAGCATTATGGCTGTTGGTCTCCGGGGGCTGTTGCGACATGGGGTGGAGGTCCCTGGCCAAGGCAGGCGCAAGCTGCTTTTTTCATTTGACCTTTAGGATTAGTTGGAACTTTTGGAGAATTGGATGAGGAAGTGTATTAAATTGTTACTTTTGTTTACCTGGAATTGTGCTTGATCACTGAGTCTCATTTAGTCTCATTTTGCAAGGGAAGCGTGGTAGTTCAGTGATTTGCCTCAGATAACAAGGGTTTGGCGGAAATTGGAATTATTTTTTATCGGTTCCCAAGTCAAGAGCTCATTGTAGGAGCCAGGCTCGCCATTGCTATTCCATCGTCAAGTTAAGAGAGATTCATAGAGGAAACACTTTTTAAAGATTCTTTTTCACTATCTACGGCGCTGCCCTAGGGAGAGGGGAGAGTAGAAGGGGGTGGGGGGGGGTAAGTAAAGCTTAACTATAAAAATAAATGGTCCCACATTGCCTTTGCCTGGTGCCCTGAATCTTTTACTTGCGAGAGTGCTCGCATGCTCCTTTTTCTGCATGTGTGTATATAACTTTCTTACCTGCTTGACCTAAAAGACAAACTTTTTAATAGGAGGAGAGAGGTACAGTAGTCAACTTACTGTGATCCAAATTTGCCTGGTAATCAACTTAATATAGAAGCATGTATTCTTTTTCTCCACTAGAGACAAAAATCCCCATGAATAACATAAAATCCTTATACATTTGAAATCACCTATTAAAAATAGTCATCAGTAGTCCTCTCTAGTCATCAACAGCAAAGTAGCTTCCTTGAACTTTTTGGAGGAGTTGAAACTTAAATTTTAAACTTTACAACTGTGCCCCTAAAGAAGCAAAACATCTCCATCCTGCTAGCTTTTCATTTTAGTAAGAAAGAGGAACTTTAAGTACTCAATTATGATTTACTTTTCCAGAAGAAGTTATTAGTACATTAATACAGTTGAATAAAGTAAATCTGTTGGCTTGAGATTTTTCCTTCTGAACCCTGGAGTTCTTAAGTTTTGGGAGTCAATGAAATTGATTAGCAAGAAAATCTAGCAATCAGTAAAAGAATCTGGGGTGTTACATAATATAGGCCATTTCCTCCTCTCATTGACAGAAGAAAATCAGTTTGAGTTCCTACTATGCATGGGTTATTGCATTGGACAGTAGGAGTAGTATGAACAAGTATCGAACATAATTTCCTCTCTCAAGGAACTTGTAGTTGTGATAAAGCATAAATTCTTCTTTCTTTTAAGTATGTATACCAGATGTTGGTAATATAAAAGTGAGTTCTTTACTTATTCAACATCATTCATTCCCTCCTTCATTCCCAACAGAACCCCTCTCTCTTACCTACAGACTATGTAATTCAGTATCCTCAGCTCCCAGTGTGGTGGGTATTGGTCCATGAGTAATATCACCCTTCAGCCAGGGACTGAATTAGGATATTAACATGTCCCCAAGTGCTCCTTAGTGGGTTGCAAGGATAGGTTTCCAAGATCCCTTCAGTTAAGTTTTTTCTCAATCTTCCAGGAGAACTTTCAGAAATGACTCATGCTCCTTCTGGACTTGGCTGAGCTTGGATGTGAAACCTGGAATTGCTGAAGTTACTTTGATGGCAACCTGAGTATAAAGCCAGCACATGCAAAAGAATAGCAGAGAAATGGAGTTACAGTAATGGGATTATGTTTACACTAAAGTCTGCCTTACTTTTGGATCTCCAGTTATGTGAGTTAATAAACTTTATAGTTTAAAGTAGATTTGAGTTGGATTTTCTATGACGGGCTGTGAAAGCTTCCTGTCTCATACAGGTATCAAATTCAAACAGTGACTGACACTTTGTGATTTGGTGGGAAGGAGACATTCACATATCTGGGTAGTATTGTCCGTCAAGCAACTGAAAACTGGACCATAGTGATTCAAACAAAAAAGGAATTGTTATTCTCATATAATAAGAAATCCAAAATTAAGCATTCCAGGGCTAGTATACCTTTTTAAGAATGTCAACAAGGAACTAGGCTACTTCTTACTTTCTGTTTCACTATCCCTAACATGTGGCTTTTGTCTTTACGGCTTTAAAATGGCTCCATACCTATAAGGATTGTGTCCACAGAAAGAAGGAGGAGGTTCAGAGGGCCAAAGGAATATGCTAGAGGAGTATGTTTCTTTTGAAAACCTTTACCAGAAGCTCTGTGCCATAGTTATAGGCTTTTGAAGAGAAGATCATGATGACCTCTAAATAGTCCCTAATCTTGCATTTTAAAGGTTAACAAGGAAGGAAGCATGGTCAATGATGTTGTGTCCCTATCACTTTTATCCCTCCTGAATAGTTTCCATTCACAGAGCAAGCCATCATTCTGAATATCTAAATTAAATAGTCAAGCACTTGGCAACAATAATTGCAACATTGGCTATTTTCTGTCATGATAGGGTATGGCAGAAACTTAAACAGGGGGTTAAGAGGTATTCTTTTTTTTTTTTTAAGAGGTGTGCCTAAGGAAAAGTTGGCTACAGCAATGGTTGTCAATAAACATTGACATTAGAGAGGAGGCTGTATTTTCTCATATCTGCAGAAGGAGTTCAGCAGGGATTTATATATGATTATTTCAAGGAAATTGCTTATACAGTTGTAGGGGCAAGTCCAAAAACCAAAGGGCAGGCTGTCAGGAAGGGCAAGGCTGGAAACTCTTGAGCAAGAACTAATGCTACAGACTCTTGAGGCAGAATTTCTTCTTTCTCAGAATAACTTCAGTTTTGCTCTTAAGGCCTTCCAACTGATAGGATGAGGTCCACCCACATTATTAAGGGTACTCTCATTTACTTAAAGTCAAATCATTGTCGATGTTAAACATATTTACAAAATACACTCATAGCAACACCTAGATAAGTGTGCTTGATTGAATAACTGGGTACTACAGCCTAGCCACGGTGATACATAAAGCTAACTATGCCAGTTTGAATCTGTGGTGGACCCCAGAAAAACCATGTCCTTTAATCCTCATTCAATAGTGCTAACTGGGAGCTTTTTTTTTTTTTTCTGGCAGATCCAAAATAAGTTACATTTTATTTTTTTGTTGGAAATCTCTTTAGTAAATAAAACAACTTGTGGGTTATGATGACTCCATAGACACCATTTGGTTAGCTGAATTCCAATTGCTTTACCTTTAGATTTATGAGTGTTTTGCTGTTAAGGATTTAATTTAGCTTATACTTGTCTCCTATTTTGCCTTTACATAATTGTCTATTGCTTCATAACAAACTAACTCAAAACTTAGTGGCTTAAAGCAGCAAACATTTATTATCTCAGTTTTGTGGGTCAGGAACCTGGGTGCAGCTTAGGTGGGTGCTTCAGTTCCTCCTTGGTTGTTGGTCAGTGGCTTTTCTCAGTTCCTTCCATAGGGGCCTTTCCAGAGGGAAGCTCACAAACAGCAGCTGGCTCCCTATTTTTATCTCCTGATGGTCAGTTACCAACAAAATTCTCCAATGGCTGGGAGCTTTTTGATTGTTCCCATGGAGATGTGACTCACCCAATTGTGGGTATTAATTAACTTTTAGTGAGAGGAAGATGTGACTCCACCCATTCCAGGTGGGCCTTGACTGGAATCCTTTAAAAGAGGAAACATTTTGGAGAGAGTCCCTTTTAGAGCCACAAGAACCACAAAGACTACGCAGCCAGAGATCTTTGGAGATGAAAAAGAAAAACACTCCCAGGGGAGCTTCATGAAACAAGGAGCTGGGAGAGAAAGCTATAGACCATCATGTTCACCATGTGCCTCTCCAGTTGAGAGAGAAATCGTGAATGTCATCAGCCTTCTTGAACCAAGGTATCTTTCCCTGTATGCCTTAGATTGGACATTTCTATAACTTTGCTTTAGTTGGGACATTTTCACGGCCTTATAACTGTGGACTTGCAACTTAATAAATTCCCCCTTTTAAAAGCCATTCTCTATCTGGTATATTGCATTCCAGCAGCTAGCAAACCAGAACACTAACCGTCACAGTTATCCAGCCCATTTGGTTGGCTGGCTGCTCAGGAAGTCAGAACCCTTGACCATAAAGTGTGGAATTTGATTGAAGTCTGGAAGTGGAGGGAGAAACCAGAAATTTAGAGCATGCTGCTGATTGGCCAAGATACTCCATGACAGCATTGAGGCAGGGCCTAATACTCTCCAGAAATGACTGGGCAGCCCCAGATGGCATAACTGTGAAGGCCTAAGTAGCATTGTTTGGTGGCAGCAGCACCTGAGGCAGGACAAATATCTGTCACCCATATTTGGTTGTTGCCTTCCCTGTAATTAATAGTGCTGCTTGTACAACATAAACCTCTTTGATAGAAAGGCTACCTGTAAGAGCAACTGACTCGGAATAATTTAGGCAAAAGGAAAGTTTATTGAAAGATTACAAAAGTGCTTACAGAATGGAAGGGAAGGTTGGGGAACCAGATTCATACAGAATAAAAATCAGGCAACTCTAGAGAATATCGTGAGTAGAAACTACACAAAAGTCTCTTCTACCAGTGCTGCTGAAAAAGCTAACTTGTAATCATTACAACTTGCTTGTATCATTCTGCTCACGATTCAGATTCCAGGAGGCTGGTTGGCCAAGCCTAGGTCAAATGGGACCTCTAAGGGTAGGGATTTCTAGCTCATCAAGTCCACATACAATAGGGAGAGAAAAGGTAAACTGGGTACTATTAGAAAGGGGAAATTGATGCTGTGTAATTAAAAAAAAAATGTCCATTAAAAATTCATCCTTTGTCTTGAGGCTTACTCTTATGAAACATATTTCTGTAATGGGGAAACTAAATCTCACCTATAATTATGCAAGAGTTACTTCCAGAAAATCTCTTTTGTTGCTTAGATGTGGCCTCTCTTTCTCTGCAAGTAAAATCATTACCCTCCCCACTACATGGGACATGACTCCCAGGGGTGTAAGTCTTCCTGGCAACATGGGACATGACTCCCAGAGATTAGCCTGGCCCTGGCACCATGGGATTGACAATGCCTACCTGGCCAAAAAGGGAAAACTAATGTAACAAAATAAAGTATCAGTGGCTAAGAGCATTCAAACAGAGTCGAGAGGCTAATTTGGAATCTAGTTACTCTGATGCAAGCTTCATCTAGATATTGCTAATTGCCATGGTATACCAAGTCCCAACCAACAGTATTCCTGAAACTCCTAAAGAATACCCAGGGCTCTCTATCTTAGACTCTAACAAAGTTTCACTCACTAAGTTTATTTTTCAGAAACCTAAAACTTTCAGATGGTTCCTAAGTCAAATAAGCCCTGAAACCCAGAATTACCAGTCTCTCCAAGAGCATCAACCAGTTTGCATCCCTCAGCCCATAATGTCACTATCCCTTTTCAACATAAAATTAGAACAGTTGTTGCCCAGATACCCCTAAAGATTAAGAGAAGAATCAGAGAAGAAGGAGTTGCAATAAAGAAGATAGGATTTAACTAGTGAGTATGATTACTGAATGTTGATATTTATTTTTAATCTCCAGTGTCTTAGAGTAGCAAGAAGGAAATACCTGAAATTGTGAGACTGTAATCCACACCATACTTAGAAATTTGTTCTGTAACTACTTGTTAAAATGTACATCAAAATTTATCACTTTTTCGCGGGCCACAGTGGCTCAGCAGGTAAGAGTGCTTGCCTGCCATGCCCGAGGACCCGGGTTTGATTCCCGGTGCCTGCCCATGTTAAAAAAAAAAAAAAAAAAATTATCACTTTTTAAAAATATATATTTCACAATAAGAAATATTAAAAAAAAAACTCACCCCTTTGGCTGTTCAGTGCCCCCAAAAACTTTTTTTCCCATATGTATACTTTGAAAAATATTCCTGCCTAACATAATGCAATTATTCCTCTTTAAAATAAGAAATTCTCTGAGGGAAATATCCTTTCTCAGAAAGAGAGAACTCGAAGTTTCACTTGTTAATGCTTCAGAGATCTCTGGGTGATGAACATTTCTGCTCTTGATCCATCTCAACTGTTTTAGGTCAAGACCCTAGATGCATAGCTGACCTGGTGAATCTTGTTCAAGTGACTTAGTGCAGGAGTGCTCTCAGGTGAAGGAGAGTGAGGGTAGTAGGATGGAGTAGGGGAAAAGTAGTCAAGCCATGATGTGATCTCAGCTGGAGACTTAGCGAGATCCCATGAAGAGTTCTGGAGTCTGAACTATGAACAGAATTAGTGCCACTTTGAGACAGGTATGAATAAATGATCCAGAATAAAAGGTTATCTGATCTAGCATGTGAATGTCCCAACACAAGTGGAATCACCTCCACCAAGATTTTATTGTTTCCAAGCATTAACCTTATCTCCCTTGCTGCTATGGGAACTTCCAGGTCTCCCATATTCCCATATACCCTCTTTAACTGAGCTCAACTTTCCCATTTCCACTGATGGCAGGAAAATCATGTAAACTTGCCAGGTAAAAAATAAGTTGGTCTCTCTTCCAGTTTTTTTTTTTTTTTTTTTTTGACAGTTATAATTTTACTTGATAATCATCTCTTAGTTTTCATCCACATTGAGTACAAGTTTTGGAAAGTGGAATGTGTACACAGGCAGCCAATGTATAGAGCTTGTTTGGTGAATCTTCATCCTCATTACATTTTCTGGACAACCTTACATGGATATGGTAGGGGACATTCTTTATTCACATGCCTGAGGACCATGCTTCTGGAAGCCCACAGCATGGAAATGCTCATGAAAAGTTAATGTATCCCCTAGTCACTACCTCACAGATGGTAGAATATGTTTTTTCTTCTTCTTGCCACCCTTCTTTGTGAGAACCATTCTGCCTGGACCAAGTTGGAAAGAAAGGGTGAGGATTGTCTCCTCTAGTTTTACATGGTCTTATTTAAGGAAATATTCAGTTCACTTAAAGGTCAAACTCCTAAACATATTTCTGTTGCCTCCACCTTTACAAGATAATATTCTGGATGCAAAGGAGGTTTAGATGTTCTCTTGATATAGGGAAACAGACTTTGGTGAGCAATCTGTTTGAGTTCTAGTTGTGAGTCTAGTTGAGTCTGCTTGGTGTCTCAGTTTTGGCCTCTGTCCTCCCTCCCCCTCCTCCCTAAACAGCTACTGCTGAATGATCAAAGCTAGTGTAATAGTGGTCTTCCTTGACTAACTTGATCCACCACCTTGGCTTTCATTGTTATTAAAGATCTTTTGAGATTCTGCCATGTCCTTCATCTGTCCCTGACTGGACTACCTTTTATTTTTATTTATTTTTTATTGACTAGACTACTTTTAACTTTGGCTATGGAGTAACCATGCCTTTCACCAGGGTGACCCGATGGCAAACACATAGCTTTCAACTGTGTCCCTCTTGTGATATAAGGCAGTCAAAAGAAATTCTGTACTGTTTGTGTTACAATCTCAGATTTTGTGACAAAATTGATCTATTTCTGTGCTTGACTACCTCCTGAGGCCATAAGGGAATTTGGGATTTTCTCCTAGTTTCAAGAGGGAATGGGATTTCTGCCCCCCTAATTTTGGCTGTCTCCTCAACCTATGTTTTTGGTCTTTAATATCCATTTGCCCTGCTCCAGACTGAACTCTAGGGAGGTCTCTGAGGGACCCAGCTAGCTTTTACCCTACTTTTGATTTCCAAATCTCTCCTTTCTATTAATATGACTTTTCCTCCTTTTTGGTCTAAGAATCTAAATCATATATATGCTTTTTGCTCCCCCTAAAATTCATTAAGGATGGAAATCAGGCACTAGAACAATCATCTTTGTTCTAGTGGAACTGGCCCTCTCCTCCCATGAAGCCTGGATTTAATGGTGGAATGGCTTCAGGGTTAAAAGGAGGCAAAAAGGAATTAGCAAAAGGAAAGAATATTTCAGAAAGGATTTTGAAAAGTGTGAAGTTTTGCCTTTTTCTTCTGTCACAACTACAAGTCTGGGGAGTGGAAGCTGGAGGTGAAGGATTTGGGGAATACGGAGAGGGGAGATCTACTGGGGGAGGACAGGAAACCCGTATGGGTTCTGAACCAAAAACGAGATATATGCTAACAGGTTTGAAGTTACAAAATATCCGGCATGCCAGTTAAAAAGCTAATAGGGGAACCTACCCCTGCATCTTGAATTTCTAATGTGTATTTGCACATACAACCTACCTGGACTCAGATTCTCTCCCCACTGACAAACATCTAACTGCCTGGACTTTTTGTTCATATATTCCATTTTCTCCCATTTCCTCTGGCGAGATTTCTTCCCAGACTGGGATGAGGCCTGGCACGGGTATATGTTCATCGGTGTACATAAGTGCTATGTTTTTGTTTTGCTAAGAGCTTTACAGAGTGGAGAATTTTGAGTCCCAAACACATGGGCCAAGAAACTGATTTTCCCATTTCACTCTAGGAAAGACTGTTTTAGGGACCTAGCAATGCCTGGCATGCCTCAGGAACTAAATACCTAGTGTTTAGGAGTTAAGTTGAAAAGGTATGTAAATATGTGATTCTTAATACATACTTCTATTATGTTCTTCAAACCACGTTTAAGAATCACCTGGTAAACTTGCTAAATAGGCAGATTTCTGCCTCCTCTCCCCTCTACAGATTTTGGTAGAGCTGAGGTGTGTATGGCCCAGAAATTTGCATTTCTTAAGTAGCACTTAGTGATTCTGATGAAAGTGGTTCTGGAAATTTAAATTACAGCACTTTCCACAAGCTTGGTGCCACTATCAAAAAATACCAACTGATTTCACTTCAAACTTGCCAGCAATGGGCAAATCTTGTCAGGCTCAGGTTCTACACTATGTTCCAATGGCACAAGTGAACAATTTAAATGTTGGCTCCAGTCAATAGAATTCAAGTACTTTTGTGTATTCAGAACATAAAACACTTGAATTAAAACTATTAAGGTATTTAATAGAAATTCTTCCATCTTGAAAAGCCTTAAACCTAGTTTCCAACAAATGCGCCAGCATTCTTGGACTCAAAATTGGAAAAATTTTAATATGTTTAGACAATCAGCACATTAGTTGTCTCTTTCGAAATGTTCCATGTATCAACTCGTGAATGTGTCCTTTCTTGAGTTTCTGAACCTATTCCCAGCCCATGTTCAAATACGATGTTACCAGCAGTCAGTAGTGGCAGTGCAAAATGAAAACCTTGTTAATATTCAGCATATTTACATCTTCATTTTTGAGTGACTGATGTAAGTTTTAACAGCTTAAAAAAAAAAAAGCTTTAAAAGCCCCTGGTGGGATGCTTTCTTCCAGTAGGGATTTCACTAAAAGGCCATTATTGGTAATTCTCTAGGGGATGGGCTCATTTCAGCACTAGACTTTGCTACTCTGAACAGAACCAAATCACCCATATTTAAAATACCCATAAGGGAGGCTAAATAACATCCCAGATGGCAATTCAGCCTAATTTCACTACCAGGGAAACCACCACAGGTAGCACTCACTAGTTTAAATCTTGTTATGACAGCATCTTTTATTTCATATATTCTATTCATCACAGAAACACTACCCCCCCCTTTCCAAACTAAAAAACGTAATGCCAGTGAAACTGCCTTAAAAGTCATCTATTTAGATGTATTTCAGTATTCTGCTTCACATCCTTTAACCAGAAGCTACTTTAAAGATATAAATCTACAAGGTCTCACTAAGCTAGGATACTCCTTCAACAAGAGCCCAACTTTTATAATTTTCTAGAGCCCCTACCAAATTTAATTCACAAATGCTAGAAAAACACTTCACACAAGAAATATATAATTGAAGATTATTGTATTTCCTTAGAAGAGGAAACAAACGACAGTTGTCAGTCAACCTTTGTTCAAATTGGGGACACATCAAATCTAGGATCATGGGAGTTTTATTTATTTGGAAGTGAACTTTTAACTATCAATACAAATGCCAAGAAACTACACAAACATCCACAGGAACTTTTTTTCATCTTTGTTTTGAATTGTTCACAAACATTTCCTACATAATCCAACATACAACAGAGAAAATGGTACATCTTTTTCTTTCAATTTGCATACAATGGAAAAACAATATATATATATTTTACAAAGTTTAACTAATAAAACACTAGCAGATTGACAGTTGAAGTCTAGGTGAGAAATAATCTAAAAAAAATAATCAGAATTTATTCAGCCACTTCCATAACCAAGCATTATTCTGATTAATAAAACTGTTGCAAAGTAGGGGGCAACAATTTACAAAAACAAACAAAAACCCCCAGCTTATTATAAGCATGAATATGTGATGGAATATCTGTATTTTGCCAAACAATGGACTTTCAAACAATCAAGTCACCAGAACTGAATTTGCCAAGGTATTCTGCCTATGTCCAAGAAGAGATGTATTTAATATCCAACAGAGGAGCTGAAAATCAAACTTAGTGTTTAGTTTAGGGGCGGGGTGGAAGAATTTAGCCATGTGAAAAATGACTTTTTCATTAAAAAAAAAAAATGACCACCAAAAAAATAGGTTCACTAAATTTATTTTAAAAATCATAAAACGTTTCTTACAAAAGAGCATTACATTCTGAACACTGCTCTGAATAGATGCCAGGGACATGGACTATTTTTACTCTTCCTCTCTGTCCCACCCCCCACCCCCAAATGTTACAGTGACCACAAAGCAAGGTGTTCACAATAAGTACATGGGGGGGGGGGGGAAATCTCATTTTTGTTTTTTTCACCACCAACAATGAACAAAAAATAAAATTCACTCACTCTGCTGCTGTTTCAAAATTTCAATGTTAGTTTTTGCACACCCTTTTCCCCACCCCCCCACCCTGTTTGTAAGGAACTAAAAACATTACATCTGGTGAACAGCAAAGATTTCACTACACCTCAAATGCAGAACACCTATGAAGCAGAGGAATGTTGGCTTTTTAAACAGAAGCAGATAAAAAAAAAAAAAGATGCAGGACTCCTTCAGTTCTTCACTAGTCTTAGAAAAACTTTCCAGAATACTGCTTCACACTATAAAAAAGAAAAAATATCTTGCATTAGAATCCTTCAACATCTGCATACTGCTTCACACTATAAAAGAAAAGAAAAAAAAAGTACGAATTAGAATTTTTGTTCATAACATCTTAATCAACATTAAGACAATTTCAATGCTAAATTAAAATGATAAAACTTGCCCATTAAATTTAGAATTAAAAACATTAACAATTATAAACTAATGTAAGATTCAAGAAGAATGATTAATAGCAAATCAGACATTAGTTGAGCAGAATTAAGAAAATGAAATTGACAGTTGTTAAAATTCAGTAGAAAGACAAGGAAATTAATGCCAGTAAGGTGTGAAATGCTGCATTTAACAGCACCAATCATTTGTCCTGTAGAGGCATGGCCTGTGCCATATGGCAGACTGTGATTTGTTGTCGTTTTAGTTATCTAAAAACAACAAAATCACTAGTCTTCCACACAGAACTAGACCAACATCCACTGAATCTTCTACATTTTCTACAGGCTCTGTAATTTTTATAACAAGTAGTTTTGGCAGCAGTTTTCACCAGAGAAATGAGATGTTTGCTTGGTTAAGACTTCTTCCAGCAAGATTAGTATTGAATGTCTTCGTTTTTAGTAAGAAAGCAGAAGAAAATTAAGGCAAAGCTATTAAGAGTTTAGAAGTTAGGTCCCTAAAAGGTTGAGACACCATGGCTTCTAAAAGAAAAATCAATTGAGGAAAAAGCTTTTTAAGGTTTTAGTATGTTTAAATTAACATAAAGCTAAACTTAAACTGACCTGTTCTGCAGCAAATACTGTGCATTCTGTATCTGGTCCTGTGTTCCTGTAATGGTAATGATTCGATCTTCAGATCCTTCTAAGGGCTCATCAATTTTGATTGAAGCTCCAGACTCATGACGGATTTGTTTAATGCGTTGACCACCTTTCCCAATAATAGATCCAGCCAACTGAAAAGATTTTTAAAAATAAATTGTTTATGATACACATTAAAAGGCCTTGTTACTTGTATTTTCACTAGCCATTGGGAATATTCAACTCCTTTATCCAGACTTTGACTCATCTATAATGCCTATAGTTAAGTTTTAGCTATCTATACTACCTGCACTAAAATTTTTATAAGCTAATTATAAGGAATAAAAAACACTGCTTTTCTTAATAGCACTCATCATTTGTATCAAGTGATTCAAACTGTAGAATGATCTCACACAAGACCCTTATAACAATCTCAATCCTGAAAGACTTTTCTTGTTAAAACCATTTATTAAAAGGGAATTTAAACTTCACAGTAAGGCAAATAATCAGATACGTTAAATGTTCTTGATAGTACATTAAAGATACTTACATCTTTGGGAATAGTTACTTGTGTAGTAATAATAGGTCCACCGAGATCACCATATGAGCCACGACCCCCTGCATAGGAATAATCTGATTTAAATAATGAGCATTAAGTTCATTTAGAAAGCATGAAATAATGTTTTAATTCACAAAGAAGAAAACTTACCATATCCAGAGCCACCCTAAAACCAGGAAAAGAAAAAACAAAAACAGAAAGTTACTTTTAACTTCAAAATCACTCAATGTTATAATATTTATGGAAAGCCCTTAATTTAGGAAGCCCAAGTTCTCCAAATTCTTTCCAAGTTTATACAGAGTAATCAAATTTCAAAAGATAATACTCGGGAAGAATAAAAGGGATTTAGGTACAGAGCAGTCAATGAAACATTACATGGGAGGGAAAGGGAGGAGACGAAAAACATTTATTAGTGAGCAATCATCTTAAATTTTACTGATATGCAGGTCAAAACATGATACTCAACCTGTGGTTCATAAGCCATCTGCCATTCTGATGGGCTCCATGTATCTATTGCAGAGTCCCAAGTTTCATCAGCACTGAAACCAACCTGTTTCAGATAGAAACAGAACTATTAGTATGAACCTGCCAGTTTATTTCAATGGTAAAACTATTTTTATATGCTCAACTTCTACTTCACCCCACTAATACACATGTACTGGGTAACAACCATTTATTTTTGGTAACAATGACTACTCAGTAAAGTCTTAATACTCCAACTCCAAAAACAAGTTGAAATAAAATAATGACTTAGGTGTCTACGGCAATCTAAGAGTTAACTTGTAGGAAAAAATGTAACTCCACGAAGAAAAAAACTTTAACTGCCTAATTTAAAAGACTCCTTACAGACTTCACATATACACTGATGATAAAACTCTTACCATTCCATCATAACGGTCTCCAGGTCTTCCTCTTCTGTCGTAAGCCATTAGATCTCTGTAAGCATAATACTTGTTTGTGATCTCAAGCTTGTTACATGTCAGCACTTCATATCAGACTAACTCTATCCCTGCTTTCCCTAATAACAGCCTCTTCTATGGTCCATAACACGCTGGTGAAAAAAACTTACCCTCCTCTAGGTGGTGGTGGTGGTGGAAGAGGAAGATTCCGAGCTCTGCTGCCGCCCCGGCCACCTCTTCCAGGAGGAGGAGGAGGAGGTCCTCGACGAGGGCTCATATCATCATAATCTCTTCTAGATGGAGGCATTGGACGCCCACCCCGACCAGGAGGCATTCTGTCAAAACCACCTCTTCCCCGCATGGGAAATCCCACAGGACGTCCACGGCGGTCATCAAACATCATCGTAAAACCACCGTAATCATAGGTTTCATCGTAAAAATTGGGATCATAAGGCTGTGCACGTCCTTTGATGGGAGACTAAAACAAAGATATAGCAACTTCACAAACTGAAAAAATTCTTGTTCACATACTAACCCCTTTTTTCAACAAAGCATTTCAAGTTTTTTACTTTTTCTGAGGGGTACCAGAGATCGGGCAGATTTAGGAAAAGATAATTAGCTAGTAACAGACTTGGAAAAAAAATTCATTACCTTTCCAAGTCTTTTCTTTACAAACAAGTGAGCTTTATTGCTGGGGGTGGGGCGAGAGAGAAACAGCAGCTTGGGTAAACTAACTTAAGAGACTAGGGACCTTTTCTGGAATTTCACACACAGAGACATACATGACAATACACATACCACAATGGGGTCTATGAAAAAGAAACTGACCATCCCCAAGGGTGGAGGGGATTAGTATCTTGGGTGTGCCAGTAATCTATAACGAGGAACATCATTTGGGAAGCTGTGCAATGTAGTCTACTAAGATAAAAGACTATAAAAGGAAATGTTTCCATAACAGGCCCCAAAAATTCAATACAAGGGACTGAAGGCTATGTAAGTATCATGAAGATCAAATGACGAACCCCACCCTTTTCCAAAGCATTTCTAAATTAAATTGATGGATAAGGCTAGGTGTGCTAGTTAACATCAGAAATTAAGTAAACTGGGAAAAGGACAAATAAAAGTTATTTATCTAAACACTGTGAAACAACCTTCGTACACAGACATCAATTAGTGATCCATGAAATTAAAATTTAAAGAAAGTGTGTTATGGAGATACCTCAGATATAAGATCAAGGATGATCTTTATGCACTCTACAACCCTATCAGGCTTTCCTCCAATAAGGACAACCCTGTCAGTGGAATGAGGACAGCATTCCTGGAAAAGCTTGATTGTTGTCTGAGTGTTCTGTAATAGATTCACAAAAAGAGAAAAATTAGCATTAAAAAAATTTAAATGCACACTAGGTTAAGATAAGCTTACATTAGAATTAGAAATTTACTAATTTCCCACTAACATTAAAAACTCTTAATTCTAGGGTAGAGCCTTGGTTTTCTAAAGTGTAAACATTTTGAGAAAAAAACCCGTCTTAGCACTGCCAGGTCCTTTAATAATTTTAATAGCAAATAACATAAAGACAGAAATGATGGGGAATCTTAGGAAAATCAGAGGGATGGGGGAGGGGAGTGAGAGAAGCCCAGTGACCCAAGATTTTATAAAATTATTTTCTAATAAGGAATATGGCAGGAGAAAAAAGGGCGCCTTTACCTCTCGAAGTTCTTTGATTTTAGCACCTTTGACCCCAATAATTCCTCCTGCCAGACTCTGATGAATCAACAGTCTCAACTCGCAGTCAAAGTCGCTTCCTTTATAGTGCTGGTACTGCGAATGGGAGATTTATAAAATTTCAGTTCAAAATCAAGAATTTCCCAACATGCACTTATCTGCTATAAGCATAACAACAATATATTGTTGCAGTCAGCAACCTGAATTTATATTTCAATAACTTTACCAGTTATGTGCTTATTATCCTCAATAGCCAGGCCCAAAAAGGACATTCTGCACCACCTTAAAAAACTATTTTATTTTCAGGTCCTGCAACACCATACCCACACTGCAGCCATTTAGCATGTCGCTGTTACCACAAAATTATTATTAACATTCAAATAACACAATAAAAATGACTGCAAAGCACTTTGCAAATGTAGTTAATTCCCACTGCAGCATGGAGCAGGGTCAACAGTGAGTAGTAAGACCATTCATTTATCATGTTTTTAAGCTTTTTCTATAGAGATGGGAAAAGTACACTATGTTAAAAATAAAATTGATCCTATGGGCCAGGCTCCATACTTCAGTGGGGTTCAATGGCACTATGACATACATTTAAGCATTCCACAGCATCAGATTCGAGCGGGAGCTGGCTGGTTGCAGTGGGTGATGGCAACTGCAGGCCCTGAAAGTAGAAAAATAAGAGTAATAGGTTAAGTGTCTAGTGTGATCA
Source organism: Tamandua tetradactyla (assembly GCF_023851605.1). Lineage (NCBI taxonomy): Eukaryota > Metazoa > Chordata > Mammalia > Pilosa > Myrmecophagidae > Tamandua > Tamandua tetradactyla. The sequence continues at coordinate 116,218,770 of NC_135328.1, read as the reverse complement.
GGCTATTGTCGCATATATTGGTAAAGCTACTACGACATATTTAAAAATCTGTATTATAAAAATAATGAAAAACTGCTTATCTATACTTAGCACGTAAAATGACCTTTATACACCTAGTAAATCATAGAATTCTCTAATCAAATCAAAACAATTCTTTCCAATACGTTCCCAGTTAAGTTTATTATAATTAAAAGTACTTCCCCTAAAACTAAATACATGTGAAACCCATCAAAGTGCATGACCACAGATGTTCATTTTTACTCCAGGAGTGGCCAGCCCATGCTTTAGAACAAATTTAAGTAGAGTAATCCTGCATATTATGCAGCAGGTGCTACGACATTCCTGCTATAAACTATCTCCACCACCCCCATGTGACTCAGTAAAATATACTTTAAACATTCCCCCTTACATTCTCAAATACAAAAAAAAGAGCCTACCTCTTCCAAGGTAGGGATGATTTTCTTCAGAATTTCTCCAATTGTTTCAATATCAGCACTGATACTCAATATGCTGTCAAACACCACAAATACCAGATAGTACAAAAAAGGTGGAAAAGAAAAATGAGTTTTGTGTTCATCACCAGTTATCACACAAACTTTCAGAGAAGTAACATACGATTATTTAATACTCCCCATTTAAAGTACCCTATTTATAGATTTTCCACATGCATTTTGTTTTATGCCCAATACAGACATATTAGGATACTTGCAGAGAGACAGAGAGAATGGGCTTTTGGAAGGGCTCAGATTAAGTGGGCAATAAACTGACCAGAACTGAAGCAGTGTTGAATATTTATGATCCCCGCCACCACTGAGTTAATTATGGATACCCTTGCTATTACATTGGTAAAATGGGCACACCTTCTCTTAGGCAGAGTGGGGAATATGCGAGTGGTAACATTATATTTGGAGTAAAGGTTATGGATACCAGTTAGAAATTAGATCACTAATGGGCTCTGCAAGAAAACAAATACAAATGCAAGACAAAACAAAGACAACACAAATGAGAAGTGAAGGAGAGTGAACCAGAGTTAGCATTTCATCAGAAAAATTATGAACAGGCAATGTTGGGAAGCAAGGTGGGCCACAAAGACAGAGCGAGAGAGACTATTTTGGTAACAATTTGATTTACAATGCAGCAAATATGCAACACTTGAAGCTGTGCTCCTTCCATCGAAATAAAATTAGTGGATCGTTTGGGTGGGCAACTCACGGTAAAAGTTCAGTGACAAAAAGACTTAATGGGGAAAATAAGACAGAAACTTGAAAAACAATACACCATCTAAAGGGGATACTATTTAATTATATAAAAGGCAGGTAATAAAATACATTTCTCTCTTTCTAATCAGGCAGTGAGGCATAAACTGTTGGGACATACCGCTCGGGGCCACTGCTGTCTGGGACTGAAACACTGGCATTGTACTGCATTGGTCATTGGCGTTCGTGGATGTTGGCATTGGGCATGGGCATTCAATCAGAAGTTGTCAAGTATGGTACCCGTTTGGCAACGAGCACATTTTTGGGCATAGCCAACCAGGGTTTTCACATGGGCGTTCAGGGGCGGATGGGCCAACGTCATGGTGGGCAACGCAGGGGTAAGTCGATCCAGTACATGGGCAACGGAGATATATGGCCAAAAAAACAAGGAGAGGGAAAAGGGGGAAAAGCAATAAATTTTAATTTAATACAAACTATACTCATACTCTCAATTAATGAAACAAGCTTTAAGTTGTTCTGAAGACTAACACAATAATGGACTTCTCTATATCTGACTGTGGCTTAACATTTAAGGACCTTAATGATGGTTCAAGCTATTTTTTTTTAAACAAATGATGTTTCAGTAGCAGGCTGGCTCATGAGGGTAGACACAAAACCTGTCATGACTCAAAAGTTTACTGAAATTCTTGAGGAAATGGGGAAATAACCCAGATAATTATTCAGAACATCTGGATTAAGAGGAGAGAGGTTTATAGAAGACAAAACAAAAATTCCCACACCACCAAAAATCCTAACTATTAAAAGACTAGTTTAGTTTCCTGGAGGCTTAAAACACATTCCTAGACCCTAACAAGCAGGTTTGTACAATTTTAAATAAATTTCCAAGTTCAGTTTACAGTAATCAAGAGAAACAAACAAAGATCTGTGACCAAGAGAGAAATGAAATATTGTCAAATAATTATTCAACAGTTATTTGCCTCAATTTTAGCAAGAAAAAAAAAAACAACAACACTGTGCACAATGAAAAATTTAGAAATTTTGTTGTAGCCAAGTCCTATAAATACACTCACTTCTGGCTATGCCATTTTGATGTGTCTAATCACAAGAGTCAACCCACTATAAAATATGAAGACTCAAATTCTAGGCATTGACTATTTCTCAAAGTCTCTATACTCTACCCTTTATCCATATTCAAATCATGCAACCTCAACATTAATTTCTGTGCTCCATGTGCAAGCTGTTAAAAGAACAGATGGACATGTCTTTTAAAAGGAAACTAAAAAAACTCTGGGTTTAATCAGCCACCTGCAATGGTTCACACACATGGGAAACAGTGCACTTAAGGGTTTTTACACTTTGTCAATATTTCTAATTAAGATGTTATTTTTGCTTGAGGTGAATAATTTGGTGGAATCCTATTACAAAGTGAAGAGGTTTGTTATAAACCTTCCACACAGGATCAGCAAACTTTGACACCATCTACGTAATCTATCATTACAAATGGGCTTGCGTCTAGACTATGATTTCTATGATTCAAATCTTTAAACTTCTAAAAGCATGTTAAACTGAAGCTTCTTCTGTAATAGTTTAAACTCTTTAATACTTACGTCTGTACGGAGAGCCTTAATATTCTTGCCTCCTTTTCCAATCACTGCCCCAGCATTCTGGGAAAGGTAAAAGAAGAGAAAATTATTTTGTCATTTTTATAGAATTTGTGTTCCCCTACATTCTTAGCTCTTTCAGAAATCTCTAAACGGTTTTACAGGATTAAGAACCTTATTTGAGGCTACAAAGAGAGCTACCAAGTTAAAAATAAAATCAATCAAGACTGTTTTGAGAACTGAAGTTTTTCTAGTTTGATCTTTTGTTGCTCATTATATGAAAAGGTTTTCAACTTGTTAGTAAAATATAAAACTGTCAGGGCTGTACGTCTGTTCAAAGAACCACACACAAGAAATCTTTTAAATTGTCTTCAACCTGTTAAGACTGAAAACTTCCTAAAGGGCCAAATCAACGCTTATCCTAATTTCTAAAAAGTATGAACCAGTTTAAAATTTCAAGAACAAAACAAAACATACCTTGCTCTGAAGCAGAATGCGAAGCTCAACCATCTCATCAGTGTTTCTAGATCTTTTAAATGCTTGTTCCTCTTCCATATCTTCTGCAGGGCGTTTACCTAGAAACCAACAGTTCAGATTTCAAGGAAAGCACCAATGCCTTCAAGAAAAGGCACTTTAAATTTCAGTTTTAACCTGTTAAGTTAAATTAGGAAAAATATCTCCACTCTATTTGTTAGAAAAAGAAAAAAAGGCCAAAAGGAGTTTTACTTTCGTTCCTTTAAATAATGATCAAAGCATGCTCTCAATGTTTACCAACCACAGACTTTACTGTGACAAAACAGCTTAAATCAACTCTAAAAAGGAATTCTTTTTAACATTCTACTTTAATGTTATTTTACTTTACCATGCAAGCCAGTTATTTCTAGTTCAGAAACAACAGCTAATAATGTAACTGGCAGATACCTAAAATCAGTTTTTTTCACATAAAGGTAATAATAGTTGTTAAAAGGAAATCAACAGAATAGAAAACTTCAAGCTGTTACAATTAAAATATTTTCTCACCAAATTCACCATTGGTTTCCGTGTTGGGGAAGGTTTCCTCTGGCTGTTCAGTTTCCATTTTCTTGTATTAAATGGACACACTGATCTGTTAAAAATAAAAAAGCTATTACCTCTGGCTCACTGTAAAGCAAGGTGTCCATCTTGATAAACATTAAAATAGGGAACGAAATGACTCTGCTTCTAGAACGTACCAGTTATTATATATCCTTGCAGAGCAGAACTGAAGCGTTCTGGGCGGGACCAACTGACACCCTAGTGGCTGCTGTAGCCTATAAAAACCAACATATATCAGTTTTTAAAAAATATTCTTAATACTGAGTACTAATTCGTGATGACAACATCAACTCGAACCCAACAAACTATTCCTAAATTTGATCCTCATTTTAAACTCTTAAGAATTCAAACGATTGCCTAAAAAAAAAAAAAAATTAAAAAATTAAAAAAATCAAAGCTCATGACTTACTTTGTAACAAACCATTCAACAAAACCAATATACTGCATATAATTCAAGACTAATTTTAAAGTTGGAATGATCGCTTTTGAGTTCTTTAAACTGCTTCCTTGAAACACTATCTTCTGAAATCTTTAAAGTTTGCATATATAACAGCAAATAAATGCCATATCCACTAACTAGACCACCCTACTAATGAAGGAATAAATCTCAATTCCTGACGTTTAGAGACTAGACTCAAACTGTCAATATTACTCCATTTTCCATGAAGACATGAAACACTTAACGTCACTAGATTAAAAAATCTGTCCCCCCTTCCCCCCAAAAGAAAAATTCTGCCCAACAGTTACTTCTCCAATATAAAAAACTTAAAAGATTCTACATGCCAGACTGTGGGCAAACGGCCTTTCCAGACTCCCTCTTGGGATCGGCTGGAGCCGGCATGCGGCTCCTTCTAAAAAGAGTGGCTAAACAGCACAAAGCTTAAAAAAAGAAAAAAAAAAATCAAGGAATTTATGCCTCCCTGACTTCCAATATGTTAATCGGTAAATCCACTCTCCTAGACGAAACGACATTCGTTAAATACTAAAGTGTGGTAGAAGAGCTGGATAAAATGGCTTCAAGAAAATAGAATCTACGGGTGGAAAAACGTTGCCGCGGTTCGCCCTCCAGGCACTACCTCTTAGGCCCAGATAATCCCTAACCAGATACTGACCAACCGTCCACAAACATGCCCTCTCCTCCCCGCCTTAGTTACGGGGATCCGCAACAACCCAGTAACAAGAGTCGAAAAAACAAGAGGCGTTGCAGAAGCGCCGCACCTCTCCTTACCCGGATCCGACGGGAAATGGCGGCCCGCGTAATGGCGCCTGCGTGCTACAAGGCGGAGCCGAGCGCGGACCCCCTCCCCCACCCACCACGCGGTCCTGAGATCTCATCCCCCGCACCCCCTCCCCACCGCCGGAGACAAAGCGATGGAGGCAGCCCGGTCCCTACAATAACCCCCACTCCCACCCCCGGCCGGGAGGGTTCAAGTGCGGCGGGACCCACACAAAGAGCGGCGGTGTCACCGCAGCGCGAAGCGTTCTCTCCGTCATTGGGCTTCCTCCCTCCAGCCCTTCTACCTTCTTACACAAGATGCCATGTTCCCAATTCTACATAACATCTCACCCTAAAGGTAGATGCCTCTCAATTCTTCTAAATCTTTAGTACCACTACGCGGATTGCAGACACACACTAAGGGAAATGGCGGCGGTGGGGGAGGGGACACCAGGCAACGTTCCCTCTGAGAAGCGGCCAACCCCCAAGCATTCCCTAGAACGGCTCCCTTCAAGCAGAAAAATTGGTCTCCGGCTCTTGCCCCCACGCGCCGCCTGCCCAGCCCCGCTTCTCACCGCGCGAAGCCGCCGTCCCTCGGCCGCTACGCCGCCTCAACTGGTCACAGCTCGACAGAAAACGAACGCAAGGCCCGATTGCCCTCCCCCGCCTCCTCGCGCTCGCCTCTCCTACCCCGCCGCCGCGCCTGATTGGCTGCCCTGGCTTCAGTGGTGGCGCGAGGGCAAAGTGATTGGCCCAAAAGCGCGTCAATCAAGGCGCCGGGAAAGGGGACGGTCCCGCCTCCCGCCGGCACCTCCCTTTGGCCTGTGAGGCCGCTAAGGGCCCAAGGAAAACTAGGCTTGGGAAGTCAACGCAGCCTTTCAGGGAGGCCAGCCCCCTGCCTGAATCCCTAATACCCAAGCTCCAATAACTCCAATTACCTATAGGCTGTGAAAGAGTAGTGGGCCGGAAAGACGTCGAAGTCGGTGCGGCAAGAAACAGGATAATGGCGTCCGCGGTGCTTTCGCTTGGAGCGCCCTCCTCCTTTCTCCCTCCCCCTCTAGCGTTTCGCGCATTTACTAGCTGGGGGAGGGGCGAACATCTCGCGAGATCTAAAGGCTAGTACGTTCACAGGCAGCTGGAGGGGGCGGGGAAGGGGCGTCTTTGAGGGCTGAGGGAGTCTTTTAGTGTTGGAGGAGGGGTGTCAGCGCGCGGCAAATCGGGCGGGAAGAGACCAAAAGGATTAGGGCGCGCGCTGTGGCGATTCTTGCTCTCACAATTGCGCGGCTCAGGGACCGCCGGTGCGCGAGGGTAAGGCGGGACGCCAGGTCGGTGCTAGACCCAGACGAGTTACCCGGTTCCCACAGTCCAAACTCGCGTCTCCCACTCTCTGCGCCCTCTCTCCCCTCCCCTGGCTGCCAGCTGCGGGATGAGCTGCTCGTCGGTAAGTGCTGGCAGCCGGGAGTCGCCCATCCTAGCCCGCTGTGCCCGGCCCACGCCTCAGAAACCTGTTTGAAACGGTCCCGGCGCGCTCCCAGCGTGGCCCGGGGCGCAGCTGGCGGTTCGCGTATCCGGTTCCCTCGGGCTGGACCGGGGGAAATGAGGGCGGTCCGCCGGGCCCCTGCAGGCGAGCCTCGGAGTCCTTGGAGAACTTTCATTTCTGCCTCAAACCTCCCACATTCAAAACGCCCGGGAGAGCCGTCATTCTGCCGCGCCCTGGTTCTGTTAATTGGGCCCGTGATACCAGTATTTCGCAGTGTCCTCGTTGCAGTGAATTTGGTGAATTTGGTGAAAATTTTGAGGAAATGGGTATTGCAGAGCAAAAAACGTTTTAGACGTCCGCATTCCGTTCATTCAACTCTTTTAAAGCGCCTCCCTTGTACTAGGGCTACTAGGGGATTCGGCGGGGATCAGAACAGATAAAAACCCCGCCCTCAAAGATCTTTGTTCTAACGCGTTTAATCCATACTTGTTTTGTGTTCACTTATAGCTAAGGCCCCTGTGCCGACCTTTGATGATTTGTTTTGTTAAGACACGTAAGGTCACTCTGAATCGGTGATAAACCTGGGAAATCGCCAGCTCTTAATTTCCGCTTTCCGTATCCTGACTCTCCAACCATCTAGCTTCCAACAGCAATCTCAAACTAATCCTTAAAGAGGATGTCGTAATTTGCACATTAAGCTAAATCCACCATTAGTAGAATATACTTTTTTTTAGTAGTGAGGAATTTGTGCTGACTCATTCCTGCTGTAACTTGGCTTCCCTCTTGCGTAATTTTCAAAATGTATATAACTATCTTTTATAATGGCTGTGATTATGACCATCAACTTAAGGAAAAAGCACTTGCTAATAGGAACAGAGGAATTTATAAACTGGCTGGGAGGATACGCTAAAAAAACAGCATAGTGTCTGAAATTTGGGGAAGTTATCAGAGTTCTCTTAAGTGGTAATATTTTTCAGTGTCCTCCACCGTGAAGAGTATATAGTCTTTTTTGGAAAGTAAAACTTAACTCACGATTTGATTCTAAAGTGCATAGTTCAGGTTTTTATAAAATATTTAACCAAAATTTGATGAGTTTGTGTAGAGGCTGGGCATGCTTGGATTATAGAGATTTAGTCTGCCATCCAGGACTGGCAACTTTTAATTGAATATTGTTTAAAACCTGGGGCATTTCACTACAAATATGTACACACAGGGGTATTGTACTGATGAAGCTTTATTTCAAGTTATTATTTCTGTTGCTGCCATCTGCCATTATTAAGCAGTGAAAAGCGATGAGAGGCAACCCAAAGCAGCCTTATAGATAGGGAAACTATTTTCTCTCGTTTCACTGACTCTTGACTGACCTTTACTGATGCAATCTTGGTGAAAGTTGTTATTCACTTTCTTTAGAAACCATTGTAGGGTGTTTTGTTTTTCCTACTTGTTTTCTTCCTTACCACTTTTCTCTAAATTTCTTTTCAGGTTCTCTAAATCACAGGAAAGTCTTTCTTTCTCCTATCCTTTCATCTTCTGTTTAAAATTAAAAGTATTCACCCAACAATTATTTACCTGTGCTAGTTCAAGGGCCTACCAACTGGATTGATAACACACGGTGACTGCTGCCTACTGTAATTAATTGCATGATCCTTTTCTACTCGTCATTGAATTTAGAGCTGGTTTTATTTAGATAGACTATTTTGACATTATACACTAACCACAGATTATTACTTAAAGTGTATATTATTTATAACTACTGCTTATAGAGTTCCCCACTGTGTGGCAGACCCTGTGGCATCACAGTTCAATGTTATTACAGTCCTGCAAGTAAGTTGTAATTATGTTTGTTTTGTGAAAGAGAAATTAAGGAACATTTCCAAGGTCACACAGTGGAGTGGGAATTTAAACTGCTAAACCTAGGCTTTTCTGTTTTTCCTTTATGTTAGTTTATGGAGGAGCCACGAGCAGCTGTGCTGACTACTACTGTCTGACTCAGTCATATGTCAGTACCTCCACCTCGTCCCCTAATTTTGAAAATTCTGGAATACACTTGAAGTCCTCTCTAACAAGTTAAAACATATACTTAGCTTTATTTTTTAGATGAAGACAGTGGAAATAGTGCTATGATTTAAATATTTGTTAGTGCTATGATTTAAATATTTGTTAGTGTAATTAAGTCTCAGCTGTTGATTGAATGCCACATAAAACGTCCAAAAGGACTTCTGCCCCAGTTTCTACATAAAGGAAAAAAATTGGAATATATGAGGCTGACTAACAAATAACATAAATCAAGTATACCTAAACCTCAGTGGTGAGAGAGAGAATTTTCTCTTCTCATTTACTGCAATCGGAATTCAAATTGCAGATCCTAGTGTGGTCAGCCAGGCTTTGTATGCATACATCAATCAAGGTTTGTTCCCCCCCCCATTATTTGTTTTTATTCTGTATGTTTCACTTGTCTGTTGATAAGGTAGATAAAAGAAGCATCAAACACAAGATTTTCACAATCACAGTCACATTGTGAAAACTATATCATACAATTATCTTCAAGAAACGTGGCTACTGGAACGCAGCTCTACATTTTCAGGCAATTCATTCCAAGCCTCTCCATTACATCTTGACTAACATGGTGATATCTCTTTAATGCGTAAGAATAAGCTCCAGGATAACCTCTCGACTCTGGAATCTCTCAACCATTGACGCTTTATTTTTGTCTCATTTTGCTCTTCCCCTTTTTGGTCAAGAAGGTTTTCTCAATCCCTTGATGCTGAGTCCCAGCTCATTCTAGGATTTCTGTCCCACGTTGCCAGGAAAGTCAGTCAAGTTTTAAAAACATTTTTTCCCCGATTATAAAATTAAAGGGGATTAAGTGGTATGTAATTTTATATCTGGCCTTTTCCCTAACAAAATAGAAGCTTATATCCGGGTTATTAAATAATCCTTTTAAACATTAAGACTCCGTAGCCTTATATTTTATGAATATAATTCAGTGTATTTATTTTTCTATTTTGGGGCATTTAGATTTTTTTTCCTCCACAATATGAAAACAGTGATAAACATTCTGGCGCATAAATCTTTGTCCTCATTTATGATTGTTTCCTTAAGATTAATTCTGAAAAGTAAAAGAAGTAGATCATATAAGAACATTTCTTAATGTACACCTTAAAAGCAATTTTTTTCCATATTTATTTCTTATTTCTTGGACAGTGGAGCTCTTGAGGATTGAAGTTGTCCTTTGTATATTAGCAGATAGGAAGTTGTAGTGCCTTAGTTAATTTCCCTCTGAGCTGCATCTACCTGCTGTGACTATGCTTACCCATACAAAGAGGAGAGAAATGTTAGGAGTTCTCAAAAGGACTAGATGAAAGTAATAAAATTTACCAAATTATTAAAGGTCTTGGCTATTGAAAGCCTAAACATTTATAATATAGATCCCATATGATAATATTTTTTCCATTTAATTAAAAACTTTTATAACGTTTTCTTTCTAGTCTGTAGGGAAGAAATCCTATTATACATTGAGTCATATTTTTATTATAATTATTACAAAATAACGTTGGAACTATATCCATGTTCCAGATCAATCATACCAACTATTTGACTTTGCTGCTAAATGATGCATTCTGTGTAACAAATTTACATTTAGCAGTTTTTTCAACAAAGTTCTTGACTTTTTGCTAAAATATTTTAGAATAGCTTATTTTATGTATACTGTCACATTTGCTTAAAAAATGTCTTGGTTCACTTTTGGGGTTTTAGTCATGAGAATTTTTTTCCATGCCTAGTTGTAACATTAGTATAAAATTGTGTTGTGTCGGTTAGCTATATAAGTTGAGATTCAGATTTTGGAGGGAAGTATTTGGCTATATTTATTTATTAGAGCTGCACATATTAATGGAGCAATTTAGTTGTGGTTCGCTGAACAGTGTTTCTCAGAATTTGTCTCAACTGTGAGTTGAAAGGCATTGTATCTTTGCATGTTTGAAATAAATGAAAAAACAAAAAGACCCTGTTACCTGAACCTTCAAATATCAATTTAAACATTTTTGTTTCATTATCTTGTGTAGTATTTAAATACAGTTTTAGCAAAAGAAAAAGCATTACTTAACTATGGCATTATTATTTTGAAATTATCACAAAGGCAAATACAGTAAGTAATGTTTTTAAATTTTTTCTTCAGTTGACTTTGTAAATGAATAATTTAGATTTCTCTAGGTAAGCTTGCTATTTAAGTGATATCTGAGAAAGGTCTGTTCACTGTAATAACTGTGGTGCTCTTGAAGAATGACCGTATAACTTAGTTTTTTGTGCAAGTGACTAGATGTTCTTTCTCTTTGCACTTGGGTCAACAGAGTTTAGAAAAAGGGATAGGAATGAAGATAGGCAGAATTTGAGTTCTAGTTCTAGGTATGCTACTTATGTATGAAATTTTAGGTGAACCCTTAATCTTCATACCTCAGCTTCATCATTTGTCAAATAGATGATAATACCTACCCTTTCTATCACAAAAGATAATTTTGGGGTTTAGTTAATATTACAGATGTGAAAGTATTTTGAGAATTGTTCAAAATCTTTTTTTTAAAATTTTTTTTTCTCTATTATCATTTTGTTTTTCTGTTATCTTTCTATTTCTTTTTCTAAATCGATGCAAATGTACTAAGAAATGATGAATATGCATCTATGTGATGATATTAAGAATTACTGATTGTATATGTAGAATGGAATGATTTCGTTTAAAATCTTTTAATTAGGGTTTTTAATTTTTATTTTCAGTAACTTGTTTTCAGTTATCTGTTTATATATCTATCTGCTGGGGAATAGAATCAATATCTCTGAAATTCATCCTTATACTTTTCATTCTCTGTGCAGCCTTGACTTTTTCAGTTAACAGCCATTCAGTTTTTCTTTTTTCCATCTAGAAGTCTCAACAGTATTATCTCCTAGTTTGTAACAGGTTTGGAGAAAAAATAGCATTTGTGCATTTTTGTAACTTAGGCATATATACTGTACCCAGGGACAAAACGTTCTTCAAGTAGCTTAATGGTAATTGTGGCATGTATGTTTTATAATTTGCTTGAGCATTTTATAACTCTTCTGAAAGTAAGCGTTCTGATTTCAATTTACATACCTAATGACTATTATCACATTACTATACCATCTTTGCAAATTATGCTAGATCCGTTTCCAGCATTGTGATGTTTAAGTTTTAGTGGGGAACAGAGATAACTCATTGAATCAGTGCACCTAAGAGTCATGGGCCTGGTTTAATTTTTGAGATTAAAAACAATGACAAAAACAGATGCAATAAAATAGTACTTTTGAGAATAAGATGTCAGTGAGCTATGGTCTCATGGAATTATGCTTGGAGGTTTTCCTTTAAATTTCTTTTTATTAGAGCAGTTGTAGGTTTACAGAAAAATCATGCAGAAAGTACAGAGCTTCCATATGCCATGCCTCCAAAGTGTTCCCTATTATTAACTTTCTTGCATTAGTGTGGTACCTTTGTTAGAATTGATGAAACATTCTATTATTAATTATAGTTCATAGTTTGCATTAGGGTTCACTCCTTGTATTGTATAGTTCTATTCTGGTAACATATATACAACCTAAAAGTAATCATTTTGTATTTGGAGGTTTTAACATGCCTTTATTTTGGTTACTTTCTTAGATTTTTGGTGTTATTTGTTTCAGGTCTATTGTTTATGAAGCTTATAGCTGGATTTGGTTTCTCCACTTTGAGAGCATCTATCCTAATAGGTGAGTTTAATCTATTTATGTTTAAATAGATGATTGCTGACATATTTACACTTATTTCAACCATCTTTATTGTTTCTATTTATAATGCCCCCTCCCCTGCCCTTGTGTCTTCTTTTGGATTATTTTCTTTATTCTTTGTTTTCCTCAGTTAGTTCGAAAGTCAGTAATATTTCTTTTGCTTTTGGTGTTAACTAACCGAAGTAATATCTAGGTCTATGAGTTGGGTTTGTGTATGTGTGTGTTTTCTTTTTCTTTGGACAGTAGGTTTATGATCTGGAAAGACGAAATGATTTTTATTTAAAGAACACTAAGCATAACATATCCCTATAAAGTTCATAGTATCAATTTAAGTACCAATTGCTTGGATCTGTTGGTAGGGAGGGGATGGAAGATGCTGGTTGGATCAGATGCTGGCTCTGAAGTTCAGATGTGGACAGGGACACTACTGAACATATAAAGCTGTCTGACATCAGATTCTGGCGGATCTTTGAGAACCATATTTGAGAGGCTCCTGCTGCACAGAATGCCCTTTACTTTCACAACATTGAGCTTATATTTGGGCCTTTACACTTCAGAATTTATCTGGGGTGTTCAGAGGATGGAGGCGGACACCTACACAAAATAAAATTTACAATTAGATAAACACAAATATTCTAGGTACAATATATCTTGATTTTTAAAAACATTTACTAGCTCTCAAGAAAGAGATCTGATTTAGAGCTATGCTCTCAAGATACATACAGATAAGTTTCATTTTCAGTATAAGAAAGTCCTATAAACATCCTAATTGTTTTCATACACAACAAGACACAGAGTTATTATAATAAATAATTATTATATTTGAAATATTTATTAGAAAGTTTAATATACAAATAAAGTGAGCATACTAAAAGTTGGCTTTCTTCAGAGTGGAGTAGGGAGGTTATTTATTTATTTATATTTTTGTTTATTTTTATTTTTTAATGTAATTTTATTGATATCGTGCTGGTTTGGAAGAATGTATGTCCCCTAGAAAAGCCGTGTTTTAATCTAAATTCCATTTTGTAAAGGCAGAATGAATAATCCCTATTTAATACTGTATGTTTGAATCTGTAATTAGATCATCTCCCAGGAGATGTAACCCAATCAAGAGTGGTTGTTAAGTTGGATTGGGGGAAATGTGTCTCCACCCATTTGGGTGGGTCTTGATTTGTTTACTGGAGTCCTATAAAAGAGAACAACAAGAGAGAAAGCTAGGAGATTCTGAGAGAGCAGAATGACATAGCCATGAGAAGCAGAGAGCCCACCAGCCAGCGACCTTTGGAGATGAAGAAGGAAAATGCCTCCCAGGGAGCTTCATGAAACAGAAAGCCAGGATAGAAAGCTAGCAGATGATGCCATGTTCGTCACGTGCCTTTCCAGATGAGAGAGAAACCCTGTGTGCACCATGTGCCTTCTCACTTCAGAGAGAGACCCTGAACTTCATCTGCCTTCTTGAATCAAGATATCTTTCCCTAGATGCCTTTGACTGGACATTTCTATAGACTTGCTTTGATTGGGACATTTTCTTGGTAGCAACTCGTTAAATTCCCCTTTTTGAAAACCATTCCGTTTCTGGTATATTGCATTCCAGCAGCTAGCAAACTAGAACAGATATATTCACACACCATAGCATCCATCAAAAGTATATGATCAGTGGCTCACAATATCATAACATAGTTGTGCAGTCATCACCACAATCAATTTAGAACATTTTCATTACTCCAAAAAAATATATATAAGGGGAAACCCAAAACTTCCCATACTCCTTATCTCCTCCCCTTTTTGACTGCTAGTATTGGTGTGGTGCATTTATTACTGTTGATGAAATAATGCTAAGATAGTACTGTTAACTATAGTACATAACTTGCTATAGATAACATTTTTTCCCAAATATCATTCTTTTGTTAACTCTTTGTATATTTAGCGTACTTGTTCTGGTTCATGAAAATACTTATTTATATTTTAATGTTAATCAGAACATTGCTCATCACAAGGTTCACTGTGTTATACATTCCCATGTTTTAACCTCCCAACTTTCCTTTTGGTGACATACATGGCTCTAAACAATCCCTTTTAACCACAGTCACACACAATTCAGCATTGTTCGTTATTCTTGTCATAATGTGCTGCTGTCACCTCTAACCATTTCCAAACATTTAAGTTCAACCTAGTTAAAAATTATGTACGTATTAAGCAACTGCTTACTGTTCTCTGGCCTCATCTATTTCCTGATTACCTATAGTCTGATTTTATGACTATGAGTTTACACATGATAATTAGTTCATATTAGTGAAATCATATACTATTTGTCCTTTTGTGTCTGACTTATTTCACTCAGCATAATGTTCTTGAGGTTCAGTCTGAGTTTTTTTGTTTGTTTGTTTCCACCACGACCAAGTGTGATTTATTCCAGAGTCTGTGAAAGAGGCTGGTAAATAAAAAAACAGCAGCAGGTATAGACGACGACCTATATCTAGGGAGAGTAGTAAGAAAATTATCCCAAACTTGATCTGGACAGAATATTTCATGAGATATAATTAAAAATATCTTCTGCAAAGAAAATTTTTTTTAACATTTTTTTATAAACTTTTTTTATTGTATAGTATAACATATATACAAAACAAAGAAATAAAAAAGCAATAGTTTTCAAAGCACTCTTTAAAAAGTAGTTACAGGATAAATCCCAGAGTTTGTCATGGGTTACCATACAATCCTCTCATATTTTTCCTTCTGGCTGCTCCAGAATATAGGAGGCTAGAGGGCTTAAATACTTTTTTATCATCACGATCAACTTTTTTTTCCTTCTTTTTTTTGTGGGGTATATATATACATATATATACACACATACATACACAAGAAGCTATAAATTTCAAAGCACAACACCACAATTAGTTGTAGAATATATTTCAGACTTTGACATGGGTTACAGTTTCACAATCTTAGGTTTTTACTTTTAGCTGCTGTAAAATACTGGAGACTAGAAGAGATGTCAATTAATGATTCAGCATTCATATTCAAGTCCTATGTTCTCTGTATAATCCCACCATCACCTTTGATTTTTCCATACCTCTCTTTGGAGTTGTTTGGCTATGGCAATTCTACATTTTTGACAGGAAGGGTCCCTACTAATATGGGATAGAGAGATGGTACTATCTGATGTTCTGGAGCAGCTGGGCTAGGTTTTAGAACTTATATGGACCAGGGACCCATCTGGAGGATGTAGGTTTCTGACAAGTTACTCTAGTGCCTGAAACCTTGTGGAATCTTATAAATTGCCCTAGGTGTTCTTTAGGATTGGCTAGAATGGTCCTGGTTGGGGGTTGGCAAGTTATGATAGGTAGCAAGGTCTACTTGAAGCTTATGTAAGAGCAACCTCTAGAGTAGCCTCTCGACTATATTTGAACTCTCTGCCAGTGATACTTTATTAATTACACTTCTTTTCCCCCCAGTCTATGAGTTTTTTTTTTTTATTATTAATTAACGGAAAAAAGAAATTAACCCAACATTTAGAAATCATACCATTCTACATATCCAATCAGTAATTCTTAACATCATCACATAGATGCATGATCATCGTTTCTTAGTACATTTGCATCAGTTTAGAAGAACTAGCAACACAACAGAAAAAGATATAGAATGTTAATATAGAGAAAAAAATAAAAGTAATAATAATAGTAAAAAAACCTATAGCTCAGATGCAGCTTCATTCAGTGTTTTAACATGATTACTTTACAATTAGGTATTATTGTGCTGTCCATTTTTGAGTTTTTGTATCTAGTCCTGTTGCACAGTCTGTATCCCTTCAGCTCCAATTACCCATTATCTTACCCTGTTTCTAACTCCTGCTGGACTCTGTTACCAATGACATATTCCAAGTTTATTCTCGAATGTCGGTTCACATCAGTGGGACCATACAGTATTTGTCCTTTAGTTTTTGGCTAGACTCACTCAGCATAATGTTCTCTAGGTCCATCCATGTTATTACATGCTTCATAAGTTTATCCTGTCTTAGAGCTGCATAATATTCCATCGTATGTATATACCACAGTTTGTTTAGCCACTCTTCTGTTTATGGACATTTTCGTTGTTTCCATCTCTTTGCAATTGTAAATAACGCTGCTATAAACATTGGTGTGCAAATGTCCGTTTGTGTCTTTGCCCTTAAGTCCTTTGAGTAGATACCCAGCAATGGTATTGCTGGGTCGTATGGCAATTCTATTTTCAGCTTTTTGAGGAACCGCCAACTGCCTTCCACAGTGGTTGTACCATTTGACATTCCCACCAACAGTGGATAAGTGTGCCTCTTTCTCCGCATCCTCTCCAGCACTTGTCATTTTCTGTTTTGTTGATAATGGCCATTCTGGTGGGTGTGAGATGATATCTCATTGTGGTTTTGATTTGCATTTCTCTAATGGCCAGGGACATTGAGCATCTCTTCATGTGCCTTTTGGCCATTTGTATTTCCTGTTCTGAGAATTGTCTGTTCAAGTCTTTTTCCCATTTTGTAATTGGGTTGGCTGTCTTTTTGTTGTTGAGTTGAACAATCTCTTTATAAATTCTGGATACTAGACCTTTATCTGATATGTCATTTCCAAATATTATCTCCCATTGTGAAGGCTGTCTTTCTACTTTCTTGATGAAGTTCTTTGATGCACAAAAGTGTTTAATTTTGAGGAGCTCCCATTTATTTATTTCCTTCTTCAGTGCTCTTGCTTTAGGTTTAAGGTCCATAAAACCACCTCCAATTGTAAGTTTCATAAGATATCTCCCTACATTTTCCTCTAACTGTTTTATGGTCTTAGACCTAATGTTTAGATCTTTGATCCATTTTGAGTTAACTTTTGTATAGGGTGTGAGAGGTGGGTCTTCTTTCATTCTTTTGCATATGGATATCCAGTTCTCTAGGCACCATTTATTGAAGAGACTGTTCTGTCCCAGGTGAGTTGGCTTGACTGCCTTATCAAAGATCAAATGTCCATAGATGAGAGGGTCTATATCTGAGCACTCTATTCGATTCCATTGGTCGATATATCTATCTTTATGCCAATACCATGCTGTTTTGACCACTGTGGCTTCATAATATGCCTTAAAGTCAGGCAGCGCGAGACCTCCAGCTTCGTTTTTTTCCCTCAAGATGTTTTTAGCAATTCGGGGCACCCTGCCCTTCCAGATAAATTTGCTTATTGGTTATTCTATTTCTGAAAAATAAGTTGTTTAGATTTTGATTGGTATTGCATTGAATCTGTAAATCAATTTAGGTAGGATTGACATCTTAACTATATTTAGTCTTCCAATCCATGAACACGGTATGCCCTTCCATCTATTTAGGTCTTCTGTGATTTCTTTTAACAGTTTTTTGTAGTTTTCTTTATATAGGTTTTTTGTCTCTTTAGTTAAATTTATTCCTAGGTATTTCATTCTTTTAGTTGCAATTGTAAATGGGATTCGTTTCTTGATTTCCCCCTCAGCTTGTTCATTACTAGTGTATAGAAATGCTACAGATTTTTGAATGTTGATCTTGTAACCTGCTACTTTGCTGTACTCATTTATTAGCTCTAGTAGTTTTGTTGTGGATTTTTCCGGGTTTTCGACGTATAGTATCATATCGTCTGCAAACAGTGATAGTTTTACTTCTTCCTTTCCAATTTTGATGCCTTGTACTTCTTTTTCTTGTCTAATTGCTCTGGTTAGAACCTCCAATACAATGTTGAATAATAGTGGTGATAGTGGACATCCTTGTCTTGTTCCTGATCTTGGGGGGAAAGTTTTCAATTTTTCCCCATTGAGGATGATATTAGCTGTGGGTTTTTCATATATTCCCTCTATCATTTTAAGGAAGTTCCCTTGTATTCCTATCTTTTGAAGTGTTTTCAACAGGAAAGGATGGTGAATCTTGTCAAATGCCTTCTCTGCATCAATTGAGATGATCATGTGATTTTTCTGCTTTGATTTGTTGATATGGTGTATTGCATTAATTGATTTTCTTATGTTGAACCATCCTTGCATACCTGGGATGAATCCTACTTGGTCATGATGTATAATTCTTTTAATGTGTTGTTGGATACGATTTGCTAGAATTTTATTGAGGATTTTTGCATCTATATTCATTAGAGAGATTGGTCTGTAGTTTTCTTTTGTTGTAATATCTTTGCCTGGTTTTGGTATGAGGGTGATGTTGGCATCATAGAATGTATTAGGTAGTTTTCCCTCCACTTTCGATTTTTTTGAAGAGTTTGAGGAGAGTTGGTACTAATTCTTTCTGGAATGTTTGATAGAATTCACATGTGAAGCCGTCTGGTCCTGGACTTTTCTTTAGGAAGCTTTTGAATGACTAATTCAATTTCTTTACTTGTGATTGGTTTGTTGAAGTCATCTATTTCTTCTTGAGTCAAAGTTGGTTGTTCATGTCTTTCCAGGAACCCGTCCATTTCATCTAAATTGTTGTATTTATTAGCATAAAGTTGTTCATAGTATCCTGTTATTGCCTCCTTTATTTCTGTGAGGTCAGTGGTTATGTCTCCTCTTCCATTTCTGATCTTATTTATTTGCATCCTCTCTCTTCTTCTTTTTGTCATTCTTGCTAAGGCCCCATCAATCTTATTGATTTTCTCATAGAACCAACTTCTAGTCTTATTGATTTCCTCTATTGTTTTCATGTTTTCAATTTCATTTATTTCTGCTCTAATCTTTGTTATTTCTTTCCTTTTGCTTGCTTTGGGATTAGTTTGCTGTTCTTTCTCCAGTTCTTCCAAGTGGACAGTTAATTCCTGCATTTTTTCCTTTTCTTCTTTTCTGATGTAGGCATTTAGGGCAATAAATTTCCCTCTTAGCACTGCCTTTGCTGTGTCCCATAAGTTTTGATAATGTTGTGTTTTCATTTTCATTCGCCTCGAGGTATTTACTAATTTCTCTTGCAATTTCTTCTTTGACCCACTTGTTGTTTAAGGGTGTGTTGTTGAGCCTCCACGTATTTGTGAATTTTCTGGCACTCCGCCTATTATTGATTTCCAACTTCATTCCTTTATGATCCGAGAAAGTGTTGTGTATGATTTCAATCTTTTTAAATTTGTTAAGACTTGCTTTGTGACCCAGCATATGGTCTATCTTTGAGAATGATCCATGAGCACTTGAGAAAAAGGTGTATCCTGCTGTTGTGGGATGTAATGTCCTACAAATGTCTGTTAAGTCTAGCTCATTTATAGTAATATTCAGATTCTCTACTTCTTTATTGATCCTCTGTCTAGATGTTCTGTCCATTGATGAGAGTGGTGATTTGAAGTCTCCAACTATTATGGTATATGTGTCTATTTCCCTTTTCAGTGTTTGCAGTGTATTCCTCACGTATTTGGGGGCATTCTGGTTCGGTGTGTAAATATTTATGATTGTTATGTCTTCTTGTTTAATTGTTCCTTTTATTAGTATATAGTGTCCTTCTTTGTCTCTTTTAACTGTTTTACATTTGAGGTCTAATTTGTTGGATATTAGTATAGCCACTCCTGCTCTTTTCTGGTTGTTATTTGCATGAAATATCTTTTCCCAACCTTTCACTTTCAACGTATGTTTATCTTTGGGTCTAAGATGTGTTTCCTGTAGACAGCATCTAGAAGGATCCTGTTTTTTAATCCATTCTGCCAGTCTATGTCTTTTGATTGGGGAATTCAGTCCATTGACATTTAGCGTTGTTACTGTTTGGATAATATTTTCCTGTACCGTTTTGCCTTTTGTATTTTATATGTCATATCTAATTTTCCTTTTTTCTACACTCTCTCCACACCTCTCTCTTCTGTCTTTTCGTATTTGACTCTAGTGCTTCCTTTAGTATTTCTTGCAGAGCTGGTCTCTTGGTCACAAATTCTCTCAGCGACTTTTTGTCTGAGAATGTTTTAATTTCTCCCTCATTTTTGAAGGACAATTTTGCTGGATATAGGAGTCTTGGTTGGCAGTCTTTCTCTTTTAGTAATTTAAATATATCATCCCACTGTCTTCTCGCCTCCATGGTTTCTGCTGAGAAATCTACACATAGTCTTATTGGGTTTCCCTTTTATATGATGGATTGTTTTTCTCTTGCTGCTTTCACGATCCTCTTTCTCTTTGACCTCTGACATTCTAACTAGTAAGTGTCTTGGAGAATGCCTATTTGGGTCTAATCTCTTTGGGGTGCTTGCAGTTCTTGGATCTGTAATTTTAGGTCTTTCATAAGAGTTGGGAAATTTTCAGTGATAATTTCTTCCATTAGTTTTTCTCCTCCTTTTCCCTTCTCTTCTCCTTCTGGGACACCCACAACACGTATATTTGTGTGGTTCATATTGTCCTTGAGTTCCCTGATACCCTGTTCAAATTTTTCCATTCTTTTCCGGATAGTTTCTGTTTCTTTTTGGAATTCAGATGTTCCATCCTCCAAATCACTAATTCTATCTTCTGTCTCTTTAAATCTATCATTGTAGGTATCCATTGTTTTTTCCATCTTTTCTACTTTATGCTTCACTTCCATAAGTTCTGTGATTTGTTTTTTCAGTTTTTCTATTTCTTCTTTTTGTTCATCCCATGTCTTCTTCATGTCCTCCCTCAATTTATCGATTTCGTTTTTGAAGAGGTTTTCCATTTCTGTTCGTATATTCAGCATTAGTTGTTTGAGCTCCTGTATCTCATTTGAACTATTGGTTTGTTCCTTTGACTGGGCCATATTTTCAATTTTCTGAGCCTGGTCCGTTATCTTCTGCTGGCGTCTGGACATTTAGTCAGATTTCCCTGGGTGTTGGACCCAACCGGTTGAAAGATTTTTCTGTGAAATCTCTGGGTTCTGTTTTTCTTATCCTCCCCAGTAGGTGGCGCTGGTGGCACATGTTTGTCTGTGGATCCCACCAGTAAAAGGCACTGTGGGTCCTTTAACTTTGGAAAACTCTCGCCATGGGGGAGGTTCTCCAGCCGAAGCGGCTTGGAAGAGTGCCAGCCGGCCCGGGGGTCCGAACGCGGGGAGGGTCGCCGGCCGCCTCGGCCCGGGGCACCAAGCGTGGCGGTAGGGCGCCAGCCGCCGTGGCCTGGGAAAGTGCACCGTTCCCAGCCGGACCGGGGAGTCACGTGTTTGGAAGGGACCCCCCCCGGTCACCATTCTCCGCGTCCTGGGGATTTCCGATCCAATTCTCTCAGTTGGTCCGAGGGACCCTGCGTGGTAGGGGCGCCAGCAGCCGCGGCTTGAGGGGGCCGCCTGCCCAATTCTGCCAGCTGGCCCGGGAAGGAGGAGAGGAGGGACTCCGGCCGCTTGCCGCCCCGCCCGGGGAAGCCCGCGCCCCTCGGTGATCTCACCGGAGCGGGTTCTCCCAGCCAGTCAGCTGTTCCAGGATGGGGTACGCTGTCTTTTTGATCTCTGTCGTGGCTCCAGGAGCTGTTCTGTATCGTTTCCACTCCCCTAGTAGCTGTTCTGGAGGAGGAAAGGTGAGGATGGCAAGTCTGTTGAGGACGGTGGCGGAGGAGCCGGTGAGGGCGGAAGAGGGCACGGTGGTGGTTGGAGAGCCGCTGGGGCAGAAGGAGAAAGGGCAGTCTATGAGTTTTGACAAACACATATAGTCATGTAACTAACACTGCCACAGTAAAATTAAAGAACAATTCTATCACCCCCAAAATTTCCTTGTGCCCTGTTGTAGCCAATCTCTCTCATTCTCTCACTCAGCCCTTGGCCTGTACTGGACTGTTTTCTGTTTCTAGTGTTTCCTTCTCATATAAATGGAATTAAACAGTCTTTGTCTGGTTTCTTCTACATAGCATACTTTATTTAGTATGCTAAATAAAGTGGTTGTTAAACTGAATTAGGTAGAGGTGTGTTTCCCCCCATTTGGATGGGTCTTTAATTAGTTTCTGAAGTTCTATGAAAGAGGAAACATTTTGGAGAATGAGAGATTCGGAGAGAGCAGAGCAGAACTACACAGCCACAAGAAGCAGAGTCCACCAGACAATGACCTTTGGAGATGAAGAAGGAAAATGCCTCCCGGGCAGCTTCATGAAACAGGAAGCCAGGAGAAGAAGCTAGCAGATGATGCCGTGTTCGTCAGAAAACAGTCCAGTACAGGCCAAGGGCTGAGAGTAATGAGAGAGATTGGCTACAAAAGGGTACAAGGAAATTTTGGGGGTGATAGAATTGTTCTTTAATTTTATCCATGTTATTGTGAGTGTCTATATTTTTTCCTTTTTATTACTAGTTCCATTATGTGGATATATCACAATTTATCTGTTCACCAGTTGACGAATATTTGGGTTGTTACCATTTTTTTATAATTTTGAATAAAGCTGCCAAAAACATTTAGAATCAGGCTTTTTTTTTTTTTTAACATGGGCAGGCACCGGGAATCGAACTCGGGTCCTCTGGCATGGCAGGCAAGCATTCTTGCCTGCTGAGCCACCGTGAATGCCCGAAACAGATTTTTAATGAGTTTAAATATTAAGTTCTTTTCAGTAAATATCTGCTGAATCATGTGAATGCAGATTTCCTTTCTAAGAAAACTAAACCATTTTCCAAAGTGACTGTACTTTTTTTTTGGCACCCTGATCTTATTTTTATTTGAGAAAATGTATATCTACATGCAGGTATACATTAAATATTTGATTATAAGGATTTATGTTTTATATGTTTCAATATTTTCTAATTATTTGCACTGGACATGTTATTCTTTATGTTGAAAGATAAGCAGATATTGCAAGTCTTAATATTTATATTTATGCATAGAAAAAATCTGAAAAGCTATATATCATAATGGTAAGAGTAGTTATTTCTTAGCTTTAAGGTTTTTTTGCTTTTATTTGTGTACCTAAATTTCTTCCAGTAAGCACATATTAATTTTGTAGTCAGAAACAAAATAAACAGAAGTTATTTGAAATGTAAATTGCAGATTTTAACAAACATGGTGCCTGCAGATAATTGGGTCCAGTAAAATGTATGCTTCTAATTTGAGTTGCTCAGTCCATTATAACTTAGACAGTGATTTAATGACCTCTTGTTAATGTACAGTTAAATAATGATAACTTGTCTTTCAAATATTCTTCAATCTCATTATGCCTCTCCAGCCTAGCTGAAGAAACATTTCTTATTTTAATATGAAAATGGATGCCATCTAGTGCATCCTCAAATTTTTTCTTCTCTCCTCAGAAATCCTATGCAAGTTAACTTTTCTCTCTTAGCTTCAGTCTGCTCTCAAGAATGATTTATGTATTTTAAAAAATTCTTTGAAAATGTATTCAAGAATTTCAATTTTTGTTTTTTTACCTCGTGCTCTTCCTACCAAAATTAAGGAGGTAATTGTCCTAGCTTGCTAGCTGCTGGAATGCAATATACCAGAAACGGAATGGCTTTTTAAAAAGGGAAATTTAATAGGCTGCTAGTTTACATTCTAAGACTGAGAAATTGTCCCAGTTAAAGCAAGTCTATAGAAATGTCCAATCTAAGGTATCCAGGTAAAGATATCTTGATTCAAGAAGACCGATGAAGTTCAGGGTTTCTTAAGTAGAAGGGCACATGGTGAACACAGTCAGAGTTGCTCTCTCATCTGGAAAGACACATGGTGAACACAGTCAGGGTTCCTCTCTCATCTGGAAGGGCTTATGACGAACACGGCATCATCTGCTAGCATCTTCTCCTGGCTTCCTGTTTCATGAAGCTGCCCAAGAGGCATTTTCCTTCTTCTCCAAAGGTCGTTGGCTGGTGGACTCTGCTCCTTGTGGGTGTGTCTTCTGCTCTGCTCTCTCCAAGTCTCTCATTCTCCAAAATGTTTCCTCTTTCATAGGACTTCAGAAACTAATTAAGACCCACCTAAATGGGTAGAGACACACCTCTACCTAATCCAGCTTAACAACTGCTCTTGATTGAATCACATCTCCAGGGAGATGATCTAATTACAGTTTCAAATATACAATACTGAATAGGAATTAAAAGAAGCGGCTTTTACAAAATGGGATTAGGATTAAAACATGGCTTTTCTAGGGTACATACATCATTTCAAACCAGCACAGTAATCCAAGAAGGAAATAAAAAGTGTGATACATTAAACTATGTACCCCAATTTAGACATGTTCTTACTCTTAATTCACATTCCTATGGGTGTGAACCCATTGTATAGAACCTCCTTAAGGATTTATTTTTCATTAAGGTGTTAATCCAACTGAATGAGGTTGTATCTTAATCCTGAGTACTGGAGTCCTTATAAGAATTCTGCTTATAAACAGAAAAAATTGAGACACAGAGATAGAAAGCCAGGGGGAGGAACTGGAAGCAGGGAGCCAGTGGGACCTGAAAAATGAGAGCAAGCTGCTGGGACCAGGCCTGAGGCATTGCTGTCTGTCTGTCTTCTGTCCACCCTTGATGCTTCTTTGCGTTTCCTAGTTCTTCCTGAAGACTGACTACCAGCCATCCTGGACTCCTCTATCATATGGCAAGGCACCTGGTCTCTTCCTTCTCTTAACTGTACCATTTTGCATTCCCACCAGCAGTGTATCCCAGTACTTGGTATTGTCAGGTATTCATTTATTTATTTTTTGGGGATGCATGGTCTGGGAATTGAACCCATGCTTCCTGCATGAAAGGTGAGCATTCTACCACTGAACTACCTGTGCATCCTTTTTTTTGTTTTCCAGTTATTTTTTATTTTAGTTGTTCTAATAAGTATCTAGTGGTATTTACCTCTTTGGTGAAGTTTATCTTCTTTGCTGAAGTGTGTATTTAAAACTTTTGCTAATTTTTAAATTGGGTTGTCTTCTTACTGAAATTTTAGAATTCTTCATGTATGCTAGATATAAGTCTTGTCAGTTATATGTTTCTCCTGGTCTCTCCAGTTTATCGCTTTCTTTTCTTTTGTGGATCTTGTTTTTGGTGTCATAGCTAAGAAAACTTTTAGGAAACTAAAGTCACTAAGATTTTTCTTTATTTTATTTTAAATGTTTTATAGTTTTCATTTTTACATTTAGATGTATTCTAGTTCCTTTGCCTTTACAAGCTTCAGAATCATTTTATCATTTGCTACAAGAAAATATTTCTGGGGCTTTTAAGTGGAATTGTACTGATCTATAGGTGGGTTTGGGAAAAAGTAACATCTTAACAATTAACGTCTTTCAGTCAATGAGCATAATGTGTCTCTTTGTTTCAGTTGAACTTGATTTCTTTCATCAGTAACTTGTAGATTTCAGCATACACATGCTGTACTTATTGTGTTGGGTGAAAGTGTTTTTTTATGTTATTGTGAGCTGTATTATGTTGTTCATTTCAATTTCCAGTTTTCATTGCTAGTATGTAAAATTAAAATAGATTAAAAAATTTTTTTAAACATAGCAATATACAAACATGAATATTCTTACCATATGGTCATTCCATTCTTGGTATATAATCAATAACTCACAATATCATCACATAGTGCATATTCATCATCATGATCATTTCTTAGATCATTTGCAGCAATTCAGAAAAAAATGAAAAGAAAAAAATTCATATATACCATACCCCTTACCCCTTCCTTTCATTGATCACTAGCATTTCAATCTACTAAATTTATTTTAACATTTGTTCCCCCTATTATTTATTCATTTTTAATCCATATGTTCTGCTCATCTGTCCATAAGGTACATAAAAGGAGCATCAGACACAAGGTTTTCACAATCACACAGTCACATTATGAAAGCTATATCATTATACAATCATCTTCAAGAAACATGGCTACTGGAACACAGCTCTACATTTTCAGGCAGTTCCCTTCAGCCTCTCCATTACCTCTTGACTAACAAGGTGATATCTATTTAATCCGTAAGAATAACCTCCAGGATAACCTCTGGACTCTGGAATCTCTTAGCCATTGACACTTTATTTTGTCTCATTTCGCTCTTCCCCCTTTTGTTTGAGAAGATTTTCTCAGTCACTTGATGCTGAGTTTCAGTTCATTCTAGGATTTCTGTCTCACATTGCCAGAAAGGTTTTCACCCCTGGGAGTCATGTCCCACATAGAGAAGGAGAGGGCAGTGAGTTTGCTTGTTGTGTTAGCTGGAAGAGAGAGAGAGAGAGGCTACATCTAAGCAACAAAAGAGGTTCTCTGGAGATGACTCTTAGACCTAATTTTAAATAGGCTTAGCCTATCCTTTGTGGGGTTAAGTTTCTTAGGAACAAACTTCATGAGAAGTTTGTTGAATGGGGGCTCGGCCTATTGTTTTGGTTGTCCCCACTGCTTGTGAGAATATCAAGAATTCTCCAAATGGGAAAGTTGAACTTTCCCCCTTTCTCACCATTCCCCCAAGGGGATTTTGCAAATACTTTAAAATAGATTTTTGTACTCTGCATACACAATATATGCTGCATCTTGCTAATTCAGTTATTAGGTGTGATAGCATTTGTGTAGGTTCCTTGGCATATTCTTCCTATATTATTCATGTATTTGCAAATAGAGATGTGTGCCAGTTTGAAAGGATGTATGTGCCCTAGAAAAGCCACGTTTTAATCCTAACCCCATTTTGTAAAGGCAGCCATTTCTTCTAATCCCTATTCAGTACTGTATATTTGAAACTTTAATTATATCATCTCCTTGGAGATGAGACTCAATCAAGAGTGGTTGTTAAACTAGATTAGGTGGAGACGTGTCTCCACCCATTCTAGGTTGATCTTGATTACTCAACTCCTATAAACAGAGGAGACATTTTGGAGAAAAAACAAGATTCAGAGAGTAGAGAATGCTGCTGCACCACGAAGCAGAGAGTCCACCAGCCAGCACTTTGGAGACGAAAAAGGAAAATGCCTATTGGGGAGCTTCATGAAACAGGAAGCCAGGAGAGAAAGCTAGCCGTGTTCGCCATGTGTCTTTCCAGATGAGAGAGAAACTCTGACCATGTTTGCCATGTGCCTTTCCACTTGAGAGAGAAACCCTGAACTTCAATGGCCTTCTTGAATCAAGGTATCTTTCCTTGGACGCCTTAGATTGGACATTTCTATAAACTTGTTTTAATTGGGACATTTTTTCAGCCTTAGAACTTAAACTAATAATTTATTAAATTCCCCCTTTTAAAAGCCATTCCATTTCTAGTATATTGCATTCTGGCAGCTAGCAAACCAGAACAGATTTTGGTAACAGGAGTGGGGTGCTGCTGTAGTTTGCAAATATCAAACATAGTTGGAACAATTTCTTAAATGGATAAGGGAAAGATTTTGGAGGAGTTGTGAAGAGCTTGATAGGGAAGACCTAGAATGCTTTGAAGAGACTGTTGGCAGAAATGTGGACTCTAAACATACTATTGATAAGGCCTTACACAGAAATGAGGCACATGTTATTGGAAAACTGGAAGGAAGGCGAACCTTGTTTTTAAAAGGAGATAATCTGGCAAAACTGACCAGTGCCTTTGGCTGGAAGGCAAAGTTTAAAAGCCATGAACTTGGATATTTAGCAGAAGAGATCTCCAAATTAAATGTGGAATGTGCAGCCTGGTTTCTCCTCACAGCTTATAGTGAACTACAGGAAAGAGATAAGCTGAGAACTGAACTCTTGGGTACTAAGAAAGCAGAAATTGATATTCTGGAAAATTCTGGGCTTCCGGGTGGGGAGACCCCAAAGAATGGTGCCCCATGTGAGGATTTGGCCAAATGTGGAACCAGTCAGCTCTTCCAGAGAAAGCCAGGATTGGACATGGAGCTATCCAGGAAGGATTTGTGATAACTCCCTATGTCTGATGGGCATGATCCAAGGCTATTGCATAGGAAGGCAATGAGGGTGCTGTGGAACCTGTATAAACAGAGCTGCTGCCAGTCTGGACTGGGGGGTTCAGAGAAGGGACATGTTGGAGGAAAAATAACTTCAGACGCAAAACCATGGAGGCTGGGGTCTGAAGTCAAGAAGCCTTGGGCCAGGAGACTGGACCCACCCAAACCTATGGAGAGGGTGAGTTGCCCCAGAGGCAGAGGATGGGCCTCTTACCTCATTGTAGTGAAAGAGTCATGCTGCTTCATTCCTTGGGGTAAGGGAAGAGCCTGGCTGCCACCACATAGAGGGATTGCGCGTGTGCCCTGGAGATGGCAGAGAGCCTGGGTGCAGCCCCAATGCTTACAGGATGGAGCCGAGAAAAGGTGGGCTGTCCAATGTCCCCAAGGTTGCGTTCGGAGAGAGGCAGACCTGTACGTAGTCCTTTGGAAAGGGTAGGACTGCTGCTTTCTAAAGCCCTGAGGATAAATGACTCTCCAACTTTGAAATCTAATGGGAGTTTACCCTGCAAGCTTTTGAGAGTGCTTGTGTTCAGTGACCCCTGTGTTCCTTCCTCCCTATGGAAATGGGTATATGTATCCTATGACTGTCCTTCCTTTGTATGTTGGCAGCAAATAACTTGTTCTGAATTTCACAGGTCCAGAGCCAGAGGATAATTTTACCTTAGAACAGAATATGCCTGTAACTAACTTTGATAGGAGTTTTTACTGTTTCTGACTTTGCATTTCATTTGTATTGCTACTGAAATGGTTTAAGGATTTCTGATATTGTGATGGAATTAATGTATTTTGTATATGTAAAAAGCATGTTTTTTTTTAGGATCCAGAAGGTGAAATGTGCCGGTTTGAAAGGATGTATGTACCCTAGTAAAGCCATGTTTTAATCCTAATCCCATTTTGCAAAGACAGCCATTTCTTTTAATCCCTATTCAATACTGTATGTTTGAATCTGTAATTACATCATCTCCCTGGAGATGTTACTCAATCAAGAACGGTTGTTAAACTGGATTAGGTGGAGACATATCTCCACCCATTCAGGTGGATCTTGATTAGTTTACTGGAATCCTATAAAAGACGAAACATTTTGGAGAAAGCGGGAGATTCTGAGAGAGCAGAGAATGACATAGCCATGAGAAGCAGAGAATCCATCAGCCAGCGACCTTTGGAGATGAAGAAGGAAAACGCCTCATGAAACAGAAGCCAGAAGAGAAAGCTGGCAGATGATCCCATGTTTGCCACATGCCTTTCCAGATGAGAGACAAACCCTGACTGCGTTCCCCATGTGCCTTTCCAGTTGGGAGAGAAGCCCTGAACTTCATTGGCCTTCTTGAACCAAGGTCATCCCTAGATGCCTTAGATTGGACATTTCTATAGACATGTTTTAATTGGGACATTTTCTCGGCATTAGAACTTTAAACTTGCAAGTTATTAAATTCCCCTTTTAAGAAGCCATTCCGTTTCTGGTATATTTCTGGCAGCTAGCAAACTAGGACAAGGTGATTTAGTTTTTTTCTTCTTAATAATTTTAATGACTTTTTTTTTCCCTTTTTCTTGACTTTATTGCACTGGCAATGTTGAATAGAAATGATGAGAGTAATATCCTTGCGTTATTACTGATCTTAGGAGGAAAGCATTTATCATTTATACCTTCAATTTTTAAACATACATACACTTGCAGTATTTTGTTCATTGCTAATAGCAGGAATGAAAAATTCAGTAGAACAGATGGAAGACAAAGATAAAAAATTTTGCCCAAAGGTAAAACATCAGTACAAAGAATTCAAGGGAACATAGGAGATCAAAGAAAATCCAAAGTTTTTAAATATATATCATTAAAACTTTTGAACTTTAAAGAACTGTTTTGAAAATAGCAATCCCCTGTCCTCCTTCTCCTTTGTTCCCTTTCTCCAGAAGTAACCACTTCCAACTTCTTACTTTTTTTTTTCGTTGTTTAATGTTTACTTTTTAATTTCTCTTTGTTCTGGTTATTTTCCAATGCATGAATTCTCTCTTAATTTGTCCTTTTTAAAAATCATTAACTAAAGTTCAAACACTATTTATATTTCCTTAGTTTTTACCCAGTGTCCTTTTTTAAATTAGATTTTTAATTTAAAAAAAATATATAACAACAGACACATTTTTTCATGATCATTCCGTTCTACATATATAATCAGTAATTCACAATATCATCACATAGTTGCATATTCCTCATCATGATCATTTCTTAGAACATTTGCATCAATTCAGAAAAAGAAATAAAAAGACGATAGAAAAAATTTCATACATACCATATCCCTTATCCCTCCCTTTCATTGATCATTAGCATTTCAATCTACTAGATTTATTTTAACATTTGTTCTCCCGTTTATGTTCATGCCATATGTTTTACTCGTCTATTGATAAGGTAGATAAAAGGAGCATCAGACACAAGCTTTTCACAATTACACAGTCACATTGTGAAAGCTATATCACTTCTACAATCATCTTCAAGAAACGTGGGTATTGGAACACAGTTCTACATTTTCAGGCAGTTCCCTCCAGCCTCTCCATTACGTCTTGACTAACTTGGTGATATCTGTTTAATGCATAAGAATAACCTCCAGGATAACTTCTCGACTCTGTTTGGAATTTCTCAACCATTGACACTTTATTTTGTCTCATTTCACTCTTTTTTTTTTCCAATTTTTAAATTAATTTTTAAATTTAAAAAAATATAAGAACAAACAAACGCAAACATTCTTTTTTTCGCATAACTAGCATTTTAATTTTTTAAAATTTATTAAAAATAATTTTAACAAACAAAAACATTAACATATGATCATTCTGTTCTACATATATAATCAGTAATTCATATCATCACATAGTTGCATATTCGTCATGATCATTTCTTAGAACATTTTCATCATTCAGAAAAAGAAAAAGACAACAGAAACAAATTCATACATATCATACCTCTTACCCCTCCCTTTCATTGATCATTAGCATTTCAATCTAAATTTATTTTAACATTTGTTTCCCCTATTTATTTGTATTCCATATGTTTTGCTCATCTGTTGATAAGGTAGATAAAAGGAGCATCAGACACAGGGTTTTCACAGTCACACAGTCACATTGTGAAAGCTGTATCATTATACAATCATTTTCAAGAAACATGGCTACTGGAACACAGCTCTACATTTTCAGGCAGTTCCCTCCAGCCTCTCCATTACATCTTTTTATTATTATTATTATTATATATATTTATTTATTTTTAACATATGATCATTCCGTTCTACATATATAATCAGTAATTCACAATATCATCACATAGTTGCATATTCATCATCACAATCATTTCTTAGAACATTTGCATCAATTCAGAAAAAGAAATAAAACGAAAATGGAAAAAAATGAAGTAAAAAATTATACATACCATACCCCTTACCTTTCCCTTTCATTGATCACTAGCATTTCAATCTAAATTTATTTTAACATTTGTTCCCCCTATTATTTATTTTTATTCCATATGTTCTACTCATCTGTTGGCAAAGTAGATAAAAAGCATCAGACACAAGCTTTTCACAATCACACAGTCACATTGTGAAAGCTATATCATTATACAATCATCTTCAAGAAACATGGCTACTGGAACACAGCTCTACATTTTCAGGCAGTTCCCTTCAGCCTCCCCATTACATCTTGACTAACAAGGTGATATCTATTTAATGTGTAAGAATAACCTCCAGGATAACCTCTCTACTCTGTTTGCAATCTCTCAGCCATTGACACTTTATTTTGTCTCATTTCACTCTTCCCTCTTTTGGTTGAGAAGGTTTTCTCAGTCACTTGGTGCTGAGTCCCAGCTCATTCTAGGATTTCTGTCCCACATTGCCAGGAAGGTTTTCACCCCTGGGAGTCATGTCCCATGTAGACAGGGGGGAGGGCAGTGAGTTTGCTTGCTGTGTTGGCTGGAGAGAGAGGCCACATCTGTGCAACAAAAGAGGTTCTCTTGGGGGTGACTCTTAGGCCTAATTTTTTTAAAGTAGGCTTGACCTATCCTTTGTGGGGTTAAATTTCATATGAACAAACCCCAAGTTGGGGCCTCAGCCTATTGCTTTGGTTGTCCCCACTGCTTGTGAGAATATCAAGAATTCTCCACTTGGGAAGATGAATTTTCCCTGTTTCTCACCATTTCCCCCAAGGGGACTTTGCAAATACTTTTTTAATCACTGTTAAAATCACTCTGGGATTTATTGGGACATCACTCTGGACAAATATATAAAATCTTAGTGCCCTATTCAAGGTTCCATGTACTTATGGTGTTCAATTAAGCTGTCCGCATAAGTTATATTAGGAACTACACTAGTGAAAATATAAATTTTGTACTAAATAAACATTTTTGCTTTAGTTTCACACGTAAGTTAAAATTTAAAATATTATCACCTATTTTCAAACCCTGCAGTAACATTCCTTTGTTCTTCCTCATTTTTAAAACATTTTTAAATTTGTACATTTAGTCACTATCATTATACACTCTAGGCATTCCTAAGTTATACCATCTTAGTCTTTATCATCTATCTTTCTTTCTGATTTCATTTGTTCCCCCAGCCCTCCTCCCTCTATCATTTTCACATTCAGTTTCATTCAGTGTTTTAACATAATTGTATTACAATTAGGTAGTATTGTGCTATCTATTTCTGAGTTTTTACAATCAGTCCTGTTGCACAATCTGTATCTCTTCAGCTCCAATTACCCAATATCTTACCCTATTTCTATCTCCTGATGATCTCTGTTACCAATGAAATACTCCAAGTTTATTCACTAATGTCGGTTCATATCAGTGAGACCATACAGTATATGTCCTTTTGTTTCTGGCTGATCTCACTCAGCATAATGTCCTCAGGTCCATCCATTTGTTACATACTTCATAACTTTATTCTGTCTTACAGCTGCATAATATTCCGTCGTACATATATACCACAGTTTGTTTAGGCACTCATCTATTGATGGACATTTTGGCTGTTTACATCTCTTCTCAATTGTAAATAAAGCTGCTATAAACATTGCTGTGCAAATGTCCATTTGTGTCCTTGCCCTCATGTCCTATGAGTAGATACCTAGCAATGGTATTGCTGGGTCATATGGCAATTCTATACTTAGCTTCCTGAGGACCGCCAGACTGCCTTCCATAGTGGTTGTACCATTTGACATTCCCACCAACAGTGGATAAGTGTGCCTCTTTTCTCCACAAAATCTCCAGCACTTGTCATTTTCTGTTTTGTTGATAATGGCCATTTTGGTGGGTGTGAGGTGGTATCTCATTGTGATTTTGGTTTGCATTTCCCTAATAGCCTGGGAAGTTGAGCATCTTTTCATGTGCCTTTTGGCCATTTGCATTTCCTCTTCTGAGAAGTGTCTGTTTGAGTCTTTTGCCCATTTTGTAATTGGGTTGTCTGTCTTTTTGTTGTTGAGTTGAACAATCTCTTTATATATTCTGGATAGTAGACCTTTATCTGATATATCATTTCCAAATATTGTCTCCCATTGTGTAGGCTTTCTTTTTACTTTCTTGACGAAGTTCTTTGATGCACAAAAGTGTTTGATTTTGAGGAGTTCCCAATTATTTCTTTCTTCAATGCTGTTGCTTTGGGTGTAAGGTCTAGGAAACCGCCTTCTAGTATAAGATTTGTAAGATGTTTCCCTACATTTTCTTCTAAAAGTTTTATGGTCTTAGGTTTAATGTATATGTCTTTGATCTATTTTGAGTTAAGTTTTGTATAGGGTGTGAGATATGTATCCTCTTTCATTCTTTTGCATGTGGATATCCAGTTCTCTAGGCACTACTTATTGAAGGGACTGTTCTGTCCCAGTTGAGTGAGTTGTCTTGACTGCCTTATCAAAGATCAGTTGTCCATAGATCAGAGGGCCTTTCTTTCAACACTCTGTCTTTATGTCAGTACCATGCTGTTTGATCACTGTAGCTTCATAATACACCTTAAAGTAAGGTAGCATGAGACCTCCAAATTCATTCTTCTTTCTCAAGATACGTTTAGCTATTGGGGACACTCTGACCTTCCAGATTAATTTGGTGATTAGTTTTTTATTTCTGAAAAGTAAGTTTTTGGAATTTTTTTTTATTTTTTTATTATTTTTTTTTTATTAATTAATTAAAAAAAGAATTAACAAAACAATTAGAAATCATTCCAATCTACATGTACAATCAGTAATTCTTAATAACATCACATAGTTGCATATTCATCATTTCTTAGTACATTTGCATCGATTCAGAAAAAGAAATAAAAAGACAACAGAATAAGAATTAAAACAATAATAGAAAGAAAAAAAAACAAAAACAAAAAACCTATACCTCACATGCAGCTTCATTCAGTGTTTTAACATAATTGCATTACAATTGGGTAGTATTGTGCTGCCCATTTCTGAGTTTTTATATCCAGTCCCGTTGTACAGTCTGTATCCCTTCATCTCCAATTATCCCTTCTCTTTTTTTTTTTTTTTTTTAATTAACGGAAAAAAAGAAATTAACCCAACATTTAGAGATCATACCATTCTGCATATGCAATCATTAATTCTTAACATCATCACATAGATGCATGATCATCATTTCTTAGTACGTTTGCATTGGTTTAGAAGAACTAGCAACATAACCGAAAAAGATATAGAATGTTAATATAGAGAAAAAAATAAAAGTAATAATAGTAAAATCAAAACAAAACAAAACAAAACAAAAACCTATAGCTCAGATGCAGCTTCATTCAGTGTTTTAACATGATTACTTTACAATTAGGTATTATTGTGCTGTCCATTTTTGAGTTTTTGTATCTAGTCCTGTTGCACAGTCTGTATCCCTTCAGCTTCAATTACCCATTGTCTTACCCTGTTTCTAACTCCTGCTGAACTCTGTTACCAATGACATATTTCAAGTTTATTCTCGAATGTCCGTTCACATCAGTGGGACCATACAGTATTTGTCCTTTAGTTTTTGGCTGGATTCACTCAGCATAATATTCTCAAGGTCCATCCATGTTATTACATGGTTCATAAGTTTATCTTGTCTTAAAGCTGCATAATATTCCATCGTATGTATATACCACAGTTTGTTTAGCCATTCTTCTGTTGATGGAGATTTTGGCTGTTTCCATCTCTTTGCAATTGTAAATAATGCTGCTATAAACATTGGTGTGCAAATGTCCGTTTGTGTCTTTGCCCTTAAGTCCTTTGAGTAGAAACCTAGCAATGCTATTGCTGGGTCGTATGGCAATTCTATATTCAGCTTTTTGAGGAACCGCCAAACTGCCTTCCACAGTGGTTGCACCCTTTGACATTCCCACCAACAGTGGATAAGTGTGCCTCTTTCTCTGCATCCTCTCCAGCACTTGTCATTTTCTGTTTTGTTGATAATGGCCATTCTGGTGGGTGTGAGATGATATCTCATTGTGGTTTTGATTTGCATTTCTCTAATGGCCAGGGACATTGAGCATCTCTTCATGTGCCTCTTGGCCATCCGTATTTCCTCTTCTGAGAGGTGTCTGTTCAAGTCTTTTTCCCATTTTGTAATTGGGTTGGCTGTCTTTTTGTTGTTGAGATGAACAATCTCTTTATAAATTCTGGATACTAGACCTTTATCTGATATATCATTTCCAAATATTGTCTCCCATTGTGAAGGCTGTCTTTCTACTTTCTTGATGAAATTCTTTGATGCACAAAAGTGTTTAAATTTGAGGAGTTCCCATTTATTTATTTCCTTCTTCAGTGCTCTTGCTTTAGGTTTAAGGTCCATAAAACCGCCTCCAGTTGTAAGATCCATAAGATATCTCCCAACATTTTCCTCTAACTGTTTTATGGTCTTAGACCTAATGTTTAGATCTTTGATCCATTTTGAGTTAA
Organism: Tamandua tetradactyla; assembly: GCF_023851605.1. Taxonomy (NCBI): domain Eukaryota; kingdom Metazoa; phylum Chordata; class Mammalia; order Pilosa; family Myrmecophagidae; genus Tamandua; species Tamandua tetradactyla. The sequence continues at coordinate 116,182,814 of NC_135328.1, read as the reverse complement.
CTTTTGTATAGGGTGTGAGAGATGGGTCTTCTTTCATTCTTTTGCATATGGATATCCAGTTCTCTAGGCACCATTTATTGAAGAGACTGCTCTGTCCCAGGTGAGTTGGCTTGACTGCCTTATCAAAGATCAAATGTCCATAGATGAGAGGGTCTATATCTGAGCACTCTATTCGATTCCATTGGTCGATATATCTATCTTTATGCCAATACCATGCTGTTTTGACCACTGTGGCTTCATAATATGCCTTAAAGTCAGGCAGCGCGAGACCTCCAGCTTCGTTTTTTTTCCTCAAGATGTTTTTAGCAATTCGGGGCACCCTGCCCTTCCAGATAAATTTGCTTATTGGTTTTTCTATTTCTGAAAAATAAGTTGTTGGGATTTTGATTGGTATTGCATTGAATCTGTAAATCAATTTAGGTAGGATTGACATCTTAACTATATTTAGTCTTCCAATCCATGAACACGGTATGCCCTTCCATCTATTTAGGTCTTCTGTGATTTCTTTTAACAGTTTTTTGTAGTTTTCTTTATATAGGTTTTTTGTCTCTTTAGTTAAATTTATTCCTAGGTATTTTATTCTTTTAGTTGCAATTGTAAATGGGATTCGTTTCTTCATTTCCCCCTCAGCTTGTTCATTACTAGTGTATAGAAATGCTACAGATTTTTGAATGTTGATCTTGTAACCTGCTACTTTGCCGTACTCATTTATTAGCTCTAGTAGTTTTGTTGTGGATTTTTCCGGGTTTTCGACGTATAGTATCATATCGTCTGCAAACAGTGATAGTTTTACTTCTTCCTTTCCAATTTTGATGCCTTGTATTTCTTTTTCTTGCCTAATTGCTCTGGCTAGAACCTCCAACACAATGTTGAATAATAGTGGTGATAGTGGACATCCTTGTCTTGTTCCTGATCTTAGGGGGAACGTTTTCAATTTTTCCCCATTAAGGATGATATTAGCTGTGGGTTTTTCATATATTCCCTCTATCATTTTAAGGAAGTTCCCTTGTATTCCTATCCTTTGTAGTGTTTTCAACAGGAAAGGATGTTGAATCTTGTCGAATGCCTTCTCTGCATCAATTGAGATGATCATGTGATTTTTCTGCTTTAATTTGTTGATATGGTGTATTACATTAATTGATTTTCTTATGTTGAACCATCCTTGCATACCTGGGATGAATCCTACTTGGTCATGATGAATAATTCTTTTAATGTGTTGTTGGATACGATTTGCTAGAATTTTATTGAGGATTTTTGCATCAATATTCATTAGAGAGATCGGCCTGTAGTTTTCTTTTCTTGTAATATCTTTGCCTGGTTTTGGTATGAGGGTAATGTTGGCTTCATAGAATGAGTTAGGTAGTTTTCCCTCCACTTCGATTTTTTTGAAGTGTTTGAGGAGAGTTGGTACTAATTCTTTCTGGAATGTTTGATAGAATTCACATGTGAAGCTGTCTGGTCCTGGACTTTTCTTTTTAGGAAGCTTTTGAATGACTGCTTCGATTTCTTTACTTGTGATTGGTTTGTTGAGATCATCTATCTCTTCTTGAGTCAAAGTTGGTTGTTCATGTCTTTCCAGGAACCCGTCCATTTCCTCTAAGTTGTTGTATTTATTAGCGTGAAGTTGTTCATAGTATCCTGTTATTACCTCCTTTATTTCTGTGAGGTCAGTAGTTATGTCTCCTCTTCCATTTCTGATCTTATTTATTTGCATCCTCTCTCTTCTTCTTTTTGTCAATCTTGCTAAGGGCCCATCAATCTTATTGATTTTCTCATAGAACCAACTTCTGGCCTTATTGATTTTCTCTATTGTTTTCAGGTTTTCAATTTCATTTATTTGTGCTCTAATCTTTGTTATTTCTTTCCTTTTGCTTGCTTTGGGGTTAGCTTGCTGTTCTTTCTCCAGTTCTTCCAAATGGATAGTTAATTCCTGAATTTTTGCCTTTTCTTCTTTTCTGATATAGGCATTTAGAGCAATAAATTTCCCTCTTAGCACTGCCTTTGCTGCGTCCCATAAGTTTTGATATGTTGTGTTTTCATTTTCATTCGCCTCGAGGTATTTGCTAATTTCTCTAGCAATTTCTTCTTTGACCCACTCGTTGTTTAGGAGTGTGTTGTTGAGCCTCCACGTATTCGTGAATTTTCTGGCACTCTGCCTATTATTGATTTCCAACATCATTCCTTTATGGTCCGAGAAAGTGTTGTGTAAGATTTCAATCTTTTTAAATTTGTTAAGACTTGCTTTGTGACCCAGCATATGGTCTATTTTTGAGAATGATCCATGAGCACTTGAGAAAAAGGTGTATCCTGCTGTTGTGGGATGTAATGTCCTATAAATGTCTATTAAGTCTAGTTCATTTATAGTAATATTCAGATTCTCTATTTCTTTGTTGATCTTCTGTCTAGATGTTCGGTCCCTTGATGAGAGTGGTGAGTTGAAGTCTCCAACTATTATAGTATATGAGTCTATTTCCCTTTTCAGTGTTTGCAGTGTATTCCTCACGTATTTTGGGGCATTCTGGTTCGGTGCATAAATATTTATGATTGTTATGTCTTCTTGTTTAATTGTTCCTTTTATTAGTATATAGTGTCCTTCTTTGTCTCTTTTAACTGCTTTACATTTGAAGTCTAATTTGTTGGATATTAGTATAGCCACTCCTGCTGTTTTCTGGTTGTTATTTGCATGAAATATCTTTTCCCAACCTTTCACTTTCAACCTATGTTTATCTTTGGGTCTAAGATGTGTTTCCTGTAGACAGCATATAGAAGGATCCTGTTTTTTAATCCATTCTGCCAATCTATGTCTTTTGATTGGGGAATTCAGTCCATTGACATTTAGTGTTATTACTGTTTGGATAATATTTTCCTCTAACATTTTGCCTTTTGTATTATATATATCATATCTGATTTTCCTTCTTTCTACACTCTTTTCCATATCTCTCTCTTCTGTCTTTTTGTATCTGACTCTAATGCTCCCTTTAGTATTTCTTGCAGAGCTGGTCTCTTGGTCACGAATTCTTTCAGTGACTTTTTGTCTGAGAATGTTTTAATTTCTCCCTCATTTTTGAAGGATAATTTTGCTGGATATAGGAGTCTTGGTTGGCAGTTTTTCTCTTTTAGTATTTTAAATATATCATCCCACTGTCTTCTAGCTTCCATGGTTTCTGCTGAGAAATCTACACATAGTCTTATTGGGTTTCCCTTGTATGTGATGGATTGTTTTTCTCTTGCTGCTTTCAAGATCCTCTCTTTCTCATTGACCTCTGACATTCTAACTAGTAAGTGTCTTGGAGAACGCCTATTTGGGTCTAATCTCTTTGGGGTGCGCTGCACTTCTTGGATCTGTAATTTTAGGTCTTTCATAAGAGTTGGGAAATTTTCAGTGAAAATTTCTTCCATTAGTTTTTCTCCTCCTTTTCCCTTCTCTTCTCCTTCTGGGACACCCACAACACGTATGTTTGTGTGGTTCATATTGTCCTTGAGTTCCCTGATACCCTGTTCAAATTTCTCCATTCTTTTCCCTATAGTTTCTGTTTCTTTTTGGAGTTCAGATGTTCCATCCTCCAAATCACTAATTCTATCTTCTGTCTCTTTAAATCTATCATTGTAACTATCCATTATTTTTTCTATGTTTGCTACTTTATCCTTCACTTCCATAAGTTCTGCAATTTGTTTTTTCAGTTTTTCTATTTCTTCTTTATGTTCAGCCCATGTCCTCTTCATGTCCTCCCTCAATTTATCGATTTCATTTTTGAAGAGGTTTTCCATTTCTGTTCGTATATTCAGGATTAGTTGTCTCAGCTCTTGTGTCTCATTTGAGCTATTGGTTTGTTCCTTTGACTGGGCCATATTCTCAATCTTTTGAGCGTGGACAGTTATCTTCTGCTGCTGGCGTCTGGGCATTTATTCAGATTCCTCTGGGTGTTGGACCCAGCAAGGTTGTAAGATTTTTCTGTGAAATCTCTGGGGTCTGTTTTTCTTATCTTGCCCAGTACGTGGCGCACGTGGCACACGTTTGTCTCAAGTGTTTGGAATGGGTCTCCCCCAGTCACCGATCTCCGTGGCCTGGGGCTTTCGGATCCAAATCTCTCCGTTGGTTCAGGGGCCGCGCGTGGTGGGGGCGTCAGCTGCCGCGGCTTGAGGGGACCCTGTGGCTGGTTGCGGGCCGCAGCGGGCCTGGGGGATTCCCCACCGGACCATGAAGCCTCCCGTGGGGGGGGGGGCTTCCGCGGCTTGGATAGCCCTCCTATCTGAGACTCGTATCCGCGGACTCGAAGCAGAGACTCGAAGCCGCCCGCAAAAGAGGGGTGCCACCTGCCTCGGCTTGGGAGACTTGCTTCTCCAATATTCTCAGCCGGCCCGGAAAGGGGAGAGGGAGTAGCTCGGACCACCGCAGCTGCCCCTGATCGGGAGATCGCACGCCGCTCGGGGGTCTCACTGCAGCCGAGTCTCGCAGTCAGTCTAGCCAGCCCAGACTTTGGATAGCCCTCTGATCCGGGACTCGTAGCCGCGGACTGAATGCCGAGACTCGATGCCGCCCGCAAAAGAAGGGCGCCGCCTGCCTCGGCTTGGGGAACTTACTTCTCCGATACTCTCAGCCGGCCCGGGAAGGAGGGAGGGATTAGCTCGGACCGCCGCAGCTGCGGCCGCTCAGGGGTCTCGCCGCAGCCAAGTCTCGCAATCAGACTTGCCAGCCCAGACTTTGGATAGCCCTCTGATCCGAGACTTGTAGTCGCGGACTCGAAGTCGCCCGCAAAAGTGTGGCGCCGGCCGCCTTGGCTGGGAAGCTTGTCTCTCCGAGTCTCTCAGCCAGCCCCGGAAGGAGGGAGGGATTAGCTCGGACCGCCGCAGCTGCGGCCGCTCGGGGGTCTCGCCGCAGGCAAGACTCGGAATCAGACTTGCCAGCCCAGACTTTGGATATCCCTCTGATCCGAGACTTGTAGTCGCGGACTCGAAGCCGCCCGCAAAAGTGTGGCGCCGGCCGCCTTGGCTGGGAAGCTTGTCTCTCCGAGTCTCTCAGCCAGCCCCGGAAGGAGGGAGGGATTAGCTCGGACCGCCGCAGCTGCGGCCGCTCGGGGGTCTCGCCGCAGCCAAGACTCGGAATCAGACTTGCCAGCTCAGACTTTGGATAGCCCTCTGATCCGAGACTTGTAGTCGCGGACCCGAAGCCGCCCGCAAAAGTGTGGCGCCGGCCGCCTTGGCTGGGCAGCTTGTCTCTCCGAGTCTCTCAGCCAGCCCCGGAAGGAGGGAGGGATTAGCTCGGACCGCCGCAGCTGCGGCTGCTCGGGAAATCGCCCGCCGCTCGGGGGTCTCACTCACTGCAGCTGAGTTTCGCAGTCAGACTAGCCAGCCCAGACTTGGTTACGCTGTGTGTCCATCCCTGCTGTAGCCCCGGGAGTTGTTTTGTACTGTTTCTGTTCACCTATTAGTTGATTTGGAGTCGGAGGAACTAAGACGCATGTACCTTACTAAGACGCCATCTTGGATCCCACCTCTTTCTACTTTCTTGATGAAGTTCTTTGATGCACAAAAGTGTTTAATTTTGAGGAGCTCCCATTTATTTATTTCCTTCTTCAGTGTTCTTGCTTTAGGTTTAAGGTCCATAAAACCACCTCCAATTATAAGATCCATAAGATATCTCCCTATGTTTTCCTCTAACTGTTTTATGGTCTTAGACCTAATATTAGATCTTTGATCCATTTTGAGTTAACTTTTGTATAGGGTGTGAGAGATGGGTCTTCTTTCATTCTTTTGCATATGGATATCCAGTTCTCTAGGCACCATTTATTGAAGAGACTGCTCTGTCCCAGGTGAGTTGGCTTGACTGCCTTATCAAAGATCAAATGTCCATAGATGAGAGGGTCTATATCTGAGCACTCTATTCGATTCCATTGGTCGATATATCTATCTTTATGCCAATACCATGCTGTTTTGACCACTGTGGCTTCATAATATGCCTTAAAGTACGGCAGCGTGAGACCTCCAGTTTCGTTTTTTTTCCTCAAGATACTTTTAGCAATTTGGGGCACCCTGCCCTTCCAGATAAATTTGCTTATTGGTTTTTCTATTTCTGAAAAATAAGTTGTTGGGATTTTGATTGGTATTGCATTGAATCTGTAAATCAATTTAGGTAGGATTGACATCTTAACTATATTTAGTCTTCCAATCCATGAACACGGTATGCCCTTCCATCTATTTAGGTCTTCTGTGATTTCTTTTAACAGTTTTTTGTAGTTTTCTTTATATAGGTTTTTTTGTCTCTTTGGTTAAATTTATTCCTAGGTATTTTATTCTTTTAGTTGCGATTGTAAATGGGATTCGTTTCTTGATTTCCACCTCAGCTTGTTCATTACTAGTGTATAGAAAAGCTACAGATTTTTGAATGTTGATCTTGTAGCCTGCTACTTTGCTGTACTCATTTATTAGCTCTAGTAATTTTGTTGTGGATTTTTCTGGGTTTTCTACATATAGTATCATATCGTCTGCAAACAGTGATAGTTTTACTTCTTCCTTTCCAATTTTGATGCCTTGTATTTCTTTTTCTTGCCTAATTGCTCTGGCTAGAACTTCCAACACAATGTTGAATAATAGTGGTGATAGTGGACATCCTTGTCTTGTTCCTGATCTTAGGGGGAAAGTTTTCAATTTTTCCCCATTGAGGATGATATTAGCTGTGGGTTTTTCATATATTCCCTCTATCATTTTAAGGAAGTTCCCTTGTATTCCTATCTTTTGAAGTGTTTTCAGCAGGAAAGGATGTTGAATCTTGTCAAATGCCTTCTCTGCATCAATTGAGATGATCATGTGATTTTTCTGCTTTGATTTGTTGATATGGTGTATTACATTAATTGATTTTCTTATGTTGAACCATCCTTGCATACCTGGGATGAATCCTACTTGGTCATGATGTATAATTCTTTTAATGTGTTGTTGGATACGATTTGCTAGAATTTTATTGAGAATTTTTGCATCTGTATTCATTAGAGAGATTGGTCTGTAGTTTTCTTTTTTTGTAATATCTTTGCCTGGTTTTGGTATGAGGGTGATGTTGGCTTCATAGAATGAATTAGGTAGTTTTCCCTCCACTTCGATTATGTTGAACGGTTTGAGGAGAGTAGGTACTAATTCTTTCTGGAATGTTTGATAGAATTCACATGTGAAGCCGTCTGGTCCTGGACTTTTCTTTTTAGGGAGCTTTTGAATAACTAATTCAATCTCTTTACTTGTGATTGGTTTGTTGAGGTCGTCTATTTCTTCTTGAGTCAAAGTTGGTTGTTCATGTCTTTCCAGGAACCTGTCCATTTCTTCTAAATTGTTGTATTTATTAGCGTAAAGTTGTTCATAGTATCCTGTTATTACCTCCTTTATTTCTGTGAGGTCAGTATTTATGTCTCCTCTTTCATTTCTGATCTTATTTATTTGCATCCTCTCTCTTCTTCTTTTTGTCAATCTTGCTAAGGGCCCATCAATCTTGTTGATTTTCTCATAGAACCAACTTCTGGTCTTATTGATTTTCTCTATTGTTTTCATGTTTTCAATTTCATTTATTTCTGCTCTAATCTTTGTTATTTCTTTCCTTTTGCTTGCTTTGGGATTAGTTTGCTGTTCTTTCTCCAGTTCTTCCAAGTGGACAGTTAATTCCTGCATTTTTGCCTTTTCTTCTTTTCTGATAAAGGCATTTAGGGCAATAAATTTCCCTCTTAGCACTGCCTTTGCTGCGTCCCATAAGTTTTGATATGTTGTGTCTTCATTTTCATTTGCCTCTAGGTATTTACTAATTTTTCTTGCAATTTCTTGTTTGACCCAGTTGTTGTTTAAGAGTGTGTTGTTGAGCCTCCATGTATTTATGAATTTTCTGGCACTCCGCCTATTATTGATTTCCAACTTCATTCCTTTATGATCCGAGAAAGTGTTGTGTATGATTTCAATCTTTTTAAATGTGTTAAGACTTGCTTTGTGACCCAGCATATGGTCTATCTTTGAGAATGATCCATGAGCACTTGAGAAAAAGGTGTATCCTGCTGTTGTGGGATGTAATGTTCTACAAATGTCTGTTAAGTCAAGCTCATTTATAGTAATATTCAGGTTCTCTATTTCTTTATTGATCCTCTGTGTAGATGTTCTGTCCATTGATGAGAGTGGTGAATTGAAGTCTCCAACTATTATGTTATATGTGTCTATTTCCCTTTTCAGTGTTTGCAGTGTATTCCCCACGTATTTTGGGGCATTCTGGTTCGGTGCGTAAATATTTATGATTGTTATGTCTTCTTGCTTAATTGTTCCTTTTAATAGTATATAATGTCCTTCTTTGTCTCTTTTAACTGTTTTACATTTGAAGTCTAACTTGTTGGATATTAGTATAGCCACTCCTGCTCTTTTCTGGTTGTTATTTGCATGAAATATCTTTTCCCAACCTTTCACTTTCAACCTGTATTTATCTTTGGGTCTAAGATGTGTTTCCTGTAGACAGCATCTAGAAGGATCCTGTTTTTTAATCCATTCTGCCAGTCTATGTCTTTTAATTGGGGAATTCAGTCCATTGACATTTAGAGTTATTACTGTTTGGATATTATTTTCCTCTACCATTTTGCCTTTTGTATTATATATATCATATCTGACTTTCCTTCTTTCTACACTTTTCTCCATGTCTCTCTCTTCTGTCTTTTCGGTTCTGACTCTAGTGCTTCCTTTAGTATTTCTTGCAGAGCTGGTCTCTTGGTCACAAATTCTCTCAGTGACTTTTTGTCTGAGAATGTTTTAATTTCTCCCTCATTTTTGAAGGACAATTTTGCTGGATATAGGAGTCTTGGCTGGCTGTTTTTCTCTTTTAGTAACTTAACATTATCATCCCACTCTCTTCTAGCTTCCATGGTTTCTGCTGAGAAATCTACACATGGTCTTATTGGGTTTCCCTTGTATGTGACGGATTGTTTTTCTCTCGCTGCTTTCAAGATCCTCTCTTTCTCTTTGACCTCTGACATTCTAACTAGTAAGTGTCCTGCGGAACGCCTATTTGTGTCTAATCTCTTTGGGGTGCGCTGCACTTCTTGGATCTGTAATTTTAGGTCTTTCATAAGAGTTGGGAAATTTTCAGTGAAAATTTCTTCCATTAGTTTTTCTCCTCCTTTTCCCTTCTCTTCTCCTTCTGGGATACCCACTACACGTATATTTGTACGGTTCACATTGTCCTTGAGTTCCCTGATACCTTGTTCAAATTTTTCCATTCTTTTCCGGATAGTTTCTGTTTCTTTTTGGAATTCAGATGTTTCATCCTCCAAATCACTAATATTATCTTCTGTTTCTTTAAATCTGTCGTTGTAGGTATCCATTGTTTTTTCCATCTTTTCTACTTTATCTTTCACTTCCATAAGTTCTGTGATTTGTTTTTTCAGTTTTTCTATTTCTTCTTTATGTTCAGCCCATGTCTTCTTCATGTCCTCCCTCAATTTATCGATTTCGTTTTTGAAGAGGTTTTCCATTTCTGTTCGTATATTCAGCATTAGTTGTTTCAGCTCCTGTATCTCATTTGAACTATTGGTTTCTTCGTTTGACTGGACCATATGTTCAATTTTCTGAGCGTGATCTGTTATCTTCTGCTGGCATCTGGGCATTTAGTCAGATTTCCCTGGGTGTTCGACCCCACAGGTTGAAAGATTTTTCTGTGCAATCTCTGGGTTCTGTTTTTCTTATCGTACCCAGTAGGTGGCGCTCGTGGCACTGGGTTCCACCAGTGAAAGTTGCTGTGGGTCCTTTAACTCTGGAAAATTCTCGCCGTAGGGGAGGTTCGGCACCCGAAGTGTCTTGGAAGAATTCCAGCCGGCCTGGGGTTCCGAATGCGGGGAGGGTCGCCGGCCGCCGCAGCACGGGAGAGCGTCCGGCCGAATTAGCTAGTCGGCCCGGGGCACCAAGTGTGACGGGAGGGCGCCAGCTGTCGCAGCCCGGGAGAGTGCACTATTCCCAGCCGACGGGGGAGTCACGTGTTTGGAAGGGATCCCCCGGTCACTGTTCTCCGCAGTCTGGGAATTTCCGACCCAACTATCTCAGTTGTTCCGTGGGGCCTCGTGTGGTGGGGGCACCAGCCGCCGTGGCCTAAGGGGACCGCCTGTCCAATTCTACCAGCTGGCCTGGGAAGGTGGAAGGGAGGGACTCCGGTCGCTTGCCGTCCCACCCAGGAAAGCCCATGCCCCTTCGTGATCTCACCGGAGCTGGTTCTACCAGATAGTCAGCCGTTCCAGGATGGGGTACGCCGTCCCTTTGCTCTCCCTCGTGGCTCCGGGAGCTGCTCTGTATTATCTCCACTCCCCCAGTAGCTGTTCTGGAGGAGGAAAGGTGAGGGCGGCAAGGCTGTAGAGGCTGGTGGTGGAGGAGCCGGTGAAGGCGGGGGAAGAGGGCACCGTGGTGGTTGGAGAGCGGCCGGAGCAGGAGGGGGAGGAGGGGGGAGAAGGAGGGCGGGCGGTCGGCTGCTGCGGGGCGTGGGCGCCGCGCGGCGGGCCGGCGGAGAAAGAGAGGGGAGAAGGAGGGCGGGCCGGCGGAGGAAGCCTGCCCATTACATCTTGACTAACAAGATATCCATTTAATGTGTAAGAATAACCTCCAAAATAACCTCTCTACTCTGTTTGGAATCTCTCAGCCATTGACACTTTATTTTGTCTCATTTCACTCTTCCCCTTTTGGTCAAGAAGGTTTTCTCAATCCCTTGATGCTGGGTCTCAGCTCATTCTAGAGTTTTTCTCAATCCCTTGATGCTGGGTCTCAGCTTATTCTAGGATTCCTGTCCCACTTTGCCAGGAAGGTCCACATCCCTGGGAGTCATGTCACACGTAGACATGGGGAGAGTGGTGAGTTTGCTTGTTGTATTGGCTGGAGAGAGAGGCCACATCTGAGCAACAAAAGAGGTTCTCTTGGGGGTGACTCTTAGGCCTAATTTTAAGTAGGCTTGACCTATCCTTTGTGGGGTTAAGCTTCATGTGAACAAACCCCAAGACTGGGGGCTCAGCCTATAGCTTTGGTTGTCCACACTGCTTGTGAGAATATCAAGAATTCAACTTGGGGAGGTTGAATTTTCCCCCGTTCTCACCATTCCCCGAAGGGGACTTTGCAAATACTTCTCCACTCACTGATCAAATCGCTCTGGGATTCATTGGGGCATCACACTGGACAAATCGATAAAATCTAATGTCCTACCGAAGGTTCCATGTACTTATGTTGTTCAACCAACTATCTACATAAGTTATATTAGGAGATGTAGTAGTCAAAATATAAATTTTGTAACAGATAAACATTTTTTGATTTAGTCTCACATGTAAGTTGAAATTTTAAATAATTACCATCAGTTTTCAGTACCCTGCAATAATGACATTCCTTTGTTCTTTCTCATGCAAAAACATTTTTAGATTTGTACATTTAGTCATTATCATTGTACACTCTCGTCATTCCTAGATTATACCATCTCAATCTTTATTGTCTATCTTTCTTTGTGATTTCATGTATGCCCCAGCCCTCCTCCCTCTATCATTCTCACGTTCAGCTTCGTTCAGGGTTTTAACATAATTGTATCACAGTTAGATAGTATTGTGCTGTCCGTTTCTGAGTTTTTATATTCAGTCCTGTTGCACAATCTGTATCCCTTCAGCTCCAGTTTTCCAATATCTCACCCTATTTCTATGTCCTGATGGTCTCTGTTACCAATGAAATATTCCAAGTTTATTCCTTAATGTCAGTTCATATTAGTGAGATCATACAGTATTTGTCCTTTTGTTTTTGGCTAATCATACTCAGCATAATGTCCTTAAGGTCTATCCATATTGTTACATACTTCATAACTTTATTCTGTCTTACAGCTGCATAATATTCCATCGTATGTATTTGTCAGTTTGTTTAGCCACGTTGATGGACATTTTGGCTGTTTCCATTTCTTGGTAATTGTAAATAATGCTGCTATAAACACTGGTGTTCAGATGTCCATTTGTGTCCTTGCTCTCATGTCCTGTGAGTAGAGACAGCATATAGATGGGTCTTGTTTTTTAATCTATTCTGCCAGTCTATGTCTTTTGATTGGGGTGTTTAATCCATTAATAATTAGTGTTATTACTGCACGGGTAGTACTTTCTTCTATTATTTTGCCTTCTGGATTTTATATGTCATATCTAATTTTCCTTCTTTTTTACCCTTGCTCATAGTCTTACTTTCTACACTCTTCTCCACTCCTCTCTCTTCTGTCTTTTCGTATCTGTCTCTAGTGCTCCCTTTAGTATTTCTTGCAGAGCTGGTCTCTTGGTCACAAATTCAGTCAGTGATTTTTTGTCTGAAAATGTTTTAATTTCTTCCTCTTTTTTTTTTGTATTAGTCCCTCAGAGCCTTTTTAATTGCAAACAAACAAACAAACATTTTCTAACATAATTTGGAACATGAAAATAATTTCAGAATCTGAACGAAACAAATAATTACTTCTTTAACATTTTAGGTCTATAAGTCTTATATAGGTTTTATTATTTTTTTAAATTTATTTATTAATTTAAAATTAAACAAAATAAAACATCAACATACATAATCAGTAATTCACAATATCATCACTTAGTTGCATATTCATCATTTCTTAGAACATTTGCATTAATTCAGAAAAAGAAATAAAACAAACACAGGAAAGAAAAAAAAAAAAAGATTATCCCTACCATACCCCTTACCTCTCCTCCCTTATTTTTGAAGGACAATTTTGCTGGATATAGAATTCTTGGTTGGCAGTTTTTCTCTTTTAATAATTTAAGTATATCACCCCACTGTCTTCTCGCCTCCTTTGTTTCTGCTGAGAGATCTATGCATAGTCTTATTGGGCTTCTCTTGTATGTGATGGTTTGCTTTTCTCTTGCTGCTTTCATGATTCTCTCGTTCTCTTTGACCTCTGGCATTCTGATTAGTAAATGTCTTGGAGTACGTCTATTTGGATCTATTCTCTTTGGGGTATATGCACTTCTTGGATCTGTAATTTTAAGTCTCATAAGGGTTGGGAAATTTTTGGTGATAATTTCCTCCATTAGTTTTTCTCCTCCTTTTCCCTTCTCTTCTCCTTCTGGGACACCCACAACACATATATTCATGCGCTTCATATTGTCTTTCAGTTCCCTGAGTCCCTGCTCATATTTTCCATTTTCTTCCGTATATTTTCCTTTTCTTGCCGGATTTCAGATGTTCCGTCCTCCAGTTCAGAAATCCTATGTTCTGTTTCTCGAAATCTACCATTGTAAGTTTCCATTGTTTTTTTCATCTCTTCTACCGTGCCTTTCATTCCCATGAGTTCTGTGATTTGTTTTTTCAGACTTTCGATTTCTTCTTTTTGTTCATTCCTTGCCTTCTTTATATCTTCCCTCAATTCATTGATTTGTTTTTTTGATGAGGTTTTCCATGTCTGTTTGTATATTCTGAATGAAATGTTTCAGCTCCTGTATCTCATTTGAATTGTTGATTTGTTCCTTTGGGCCATATCTTCAGTTTTCCTAGTGTGATTTATTATTTTTTGCTGGCATCTAGGCATTTTGCTGGCATCTAGGCATTTAATTACCTTAATTAGTTTATTCTGGAGATTGCTTGCACTTCTTTTACCTAGGGTTTTCTTGCTGGATGAATTTGTTGTCTATCTGTTCTTTGATATTCAATTCAGCTCTGAACCTCTAGCTTAAGTTTTGTTTAACAGAGAATTTTTCAGTTCTTGTTGTCTTGTTTCTTGCCCTGCTTCTATGGTGCCTTTCCTCCCCTCCCCCAAACTTAGGAGGGTCTACTTAAGTATTATAGACCGCAGCCAGATTTTCCCAGACCAAACTGGCCTTCTATGAGGAGAAAAGAGTCACCTACGTCAGTTTTCCCCAGCAGGTTGAAAGACTTCCTGTGAAGTCTCTGGGCTCTGTTTTTCTTATCCTGCCCAGTACGTGGTGCTTGTCTGCCTGCAGGTCCCACCAGCATAAGATGATGCGGTACCTTTAACTTTGGCTGGGGGCGTGGTGGAGACAGAGGAGAGGTTGTAGGCTGGTTTTAATGGCTTCAAATTACCAAGCCCTGGTGTCTGAATTCCTTGAGAGAGGGATTCCACCTGAGTTGGGCTTCACCCCTCCCCTGGGAAAGGCACAGGCTCCAGACAAGCCCTCAAAACAAGTTTGTTTCTGCCTATGCCTGGGGCATTTGCAGCTTGAGGAGCCCTCCCGCTGTATCAAAAGGCAGTTAAGCCTTTGTAGAAACAGACCTCTGTTTCCTTCTTCTTTTTTCTTTTTCCATCAGTCCTGCCCCCTTGGCGCTGGGACAAAAATGAGTGACCTCCGCTTTGACCAGGTTCACCTGAGCTGGGGGCCTATTTTTAGTAGTCAGAATTTGTTAATTAATTCCACAATTGGCATTTGGTTGGACTCAGCCCCTGCTGCTGGTAAAAGTGTCTTTCCTTTCCCTCCTGGGAAGCAGCCTGTGGGGGAGGGGTGCTGCCCACCGTGGCTTGGGAAACTCACAGTTCTAGGGGGGCTCACAGCCGGTCCAGCTGGTCCAGATTGGGGTACGCTGTGTGTCTGGTCACTGACGTGGCCTCAGGAGCTGTTCTGTACTGTGTCTGGTTATTTAGTAGTTGTTCTGGAGGACGAACTAAAACGTGCACATTGTTAAGCCGCCATCTTGGCCCTGAAGTTGCTATTATCAAGTTTTTGGAATTTTAATTGGTATTGCATTGTATCTATAAATCAATTTAGGTAGAATTGACATCTTAACTATATTTAGTCTTCTAATCCATGAACATGATATGCTGTCCCATTTATTTAGGTCTTCTCTGATTTCTTTTAACAGTTTCTTATAGCTTTCTTTGTATAGGTCTTTTGTCTCTTTAGTTAAATTTACTCCTAAATATTTTATTCTTTTGGGTGCAATTGTAAATGGAATTTTTTTCTTTATTTCCTCTCAGGTTGTTTATTTCTAGTGTATAGAAACACTACAGATTTTTCAGTGTTGATCTTGTAACCTCCCTCTTTGCTGTAGTCATTTATTAGCTCTAGTAGTTTTGTTGTAGATTTTTTTGGGTTTTTAACATATAGTATCATATCATCTGCAAACAGTGAGAATTTTACTTCGTCCTTTCTTATTTTGATGCCTTGTATTTCTTTTTCTTGTCTAATTGCTCTTGCTAGAACTTCCAACACAATGTTGAATAACAGTGATAATAGTGGACATTCTTGTCTTGTTCCTGATCTTAGGGGGAAAGTTTGCAGTTTTTCCCCATTGAGCATGATGTTAGCTTGGGTTTTTCATATATTCTCTTTATCATGTTGAGGAAGTTCTCATTAAGTTTTGTCAAATGTCTTTTCTGCTCAATTGAGATGATCTTGTGATTTTTCTGCTTTGATTTGTTGATATGGTATTTCACATTAATTTATTTCCTTATGTTGATCCATTCTTGCATTTCTGGTATGAATACTAGTTGGTCATGGTGTATAATTCTTTTAATGTGCTGCTGGATTCGATTTGCTAGAATTTTGTTGAGGATTTTTGCCTCTGTATTCATTAGAGATTGGTCTGTAGTTTTCTTTTTCTGTAATATCTGGCTTTGATGTGAGGGTGATGTTGGCTTTGTAGAATGAGTTAGGTAGCTTTCCCTTCTCTTCAGTTTCTTGGAAGAGTTTGAGCAGGATTGGTAGTAATTCTGGAATGTTTGGTAGAATTCACGTGTGAAACCATCTGGTCCCAACTTTTCTTTTTGGGGAGCATCTTAATGACTGATTCAGTTTCTTTACTTGTGATTGGTTTGTTGGGGTCATCTATTTCTTCTCCAGTCAATGTTGGTTGTTCATGCCTTTCTAGAAAGTTGTCCATTTTATCTACATTGTTGTATTTATTAGCATAAAGGTGTTGATAGTATCCAGTCATTAGTTCCTTTATTTCTGTGGGGGTCAGTGGTTATGTCTCTTCTTCCATTTCTGATTTTAATTATTTGCATCCTCTCTCTTCTTTTTGTCAACCTTGCTAAGCGTCCATCAATCTTTTTTTTTGTTTTTTAAGTTTGAAAATGTAATGCTTTAGAACCAAAGTAATGACTCATACATAAGAAAATGGCCAAAAATGCAACAAAAACATTTGTATGCAATTGATGTTAATATTTTTAAGTATACAAGACTCGAAAGCCATGCAATACCAAATGATTGTATATGAATACATAACTTATGTACAACCACAAATGAAACAGAAAGAATGGTTAAAAAAAAAAAAAGTGATAACACATGGTATTTCATGTTCAATGAATGAAAATCAAAGGACTGACGTCCTTCATTGTAAATGAGCCCTTAGAAATCTGTAACACAATATGCGTCCATCAATCTTTTGATTTTCTCATAGAACCAAATTCTGTTCTTTTTTTATTTTCTTGATTGTTTTCATGTTCTCAGTTTCATTTATTTCTCCTCTAATCTTCATTAATTCTTTCCTTTTGCCTGCTTTGGGGTTAGTTTCCTGTTCTTTCTCTAGTTCTTTCTAGAGAAAGTTAATTCCTTGATTTTTGCCCTTTCTTCTTTTTTTTTTTTAACTTTTTTATTAATTAAAAAAAATTAACAAACAAAACATTAAGATATCATTCCATTCTACATATACAATCAGTAATTCTTAATATCATCACATAGTTGCATATTCATCATTTCTTAGAACATTTGCATCGATTTAGAAAAAGAAATAAAAAGACAACAGAAAAAAAAATAAAACGATAACAGAGAAAAAAAAAGATTATACATGCCATACCCCTTACCCCTCGCTTTCATTTACCACTAGCATTTCAAACTATATTTATTTTAACATTTGTTCCCCTATTATTTATTTTTATTCCATATGTTCTACTCTTCTGTTGATATAGTAGCTAAAAGGAGCATCAGACACAAGGTTTTCACATTCACAGAGTCTCATTGTGAAAGCTATATCATTGTTCAATCATCATCAAGAAACATGGCTACTAGAACACAGCTCCACATTTTCAGGCAGTTCCCTCCAGCCTCTCCGCTACATCTTGAACAACAAGGTGATATCTACTTAATGCGTAAGAATAACCTCCAGAATAACCTCTCGACTCTGTTTGGAATCTCTCAGCCATTGACACTTAGTCTCATTTCACTCTTCCCCCTTTGGTCGAGAAGGTTCTCTCAATCCCTTGATGTTAATTCTCTGCTCATTCTAGGGTTTTTCTCAGTCCCTTGATGCTGAGTCTCAGCTCATTCCAGGATCTCTGTCCCACGTTGCCAGGAAGGTCCACAGCCCTGGGAGTCATGTCCCACGCAGAGAGGGGGAGCGTGTTGAGACTGCTCGTCACGTTGGCTGGAGAGAGAGGCCACATCTGAGCAACAAAAGAGGCTCTCTTGGGGGTAGACTCTTAGGCCTAAATTTTAAGTAGACTTGACGTATCCTTTGTGGGGTTAAGTTTCATGTGAACAAACCCCAAGACTGGGGGCTCAGCCTATAGCTTTGGTTGTCCACACTGCTTGTGAGAATATCAAGAATTCAACTTGGGGAAGTTGAATTTCTCCCCACTCTCTCCATTCCCTGAAGGGGGTTTGCAAATACTTATCCAGTCACTGATCACATCACTCTGGGATTCATTGGGGCACCACTCTGGACAAACCAACAAAATCTCATGTGCTACCTGAGATTCCAAGTACTTATGACATTCAATCAAACTATCTACATGAGTTATATTAGGAAATGCTCTAGTCAAAATCTAAATTTTGTAACAAACATTTTTTGCTTTAGTCTCACACATAAGGTGACATTTTAAAGTATTAATTATCATCTATTTTCAGCACCCTGCAATAATGACATTCCTTTGTTCTTCCTCATGCAAAAACATTTTTAATATTTGTACATTGTACATTTCACTATTATTATACACTGTACATTTCACTATTATTATACACTCTAGGCATTCCTAGATTATACCATCTCGATCTTTACCATTTATCTTTCTTTCTGATTTCATTTATGTCCCCAGCCCTCCTCCCTCTATCATTCTCACATGCAGCTTCATTCAATGTTTTAACATAATTACATTACACTTAGGTAGTATTGTGCTGTCTATTTCTGAGTTTTTATATTCAGTCCTGTTGCACAATCTGTATCCCTTCAACTCCAATTACCCAATATCTCACCCTATTTCTATCTCCTGATGGTCTCTGTTACCAAGGAAATATTCCGAGTTTATTCACTAATATCAGTTCATATCAGTGAGACCATACAGTATTTGTCCTTTTGTTTCTGGCTTATCACACTCAGCATAATGTCCTTAAGGTCCATTCATGTTGTTACATACTTCATAACTTTGTTCTCTTACAGCTGCATAATATTCCATCTTATGTAAATGTCACAGTTTGTTTAGCCAACTGTCTGTTGATGGACATTTTGGCTGTTTCCATCTATTGGTAATTGTAAATGTCCGTTTGTGTCCTTGGCCTCGTGTCCTTTGAGTAGAGACAGCATATAGATGGGTCCTGTTTTTTAATCCATTCTGCCAGACTATGTCTTTTGATTGGAGAGTTTAATCCATTAACATTCAGTGTTATTACTGCATGGGTAGTACTTTCTTCTACTGTTTTGCCTTCTGGATTTTATATGTCATATCTAATTTTCCTTCTTTTTACCTTTACTCATAGTCTTCCTTTCTACACTCTTCTCTACACCTCTCTCTTCTGTCTTCGTATCTGTCTCTAGTGTTTCCTTTAGTATTTCTTGCAGAGCTGGTCTCTTGGTCACAAATTCTCTCAGTGCCTTTCTTCTTTTTTGATATAGGCATTATGGCAATAAATTTCCCTCTTAGCACTGCCTTTGCTGCATCCCATAAATTTTGCCTCAAGATGTCAGAGATAGGAGTCCACCTTCATTCTTTTGCAAATGGAGATCCAGTTTTCCCAACATCATTTGTTGAAGAGAATAGTCTTTCACAATTGAGTGATCTTTGCCCCCTTGTCAAAAATCAAAAGTTACTTTTTGATTGAAGATTGCTTTTTGAACTCTCAGTTTGATTTCATTGGTCTGTCTGGCATGCTGTTTTGTTTCCTGTGACTTTGTAATAAGTTTTAACATCAGGAATTTTTAATCCTCCCATATCTTTCTTATTGTTTTAGGTAGTTTTGACTGTTGGGGTCGCTTATCCTTCTGTACAAATTTAATGACTAACTTTTCCATTTCTGCAAAGAAGGTTGTTGGAGTTTTGATTGGAAATATGTTGAATCTGTAAATCCCTTTAGGTATAATTAACATCTTAGCAATATTTAGTCTTCCATGAACACGGAAAGTCCTTCCATTTATTTGCGTCTTTGATTTCTTTTAGTTTTCTGTCTATGACAAGTCTTTGATTCTTGATTAGATTTATTCCCTGATATTTGTTTTACTTGGTATGGTAAATAGAATTTTTTTCTTGATTCCTTCAGATTCCTCATTACTACTGTATAGAAAGTGTATTGGCTTTTGTGTGTTCATTATATAACCTGGCACTTGGTTGAATTCTTTTATTAGCTCTAGGAGCATTCTTGTGAATTTTTCAGGATTTTTTGTATAGAAGATGTCTTCTGCAAATAGAGAAGGTTTTACTTCTTACTTTCTAATTTCCAATTTCTTCTTCTTGACTAATTGCTCCAGCAAGAACTTCTGGTACAGTGTTGAATAACAGCGGTGACTGTGGGTATCATTGTCTTGTTCCTAATCTTAGAGGGAAAGCTTCAGTCTTTCACTGTTAAGTAGGTTGCTTGCTGTTGGCTTTTCATATGTGTTGTTCTAGTTTGCTAGCTGCTGGAATGCAATATACCAGAAATGGAATGGCTTTTTAAAAAGGGGAATTTAGTAAGTTACAGATTTACACTTCTAAGGCCATGAAAATGTCCCAGTTAAAGCAAGTCTATAGAAATATCCAATTTTAGGCATCCAGAGAAAGATACCTTGATTCAAGATACCGATGAAGTTCAGGGTTTCTCTCTTAAGTGGAGAGGCACACGGCAAACATGATATGGGTTTCTCTCTCATCTGGAAAGGCACATGGCAAACACAGCGTTGTGTGCTAGCCTCCTCTTTAGGGCTCTTGTCATTCTATGGTTCTTCTCTGCTTTCTCAGAATCTCCAAAGGTCACTGGCTGGTGGACTGTGTGGTTCTTTCGGCCTCATGGCTCTGCTCAGCTCTGCCGTGGCTTTCTCATTTTTCTCAAAAAGCATTCTCTCCAAAAATGTCTCCTCTTTTATAGGATCCCAGTAAAATAATCAAGACTCATGTAGAATGGGTGGAGGCACAACTCATCTAATCAAGCTTAATACCTATAATGGGTTGAGTCACATCTCTGTGGAGATAATGTAATCAAGTTTCTGACCTATAGTATTGAATAGGGATTAGAGAAATGGTTGCTCCCACAAGATTGACAGAATTAAAACATGGCTTTTCTAGGGTACATAAATTCTTCATAAATGGCACATATGACCTTCATTATGCTGAGAAAGTTTCCTTCTACTACTAGTTTTCTAAGTTTTTATCAAGAAAGGGTAGTGGATTTGTTAAATGTCTTTTCTGCATCTTTGAGATTAACAGGGCTTTTTTCCCTTCACTGTGTCAGTGGTGTATTATGTTAATTGATTTTCTTATGCTGAACTACCCTTTTATACCTGGAATAAATCTCACTTGGTCAAAGCATATACTTCTTTTAATTTGGTTTGCTATTATTTTGTTGAGGACTTTTGCATCAATGTCCTTATGAGATATTGTCCTGCAATTTTCTTTTCTTGTATCTTTATTCACCTTTGGTATGAAGGTAATACTGACCTTGTAGAATAAATCTGGGAATGTTCCCTTGTGTTCAGTGTTTTTTTTTTTGAAGAGTTTGAGCAGGTTTGATGTTAAATCTTCTTAGAATTTTTAGTAGAATTCCCCTGTGAAACCATCCATTCTGGGTTCTCTTTTTTGGGAGGTTTTTGATTACTAATTCAATCTCTTGACTAGTTATTGGTTCATTGAGACCTTATATTTCATCAAGTCAGTGTAGGTAGTTTGTATGTTTTTAGGAATTTGTCCATTTCATCTTGGTTATCTAATTTGTTGGCATACAGTTGTTCATAGTATCCTCTTAAAGACCTCTTTATTTTATTGGGGTCAGTAGTAATGTCCCTTTATCATTTGTGATTTTATTCAGTGTGTCCTCTCTATTTTTGTCAGTCTAGCTAAAGTTTTGTTGAATTTGTAAAGAATCATATTCTATTGTTGATTCTGTTGTTTTTTTTTTCATCTCTTAGCCCAACTGATGTGATTCTATTGTTTTTTATTCTCTATTTTATTTGTCTCTGCTCTTATCTTTGTTATTTCCTTTTTTCTGTTAGCTTTGGGTTTAATTTGCTCTTTTTCTTGTTCTTAAAATTTTGATGTTTGATCTCTGGTTTAAAATCTTTCTTTTTTTAATTAGATAAGTTGTAGGTTTATAGAAAAATCATGCATAAAATACAGAGTTCCAAATATCATCTTGTTCTTTTTTTTTTATTGTTTAAATGGGTATTTATTTGCATATGGTTCTGAAGGTAAAAGAGATTCCAAATAAAGACATCAAGGTAAAGCTTTCTTCTTAGAAACTGGTGTTCTGGGGCTGGTTTCCAGCAGTCCTTGACAAGGCATATGGCTGTGTCTCCTTGTTTCTTCTTTCTCTTCCAGTTTAATTTAGCTTCTTGTTTCTTTCTTTCTTTTTTTTTTTAAACCTACAGGCATTTTTGAGCACCTTCTTCTTTTTTTTTTAATTATTTTATTTTATTTTTTTAAATACCAAAAAACACCTAACCAAATGCAAACATTTCTGTTTTGATCATTCAGTTCTACATATATAACCAGTAATTCACAATATCATCACATAGTTGCATATTCATGATCATGATCATTTCTTGGAACATTTGCATCTATTCAGAAAAAGAAATAAAATGAAAACAAAAAAAATTTATACATACCATACCCCTTACCTCTCCCTTTCATTGATAACTACCATTTCAAACTAAATTTAATTTAACATTTGTTTCCCCTATTATTTATTTTTATTCCATATGTTCTACTCATCTGTTGACAAGGTAGATAAAAGGAGCTTCAGACACAAGGTTTTCACAATCACACAGTCACATTGTGAAAGCTGTATCATTATACAATCATCTTCAAGAAACATGGCTACTGGAACACAGCTCTACCTTTTCAGGCAGTTCCCTCCAGCCTCTCTGTTACACTTTAACTAACAAGGTAATATCTACTTAACCTGTAAGAATAACCTCCAGGATAACCTCTGACTCTGAGAAAACCTGGACCAAAAGGGGGAAGAGTTAAATGAGACAAAGTGTCAGTGGCAACAGAGTGATATCTACTTAATGTGTAAGAATAACCTTCAGGATAACCTCTCACCTCTTGACTCTGTTTGGAATCTCTCAGCCATTGACACTTTGTCTCATTTCACTCTTACCCCTTTTGGTCAAGAAGGTTTTCTCAATCCCTTGATGCTGAGTCTCAGCTCATTCTAGGATTTCTGTCCCATGTTGCCAAGAAGGTCCACACCCCTCGGAGTCATGTCCCATGTAGACGGGGAGGGTGGTGAGTTTGCTTGTTTTCTTCTTTTTTTAATTAAATAAGTTGTAGGTTTATAGAAAAATCATGCATAAAATACAGAGTTCCATATATCATCCTATTCTTAATACCTTGCATTAGTGTGGAAAATTTGGGTGGGTGATGGGTGCCAGTAACTTACAGTGTGAAGCAGTTTACTATATTTAGTAGCTTCTTCCTTCTGCTTCTCCCTGGATGCTGTACAGTGTTCTTCTGTACAGCAGAGTTTTGAAATGCTTGATTGAGATAATTCCTGTCTGTTTAATTGTTGTTCTGGTGGAGGGACTGATTCTTGACACTTCCTACTCTGCCGTCTTTGCACAATTCCCTCCCAGTGCCTTTTTTTTAAAAAAAAATGAAAATACTTTTTATTTTGAAGTATTTTCAAATTTACAGGACAGTTGCAAAATTAATACAAAACTCAGAGAGAGCTCCAACATATCCCCCATCCAAATACCCAGATCTACCAGCTTCTAAACATTTTGCCACATTTAGCATATCATTCTATCAATTCATTTATCTGTCTATCTAGCTAGCTATCTTTATATCTATTTTCTAAACTTTTGTGTGTAGGTTGTATATAGATCATGCTCCTTGAACACTTTATACTTCCTTGTACATTTCGTGAGAATAAGGCTATTCACTTTTGTAATCACCTTAAGTACAGATATCAACTTCAAATATTTGACATTGACATAAAGCTTACAGTGTTTCCAATTTTTCCTTTGACCCAATAAAGTCCTTTGGGCTTTTTCTCCTTCATTGCTAGATCCAGTCCAGGATCAGTATTGTATTTAATAGTCATTGTTTCTGGTTAATTGTGAAAGCATATTAGTCATGAACTTTTCTCTTCTCAGTAACTCCCAAGCATACAATATAGTAGCATTAATCACATTCCCAATGTTGTGTTATCCTTAGCACCATCTACTCCCATCATCCCAAGTAGAAACCCTATATCCATTATGAATTACCTTCCCATTCCCCCACCCCCAGCCCCTGGTAACCTGTGCTCAACTTTCTGATTCTGTGAATTTGCATATTCTAGCTATTTCATATAAACAAAATGCAATATTTGTCCCTTTTTGTCTGACTTATTTCACTCAACATGTGTTCAAGTTTCATTCATGTGGTGGTGGTATCAGAACTTCATTTTTTTTTTTTTTCTGCTGCCCCTGCTGGCTGATGAACATTTTTTTGAGTCAGTGTACAAACAGTCCATGGAAAACAAGAGTTTTGATGCTGGAATCAGTAACATAAAATGGAATACAAAAATAAAAAGGCACTAATCTGTTAAGAAAAGACACTCGTATTCTAAGAAGTATAAGTCATTTACTACGGAACTTATTCATTTTACAGCTGAATAATGTTCAGTTGTATGTATGTATTACGTTTTGTTATCCTATCATCTGCTGATGGACATTTGGGTTCTACCTTTTGGCTGCAGTGAAAGATGTCGCTATAAACAGGTATGTGCAAATATCTGCTTAAGTTTCTGCTTTCAGTTCTTTTGTATGTATACCTGAAGTGCATTGCTAGGTCACATGATAACTCTTGTGTTCAACGTTCTGCTGAACAACTAAATTGATTTCCACAATCACCACATCGTTTTCCAGTAATACCAATAGTGTATAAGGGTTTCACCTTCCTTGTATCCTTGTTAACCCTTGTTATTTTTCTGTTTTTTTTTGATAGCAGCCATTCTGATGGCTATGACGAAATCATTATAGTTTGGATTTGCATTTCCCTGATGACCAGTGATGTTGAACATGTTTTCATGTGCTTATTGGCCTTCTGTTTATCTTTGTTGGAACAATTCAAATCCCTTGCCCAATTTTCTCATTGGGTTATTTGTCTTTTTGTTGTTGAATTTTAGGAGCTCTTTATATATTGATATTAAAACTTTATCAGCTATATATTTAATGATTATTTCTTTTCATTCTTTGTGCTGTCATTTCACTTGATAATGTCCTTTGATGTAAAAGGTTTTTAATTTTGATGAAGTCTATTCCTATAGACCCTTCAGGATATAATTTTTCTGGTCTGTGCAGTCAGGAGGTAATTCCTTGGTGTAGGTCTCTGTATTCTGCATCAGAAACTCCTGGGCATTTCTTCAGTTTTAGCATGTGATGTGTGGATAGGCCTCCAAGGAAATGAAACTTTTTTAAGCACAAGCAAAAGTCATGTCATTGTTTTATATCCACATTTCACATGCCAGAGATTAATAGTATCGTTCTTCTCCAATAGTGCTTGTTGACCAAATCTCCTTTAGGAATTTGACATGTCAGAAAGTTCCTTTTATCAACACAGGGAACTTCATTCACTCAGTATATATTATTTGAGGAGATTGAAAGATAAATAAGCACAGCCTCAAGGGGTTTATATATAGTAAGGAGTGTACAGAGGTGACCAGTGTAATGAAACATTTTATTATACAAATGTATTTTGCGACACAGGAATATAGAAATAGATGGGAATTCTTCATGAAAGGTAGCATTTGACATGATTCTTGAAAGATTAATAGGCTTTCCATGTACCTTGAAAGGAATAAGAGCTTTAAGACTCAGGGCACAACCTGAGTGCATAGTATTTTGGGGAAGGGACATAGAGTAGTTTAGTCTGATTGTAGTGAGGGATACATGAAATAATATAGGTTACAATTAAATGAGGTAATGTGGAAGCAATTTGTAAGGCTTTAAACTCTCTAAATTTAAATGTAAACCTTTTGTGTTCAATAGTATCTAAGTGTTTAATAGATTTAGGTTTAAATCTGCTCTGTGTGACTCAGCAAGTTGCTTTAACCTCTTTTAGCCTCCATTTCTTTGTTTAGTACAATAGGAATAATAATACACTGTTGTAGTAAATGAAAACATAAAAATATTTAGCATAGTGTATGCCAAATAATAAACCCTAAGTTAATCGTACCATCCTCATCATTAATAGGAAATGAAACTGAGTGGCAGATAGAGCATGGAGCATTTAAAATGTCATAGTAAGAAATCTAGACTTTGTTTAGTAAGGAATAGGAAACCTAGGCTGGTTTCTTTTGTTGTTGAATTCTTTTTTGTTGTTGTTTTTAACATTTTTTATTGTAATACATTACTGAAAAAGCAATATATTTCAAAGTACATTGTAACGCGTAGTTATAGAACACATTTCATAGTTTGGTATGGACTACAGATTTTTCCTTGTAGTTGCTCCAAAACACTGGAGATTGAAAGAAATATCAATATGATTCAGTCATATTCATTTGTTAAGTCCCTTCATCTCTGTTATAACACCGTCTTTGCCTTTGATCCTTCCCAGTTTTGGGGGGTATTTGGGCTCTGCCCATTCTAACTTTTTCATGTGGAAAGGGGTGTCAATAATATGGGATGGGGATGGAAGTAGAAGGAAGTAGTAGATATTTTTGGAGAGGCTGGCCCCTCTAAATTTCAGGACTTAACCTGGCCTAGGAACCCATCTGGAGGTTTTCTGGAAAGTACTCATGGTACATGGAACTTTTGTAGAATCTCACATAAAGCCCTGGGTGTTTTAGAATTGGCAGGAATGGTTTGGGTTGGGGATTTGGCAAACTATGATAGGTAGCAATATCTCACTGAAGCTTGCATAATAGTAGCCTCCAGAATAGCCTCTTGACTCTATTTGAACTCTCTCAGCCACTGATAATTTATTTGTTACACTTCTTTTCCCCCTTTTGTTCAGGAAGGCATTGCCAGGCTCATCCTGGGAGTCATTCCACATTGCTAGGGAGACTTTCACCCCTGGATGTCATGTCCCACATGGAGGGAGGGCAATGATTTTCCTTGCAGAGTTGAGCTTAGAGAGAGGCCAGATCTGAGCAACAAAAGTGATTTTCTGTAAGTAATTCTTAAGTGTAACTATAGGTAGAGTTAGCTTTTCCACTAAAGAAATAAACTTCACAAGAGCAAGCCTCATGGTGAGAGGGGCTTGGCCCAGTGACTTGGGAGTCCCTAATATTTGAGACAGTATCAGGGGTTTTCCAGTTATAAAGCTTAGTATAAGTTTTTTTCTCCTTTTTTCTCCATATTTTTCTCCTTTCCCTCAAGGGACTTTGCCAATACTTTTTTTTTTTTTTTTAAATATTTGTATTATAAAACCTTAACAAACAAACATGCAAACATTTTTGACATATAAACATTCTGTATATGATATACAATCAATGGCTTACAATATTATCACATAGTTGTGTGTTCATCACCATGATCATTTTTTTTGAACATTTGCCTCACTCCAGCAAAATAAATAAAAAAGAAAAACTCATACATACCATATCCCTTACCCTTTCCTCTCATTAGCCATTAATATTGCAGTCTACTTAGTTTATTTTAACCTTTGTTCCCCCTGTTATTTGTTTATTTTTTATCCGTATTTTTTACTCTGTCCATACTCTAGATAAAAGGTGCATCAGACACAAGGTTTTCACAGTCACATTGTAAAAGCTATATCATTATACAATCTCTTCAAGAAAAAAGGCTACTGGAGCACAGCTGAACAGTTTCAGGTACTTCTCTCTAACCACCCCAATACACCATAAACTAAAAAGAGGATATCTATATAATGCATAAGAATAACCTCCAGGATAATCTCTCGACTCTGTTTGAAATCTCTCAGCCACTGACACTTTATTTTTTATCATTTCTTTCTTCCCCTTTTTGGTTGAGAAGGTTTTCTCTATCCCCGGGTCTTGGTTCATGCCAGGATTTCTGTCTCACGTTGCCAGGGAGATTTACAACCCTGGGATTCATATCCCACCTAGAGGGGGAGACTTTGCCAATACTTTTTAATTAACTGCCCAACATGCTCTGTATCCAGGTATTACCTTAAGTTACATATAATTACGAGCCCTCGTTCCCATTCTGGGCTCCATGTGTTTGGGTTGTTTAAATGAGCTATCCATACAGGCTAAACTAGATTATGTGCTACAGAAAATTTAGTTTTTGAACAAAATAAACCTGTCTTCCTGAGGTCTCATACAGTAGGTGAAGTTCTAAAATACTAAATGTCATCCTTACCTATGTATTCTGATTTACCTTAGTCCTGGGCTGATTTTTGAGCAAAAGAGTAATGATAATCTAAATTGTGTCTTAGAAAACCAGCTGTCATGTGAAAGTTTGAATGGAGTTGAGAGATTAAACCTTTTGGCACAGATTGGGGCTTGTATCCGATTGAATTTTGAAATCATTTCAAGTTGGTGAGTGAGAAAGTAGAAAATGGAGCTATCTCCAGAATCTCTAGTCTAGGCTAAGGGGAAAACAGAAATACAGAACAAAAGAGGAAGAAAAGTTAAGAGGAAAAGATAAAGGGTCCTTGTCACTGAGAAATAGATTAAAAAGATGCCCACCCAGCAACTTTAGGGTTAGCAATGAACTGTGAAGTTTTAGTTTCCTTCTGCTTCTTAGGCACATGTTGCATTTCTTTCAGCTGTTGTTTTGTTTTGATACAATGTAAAATAGTTTTATTGCTACAGTGACAGGTTAAGGTGAATCACATTAACATTGACAGGGTTCAGGCTCCTTAATTAGCAGGTGGGTGTATTATTTTCCTGTTTGAGAATTCAGGACAGCTATCCATTCTCTAATTTCATAGCAGTTCAGGATTTTACCCAAAGTAGGGACTGGTCACTTAATCTAAAATAACAATAACTGCAGGTTTGCTTTTTTTTTATTAATAAAGTCAGTCAGCATATGGCATGAACATTCTTAACATGTGAACATTCCATACTAGGTGTGGAATCAGTGTCTCACAGTATCATCACATAGTTGTATATTCATAACCACGATCATTTCTCAAAAATATTTACATCACTCCAGAAAAAGACATAAAAAGAAAAAACTCATACATATCATACCCCTTACCCCTCCCTCTTATTGACCACTAGTATTTCCCTCTACCCAATTTATTTTAACATTTTTCCCCCTATTATTTATTTTTAATCCATATGTTTTACTCATCTGTCCATACCGTAGATAAAAGGAGCATCAGAACAAGGTTTTCACACAGTCACTTGCAAAAGTTGTATCATTATACAATCATCTTAAAAAACATGGCTACTGGAGCAGAGCACTGCAGTTTCAGGCACTTCCCTCTAGCCTCTCTAATACACCTTAAACTAAAAAGGGGTTATCTATATAATGCATAAGAATAACCTCCAGGGTCACCTCTTGACTCTATTTGAAACTCTCAGCAACTGACACTTCATTTTATCTCATTTCTCTCTTCCCCCTTTCAGTCGAGAAGGTTTTCTTAATCCCTGGATGCTGGGTCCCAGCTTATTCTAGGATTTCTGTTCCATGTTGCCAGGGAAGTTTACACCCCTGGGAGTTATGTCCCATGTAGAGAGGGGGAGGGCAGTGAGTTTGCTTGCTGTGTTGGTTGAGAGATAGGCCACATCGGACTAACAAAAGAGGTTCTCTGGGGGTGACTCTTAGGCCTAATTTTAAGTAGGCTTAGCCTATCCTTTGCAAGGATAAATTTCATATGATCAAACTCCAAGATTGAGGGCTTGGCCTATTGATTTTGTGGTCCTCACTGCCTGCGAGAATATAAGGTGAAAGGTTTAGGAGGTGAAAGGGTGAGAAAGAAGAAAGGTACACCAGGAAATTTAAAGTGGGGGGGGGAGGGTTTATTTCTGCGCTCCCGGGCGGAACTCACCAAACCCAAGATGGAGGGAGGTGACTGCGCAACGCGGGCTTTGGCGTGGGCAGCTTTTAAGGATGGAGGTCAGGTGACGTCAGGAAGGGGCAGTTCATTAGTTCCAGAAGTCAGGTTGGGAGGGGTGACACAGCCTCCACAGCTCCAGTTGCAGTGCCTTTCCCCGTTCCCCCGACCTAACATTCCAGCCTTTTTTGTGATAACAGGGTGCCGAGATCTTTCTGGCTACTTCCTGCTGTAATGGGGCGGCGTGGGGTTATAGGCCGGAACAGTCATGGCCAGGGGAGTGGGGAGACTGGCTGTAGAAATCTGGTGAGGAAGGCAGGTAATGATAATGATGCAGGAGCATTTGGTTGACTGCTACCCGGAATAGTTCCTTCATGCGTCCCTGAAGGAAGTTGAGGAGGCAGGGAGCTAGGAGAAAAAAGAGACAGATTAGGATAACTGGTCGTAGTAGCAGGAGGAGCCATGTTGTCAGGGGAGAAGAAAACCAGTTTAAGGCCGAGTTGCTTCCTTGCTTTCTGTGGTAGAGTTCGTCTCTTAGTTTGTTTAGGGTTTGAATATTTTGTTCCACCAGACCTGACTCGTTGATATAATAGCAGCATTCCTCTTGTAGGAATATACATGTTCCTCCTTTTTCAGCTGTCAGCAGGTCTAAGGGCCGTCGATTTTGAAGAGCTAGCTGGGCTAGTGTGATGAATTGGTGATGTAGAGAGGAGAGGGATTCTGACGTTGATTCCAGGGCTACCTGTATCGAGTTTCGAAGTTTTGAGAGGTTTAAATACCATATCCCAGTGCCCCTCCTGCTGCAGCTGAGACTGTGACTGCAGTTAGGCTGATGCCTACTAGGGTAGTAAGAAAGGCAGCCCTTTTTGAGTGAGGAGAGGGCAGTAGCCAAGTTAGTTTGGACTCCCCATAGAGGGTCAATTGAGGAACAATAGTTACCAGGAAGCATTGTCCTGGGGCAGTGGAGTTAAGGCACTTGGTAAGAGTTCCATTACACCAGAAATATTGTCCTTTGGGGGCATGGGTGGTGTTGTGTATGGTGATGTTAGTCTGGCACTTGCTATGAAGTTTTTTTGATGGTTTTTTTATCCAGTGTAGTGAGGCTCTTAATTTGGCAAGAAGATTTTGCCCCATTAGCGGGCTGGGGCAAGAAGGCATTACTAAGAAAGAATGTATAATGGGGTACCCTTCTATTAAACATGTAAGTGGTCCATAGTTAAGGGACGCGAAGGACAGCTGTCTATGCCCATAACCGTGACCTGGAAAGGAAGGAGTTGACCTGAGCAGGAGGGGAGGACAGAAAAGGTAGCCCCTGTGTCCACTAAAAAGGAGGTGGACTTACCCGCTACCTGGATTGTTACCCTGGGCTCGACAAGGGTGATTGGGGTCGTTGAGGCCGGGCGTCGTCAGTCGTCGGTGGCCAGGCCCAGGACTGCTAGCGGTGGGTTAGGGGTTGGAAGGACGGCCCCTCCGTGGCTAGGCGCCGAGAGGCAGTCACTTTTCTAATGTCCCTTTTTACCACAGAGAGGGCATGGTCCCTTGGGCAGTCGAGGATTGGGGCACTGGCGGGACCAGTGTCCATCAAGGCCACATTTGAAGCACTTTCCTGGTGGTGGATTAGTCATAGCCAGCTTCTTCTCCATTGAAGTGGGCCGCAGAGCCGCAATCAGGGATTGGGTTTGTAAATTTGCCTTTCGGTGGTCCCGGAATTCCTTTTCTGCCCTCTCCAGTTCATCACGAGTATTAAAAATTTTAAAGGCTGTGTTTACCAGGTCACGGATAGGGGCCTGAGGGCGTTCCTCAATTTTTCTAAGTTTACGTCTTATATCTGGAGCTGATTGGAATATAAAGTGTGTGGCTAAACAGTTTTACCAGCCTCCGATTCGGGCTCTAGGCAGGTATATTGGGAGAGGGCTTCTGTGAGCCGGTGTAGAAAAGCGGCCGGGTTTTCATCAG
Source organism: Tamandua tetradactyla (assembly GCF_023851605.1). NCBI lineage: Eukaryota > Metazoa > Chordata > Mammalia > Pilosa > Myrmecophagidae > Tamandua > Tamandua tetradactyla. Next base: position 116,151,586 of record NC_135328.1, on the reverse strand, counting down.
GACCCTGGGTAATTTCCCTTAGCTTATGGAAATTTACTACTTTATGTGAAGCTTTCTGCATGCCGGCTATGAGGCATGTAAGCGTTTTGTCCCGTCTAGTCTGCCCGTTCCTCCCTGCTGGAGTGTCAACCTGATATTCCCACCCTGGCTCCTGGTCTGGCACGGCCTCAGCCCCTATCGGCATGGTGTGGTCGGTTATATGCACCTGGTTAGCATGGGCCCTGGCTGCATTGAAAATGCGGTCCATTTCATCTGTAGTGAGGGAAGAAGAGCAGATTACATGAATGTCATGCCAAGTGAGGTCATAAGCGTTAGCTAGATACTGGAACTCTTTAGTATAGGTAGTTGAATCGTTGGAGAAGGAGCCCAACCATTTTTCAATGTGTGAAAGATCGGCCAGAGAGAAGGGAGTGTGTACCCGAATTAATCCTTCAGGTCCTGCAACCTCCTGGAGCGGACAGAGTAAAGTACTTTTTGAGCAGGTATGGGAGCTTACGGGTGAGGGTAGCAAGGAACTAGCTGGTGGCAGAAGAGCTGAAGCAGGGGGTGGGGGGCATGCCGGTAATGGGAGAGCCTTTGGAGTAGAAGGAGGAAGGGAAGGATAGGATAGTGGCTGGAATGCTACTGGAGCAGGGGTAGGAAGAGGGGGGTAAGATGGTGGCTGGAGCGCCACCGGTGGAGGAGGAAGACAAAGGCAAGATGGCAGCGGCAGTGCCGCTGGTGCGGAAGGGGAGAGAGGAGGGCAAGATGGCGGCTGGGACGTCACTGGAACAGAAGGAGGAAGAGAAGGAGAAGATGGCGACTGAGATGTCGCCGAAGCAGAAGGGGGTAGGGAAAGGCAAGATGGCGACTGGAGCGCTGCTGGAGGGAGGGGAGGGTAGAGCGAGGGAGAGGAGGTTAGTTTTGCAAGATGCGGTGGTGGCCCTGGTCTTTTAAAGGAAGATGAATCAAGGGGGTCAGAAAAGGAGGAAGTTTCTTCAGAGGGAAGTGGGGATTTGGGAGTTTCCTTGGCTAGGAGAACCTGAGCTGTAGAGTAGGAGGTACAAAGGGAAGGGCGGGAGCGCAGAAGGAAAAAAGCCTGGACATAAGGAATTTTGGCCCATTTGTTGTTCCTATGGCAAAAGTTGTGGAGGTTTGTAAGGATATTAAAATCGAAAGTCCCATCCTCAGGCCCATGAGAGAGGACCTGCTGCCCATACAGATGGGTCTCAAAGGAGAAAGGACTGGCCCAGGGGGTGTTGGCGTCCCAACGCCCTGAGAGAGTCCTCGGAGCTCTTAACGAGCGGGGGCTCATCTCCCGAGGGGACGTCTCACCCTGGTTTGAGGCCGTTTCAGGTCCTGGACCTGAATTTGGGAGGGAAACAAGAAGCGGGGCATCCCCACAGCTTTTCGAGTCCCGGAAAAAGGGTATGAGGCTGGTGGGCATCCCCGTTCACCTCAGCCCTCGGAAGAGAACCTGACGTGAATTCACGATTTCTGGAGAGTAATTAATGGACAGGCTCTCTCGGAACCATGAGACCCGGCAGCAGGGCTAGGAGGGAAGGGACTTACCCAATCCGTGGTGGATGCAGTGGTGGGTCGAAGGATCCCTTGTCTCTGGCTATGTGGAGGAAGGAGGAGAGAGGAAGCCGGGGCACCCTTGGCCAGGCAGGCGGCATCCATGCTCCGGTTCCGGCACCAGATGAAAGGTTTAGGAGGCGAAAGGGTGAGAAAGAAGAAAGGTACACCAGGAAATTTAAAGTGGGGTGGGGGTGGGGTTATTTCTGCGCTCCCGGGCAGAACTCACCAAACCCAAGATGGAGGGAGGTGAGGACGCACGGGGGCTTCAGTGCAGGCAGATTTTAAGGATGGGGGTCAGGTGACATCCAGAAGGGGCGGTTCATTAGTTCCAGAAGTCAGGTTGGGAGGGGTGACACAGCCTCCACAGCTCCAGTTGCAGTGCCTTTCCCCATTCCCCCGACCTAACATAAGGCCTGCACCAAATGCTTTTTTATTCACTGTTCAAATCACTCTGGGATTTATCTGGGCATCACTCTGGACAAACCTACAAAATCTCATGCACTACTCAAGGTTCCATGCACTTATGATGTTCAGTTATATTAGGAGATGCAGTAGTCAAAATATAAATTTTGTACCAAATAAGCATTTTTTGCTTTAGTCTCACACATAAGTTAAAGCTTTAAAATATGAATTACCATCTGTTTTCAACACCTTGCAATATTGACATTCCTTCCTCATGCAAAAACATTTTTTAATTTGTACATTTTAACTGCAGTTTTTAAAGTTTGCTTTTTGCCAGGCACCATAGTAGGCCAGTTAATAACTTGATCCTCATAACAGACCTCTGAGGAAAATGCTATTATTTCCTTTTACAGATGAAATAAGTAGGTTACCCTGAAGTTAAATAACTTTTCTAGGGCACAGAGTTTATGAGTCAAAGATAGTTTGGTACCAGAGCTGACTTTGAGCTGCAACAGTATATTCTGTCTTTGTTATTTTCTTTAATTTTCACAGTAGGGCTATGTGGTAAGAATGTAGATAAGGAAACAGAAAGAGTATGTAACTTTCTCAAGGTCACTTTTTTGTAATTATCTCACTGTAAACCTCATGTTTTTATTCTATATTGCCTTTACTCTGATTGATCACAACTTCCCCAAGTACCGTACCATCAAACTCTGCACTCATAAACAGTCCAGCTTTTTTCTTATAATCCTTACTGCTTCTTATCTTAGCTCCCAGAGCCATATCTGAACAGTAGCTGTTAGAAGTACTCTACCAAACAACCAGCTCCAAATCCTATCATCAAATCCTGTGCTTCTGTCCTAAGTGGTAAGTTTTCTTATTGGACATTTTAAAACTTTTTATAAATTCTAGCTCTTAAACATCTTCATCAGTGTGAACACAGGACAAATTAGTCCTCAGTGTTTTGCTAAGTTAGTATATTTACCTGGCAAGACTGTTGAGGATATTTAGCCAAATAAATATAAAAGACTTCATATCACCTCAAAGCCTACTGTTACTTGTTATAGTTTATCCTTAGATCACATATCTCAGTGCTAAATGGGCAAATACAGGTAGTAAAAGTTTTAATAGAGAACGAATTATAGATGAGAAAGAACCTTAGTGAGCACTGCTTCTTAACCAAATTTTATATTATTAGAATGATTGTTATATTAATATAATAACTACGATTTACCAAGTATCTTCTATAGGTTTCATATTATGCTTTACAAGTATCATTCATGTAATTCTCACAACCACCCTGAAGATAGAAGGTAGTACTGATAATTTTATAGATGAGAAGACCAAGTTAGAGAAGTAAAGAAATTTATACTAGTTCACATAGCTTGTGATTTGTTAGTGCTAGCTAATCAAATGTAGATATATCTGTCTCAAAACTATTTGCTTTTCTCATTATACCATTATACCACCTGATTGTGGTGATTGAATTTTGTAGAAAGTAAAAAATGTTAAAGTTAAAAAACTATAGCTGTAATTTTGCCTGTTTGTGCATTGTAGAGAATTTTATAAATGTACTGAATTATCACTTTTGTATTTTTCAGGCAATCGATGCATATTATTCCTTTTACTTAAAAGAAATGAGTGTAGCTGATATTGCATTAAGAGCGGAAACCTGGCTTTCAGCCACGTGGCATGTTAAAGTACCTCTCATGTGGCTGGAAGCTTGTATTAACTGGATCCAAGAAGAAAATAATAACACTAATTTGAGTCAGGCACAAATGAATAAACAAGTGTTTGAACAATGGCTCCTTACTGATCTGAGAGATTTAGAACACCCTCTTTTGCCTGACAGCATTTTAGAAGTTCCAAAAGGAGAGCTGAAGGGATTTTATGCTCTGCAGATTAATTCATTGGTTGATGTAAGTCAGCCTGCTTATTCCCAAATACAAAAGTTGAGAGGAAAAAATACAGCAAATGATCTAGTTACAGCTGAAACACGAGTAACCCAAAAACCTTGGGAGGCAAAGCCTTCACGAATGTTGATGCTTCAGATAACTGATGGGATTGTACAAATGCAGGGAATGGAATATCAGTCTATTCCAGCTCTTCATAGTGATCTTCCGCCAGGTACAAAAATTTTGATTTATGGGAACATTTCTGTCCGTCTTGGTGTTCTTTTGTTGAAACCAGAAAATGTTAAGGTGTTGGGAGGAGAAGTAGATGCTCTTTTAGACGAATATACCCAAGAAAAAATGCTTGCAAGATTAATTGGAGAACAACCTGATCCTTTAGTTTCAATCATCCCAAATAATTCTAACCAAAGCATCCCCAGAATTACAGATGTTCTAGATCCTTCGTTAGGACCTTCTGATGAAGAACTCTTGGCAAGTCTTGATGAAAATGATGAACTTGCAGCAAATAATGATACCTCTTTGGAAAGATGTTTCAGCACAGGTAGCTCTTCAAATACTACTGTCACAAGACAGTCAAGTTTTGAGCCAGGATCTATTATTTCTCCAAGGTTCAAGGAGGAACCACATCAGTCAGTGCATCTCACTGATGGAGATTTAGATGACTTTTCATTGGAGGAGGTCTTGCTTTTAGAAGAAACTGTCCAGAAAGAGCAAATGGAGATTAAAGAATCAGGGCTGTTAACTTTGAACAAAAACACAGATGAAAGCAGAGAGGAAATTTCACGTAAATCTGATGCTCTGGATAACTTTCCTTTGATTTGCAAAAATGTAAACAATAATTGGAATGAAAAAAACTTATCTCAGCAAATGACTGATGAAAGGAAGTCTTTTGGTTGTCTGTCTGCTATAGACAGTAATGTTTTTTCAGTTCATCATAACATATCCCTACCCTCTGATTTTACCAATAAAGATAGGAACTCAAAGGCAAGTGATAAAGTTAAACAAACAATCAGCAGTTCAGATGGACATTCCTTAACTCATAAAATATTAAATAGAGAGTTGATTAATTATGTTCCAAAAAGAACTTCACAGATTTCCAGTGAAAATGAACACCATTTACAGACTTGTTCTTTAAGATCATCAGAGAATAGCACTAATCTTTCTGTCGCCATGGACGTGTATTCTCCACCGTTTATCTATTTGTCTGTTCTAATGGCCAGCAAACCAAAGGAAGTTATCACTGTGAAAGTCAAAGCATTTATTGTAACTTTAACTGGAAATCTTTCAAGTTCTGGTGGCATTTGGCATATAACTGCGAAGGTTTCTGATGGCACTGCATATCTAGATGTAGACTTTGTAGATGAAATTCTTACTAGTCTAATAGGGTTTTCAGTACCAGAAATGAAAAAACTAAAAAAGGATCCTCTTCAGTACCAAAAGTTCTTGGAAGGTTTGCAGAAATGTCAGAGAGATCTAATAGACTTGTGCTGTTTAATGACTATTTCATTTAATCCCTCTTTGTCCAAAGCAATGGTACTAGCATTACAAGATGTTAATGTGGATCACCTTGAAAACCTGAAGAAGCGATTAAATAAATCATATTAGAGGACAATTCAAAGCAACAAGGAAATGTTTAGCATTAAATTTATCCTTTTATTTTTGAATTTTCTTTTTGTAAAAAGGAAGAATAAAGTTTTATAACTTATTTCAGTTTAATTTAAAAATGTTTAATCATGTCTGTTGTGTGTATAGGCTTTTTAGTAAATCATTATTTAGCATAGTAATTGATGAAGAAATTGGTGACACGGTATTTTTGAGAAGTTTGTTTTCATTTGTCATTTCACATAAGATGATTACTAAAAATAAAAATACCATATTGGTGTTCAGTAATGAATCATATTATTGAAAGTTAATAGTTATAAATAGGTAGTTTTAATTCTGATATGTTGAATACTCCAATAGATTTGTTTATATGTTGTCCTTAGAAAAAAAAATTTAAGTCCGGTGGACCAGAATATTGGACTTTCAGATGCAAATTGCTTTACTGGATTTTATTTTGCTAATTGTAAATATTTGTCTGGTATATTTAAATCAAGTCTTATATTATCTAAATACTATTTCAGAGATTATATTGAATGATTTTACAAAACCCTTATTTTCAAAGGTAGTTTATTTCAAATGGTATGTTGAAAATTTAGTTAAGATCCAGTGAATATTTCGCTTATTTTATTAAAATGTCATTAGAACTTATCACCTTCCTGAATTAGCTGTCTGTATAAACATTCCTTTAGTTTTGTTAAAGTGCTGATGTCTTAACAGGAAACTATCACTTTTCAACCATGCTGTTACAAAGTTACATTTTGAAAAGCAAACTTATTTTTAGTAATCTTTTTATCTTAAAAATTTTAATTCAGAGTGTCTTGAATTTTAAAACATTAAACCATTGTTTAAATAATAAAATGAAAACATTGTTTGTGTGTTTTATTTTAATGAAAATAATGCAACAGGAAAATACCTGGCAGTAAGATGAAATATAAAAGTTGGAAAAACTTCTGTCAACTTCCAGTGGCTTCTGACATCAACTCTCCGAAGTTAGGGCAGACCCCTCAGATTATGGGCAATCCTCTGCAAGATTGGCCTTCAAACACCAGTCACGAGTTCTGGGGCTCAGACTACAAATTGGTAGGTGTCCCACTACTTACTTGGGTTAAAAAATTCACTAGGACGTCTCATAGAACTCACTAAAATCACTGTACTTATGATTCTAGCTTTTCTGTAGTAAAAGGATACAAATAAGAAGCCAAAAGAAGAGTCACATAGGACAAGGTCTAGGAGGGTCTCAAACAGCAAAGCAGGAATGTCTTTCTACATGGAGTCAGAATGTGTCACTATCCCAACACAGTGATGCCATTATCAGCCATGGAAGCTCACTGGAGCTTCAAATGTTCCGAGTTTATATGGAGTCTCGTTACCTAGGTATGACTGGTAGAATTGATGTCCATATAGTTTAACCCAATCTCTGTCCCATCCCCAGAGGTTGGGGAGGTTGCACTAATCTGATAAAGCTTAAAACCCCAACTGCCTAAGCACCTGATCGGTCTTCTAGTATTTCCATCCCCCACCCTAAGACTATAGATGTGTGTGCTCCTACCCTGTTATCTCAGAATTTGAACTGTTAGTGTAATCCTGGGCCTACTATGAGTAAGAAAAAGACGCTCCTAACATGAGACATTACAAGGATAAAAATATGGTAGAGAAGTGGTAGAAAAAAATATTTTTGCCATTGTTTGAAGGATGATAATCAGTTGTAAGCCCAAGAAGGATAGATATTACTGATAAGTCATCTAATAGTAATTTCGTCTATATTCCTGCTTAACTCTTATTGGCATGGCATTATCTTTCATTACTTTTCTACAAAATGTTCTTCTGTTCTCTGTGAACGGTGTTTGAAAGCTGGAATTAGGCCTTATTTTCTTTTTTCATATTCAGTCACTAAAGCCTGGCATCACACTTGACCATCCTTCTATGTTGGCTCTCAGTGCTTTGATTCTGGCTCTGGTTGTATCTGGTCTGGATTATTCCAGAAGTTTCCTAAATGGTCTTTGTCTTATTTTGCCTAGAAACCATCATCCACAATGCTACAGGATGGCACTAGCTTGATTTATTTTCTTAAATCTTAAATATCAACTTTCTGCCCACCCCCTTACTTACAGGTGAAGTATGTAAGGCCTTTTTGTGATCTGGTTCCTGCCTTTTCAGTCTCATTTTTCCCCATTGCTCTGCCCCTAAATTTTAATCATACTAAAGTAATTTGTGTTCCCCAAACATACAGGGGAATATAGCTCATGTTTTTTTACAAAATCATGCTCATAGTGCCCATACTCCTTAATTCCCCATCTCCCCCTTCCAAATTTATTTGTTTCCAAACTCTGCTTATGCTTTAGGTGCCCATCAAAGTTTTTCATGAATTTCCCTGCCCACTCCTGTACATTCTATAGGAATATATATTTTATCATACGTACTTGCTTTTACGTAGAGTTTTCAACTATCACACATATTTTGGACAGGATAATTGTTTGTTGCAGGGGGGATGTCTGTTCTGTACATTGTGGATATTTAACAGCATTCCTGGCCTCTATCTTGTTAAGTAAAATTGAATATTTTTTTAAATTTTTAAAAGGGCCTGAAAAATCCCTTGAAGGATGGGAGAAAAAAAATGAAACTATTAAACTTTACCACCAGGGAAACCCCTGACACTGTGTCAAACAATGGGGACACCCAACAACAGGCCAAGCCCTTGATTTTGAGGTTTGCTTTTGTGATGCTTATCTGTGTAGCAGAGAAGCTTAGCCTGCCTATACTTCCAGAGGACCTCTTGTTACTCAGATGTGGCCTCTCTCTAAGCCCAGCTCTGTAAGTGAAATCATTACCCTTCCCCATACATGGGCATGATGTCCAGGGGTGAAAGTCTTCCTCACATGGGCTATGGCTCCCAGAGATGAGCCTGGCCCTGGCATCATGGGATCGACAATGCCATCCTGACCCAAAGGGAGAAAAGAAGTGTAACAGATAAGGTTATCAGTGACTGAGAGAGTTCAAATAGAGTTGAGAGGCTACTCTTAACGTAAGCTTCAGTTAGACATTGCTCCCTAATGTGGTTTGCCAAACCCCAACCATAATCATTCTTGCCAACCCTAAAGAACACCTAGGGCTTTACAAGAGATTCTACAAAGGTTCCATGCACTATGATTACTTTCCAGAAACCTACAACCTCCAGATGGGTTTGTAGGCCAGATAAGTCCTGAAATGCAGAGGGACCAGCCTCTCCAGAACATCAACTACCTCTAAAAGTGGAAGAGCATCAAATAAAAAAGAGTGGGAGAAAGATCAAAGGTAAACAGAAAAGGTAGAGTTTAACAAATGAGTATGACTGCTGAGTCATTATATTGCTATTTGTCTCCAATGTCTTAGAGGAGCTAGTAGTAAAAACTTAAAATTGGGAAATTGTAATCCATACCAAACTCTGAAATCTGTTCTACAACTAATTGTGGTGTGCTTTGAAATTTATAGCTTCTTTGAATATATGTTATTTTTCACACACAAAAAAAGTTGATTGTGAGACACAACTATATGATGATATTGTGAACCACTGATTGTACACTTCAGATGATTACATGGTATGCGAATATGTAATATATATCAATAAAATTGCATTTGAAAAACCACATTAAAATTAAAAAAAAAATGGCTGCCTGAATTGGGTGTGGCTGGAGGAACCCCTTTCTGAAAAAGTATTTTCCAGGTGACCAGCAGGGACTTTCCAAGAAATGGACCAAACAAAGGCACCCTACAGAACTGTGGATAAAGAACACATGGTGATGAACTAGTTGTGGTATAGGAGAAATAGCGTACCAGATAGCATACTAACCAATGTACATCTCTGTAAGATGCCCTTTGTGAAATGGAAACTTAATGTTAGTCAGTCAGAACATTTCCTTGCTTTTGTGTTGGCTCTATATAAGCTTCCCCTTTCCACTACCTTGGGAGAGTTCCCTTCTTTCTGAATGAAGTGCTGCCGATTCATGAATTGTTCAATGAAGCTGTGAGATCCTAAATTGCATGAAAAGTTTTTTTTAATAACCCAATACCCAGAGAAATCTGGGCACAAGGTAAAGAAAAAAAAGTGCAAAGTCCCCTTGAGCAACTGGGAAAAAATGTGGAAATATTAAACTCCCCCACCTGAGGATGACAACATGGATCAACCTGGAGGATATAATGCTGATTGAAATAAGCCAGACACAATAGATGTAGTATGATTTCACTGTTACGACTGTTAAAGAGAGCAAACTCCAAAACATATGGCCCAGGAGGAAAATCTCATGTAAAACAGTGAACTGGATATTGCATCGCTGCAGTTAGAGTATGCAAATGACTTCACAAGCCATGGCTTCCATATTTTTCACATTGACCATTCATAATAAAGAGTCTATAAAAGAGAACATATTGCTGTTTCATAAACCCAACTAATTCGAGATATGTAAAGACAAAATATTAAGTTATTAAACAATTATTGAGCCTATACGCCATGGAGTAGACACTACAGAAAGTGCTTGGAATGCAAAAAAACCTAGTTTCCGACTTTGAGTAGTTCACAGTCTAGTAAGGAAAGTGACAAACACAACATAGATCAATGTTGTTTGTTTTTTACAGTACAATATGACTTAAGACTCATTTTTTTATTTCTGAGAGACTTGGGACAGACTTAGCAAAGCAGTTGATATTTCAGTTGGGTGGTGATAGATGCACAAGTGATGACCATAAGAATTAGCCTCGAGAACAATTTATATAAAGAGAAAGAATTGTGCAAAAAGCATGATGCATTTAGAGACAAGTGAGCTTAGTTGTGTGGTTGGATAGAGAGAAACATAGACTAACGCTGAAAAGCAGGTTGGGGCCACATAATGGAAGAGTCTGTATGCCATGCTAAGTAATTTGGGATTTTCCCTGAGAAAAATTGAAGGATTTTCAACTAGAAAAATCACTTCCATACCTGTGCAAATCATAGATACAGTAGGGAGAAACTGGATAAAGGGAGGCAGACAAGATGGTGAGGAGGAGAGGAATCAGAGCAGTATTTAGGTGGTATGATATAATTGCCATCTCCTTTCTAAGATATGCAAGAAAGAATAATCCTTGCAAAAAGAACCATGAGTAAAATCTTCGCAAAAAAAATAAATAGAACTGAGAGATTTTTAAGTAGATTTGAGAAGTCGTTCTGGAGGTTATTATGCATTATACAGATATCCCTTTTCATTTTTTTGTGTAATAGAGTAGCTAGAGGGAAATGCCTGAAACTGTTGAACTGTAATCCTGTAGCCTTGATTTTTGAAGATGACTGTATAACTATATGACTTTTACAGTGTAATTGTATGATTGAGAAAACCTTGGGACTGACACTTTATCTAATGTGTGGACAGATGAATAAGAAAATAAAGACAATAAGTAAATAAATAATGAGGGATTAGAGGGTATGGGATGTATTTGGTTTTCTTTTTTACTTTCATTGTTATTATTCATGGAGTAATGAAAATATTTGAAAATCAATTGGGATGACAAATGCACAACTTTATGATGATACTGTGCATTATTGATTATATACTTTGGATGATTATATGGTATGTGAATATATCTCAATAAAATTGCATTAAGAAATAATAACCCGTTAGATGCCAGTAACATCTTCGCAGTTGTGACATCAAAAGTCTATTCTGGTGGTTTGATACTAAACAATGTTCTTTCACTACTACCTCCAGGGCTTATCTGCAGTAAATTCACTTCTCTCCATCAATATTGAAACCATTCTAGTGCAAAGCCACCATTATCTCTTTTTTTTTCTTTATAATCTGTGGTTTGCATTTGTTGTATTTTTTCCCCATTTACCGTCCTATTATTAACACCTTGTAATAGTAATGTACATTTGTTCTACTTCACATAAGAACTTTCTTATATTTGAATGATTAACTACAGCACCATTGTTTCTTGATTAAGTTATTTTCAGTAATTGTGTTCTAACAGGTTTTCTATTCTCCTTGTCCTTTACTCATGTATCTATTCTTTCAGTCAGAGTATGGTACCAAGTAGCATGGAAGTAGTTGTAGGAGAAATAGAATTTTAAATATTCTACGTTGGGCACGCTTCACAAAGTCATTCAGTGTTGCTAGTACAGACCTGGCCTTATACAACATTTTTGACTTTGGTACTGAGTAGTGCTTTTACCTTAGCTAATAAGTGGGAACTATAATATTAGTTCATTTCCAAGACCAACTGCAACTAAGAGAAGAAATGGAAGTAGAATACAGACTGAGAATTATATCCAAAGGAGGAAAAGCTAGTCAGGACAACTGGGATTCTATTTCTTAGTTTTTATTGTTATTTTCAGTTAGTTCTTTCTAGGGCTTATTTTGTTACATATTTGTTGTTGATATCTTATTTTACAAACTCAGAGGTACAAGGAATCTAATATTATTTTCTATGAAAAGTTTTTAAAGGTAAAATCATGACTCATACAGATAAAAAATTGAATATGTGCTCAAGATTTTATATAACTCAGTCATTGAAGGAACCCGGCCAGCAAACAACTGGTTCAAAGAAGTCAAGAGTCAAAAAGGACAAATTTAGTATGAAATAAAGGAATGTCTAAATTAGTGTACAAATGGAGACAAAGCTGGTTTATACACAGTGGACAAGGCAAATAAATTGAACATGTAACAGACAAGACAAAAATTTGTGTGTCTGTTGACAAACTGGCAGAGTTGTAAAAAATAGCTCCCACAGGATCAGAATCAAATAGCCAAGAGGAGTGTTCTCCAGACAACATATAATTTTCTAGCAAAGTACACATTTCCCCCTACATCTTTCATTTGACTTTAAGCTTCCATCCTACTGGGCCCATAGGAAACTCATGGGTTTGCCCTCCTCAAATTCTTGTGAACTTTCCAGCAGGTTTTAGAAAGAGTTGAACATTTGAGGAGGCTTCACTCACTGCTGGTCCATGCTGTTTGCTGAGATATATTTATGATATGAGTTCAAATGAGTCCTTCCACGCTGAGAATATTCAAGTTTGCCAAGGATGGAAGCTCCCAGGAGTGGCCTAGGGAGTTTAAGTGATAGGGCAAGATGAGGGACAATGTAGTGGTTTTGCGCTCTTACCCGAATTTGCAAAGACTTGCTACTTTTCAATTTCTCCATAGATTGGCTGATAGATAGTGCTATTCGACTCCCTCTATCCCCGTTTCTCTAGGTTTCTGAGCCTGTGTTAAGTCCAGCTTTCCTAGGTGTACCAAGTAGTCATTCCTCTCTGAGGGCTTGTCACCTACTACAGTATGGAAGGGAGGGGGATATGGGTCTTGCTATTTGAGGTCCCAAACCCCTCCAACTGCTCCCAGTCTTGGAGAATTCTATGCCCATCCTTTCCCTATCTTTAATTTTTCTCCCCTCTTCCTCCTCCTAGTTTAAGTCCTGTATGACTCCAGGCACATTTTAACAAAAGCTAAGAGGAAGCAGCAGCAAAGGAATCCAAATTCCTGACTACTTAAGGGATCTAGAGAGGGAAAAATCCAGATAGCACAAAATGCTTATTTTTGTGGGTCCTTCAACAACAAAAAGTTAATACCTCATTAAATTATCCTATCACCTTATTTCTTCATTCATTTACTCACTCAAACATTTCATATTTATTGAGCCTTTCCTCTACTACTAAGGACTACGGTTATAGCAGCTATAATTAATAGTTAAGGACATGATAAAGTTAGTTTAAAGTACAGAAAATTATAGAATCTCTTCTCTCTGGGTAGATTGCAGAGAAAAGTAGCCTTTCTATCCTTAGGTAAGAGCAAATCTAATACCCAAGAAGTATTTGCCATTTTAATAGAGAGACAACCAAATTCTAGTCTCGTATTAATATGATTTTGGACAAAACCCACAGCTGTTACAGGTATGAATCTTTAAAAAAAATTTTTATTAGAGAAGTTTTATTACAGAAAAATCATGCATAACATATAGAATTCCCACATACTACCTGTTCTAGTTTGCTAGCTGCTGGTATTAGATGCAATATACCAGAAATGGAATGGCATTTGAAAAGGGGAAATTTATTAAGTTGTAAGTTTACAGTTCTGAGGCCATGAAAATATCTCAGTTAAAACAAGTCTATAGAAATGTCCAAATTAAGGCACCAACAAGAGGTTACCTCCACTCAAGAAAGGCCTATGACCTTCAGGGTTTCTTTCTCAATGGAAAGGCATACAGTAAACATGGCAACATCTGCTAGCTTCCTCTCTGGGCTTCTTGTTTCATGAAGCTCGCCTGGGTGCATTTTTCTTCTTCATCTCCAAAAGTCTCTGGTTGTGTGGGCTCTTGTGGTTCTTGTGGCTCTAAAAAAGGGAATCTATCCAAAATGCTTTCTGTTTTAAAGGATTCCAGTAAACTAATCAAGACCCACCTGGAATGGGTGGAGCCGCAACTCCATGGAAGCCATCTAATCAAAAGTTACCACCCACAATTGGGTGGGTCACATCTCCAAGGAAACAATCAAATAGCCCCCAGCCAGTAATATTGAATGAGGATTAAAGAATATGGCTATTCTGGGGTCCATAATCCTTTCAAACCAGCAAACCACCCTATTATTAACACCTTGAATTAGTATGGTACATTTGTTACAAATCATGAAAGAACAGTTTTATAATTATACTATTAACTACAGTCCATTGTTTACAATAGCCCTCAAGGTGATTTCCATTTATGCCTACATTTGAGAACCACTTGTCCTCGCCAAACATGGTCATCACACTCCCCTTGACAGTGTTTGGTTCTTTTTTTTCTTATTTTAATATTTTTATTGTAAAAACTTAACATACAAACATACAAACTTTCTTAGCATACAAACATTCCATACATGGTGAATAATCAGTGGCTCACGAAATCATCACATAGTTGTATATTCATCACCATGATCATTTTAAAAAACATTTGGGACTTCCGGAGAAGATGGCGACTTAGTAAGAAGCGCGGGTTTTAGTTCCTCCTCCAGAACAGCTACTAGAGAAGTAGAAACGATACAGAACAGCTGCCGGAGCCACGACAGAGACCAAGAAGACAGCGTACCCCATTCTGTAACGGCTTACTGGCTGGGAGAACCCGCTCCGGTGAGATCAGCGAGGGGTGTGGGCTTCCCCGGGCCGGGGCGGCAGGTGGCCAGAGTCCCTCCCTCCCTCCTTCCCGGGCTGGCTGGGAGAATTGGACAGGCAGTCCCCTCAAGCCACGGTGGCTGGCGCCGCACACCCCACACGCGGCCCCCCAGACCAGCTCGGAGAATTGGATCGGAGATCCCCAAGCCACGGAGAACGGCTACCGGGGTCCCTTCCAAACACGTAGCTTCCCAGTCCGGCTGGGAACGGTGGATAGGCACTCCCCCAAGCCACTTCGGCTGGCGACCCCCCCCCCTACAGCGAGAGTTTTCCAAAGTTAAAGGAGCCACAGCATCTTTTACTGGTGGGACCCGCAGACAGATGAGTGCCACGAGCGCCACCTACTGGGCAGGATAAGAAAAACAGAGCCCAGATTTTTCACAGAAAAATCTTTCAACCTGCAGGGTCTTACACCCAGGGAAATCTGATTAAATGCCCAAACGCCAGCAGAAGATAACGGATCACGCTCAGAAAATTGAAAATATGGCCCAGTCAAAGGAACAAACCAATAGTTCAAATGAGATACAGGAGCTGAGACAACTAATGCTGAATATACGAACAGAAAGGGAAAACCTCTTCAAAAACGAAATCGATAAATTGAGGGAGGACATGAAGAAGACATGGGATGAACAAAAAGAAGAAATAGAAAAACTGAAAAAACAAATCACAGAACTTATGGGAGTGAAGGACAAAGTAGAAAAGCTGGAAAAAACAATGGATACCTACAATGGTAGATTTAAAGAGACAGAAGCTAGAATTAGTGAATTGGAGGATGGAACATCTGAATTCCAAAAAGAAACAGAAACTATCAGGAAAAGAATGGAAAAATTTGAACAGCGTATCAGGGAACTCAAGGACAATATGAAGCGCACAAATATACGTGTTGTGGGTGTCCCAGAAGGAGAAGAGAAGGGAAAAGGAGGAGAAAAACTAATGGAAGAAATTATCACTGAAAATTTCCCAACTCTTATGAAAGACCTAAAATTACAGATCCAAGAAGTGCAGCGCACCCCAAAGAGAATAGACCCAAATAGGCGTTCTCCAAGACACTTACTAGTTAGAATGTCAGAGGTCAATGAGAAAGAGAGGATCTTGAAAGCAGCAAGAGAAAAACAATCCATCACCTACAGGGGAAACCCAATAAGACCATGTGTAGATTTCTCAGCAGAAACCATGGAAGCTAGAAGACAGTGGGATGATATATTTAAATTACTAAAAGAGAAAAACTGCCAACCAAGACTCCTATATCCAGCAAAATTGTCCTTCATAAATGAGGGAGAAATTAAAACATTCTCAGACAAAAAGTCACTGAGAGAATTTGTGACCAAGAGACCAGCTCTGCAAGAAATACTAAAGGGAGCACTAGAGTCAGATACGAAAAGACAGAAGAGAGAGTTATGGAGAAGAGTGTAGAAAGAAGGAAAGTCAGATATAATATATATAATACAAAAGGCAAAATGGTAGAGGAAAATATTATCCAAACAGTAATAACACTAAATGTTAATGGACTGAATTCCCCAATCAAAAGACATAGACTGGCAGAATGAATTAAAAAACAGGATCCTTCTATATGCTGTCTACAGGAAACACATCTTAGACCCAAAGATAAACATACGTTGAAAGTGAAAGGTTGGGAAAAGATATTTCATGCAAATAACAACCAGAAAAGAGCAGGAGTAGCTATACTAATATCCAACAAATTAGACTTCAAATGTAAAACAGTTAAAAGAGACAAAGAAGGACACTATATACTAATAAAAGGAACAATTAAACAAGAAGACATAACAATCATAAATATTTATGCACCGAACCAGAATGCCCCAAAATACGTGAGGAATACACTGCAAACACTGAAAAGGGAAATAGACACATATACCATAATAGTTAGAGACTTCAATTCACCACTCTCATCAATGGACAGAACATCTAGACAGAGGATCAATAAAGAAATAGAGAATCTGAATATTACTATAAATGAGCTAAACTTAACAGACATTTGTAGGACATTACATCCCACAACAGCAGGATACACCTTTTTCTCAAGTGCTCATGGATCATTCTCAAAGATAGACCATATGCTGGGTCACAAAGCAAGTCTTAACACATTTAAAAAGATTGAAAGCATACACAACACTTTCTCGGATCATAAAGGAATGAAGCTGGAAATCAATAATAGGTGGAGTGCCAGAAAATTCACAAATACGTGGAGGCTCAACAACACACTCTTAAACAACAAGTGGGTGAAAGAAGAAATTGCAAGAGAAATTAGTAAATACCTCGAGGTGAATGAAAATGAAGACACAACATATCAAAACTTATGGGACACAGCAAAGGCAGTGCTAAGAGGGAAATTTATTGCCCTAAATGCCTATATCAGAAAAGAAGAAAAGGCAAAAATGCAGGAATTAACTGTCCACTTGGAAGAACTGGAGAAAGAACAGCAAACTAATCCCAAAGCAAGCAAAAGGAAAGAAATAACAAAGATTAGAGCAGAAATAAATGAAATTGAAAACATGAAAACAATAGAGGAAATCAATAAGACCAGAAGTTGGTTCTGTGAGAAAATCAATAAGATTGATGGGCCCTTAGCAGGATTGACAAAAAGAAGAGAGAGGATGCAAATAAATAAGATCAGAAATGGAAGAGGAGACATAACCACTGACCTCACAGAAATAAAGGAGGTAATAACAGGATACTATGAACAACTTTACGCTAATAAATACAACAATTTAGATGAAATGGACGGGTTCCTGGAAAGACATGAATAACCAACTTTGACTCAAGAAGACATAGATGACCTCAACAAACCAATCACAAGTAAAGAAATTGAATCAGTCATTCAAAAGCTTCCTAAAAAGAAAAGTTCAGGACCAGACGGCTTCACATGTGAATTCTATCAAACATTCCAGAAAGAATTAGTACCAACTCTCCTCAAAGTCTTCAAAAAGTCGAAGTGGAGGGAAAGCTACCTAATTCATTCTATGAAGCCAACATCACCCTCATACCAAAACCAGGCAAAGATATTACAACAAAAGAAAACTACAGACCAATCTCTCTAATGAATATAGATGCAAAAATCCTCAATAAAATTCTAGCAAATCGTATCCAACAACACATTAAAAGAATTATACATCATGACCAAGTAGGATTCATCCCAGGTATGCAAGGATGGTTCAACATAAGAAAATCAATTAATGTAATACACCATATCAACAAATCAAAGCAGAAAAATCACATGATCATCTCAATTGATACAGAGAAGGCATTTGACAAGATTCAACATCCTTTCCTGTTGAAAACACTTCAAAAGATAGGAATACAAGGGAACTTCCTTAAAATGATAGAGGGAATATATGAAAAACCCACAGCTAATATCATCCTCAATGGGGAAAAATTGAAAACTTTCCCCCTAAGATCAGGAACAAGACAAGGATGTCCATTATCACCACTATTATTCAACATTGTGTTGGAGGTTCTAGCCAGAGCAATTAGACAAGAAAAAGAAATACAAGGCATCAAAATTGGAAAGGAAGAAGTAAAACTATCACTGTTTGCAGACGATATGATACTATATGTCGAAAACCCAGAAAAATCCACAACAAAACTACTAGAGCTAATAAATGAGTACAGCAAAGTAGCAGGTTACAAGATCAACATTCAAAAATCTGTAGCATTTCTATACACTAGTAATGAACAAGCTGAGGGGGAAATCAAGAAACGAATCCCATTTACCATTGCAACTAAAAGAATAAAATACCTAGGAATAAATTTAACTAAAGAGACAAAAAACCTATACAAAGAAAACTACAAAAAACTGTTAAAAGAAATCACAGAAGACCTAAATAGATGGAAGGGCATACTGTGTTCATGGATTGGAAGACTAAATATAGTTAAGATGTCAATCCTACCTAAATTGATTTACAGATTCAATGCAATACCAATCAAAATCCCAACAACTTATTTTTCAGAAATAGAAAAACCAATAAGCAAATTTATCTGGAAGGGCGGGGTGCCCTGAATTGCTAAAAGTATCTTGAGAAAAAAAAACGAAGCTGGAGGTCTCACGCTGCCAGACTTTAAGGTATGTTATGAAGCCACAGTGGTCAAAACAGCATGGTATTGGCATAAAGATAGATATATCGACCAATGGAATCGAATAGAGTGCTCAGATATAGACCCTCTCATCTATAGACATTTGATCTTTGATAAGGCAGTCAAGCCAATTCACCTGGGAGAGAACAGTCTCTTCAATAAATGGTCCCTAGAGAACTGGATATCCATATGCAAAAGAATGAAAGAAGGCCCGTATCTCACACCCTATACAAAAGTTAACTCAAAATGAATCAAAGATCTAAACATTAGGTCTAAGACCATAAAACAGTTAGAGGAAAATGTAGGGAGATATCTTATGAAACTTACAAGTAGAGGCGGTTTCATGGACCTTAAACCTAAAGCAAGAGCACTGAAAAAATAAATAAATAAATGGGGGCTCCTCAAAATTAAACACTTTTGTGCATCAAAGAACTTGATCAAGAAAGTAGGAAGACAGCCTACACAATGGGAGACTATATTTGGAAACGACATATCAGATAAAGGTCTAGTATCCAGAATTTATAAAGAGATTGTCCAACTCAACAACAAAAGACAGCCAACCCAATTACAAAATGGGAAAAAGACTTGAACAGACACCTCTCAGAAGAGGAAATACAAATGGCCAAAAGGCACATGAAGAGATGCTCAATGTCCCTGGCCATTAGAGAAATGCAAATCAAAACCACAATGAGATATCATCTCACACCCACCAGAATGGCCATTATCAACAAAACAGAAAATGACAAGTGCTGGAGAGGATGCGGAGAAAGAGCCACACTTATCCACTGTTGGTGGGAATGTCAAATGGTGCAACCACTGTGGAAGGCAGTTTGGCGGTTCCTCAAAAAGCTGAATATAGAATTGCCATACGACCCAGCAATACCATTGCTAGGTATCTACTCAAAGGACTTAAGGGCAAAGACACAAACGGACATTTGCACACCAATGTTTATAGCAGCGTTATTTACAATTGCAAAGAGATGGAAACAGCCAAAATCTCCATCAACAGACGAGTCGTTAAACAAACTGTGGTATATACATACAATGGAATATTATGCAGCTTTAAGACAGAATAAACTTATGAAGTATGTAATAACATGGATGGACCTAGAGAACATTATGCTGAGTGAGTCTAGCCAAAAACTAAAGGACAAATACTGTATGGTCCCACTGATGTGAACCGACATTCGAGAATAAACTTGGAATATGTCATTGGTAACAGAGACCAGCAGGAATTAGAAACAGGGTAAGATAATGGGTGATTGGAGCTGAAGGGATACAGACTATGCAACAGGACTAGATACAAAAACTCAAAAATGGACAGCACAATAATACCTAATTGTAAAGTAATCATGTTAAAACACTGAATGAAGCTGCATCTGAGCTATAGGTTTTTTTTTTGTTGTTTGTCTGTTTGTTTGTTTTTTTGTGTCTTTTTTTTATTATTATTATTATTTTTATTTTTCTCTATATTAACATTCTATATCTTTTTCTGTTGTTTTGCTAGTTCTTTTCCTAAATCGATGCAAATATACTAAGAAATGATGATCATGCATCTATGTGACGATGTTAAGAATTACTGATTGCATATGTAGAATGGAATGATTTCTAAATGTTGTGTTAATTTCTTTTTTTTTGTTAATAAAAAAAAACAAAAAAAAAACATTTGCATCACTCCAGAAAAAAAACTAAAAAGGAAAAACTCATACATACCATACCCCTCACCCCTCCCTCTCATTAACCACTAGTATTTCCATATACCCAATATATTTTAACCTTTTTTCCCCCTATTATTTGTTTATTTTTTATCCATATTTTTAATTCATCTGTCCATACCCTAGATTAATTCTCCAAATGGAGAAGTTAAATCTTTCCCCCTTTCTCCCCATTCCCTTAAGGGGACCCTGCAAATACTTCTTTATTCACTGTCCAAATCACTCTGGGATTTTTCAGGGCATCACACTAACCTGGTCAAACCAACAAAATCTCATGCTCTATTCAGGATTTCCTGTACTTATGGTGTTCAACTAAATTGACCATACAAGTTAAATTAGGAAATGCACTGCCCATACTATAAATTTTGTACCAAATAAACAACTCTCCTTTTAGTCTCATACAGAAATTGAAGTTTTAAGATATGGATGATATCATCCTTTACCCAGTCTTCTGATATACCTTAGTCCTATTCAGATCAGCTTCATTCATATCTCTACTTGATGTCTGATCACTTTTTCAAATTTTTAACCAGTTCCTATATGGGGTACTGCTGAGTTTCATAGCTTCAGAGCTCTGACTCTGACTCTCAGGTGTTACATAAATACATGAAGTTTCTGGGAAAGACCAGGTTATATACAAACAGCTCAGTATCTCAGAATTTAGAATTAACAATTACACCTGAATATATGTAACTGCTGTAAGAGTTTACAATCTAGGACCCTTTACAACCTGATAACCCATGCTCTTGACTTTAGTTCACTGAATTTTTATATTTATAGTTAGTCCATATAATTGGGGCATGATAATATTTGTCTTTCTGTTCCTGACATTTTGTTCAACATACAGCTCTTAAGGTTCATTCATCTAGCTGCATGCCTCACAACTTCATTCCTTCTTGCCATGGCTCAGTAGTCTATTGTGTGTATGCAGCATAGTTCCCCCTTCCACTCCTCAGTGGTTGTACTCTTAGGCCACCTCCATTCATTGTGAACACTGCCTCCAGAGACACTAGTGTGCAAATGTCCATTCATGTCCCCATGCTTAGCTCCTCCAGGTATATACTCAGTAACAGGGTTTTAGGATCATGTGACAAAACCCACTGCTAGGCCTCCTGTGGAAACTACAGATATGAATTTTGCCCCACAAATTTGGGTGTGTCACATTTCTTTATTGCCATCAGATGAAATTAAACTGTCAAAGATAAACTGAGGCATTTTTTTAAAGTTTACTTGGGCACAAGTGATTTGGAAAGCAGGCCATGGAGGGAGTGAAATGGGGAAGCTTATGTAGGGTAAACTTGGAAACAATGGAGAAAATGTTCTGGTTGGGTGACATTTAAGTTTCTGTTTTACTTGGGGGAGTGGTGGTGAGTAGGGACCCTGTCTATTCTTATAAACTATCCTGGATTGTTTCATGACTTAATTCTGTCTTACAGCTGTGTAATATTCCATCGTTTGTATATACCACAGATTGCTTAGCCACTCATCCACTGATGGACATTTGGGCTGTTTTCCATCTCTTGGCCATCATAAACAATGCTTCCATAAACTTTGGTGTGCAAATGTCTGTTTGTTTCCTTCCTGAGGATCTGCCAAAGTGCCTTCCAGAGTGGTTGTACCATTTTACATTCCCATCAACAGTGAATAAGTGTAATTCTTTCTCCACATCCTCTCCAGCACTTTTCGTTTTCTGTTCTTTTTTTTTTTTTTTTTTTTGATAATGGCCATTCTAGTGGGTGTCATATGATATCTCATTGTGGTTTTGATTTGCATTTCCCTAAAAGCCAGTGAAGTTGAGCATCTTTTCATGTCCCTTTTAGCCATTTGTATTTCCTCTTCTGAGAAGTGTCTGTTCATGTCTTTTGCCCACTTTAAAATTCGGTTGTTTGTCTTCTTGTTGTTGAGTTGGAGAATCCCTTTACATATTCTGGATACTAACCCCTTATCTGATATGTGGTTTCCAAATACTATCTCTCATTGCATAGGCTGCCTTTTTACTTTCTTGACAAATGTCTTTGATCCACAAAAGTGTTCAATTTTGAGGATTTCCCATTTATGTATTTCTTTCTTCAATACTCGTGCTTTGGGTCTAAGATCTAGGAATCTGCCTCCTATTACAATATTATAAGATATTTCTATACATTTTCTTCTAAATATTTTATGGTGTTAGCTCTAATGTTTAGGTCTTTGACACATTTTGAGTTAATTTTTGTATATGGTGTGAGATATGGATCCTCTTACATTCTTTTGCATGTGGATATCCAGTTCTCCACGCACCATCTATTAAAGAGGCTGCTGTGTCCAGGTGGATTGGCCTGACTACCTTATCAAAGATCAACTTTCCATGGATGAGAGTCTATTTCTGAACACTGTGTTCGATTCCATTGGTCAATAGATCTCTATTTATGCCAGTACCAGGCTGTTTTGACCACTGTTGCCTCATAATATGCTTTAAAGTCAGGGAGTGTGAGACCTCCCATTTCATTTTTCTTTCTCAAAATATTTTTAGCTATTTGGGGCACCCTTCCCTTCCAAATAAATTTGGTTATTGTTTTTTTCTATTTCTGTATAGTTAAGTTGTTTGGGTTTAAATTGGTAATACATTGAATCTATAAATCAATTTGTGGAAAATTGACACAACTATATTTAGTCTTCTAATCCATGAACACGGTATGCCCTTCCACCTATTTAGGTCTTCCATGACTTCTTTTAGCAATTTTTAAAATAGTTTTCTCTGCACAGGTCTTTTGTATCCTTAGTAAATTTATTCCTAATTATT
Organism: Tamandua tetradactyla; assembly: GCF_023851605.1. NCBI lineage: Eukaryota > Metazoa > Chordata > Mammalia > Pilosa > Myrmecophagidae > Tamandua > Tamandua tetradactyla. The sequence goes on along the minus strand of NC_135328.1, from coordinate 116,128,380 downwards.
GGATTCTTTTGGTTGCTAATGTAAATGGAATTTTTTTCTTGATTTCCTCTTCAGATTTTTCATTACTAGTATATAGAAACACTACAATTTTGGGGTGTTGATCTTGTACCCTGCTTCTCTGCAGTGCTCATTTGCTAGGTCTAGTAGCTTTGTTGTAGATTTTTTTGGATTTTTGATGTATAGTATCATATCAATTGCAAGCAATGAGAATTTTACTTCTTCCTTTCCAATTTGGATACCTTTTATTTCTTTTTCTTGCCTAATTGCTCTGGCTAGAACTTCCAGCACAATGTTGAATAACAATGGTGGCAGTGGGCATCCTTGTCTTATTCCTGATCTTAGAGGGAAGGCTTCCAGTCTTTCTTCATTGAGTATGATATTAGCTGTGGGTTCGTCATATATTCCCTTTATCATGGTGAGGAAATTCCTTTCTATTGTTTTCATTTGAAGTGTTTTCATCAAGAAAGGATGTTGAATTTTGTTAAATGACTCTTCTTCATTAATCAAAATAAGCATATGTTTTTTTTGTTTTTTTTTTTTAATTTTTTTATTAACGGAAAGAAAGAAAAAAAAAAAGAAATTAACACAACATTTAGAAATCATACCATTCTACATATGCACTCAGTAATTCTTAACATCATCACATAGATGCATGATCATTGTTTCTTAGTACATTTGCATCGGTTTAGAGGAACTAGCAACACAACAGAAAAAGATATAAAATGTTAATATAAAGAAAAGAAATAAAAGTAGTAGTAATAGTAAAAAACAACAACAACAAACAAACCAACAAGCAAACAAAAACAAAAAAAAACCCTATAGCTCAGATGCAGCTTCATTCAGTATTTTAACATGATTACTTTACAATTAGGTATTATTGTGCTGTCCATTTTTGAGTTTTTGTATCTAGTCCTGTTGCACAGTCTGTATCCCTTCAGCTTCAATTACCCATTGTCTTACCATGTTTCTAACTCCTGCTGAACTCTGTTACCAATGACATATTTCAAGTTTATTCTCGAATGTCCGTTCACATCAGTGGGACCATACAGTATTTGTCCTTTAGTTTTTGGCTGGATTCACTCAGCATAATATTCTCTAGGTCCATCCATGTTATTACATGGTTCATAAGTTTATCTTGTCTTAAAGCTGCATAATATTCCATCGTATGTATATACCACAGTTTGTTTAACAACTCGTCTGTTGATGGAGATTTTGGCTGTTTCCATCTCTTTGCAATTGTAAATAACGCTGCTATAAACATTGGTGTGCAAATGTCCGTTTGTGTCTTTGCCCTTAAGTCCTTTGAGTAGATACCTAGCAATGGTATTGCTGGGTCGTATGGCAATTCTATATTCAGCTTTTTGAGGAACCGCCAAACTGCCTTCCACAGTGGTTGCACCCTTTGACATTCCCACCAACAGTGGATAAGTGTGCCTCTTTCTCTGCATCCTCTCCAGCACTTGTCATTTTCTGTTTTGTTGATAATGGCCATTCTGGTGGGTGTGAGATGATATCTCATTGTGGTTTTGATTTGCATTTCTCTAATGGCCAGGGACATTGAGCATCTCTTCGTGTGCCTCTTGGCCATCCGTATTTCTTCTTCTGGTAGGTGTCTGTTTAAGTCTTTTTCCCATTTTGTAATTGGGTTGGCTGTCTTTTTGTTGTTGAGTTGAATAATCTCTTTATAAATTCTGGATACTAGACCTTTATCTGATATGTCGTTTCCAAATATTGTCTCCCATCGTGTAGGCTGTCTTTCTACTTTCTTGATGAAGTTCTCTGATGCACAAAAGTGTTTAATTTTGAGGAGCTCCCATTTATTTATTTCCTTCTTCAGTGTTCTTGCTTTAGGTTTAAGGTCCATAAAACCACCTCCAGTTGTAAGATCCATAAGATATCTCCCAACATTTTCCTCTAACTGTTTTATGGTCTTAGACCTAATGTTTAGATCTTTGATCCATTTTGAGTTAACTTTTGTATAGGGTGTGAGAGATGAGTCTTCTTTCATTCTTTTGCATATGGATATCCAGTTCTCTAGGCACCATTTATTGAAGAGACTGCTCTGTCCCAGGTGAGTTGGCTTGACTGCCTTATCAAAGATCAAATGTCCATAGATGAGAGGGTCTATATCTGAGCACTCTATTTGATTCCATTGGTCGATATATCTATCTTTATGCCAATACCATGCTGTTTTGACCACTGTGGCTTCATAATATACCTTAAAGTCAGGCAGCGCGAGACCTCCAGCTTCGTTTTTTTCCCTCAAGATGTTTTTAGCAATTCGGGGTACCCTGCCCTTCCAGATAAATTTGCTTATTGGTTTTTCTATTTCTGAAAAATAAGTTGTTGGGATTTTGATTGGTATTGCATTGAATCTGTAAATCAATTTAGGTAGGATTGACATCTTAACTATATTTAGTCTTCCAATCCATGAACACGGTATGCCCTTCCATCTATTTAGGTCTTCTGTGATTTCTTTTAACAGTTTTTTGTAGTTTTCTTTATATAGGTTTTTTTGTCTCTTTGGTTAAATTTATTCCTAGGTATTTTATTCTTTTAGTTGCGATTGTAAATGGGATTCGTTTCTTGATTTCCGCCTCAGCTTGTTCATTACTAGTGTATAGAAAAGCTACAGATTTTTGAATGTTGATCTTGTAGCCTGCTACTTTGCTGTACTCATTTATTAGCTCTAGTAATTTTGTTGTGGATTTTTCTGGGTTTTCTACATATAGTATCATATCGTCTGCAAACAGTGATAGTTTTACTTCTTCCTTTCCAATTTTGATGCCTTGTATTTCTTTTTCTTGCCTAATTGCTCTGGCTAGAACTTCCAACACAATGTTGAATAATAGTGGTGATAGTGGACATCCTTGTCTTGTTCCTGATCTTAGGGGGAAAGTTTTCAATTTTTCCCCATTGAGGATGATATTAGCTGTGGGTTTTTCATATATTCCCTCTATCATTTTAAGGAAGTTCCCTTGTATTCCTATCTTTTGAAGTGTTTTCAGCAGGAAAGGATGTTGAATCTTGTCAAATGCCTTCTCTGCATCAATTGAGATGATCATGTGATTTTTCTGCTTTGATTTGTTGATATGGTGTATTACAAGCATATGGTTTTTATGCTTTGATTTGTTAATATGGTGTAATACATTAATTGATTTTCTTATGTTGAACCATCCTTGCACACCTGGAATCAATTCCACTTGGTCATAGTTTATAATTCTTTTAGTGCACCACTGGATTCAATTTGCAAGTATTTTGTTGAGGATCATAACATCTATATCATTAGAGAGAATGGTCTGTAATTTTCTTTTCTTGTAGTATCTCTGTCTGGCCTTGGAAGTAGGGTGACGTTGGCTTCATAGAGTGAGTTAGATAGCTGTCCCTCTCTTCAATTTTTTTTGAAGATTTTGAGCAGAATTTGTACTAATTCTTTCTTAAATTCTTGGTAAAATTCACATGTGATGCCATCTGGTCCTGGATCTTTCTTTTTTGGGGAGCTTTTTGATGACTGATTCAATTTCTTTACTTGTGGTTGATTTGTTGAGTTTGTCTATTTCTTTTTGAGTCAATGTTGGTTTTTCATGCCTTTCTAGGAAGTTGTCCATTTTATCTACATTGTCTAGTTTGTAAACATATGGCTGCTCATAGTATCCTCTCATCACCTCCCTTATTTCTACAGGGTGAGTGGTTATATTTCCTCTTCCATTTTTTATTTTATTTATTTGCATCATCTCTTTTTTTTTTCAACCTAGCTAAGGGTCCATTAATTTTATTTATTTTCTCAAGAACCAAACTTCTTGTTTTATTATTTCCTTGATTGTTTTCACGTGCTAAATTTCATTCATTTCTGCTCTAATCTTAGTTTTTGCTTTCTGTTTGATTCAGGGATGTTTGCAGTTCTTTCTCTAGTTCTTCCAAGTGAACAGTTAACTCCTTGATTTTTGCTCTTTCTTCTTTTTTAATATCGGCATTTAAGGCAATAAATTTCCTTCCTAACACTGCCTTTGTTGCATCCCATAAAGTTTGACATGTTGTGTTTTCATTTTTATTTGCCTCAAGATATTTACTCATTTCTTTTGTAATTTTCTCCTTGATCCACTGTTTATTTGAGGGTGTGTTGTTTAGCCTCCATGTAGTTGTGAATTTTCTGGCTCTTTGTTTATAATTGATTTCCAACTTCACTTCATTATGATCTGAGAAAGTCTTTTGTGTGATTTTAATTTTTTAAAATTTATTGAGAGTTGCTTTGTGACAGGGCATATGGTCTATCCTTAAGAATGACCCATGAGCACATGAGGAAAATGTGTATCTTACTGTTGTGGGGTGTAATGTTCTGTAATTGTCTGTTAAGTCTAGTTCATTTATCATAATATTCAAACTCTGTTTCTTTATTGATCCTCTGTCTGATATTCTGCCTGTTGATGAGAGTGGGGAATTGAAGTTTCCAACTATTATGGTAGAGGTGTTTGTTTCTCCCTTCATTGTTGTCAGTGTTTGCCTCATGTACTTTGGAGCACTCTTGGCTCAATGCATAAATATTTATGATTGTTATACCTTCTTGTTGAATTGTTCCTTTTATTAATACATAATATCCTTCTTTTTCTCTTTCAATTGTTTTACATTTGAAGTCTAATTTGTTGGATATTAGTATAGCTACTCCTGCTCTTTTCTGATTGTTGTTTGCATGAAATATCTTTTCCTGACCTTTCACATTCAACCTATTTTTGTCCGTGGGTCTAAAACAAGTCTCCTGTGGACAGCATATAGATGGGTCCTATTTTTAAATCCATTCTGCTAGTCTGTGTCTTTTGATTGGGTAGTTTAGTCATTAACATTTTTTTCCTTGTATGCTTTATAGTGGGGGTCACATTTTATTCTTTTTCCATGTGAGTATCCCCATATTGCAACATCATTTGTTGAATTTTTGTTTGGTTTGTTCTTTCATTTGTTTGCTTGTTTATTTGGGAAGTGCATGGGCCAGGTATCGTACCTGGGTCTTCCACATGGCAAGTGAGAATCTACCACTGAACTACCTTTGCACTCCATTAGCATTTATTTATTTATTTATTTACATGGGCAGGCACAGGGAATTGAACCCGGATCTCCAGCATGGTAGGCAAGAACTCTGCTACTGAGCCACTGTGGCTCACCCAGCATTTAATTTTATTACTGTAAAGGCAGTACCTTCTTCTACCATTTAGTCTTTTGGATTTTATATGTTATATCTATTTTTTTCTCTTTCTACTTTTACTGATAGTCTTCATTTCTACACTCATTTCCAGACATCTCTTTCCTGCCTTTTCCTATATGCCTGTAGTACTCCCTTTAGTATTGAAGAACTGATCTCTTGGTCACAAATTCTCTCAGTGATCATTTGTCTGAAAATATTTTAATCTTCCCCTCATTTTTGAAGGATGATTTTGCTGGGTAAAGAATTCTTGGTTGGCAATTTTTCTCTTTTAGGATCTTAAATATATAATACTGTCTTCTCACCTCCATGCTAAAAAATCTATACATAGTCTTATTAGGCTTCCCTTGTATGTGATGGATTGCTTTTCTCTTGCTACTTTCAAAATTCTCTCTTTGTCTTTGACATTTGACAATCTGATTAGTGAGTGTCTTGGAGTTTGTCTAATTGGATCTATTCTGTTTAGGGTACATTGAACTTCTTGGATTTGGAATTTTATGCCTTTCATCAGAGATGGGAAATTTTCAGTCATTATTTCCTCCATTAGTCTTTCTCCTCTTTCCCCCCGTCTCTTCTCCATCTGGAACACCCACAACACATTTATTCATGTGCTTAATTTTGTCATTTAATTCCCTGAAACCCTGCTCATATTTTTCCATTATTTTCCCCATATTTTCTTTTGTGTGTTGAATTTCAGTGTCCAGTCCTCTAGTTCACTAATCCTTTCTTCTGCCTTTTCAAGTCTACTGTTGTAGGTTTCCATTGTTTTTTTTTTTATCTCTTCTATTGTGCCTTTCATTCCCATAAGGTCTCTGATTTGTTTTTACAAACTTTTGATTTCTTGTTTTTGTTCTCCCAATGTCTTTTTTATATCCTCCCTCAACTCATTGATTTGTTTTTGATGAGGTTTTCCATGTCTATTTGAACATCATGAATTAGTTGTTTCACTTCCTGTATCCCATTTGAAATGTTGGTTTGATCCTTTGACTGAGCCATATTTTCAGTTTTCCTAGTATGACTCATTATTTTTTGCTGGTGTCTAGACATTTAATTTCCTAATTAGTTTATCCTGGAGGTTGTTTTCACTCTTTTACCTTGGATTTTCTTGCTGGATGGCTTTGTTCTGTTTCTATTCTTTGACATTCAGTTCAACATATACTAGACCTCTGGCATAGGTTCTGTTTAATGGATAAGAATTTTTTTAGTTCTTGTTTTTCTGTTTCTTGTCCTGCCTATATAGAGCCTTTTTTTTTTTTTTTTTTTTTGAGGAGGGTCCCCTCAGATTTTATAGGTCCCATCAGATTTTCCCAGACCAGACAGGGCCATGTCTCAGGAGGAGAGAGTAGCCAGCATCAGTTTTCCCTGAGAGTGAGACCCGGCAGCTTGACAGACTTTCTATGAAACCTCTAGACTCTGTGCTTTTCCTATCTTTCCCAGTGTGTGTTGCTTGTCTGCCCATGGCTTCCCATGAGTGTAAAGTGATGTGGTGCCTTTAATTTCAGCAGACTCTCTTGCCTGGTTGAGACAGAGGTGAGGTTATAGGATGACTTTAACTTTACAGTTTTCCAGTCCCTGGGGCCTGAATCTGTTGAAAGATTGAGTTGGGCCCTACCTTTCTCTTGGGGAAGATACACCCTCTAGGGAATTAACTTCTTTCACCTGACAAGTTACTTTAGCTCTCAGACAAGCTTAATTCCACCCTTGCTCGGGGCAATGCTGGAGCTAGAGAGTGCTTCCAGTTCTATGTAATGAGCTGTTAAGGAGAACAAAAAGGAAAAAAAAAAAAAAAAGGCCTTTCAGAACTGGACCTCTGCTCATCAGGTTTGTCAATCAAGAGCTGAAATTGGAACATGGCTCTATGTGCTCCCTTTTCTTGGAGTTCAGCCCTTTTTCAGCATTTTGTGCTGTCCAACTAAAAAACTTTTTTTTTTGTAAGCCCTGCCCCCTTTCTGCCGGGACAAAAAAATCCTATATGTTTAGTGCTTATTACAGGTTCATCTGTGCAGGGGCCTATTTTTATTAGTGAGAATTTGTTTAAAAATTTCCACAATTGGAGCTTGATTGAGCTAAGCCCTTGCTGCTAGTAAAGTCTGTTTCCTTTCCCCTCAGGAAACCAGCCTGCAGTGCCCATGGAGGCACTCCACAGCTTGGGGACTTACAGTTCTGTGTGGGGTCTCAGCCGGTCCACCTGGTTCAGACTGGTATACGTTGTGTGTCTGGTCACTGATGTCCCCCCAGCAACTATTCTGTACTGTTCTTGGCTATTTACTAGCTGCTTTGGAGGATGAACTAAATTCCACATCTCACTAAGCCACCATCTTGCCCCACCTTTTCATGTGCTTTTTGGCCATCTGTATTTGCTCTTCAGAAAAGTGTATATTCATTAGTTCACAATGACAAAGTAGCCAGCAAACATTTGTAAGGTAGGGGCCCTGCCCATTTTATAATTGGGTTACTTGTTCTTTTGTTGTTGAGCTGCATAATTTCTTTATGTTCACAGGATATGAATCCTTTATCTGATACGTGGTTTCCAAATATTTTCTCCCATTGAATTGGCTGCCTCGTCACCTTTTTTTAAAAATTTATTAATTTTTAAAATTTATTAATAAAAAATTTAACAAATGAACTAAAACATTAACATATATAATCAGTAATTCACAATATCATCACTTAGTTGCATATTCATCACCTCTTCACCTTTTTTTTTGTACATAATGCCTCTTTCATTAGTTTTCTTATAAGATTGTCACTAAGAGAATGGCAAGACACATTATCTGAGAATGTTCTCTTGGTGAGGGAAAATTCTTTATCTCTGAGCTTTCCCTAGGAGAGAAGAATAGTATCAGCTACAAGTATTACTCTGTATTTCTGAGCAAAAGTAGTGTCCTCAGAGCAACCAAGACCTCTAGGAAACAAACAAGTAAGATGATAAAACACAAACAAAAACTGGACAGTGGAAGAATGACCAGAGGCCACTAAAGTGGCTTTTAACCTGTGCATTTAGTTTACACAAGGGAATGATCATAACAACTTATTTTTACTCAGAGGAAAGTTCAATTTCAAAGGAAAATAATGTAGACAGCAGGAATTGAAAAACCTAAATGAGAATGAGCTTAATTTCCCTCAGAAAACAAGAGAATCTTGTTTTACAATCTCTAGGACATTATTGCATCTAGGATATCTTTCACTCACAGATGTGGGTCCTAAAGGGAAAGGACCTTAGTTTCTTTGGTTTGTGGGGAGAAAGAAAAACAGAATTTCTAACAAGCTATGGTAATACAGCACGAATGAAATAATTTTCAAACTAAATCCCATCCCCAAAACAGACCACCTACTCCCAAACAAAACCAAAATCCTTGACCTAAAGATACAAGATAACCAAAGTATAAAAAAAAAAAAAAACAATAAGTATTTCAAAAATGCTTCTGGTTCTCTGTACAAAAAGTGATGGCATAAAAACACTCATGCTAAAACAGTTTTTATCTTTCAAGTCCTAAAATCAAGAATCACTTCCTTGTGATTCAACCTCTAACACTTAATTGAAGCGTTCAGGAACAGTCTCAGCATCCAAGGTCTGACACATAAACCCAACCCTGCGGGATCCCTTCTGGATTCCTACTGTCTGTGACCCAAGGGAGCCCCAGTGAATTTCTTCTTCTACAAAACCAGGAAATGGCTGCATGCATAGGTCCTTCTTTCACCAAGACTGCACTGGGGACAAGGGACAAGGGCTCTTCTGGCCTATTAATTATCACAATCATGGGTCTAGCCATCTCTAATATGTCACTCATCATCACAGACCACCTGGCAAAAATGTTTGGCTCCCTGCCTGAGAGAAAACAAACAGTTCCCCCTGTTTGGTTCCAGGCACTATCCTAGTTAAGCAGGTAAGGTTCACTGCTGTGTCATGGGAGAAGAATGTTCTGGATGCACATGTGGCGTGTGTCTGTCCATGCCCACTAGCGGTGTCCAGTGTAGGCTTTGAACCAGGAGGTGACGGAGGCAGCCACGGAGGAAATCATGCCGCCTGCGCTGCTGCTGGCGATAGGTGGGAACGCCTTGGTGCTCTGGCTCTGGGAGACTTCCACGGGCTGGGAAGGGATATCGCAAAACCGGGGGCTTGGCAGGTTCTCCCAGTCCGTGCCCAGGTCGGTCTCCTCGTCACTGACGTGCTCGTCTCCACTCTCATCAGATACTCCAGTGACTCCGGGATCCACAAACTATGGACTCCTCAAGGTCTGCGAGCACTTCAAAGGGTCCCGACCTGTAAAGCTTTGTCTATTGCTGAAATCAAATGTAAAATTCTCTTAGATTCTTCTCCAAAGCCACAGTTCTCCCTGCCTAGGTGTTCAGAGTTTGGACTGACCAGGTACATTAGGTTCCTGAGGGTATGCAGCGGTTGTAATTTATCTAAATTTACATGCTGAGAAAAGCAAAGGTAAAGGATATTTGCATTCAATTTCTTCACTGCTCGAGTAAATTTCTGTCTGCTGAGATTTTCCCCACAAAATTCACTGTTGCACAGTTTTTGGGGGAAGATTTACATCGAGTATATGTGATAAAATATTGACCAGCTGAGTTGCATAGCACAGTGCAGCACTGATTGTGTAAACGGGATTATTATGTTCCATGTCAGGCCCCTGCATTGTTTTCTTCTCTTCCACCCAATTGTAGTAGGCAGAGTAGTCCCCATTGTTCTGGAGACTAATCCAAGGCCCAGTAATGCTGATACTGGTGTCCCCGTTGTGGTCATCACAGACCCACCTCCCCGAGAGGTAAGTTGTCCTCCAGGCTTCGGCAAGCTTGCTGACGGTGCTGGAGGTCATGGCACTGTTACTTTCTGAAGACACATCAGCAGGATCTCTCACACCAGTCTTTACTTCCTCGATGGGAAAAATGACGGAAGTGAGCTCTAATATATGAGATCGCCGAAGATTTGCCAGACTCTCATAATGACTCTTTAAGCCCATTTTTTTTCCCACCAGGTCACTAAGTTTGCGATTCTGTCTCTGTATCTTCTTTTTCTCTTGATGCGGCTGTGCGCAACTGTAAAGCTTCTGATTCCTTTCCTTAGTTTTGAGAAGGCCTTCAGAATTTTTCTTCATTTCTTCGTTTCCTTTACATATTGTTTCAGTTGTTCAATCCTCATCTTACAGGACATGATTTTCCATCTCAACTGATCTGTTATCCATTTTCCTTCCAGAGCTCTTAACACGTTTTTGAAATTCTTCTTGCTTGCTCTTAAGTCGGCTTAACCTTTCCTTCTTGTCAATAAACCTCTCACGGTCGCGGCCGTCGAAATAGACGAAATCCCGGTTCTGGACGTGCTTTGCACGGGTCAACCTCCGGCTGGTGGTGTTGCATAGCGGGCACCGCTCAACCGCCACGTACAGCCCCTCCGCGTCGTCCCCAGAGTGCGCCAGGTGCGTAGCGAGTGGCTGATACCGCAGCCGGGAGCCTCTGGCGCCCGGACTCCCTTCCTCTTCACCTTTTTAACAAAGTCTTTTGAGGCACAGAAGCTCTTGCTCTTAAAGAATTCCCATTTGTCTATTTTTTCTTTCACTGTTTATGCTTTAGGTATAAAGTTTAAGAAGCTACGTCCTATTGCTAGATCTTAAAGAGGTTTCCCTGTATTTTCTTCTAGAAATTTTATGGCGCTGGCTCATATGTTTCAGTCTTTTATCCAGTTTAAATTAGTTTTTGTATAGGGTGTAAGATAGGGGTCTTCTTTCAATTTTTTGGCTATTGATATCCAATTCCCTCAGGCCTATTTATTACAAAGACTGTTCTGTTGTAGCTCAGTGGATTGGGGGACCTTAGTGAAGATCAAATGTCCATAAATTTGGTGGCCCATCTCTGCGCTCTCGATTCTATTCCATCGGTTGATACTTCTAACTTTGTGCCAGTACCATGCTGGTTTTTTTTAAATAGTTTTTTATTGTATTATATAACATATATACAAAGCAAAGAAAGAAAAAAAGCAATAGTTTTCAAAGCACACTTCAACAAGTAGTTACCGGACAGTACCATGCTGTTTTGACCACTGTGGCTTAATAGTAAGCTTTAAAGTCAGGAAGTGATAGTCCTCCCACTTCACTCTTCTTTTTAGGATATCTTAAGCTACTCAGGATCTCTTTTCCTTCCATATAAATTTGATAACCAGCTTTTCCAAGTCTTCAAAGTAGGTTGTTCAGATTTTGATTGTTAGTGCATTGAAACTATAGATCAGTTTGGGTAGAAGTGACATCTTAATGACATTCATTGTTCCTATCCATAAACATGGAATGTCTTTCCATCTACTTAGGTCATTTTTAATTTCTTTTAGCAATTTTTTAAAAAATAATTTCCTGTGATAAATCTTGACATCCCTATTTAGGCTTATTCTTAGGTACCTGACTATTCCTGTCGCTATTTTGAAAGAATTTTTTTCTTTGTCTCCTCAGAGAGGTCATTGCTTATGTATAGAAACATCACTGATTTTTGTACATTAATCTTGTAGCTCACCACTTTGCTGAATTTGTTTATTAGCTCAAGTAGCTTTGTTGTAGATTTCTCAGAATTTTCTAATTATAGGATCATGTCATCTACAAATAATGAAAGCTTTACTTTTTCCTTTCCTATTTGGATGCCATTTATTTCCTTCTCCTGTTTAATAACTCCAGCTAGGACTTCTAATTCAATGTTGAATAATAGTGGTGACAATGGGCATCCTTGGATTGTTCCCAATCTTAAGGGGAATGCTTTCATTCTCTCACCATTAAGTATGATGCTGGCTAGGGGTTTTTCATATATGCCTTTCATGATATTGAGAAATTTTCCTTCATTTCCTAACTTTTGAGGTGTTTTATCAGGAAAGAATGCTGGATTTTGTTAAATGCTTTTTCAGCATCAATCAATATGATCGTTTTTGTTAATGTGCTGTATTACATTGATTGATTTTCTTATGCTGAACTACACTTGCATTCCTGGTATAATCCCAATCTTAAAAAGATTGAATAATTTCAATCTTTTAAAATTTTAAAGACCTGTTTTGTGCCCCAGCATATGATCTATCCTGGAGAATGTTCCATGTGCACTAAAGAAGAATGTATATCCTTGTGTTTTGGGGTAGGATGATCTATATCTGCCTATTATGTCTAACTTGTTTATCTCATTGTTTAGGTTCTCTGTTTCCTTGTTGATCCTCTGGTTGTTCTATCTCTAAGAGAAAGTGGCGTGTTAAAGTCTCCCATTGTTATTGTTGAAATGTCTATAGCTCCCTTCAGTTTTTCCAGTTTTTGCCTCCTGACTTTGGATCTCCTTAATTGGGAGCATAAATATTTATGATTGTTATTTCCTTTTATGAATTGTCCCTTTTATTATTGTCCTTGATCTCTTATAACATCTTTACATTTGAAGTCTATTTTTATCTTATGATTAGTATAGCTCCTTCTGCTTTCTTTTGTTTATGCTTGCATAGAAGAGTTTTTTCCATCCTTTCACTTTCAATCCTATTGTGTCCTTAGGTCTAAGATATATCTCTTATAAACAGCATTTAGATAGATTATATATTTTAATCTATTGTGCCCATCTGTATCTTTTACCTGATGAGTTTAGTCCATTAACATTTAAAGTAATTTCTGTAAAAGCAGTTCTTGAATCTACCATCTTATCCTTTAGATTTATTTGTCAGATCTATATATTCTTTTCCTTCTCTCTCTTTTTATCCTTTAAATTACTGTTGCTGGTATTCTTCAATTCTATGCCCTCCTCTAGACCTCCCTCTCCTGTCCTTTTTTTCAGCTGACAGGACTTGCTTTAGTATTTCTTGTAAGGCAGGTCTCTTGTTGACTAGTTCTCCTGGAATTTGTTTGTCTTTGAAGATTCTAATCACTCTCTCAATTTTGAAGAAAAACTTGCTGGATAAAGAATTCTTGGCTGGAAGCCTTTCTCCTTCAGTATCTTAAATATATCATACCACTGCCTTATTGCTTCCATGATGCCTGCTGCATAATCCAAACTTAGTCTTATGTGTTTTCCCTTTTATATAGTAGATCACTTTTCTAGTGCTACTTTCAGGACTTTTTGTTTCTCTCTGACATTGGAAACTTAGATTAGCATTTGTCTTGGAGTAGGCCTATTTTGGATTGATTCTATTTGGAGTTTGTTGAGCCTCTTTGATTTGCATATTTATATATTTTGTAAGGGTTAGGAAGTTTTCCTTGATTATATCTTCAACTGACTTTCCCAGTCCTTTACCCTTTTCTTCTCCTTTTGGGACACCAATGATTCTCATATTTGTGTGCCTCTTATTGTCCATAATTTCCTTAAGACCGAGTTCCATTTTTTCCATCTTTCTTGCCATTTGTTCTTTTGTGTGCTCTAGATCAAATGTTCTTTCTTCTAGGTCACTTAGTCTTCCATCTGTTTCTTCAAATCTACTATTGTGTGTTTCTAGTGTATTTCTAATTTGGTACTTCAGTGGCAGAAGGCCTGCCTGCTGTGCAAGAGACCTGGGCTCAACTCCTGGCCCCCAAAGTCACTCAGAAAACAAATGTTGAGGCTCAGATTCAATCCAAGTAGTCTATCTCAGAGCTCACACTTTGCAGCTTCCTCCCATTATGTAGTGGTTTCTCCCCAACCAAGTCAGCTAATGATGTTAAAGATGAAATGCACTGTCACAAGGCCAGTGTAAGGGATTCTGTAGTTTAAATGAGTCTGAGCTTCTGCAGCCTGCAGGTTCCTCTCCTCACTTATAAGAGTGTCTCTGGAGTCCAGCGTACAAAGACCAAGCGTATCCAATGGGGTGGCAACACAAATTTACTCCCCTGGCCCCTCATTATGAATCATTTTATAATACTCGTCTCTGGTAAAGATTTAAATTGAACTCTGCTTTGGTTAAAATCCTGCAGGAGAGTTGTAAATTGACTACAATAATTTCTGACCCTAAGTCAAATATTGCAGTAATTTCTGGTCTCCGACTATAATACAATTCAATTCTGACTCTAACCACCTGGAGTTAGGACAGATTTCACTGGTTAAAGGCAATCCATTATAAGAATGCCCTTTAGACACTAGCCAAGGTTAACCATACTTTTAACCAACTGGCTACAAATTTAGGGGTTTCTACCCCCTCCTTAGATTTGGTCTTTTGCTAGAATAACTCATAGAAATCACTTAAAGCACTATAATTATGATTATAGTTTTGTTATAGCAGAAAGGATACAAATATGAAGCCAAAAGGAGATACACTGGGTTAGGTCTGGGAGTGCCTAAAACGCGAGCTTCTTTGTTGTCTCCCGATCTTGGTACAGTAGTGTATCTTCTCAATCATGGAGTGATGTCCTGAGTTTATATGGGGTTTCATTTTGTAGGCATGAATAATGGATTCAGTGACCATATGGTCAAACTCTCTCTCCAGCTCCCAGACCTTCCCCTTTCTGGAAGATCAGGCAGATAAAATCTGTTGCAAAGCCCCAAATCCCTAATTGTAGTTGGTCTTTCTGGTGTGGCCAGCTCCATCTCCCCTCCCCCAACCCCAAGACTGTGGGCTGTGGCTGGCCCCACACTGTCACTCATTAGCATAGTGTGCTGGGTGCAGGGCCCATTACTAATAGGACACTCCAATCATGAGAAAATTAAAACATTTAGAGGTTGTGTCCCAGAAACTGGGGACAAAGACCAGCCAAGTTCTTTATTACATAACAACTAACTTAGATTTGACAGTAACAAAGCAAGAGTAATTTAAAAAAACCATGGCAGTACATTTAGTAAAGTGTTGGAAGACAGTTTTCCATGGGTCTTTCATGTTTTGGGATGTCTTGTGAGCCCAGGCAGTCACAGTCTTTTGTTCTGGGCTATTTCAAAGATCTTTATAAAGCAAGCATCCTTGGAATATAGAATTAAAGTCTCCCTCTGGGGTAGAGTGCAGATTTGTTTGCTGGCCAATATCATAAAGATAATATCTCCCTCTGGGGCAAATACTGGACAGTTCATATAAATCCCCCCTAAAAGTTTGGAGCTGTCTAAGCGAGGGGTTCCTCAGCTGTGACATAACCCATTACAGGTCACCCCATCGGACTTGGGGGAGCAAAGGAAACCAGTGTGACTGCGAAATCATGCTGCTTGCTGTGTCTTGAGTCATGAAGTCCTTTTCTCTGACTCAGAAGTTTGTGTCTTCTGCCAGCATCCATGAAACAATAGTGTGTTAACTGGTTAGCCTGTGAGTAGGATAAAATCTCAGACTCTTCACAGTTCTTGACAAAAGAGAACTTAGCAAACATCTATACTCATTTTTAAAATCTCTTAGCAACCTAGGAATAGAAAGGAATTTATTTAAGATGATGAAAAGAACATGTCAAAAGACCTTCAGCATCATGCTTAACAGTAAAACTTGAAAAGTAGTCCCACTAATGTCAGCAATAGGCCTTAAATTTGGATTATGTTAACTGATGTAAGAAGCCATCAAACTATACCCAAAATTTCAGTGGCTTAACACAATAGAAGTATATTTTTTGTTTACTTAATGATGCAGTGTGGATATTCCTCATTAGCAGGTGGCTGTTCTTCTAGGAGTGATTCAGAGGCCCAGACTTCTTCCGTATTATGGCTCTGCCATCCTTTAAGACTTCAGAGTTCTCTGCATCCAGCCAGCAGAGTAAGAAAGGGTGATGAAGGCATGACTGCTTCCTATCTGATTTTATCTAGAAGTGACACATTTCTCCTTACAACTGCAAGTATGCCTCATAGACTTTTGAATTTAGATCATAAATTAGAATCATGAGTATACTTAATACTAGTTCAAGCAAGGACCCCTTTCTGAAGCAATCTTGTAGAATAGGAATCTGAATCAAACACAATTTGTTTCTGATGGATTTCAAAGAAAAAGAAAATAGAATGGTTTATGGCTTGGAAGGCAAAGCCAAAGACCGTGCAACACAATTTAATATTATAATGAGAAGATTTCTCATATTATGGTAGCACCATTAAAACTGTGACTACAGCTTCTAAAAACCTCACAGGTTTTAGATAAATCTGACACCTTGCATATAATTTAGTTTGAGTTGCTATATTCAACCTCACTTTACGTTCCTACCCTATTCTTAATGATTAACAAGAAGCATGATTCCCAAACTGTTTGTTGAGGTGCCTGGCATTCCAGCGAACTTTCAGGGTCAGCATATTTGGAACTTTCTAAGGAAACCTAATGACATCTGTCGGATGCCATACAGACTACTACTATTAAGTTGTTTGATCCTAATTACATTATAAATGGAATGTTATATGTTTCTTTTGACCTGAAGTGCTATGTAAAGGTTATCGACACACTAAGGGTGCCTGAATTGAGATTTTTTAATGCAATTTTATTGAGATAAATTCATATACCTTATAATCATCTCTGCCAGTTTGAAAGGATTTATGTACCCTAGAAAAGCCATGTTTTGATCCTAATATTGATCTTGTGGGGGCAACGGTTTCTTCTAATCCCTATTCAGTACTCTAGGTTGGAAACTTGATTAGGTTATCTCCATGGAGATGTGACTCAATCAAGTGTGGGTATTAAACTTGATTAGGTGGAGACGTGTCTGCATCCATTCCAGGTGGATTTTGATTAGTTTACTGGAATCCTTTAAAAGAAGAAGCATTTTGGAGAAAACTTCAGAATGACATACCAAGGAGAAGCAGAGAGTCCACCAGCCAGTGGTCTTTGGAGCTGAAGAAGGAAAACGCCTCCCAGGGAGCTTCATGGAGCAGGAGGCCTGGAGAGGAAGCTAGCAGATGATGCCTTGTTTGCCATGTGCCTTTCCATTTGAGAGAGAAACCCTGACTTCATTAGCCTTCTTGAATCAAGGTATCTTTCTCTGGATGCCTAAGATTGGACATTTGTATAGACTTGTTTTAATTTGGACAATTTCACAGCCTTAGAACTGTAAACTAGCAACTTATTGAATTCCCTTTTTAAAAAGCCATTCTGTTTCTGGTGTATTGCATTCTGGCAGCTTGCAGACTAGAACATCATCCAACGTGTACAATCAATGGTTCCTGGTATCATCATATAGTTGTGCATTTATTGCCACAATAAATTTTTGAACATTTTCATTACTCCAAAAACACACATACAAGAATAAAAATAAAAATGAAAAGGGACACCCAAACACCCCATGCCCTTTATCCCCCCTATTATTTATTTATCTTTTATCCTTATTTTGTTATTCATCTGTCCATACACTGATAAAGGGAGTGTCAGCCACTGGGTTTTCACAATCATACATGAACCGAGATATTTTGTAAGCCTCTGAACTAGATGGGATGGGCTTTTTTTGAGCTTTTTTTTTTTATAAGAACTTTAGTGTTTTAAGATACTTCAGTAAAAAGCTAGACAGGCAGAATATAGCATCATGTTGAGAATTCAGACATGTTAGTCAGAATGAGCTGTGATCCCAGCTGCCACTTACTGTGTGACCTTAGAGAAGTTTCTTTATCCTTTTAAGCCTCAGCTTCTTTGTCTTGAAAATGAAAATAATAGCAATGCCTATTTCCTAAGTGCTAAATGAAATAATGTTCTTAGCATAGTTCTGGAATAGCAGCTACAATTGTTGTTGTGGTTACTGTTGTTATTACTAGTAGTAGTAGTAGTTGTAGTAGGGTTAGAACCAATTTGGTGACATCGGAATCCTTATCCAGAGCTTAGGAAAAAAAATTACTAAAATATACACACACACATGAATATATAAATATTAGTTTTAAATAAGCTCCCATAAGCTTTTTAAAAACTCAACTTTAAGTATAATGTACATACAATAAGTTGCATTCACTTAGAAGGTATAATTTGATGAGTTTTGACAGTTATATACACCTATGAAGGAAACTACCACCTTACTCAAGATACAGGACATTTCCATCCCCTTTCCCAACCACCCGACCCTATTTTCTTGTGCCTCTGTGTAGTCCATTCTTCCTTCTGTTCCTGACTGCAGGCAACCACTGATAGGCTTTTTTTCACTATAAATTACTTTTCATTCTCTAGAATTTAATGTAAAATATATCAGACAATGTGTACTCTCCAGTATCTGGCCTCTTTCACTCAGCATAATGATTCTGAACTTCATTCATGTTGTATATCAGTATGTCATTCCTTTTTGTGGCCACGTAGTATTCCATTGTAAGGCTGTGCCATAATTTTATTCATTTACCTATCAATGGATATTAGAATTGTTTTCGGTGTTTGACTCATGTTAATAAAACTGCTATGAACATCTGTGTGTAAGTCTTCGTATGGACACACACTTTCCTTTCTCTTGGATATGCACCTAGGAATGGAGTGACAGGATTATTTCACAGGTGTATGCTTAATTTTCAAAGTGATAGTATTATTTTACATTCCCACAAACAGTGTATGAGAATTCTCTTATAGGCTTTTTTTTCTTTTTTGCATGGGCAGACACTAGGAATTGAACCCAGGTCTCCGGCATGGCAGGCAAGAACTCTGCCACTGAGCCAATGTGGCCCGACCCTCTTATGAGTTTTTAAACATATGCTTACACAGCAGTACATTTTTGTTGTAGAAAAATTAGAAAATATATATAAGTAAAGAAAGTAAATTATTCATAATCCTACTGGTAGATATAATGAGTTAATATTTGGTGCATATTCTTTTCACTTTTTTCTACATATATTTACAAAAGTTGGATTGTATTATATACATTGCCCTGGATTTTTTGCATTTCTCACTAAACAATGAGAATAGCTTTCCATCTCAGTAAATATATAGTTATACATCATTTTGAATGGTTGTATAGGATTCCATTGCATCAATACATAATACACTGAAACTAGCCATATGGCTGCAATTGGACCTTTAGGTTAGTGCAATTTTATAAATAATATTACAAGGAACATCACTGCACAAATATACTTGTACAGTTATCTAATTATTTCTTAAACTCCAAGAATGGCTAGTGCTAAAAATATATAAATTTTAAAGGTTTTTGATACTTATTGCCAAATTGTCTTCTAGGTCCATGTTTTACAATTATTGTGACCTTGAGCATGTTACTTAACTTTGAGCATCTATTTCCTCTTATATAAAATGGAGATAATGTGAGAATATATTGTTTTAAAGCAGTGAAAACAGGACTTTGCACATGGTAAGTACTTGGTGGTAGCTATTATTACTTCTTTTTCCTAAGTTCTTCCAGTTAATACTTCTACCTGGGGTGTATGAGAATTTGTGACTTCTCAACCTTTCAAGTAGTTACACAAGGTAATATAATTTTTTAAAAATTTTGCTAATCTGAGCTTTTGTATTTCCTCTTTTGTGGATTGTCTCCAATTATTCCTTAGTGATGGTCCTAAATATTTCTCAAACATCTGTACAGACAATGGGATACCAAGTTGTTAGAATATTCTCTAACAGTTAAAAGTAAAAGACAGGTAATTATCCCATAAATAAATTCAATAATTTTGGTATTTTCCTCTATATATTCGTGAATTTACATACTTCACTCCAGTTTTAAGACTCAGGGTGGCAGACCTACAATGCATTAAAGGACTCAATATAAATCAACTTTAAATATATGTTTGTCATTATTATTATTTTTCCATGATGGCCTTGTTCATTGTGTCAATTTTATGGGGCACCAGTGCTAATGAAATGAAGCAGAGCTGCATAATAAGCCCAGATTTGTTTAATCTGTTTTTTTGAGTGAAGAGTTAGTAGGCTAAGATGTTCTTGTTAGGTTTTACTTTCAGGAAATGCAAATCAACAGACTTTCTGGACACTTTACATGATAAACATTACTGAATGTTATCAAGTCATTTACTCAAGAGCTTTTGAAATTTTTAACATTTAACTCTTAGTGGAGGTGGGGGAAGTAGGAGTAGGTGATAGAAGGGGAATGAAAAAGAAAGTGTACAGAGTATTTCTGACTTGGCTTTATCCTTGGAGTTCCCAAACTTTCTGATAGGTGAACAAGTTTCTGACTCCTGTTTTTCTGTGACGGGGTGCAAAATTAACTAAGGCACACCAAGGAGGTACTTCCTAGTCAGTTCCTCCCAAACCATCATGCAAATGCCAACAAAAAAAAATAAACAATCCTTTTCTCCCTTCCACCATTTCATAGATTTAAGAAATTAATCTATTAAAATGGCTTTACATCTTAATGTGAATTACAGTAATCAAACGACCAATTTTCCATTTCTTAATGGAATAATTCACCGATTGATGACCCAGTGCTAATGATCACACAGAGTATCATTGGGAAGTAGATTGGTCTTATCCAGTGTCACAGGGAAAGAGTTCTTAAGCTGCTAGGTCACGGTACTAGGGCATATGTTCTTGGCAATTTGCTACTTTCTTCAAGTCTTGGTTTTATCATTGGTAAAATGGGAATGATGGTTTACAGAATACAATCTTGTAAGTGCAAATGGAAAAAAGTATGCTAATATCTTGCACAGTTAAGAATCACTATCAATTACCATTTTGGCAGCAGATTTTTGTGTTTTCCCATAAAAGTATTAAATCTAAGTTACCATTGCAGGCTACCTGCAAAGATCTTACAGTTTTGCAGTATGTGTTTGACAAGCTTATCTTCTCAATAGAAGATGACTGTTAAATTGAAGTAGGGAAACAGATAAAACCTTTAAAAGCATGAATGTTATTATATCTCTCTGAGTAGCCTTCATGCAAAATTCAAGTTCTATGTTGGATTATATTTTTACTCTTCGAGCTCTATGTCCCAATACTTTTGTTCAAAAGAGAATGTTCCTAGAGACAGGTTCAAATTGAGTCTCTAATTGCCTTTATCATAGCCTCAAACTTTGCTACTAGCCTCCAGTGGTGTGGTGGTAAATGTTTAACAGCTGGTTGTCTCGGTATATACATGTTATAAATTTTACTGATAGTCATAATAAAATGTGTATTCTTTATCATTAATTCCAAATAGCAAATTGACTCTTAAAAAATGCTGATTTTTGCCTGACTCTTGTGTCTGTAGCCAACCCATGCTTGCAACTCAACCATAATTTTACAATTTTTTGTGCTATTTAAAATGTAGCAGCTACAGATATGACACATTTTAAGTTTAATCTGCATAATTAGCATCTTATCTATCACTTTCTAAATTCTAGATAGATAACAACACAATAAATCAAGTCCTGATTTGTAATGTTTGTTGAATTCCACGGTGTCATTATTCCCACCATGGCCTGTTTCAGTCTGTCACATTGCTGTCCCTCACCGTGGACGTGGGAAGAGATGTATGTAGCCCACCATTAACTGCTGTTTCCATCATATGGATAGAATAGCTGTAAATAACTTCAGAAGCATAGATAAAAATAAAATAATTAGGGAGCAAAGAGTTGTATGTGTTTGCTACTTGGTTTTTAATATAATTTACTTAACCGTAAATTTATATAAATTAATTTAAAATTATGACAGTATTAAACAACTGACTCGCAAAATTTCTGACAATTAGCAGATGACTTTCATGAGCTTGTAGGAGCCAGCTCCAGCATACTAACTCCCTCACAAAGACCTCCATATTCTTGCGCCTAGCCAAACTGGATGCTTTCCAGGCTTGCTGCAAAGTTATCATCTTTTTTTTTTTAATTTTTATTGTATAGTATAACATATGCACAAAGCAAAGAAATAAAAAAAAGCAATAGTTTTCAAAGTACTCTTCAACAAGTAGTTATAGGCCAGATCCCAGAGTTTGTCATGGGCTACCATAGCATCCTCTCATATTTTTCCTTCTAGCTGCTCCAGAATATAGGAGGCTAGAAGGTTTAAATATTTTTTTATCACCACAATCTACTTTTTTTCTTTCTTTTTTGTGAAAAATAACATATATACAAAAAAGCAATAAATTTCAAAGCACAGCACCACAATTAGTTGTAGAACATATTTCAGTGTTTGACATGGGTTACAATTCCACAATTTTAGGTTTTGCTTCTAGCTGCTCTAAGATACTGGAGACTAAAAGAGATAACAATTTAATGATTCAGCAATCGCATTCATTTGTTAAATCATTTCTTCTCTGTATAACTCCACATCACCTTTGATCTTCCTATCCCTCTCTTTAGGCATGTTTGGGCTATGGCCATTCTAACTTTTTCATGTTGGAAAGGTCTATCACCAATATGGGGTAGGGAGATGGGACTATCTGATATTCTGGAGAGGCTGGGCCCTCTAGATTTCAGGGCTTATCTGGTCCAGGGACCCATCTGGAGGTTGTAGGTTTCTGGAAAGTTACACTAGTTAATGGAACCCTTGTAGACTCTTACATATTGTACCAAGTGTTCTTTAGGATTGGCTGAAATGGTCCTGGTTAAGGATTGGCAGGTTATGATAGGTAGCAATGTCCAACTGAAGCTTGCATAAGGGCAACCTCAGGAGTAGCCTCCCAATTCTATTTCAGCTCTCTCTGCCACTGATACTTTATTAGTTACACTTCTCTCCCCCTTTTTGGTCAGGATAGAATTGTTGATCCCACAGTGCCAGGGCCAGATTCATCCCTGGGAGTCATCTCCCAGGTCGTCAGGGAGACTTTCACCCCTGGATTAGTCATGCAGAGTTGGCCTTAGAGAGACTGAGGCCACATCTGAGCAACAAAAGAGGTCCTCCAGAAGTAACTCTTAGGCATACCTATAGGTAGGCTAAGCTTCTCCACTACCTATATAAGTTTCACAAGAGTAAGCCTCAAGATCAAGGGCATGTCCTATTGGTTTGTGTTGCCCTAAAATTTGACACAAGGCATGTCAAAATCAGGGCATTTATTGATGGTAAAGTTTAATAGTTCCATATTTTTTCTCCTATCCCTCAAGGGACTTTGCCAATACTTTTTGATTATCTGCCTTATATACTCTAGGATATATCCAGGCATTACATTAACCTGTATGGGATTAAACAACCTTTTTCTTATTCTGAGCCCCCTGTGTTTCAATTGTTCAAATGAGCTATACAGATACGTTGAGTTAGATTATGCACTACAGAAAATTTCATTTCAGACCAAATAAACCTTTCTTCCTTTGGTCTCAAAGAGTATGTGTGGTTCTAAAATATTGACATTGTCTTCCTTACCCTGTGCTCTTAATTACTTTAACCCCAACCTGATTGGCTTCATCCTCATCTCTAAATATCAGGATATATCGATAAAACAGCCTCTCGAAATCTGGAAATAATAATCACCACTCTGAACTAAATGTGTCTGCTATAAAAGCTTCCAATCTAGGACCCTGTTTTCTTGCAAACATTTTCTAAAGAACATACCATTGTTGTTCTTTTGTTTCTGGCTTATTTTGCCTCACCAAATGTCCCACGCGTTCATTCACATCATTGCTTGCCTTACGACCTCATTCCTTTTTTGTAGCAGCACAACATTCATTCATAAGTATACACTATCGTTCACCAATCTACTTCTCAATCAGTGCATCCTTCAGCCACCTGCATTCATCAGGGATCATGTATAGTGCCCAAAGTCCACAGTCCATCAACACTCTCAATTTTAGATAATTTCATTATCTAAAGAAAGAAAACCAAGAAACACACCCTCGCCAAACAGGAAATCCAAACCTCCTCTTAACTCTTGTCCCTCCCCCTCTTATTTACCTCTGCTGTTGCTGTGGTAGTGCTGATGGTTTCCTTTTAAGCATAGCCCATAGCATCAGTAGCAGTTTTCCCTCTGTACCCTGGACTTAAACACTCTTTGTACACAAATCATACCTTTGAAGTAGTTCTTGCAAGAACTAATTTATATTTCCAGTGTTAATCAGTGGGACATGTAGGTCTATACAATCCCTTTCAATCTTGTTCATCTTCAATATGGTAATATTACTTATAGACCCAATAGAGAACTGCCTTTGCTTCTATCTATTCCCTTACATTGGAGTTCAACCTCATTAGCTAACAGTTCACCCATCTCTAGCTTCGATGTATCTCTAAGTCCCCTATATTCTGTATTATAAGCCTCTGATTTTACCTTTACCATGGTCATAAAAATGGAATCATAGAGTATCTATCTTTTGTGTCTGGCTTATTTCACTCAGCATTATGTCTTCAAGGTTCATCCATCATGTCATGTGCTTCAGGACGTCATTTCGTCTTACTGCTGCATAATATTCCATCATATGTATATGCCGCATTTTGTTAGTTAATCCACTTGTCTGTTGATGGGCATTTGATTTGTTTTCATCTTTTGGCGATTGTGAATAATGCTGTTATGAACATCAGTGTGCAAATGTCTGTTTGTGTCATTGCTTTCAGTTTTTCTGGGTATATACCAAGTAGTGCCATTGCTGGGTCATAGGGAAACTTGATATTTAGTTTCCTAAACAACTGCCAAACAGTCTTCCATAGTGCTGCACCATTGTACATTCCCACCAGCAGTGCATAAGTGTCCTAATTTTTCCACATCCTCTCCAACATTTTTAGTTTCCTGTTTGTTTAATAGCAGCTATTCTTATAGGTGTGAGGTGGTATCTCATTGTAGTCTTGATCTGCATTTCCCTTATAGCCAATGAAAATGAGCATCTCTTCATGTGCTTTTTTTTTTTTTTGCAGCTTCATTCAGTGTTTTAACATGATTACTTTACACTTAGGTATTATTGTGCTGTCCATTTTTGAGTTTTTGTATCTAGTCCTGTTGCACAGTCTGTATCCCTTCAGCTCCAATTACCCATTATCTTACCCTGTTTCTAACTCCTGCTGGACTCTGTTACCAATGACATATTCCAAGTTTATTCTCGAATGTCCGTTCACATCAGTGGGACCATACAGTATTTGTCCTTTAGTTTTTGACTGGACTCACTCAGCATAATATTCTCTAGGTCCATCCATGTTATTACATGCTTCATAAGTTTATCCTGTCTTAAAGCTGCATAATGTTCCATCTCTTCATGTGCTTTTGAGCCATCAGTGTCTGCTCTTCAGAAACATGCCTATTCATATCTTTAGCCCATTTTATAATTGGGTTGTTTGTTCTTTAATTTTTGAGTTGTATGATATCTTTGTGTATACAGAATATCAAACTTTTTTCTGATATGTAATTTCCAAATATTTTCTCCCATTGAGTTGGCTACCTCTTCACCTTTTTGACAAAGTCTTTTGAGGAACAGAAGCATTTGATTTTGAGGAGTTCCCATTTATCTATTTTTTCTTTTGTTGCTTGTGCTTTGAGTGTAAAGTTTAGGAAGCTACTTCCTATTACTAGGTCTTGAAGATGTTTCCCTACATTTTCTTTGGAAGTTTTATGGTGCTAGTTCTTATATTTAGGTGTTTGATCCACTTTGAGTTCATTTTTGTGTAGGGTGTAAGATAGGGGTCCTCTTTCATTCTTTTGGCTATTGATATCCAGTTCTTCCATGCCCAATTATTGAAAAGACTATTTTGTCCTAGTTCAGAGGATTTGGGGGCCTTGTCAAAAGTCAGTTGACCATAGATTTGGTGGTCTATTTTTGCACTCTTGATTCAGTTCCATTGGTCAATGCTTCTATCTTTGTGCCAGTACCATGCTGTTTTGACTACTGTGTCTTTATAATAGGTTTTAAAGTCAGGGAGTGTTAATCCTACCATTTCGTTCTTCTTTTTTAGGATGCGTTTAGCTATTTGGAGTCTCTTTCCCTTCCAGATGAATTTGATAACTGGCTTTTCCAAGTCTTCAAAGTAGATTCTTAGAATTTTGATTGGTACTGTGTTGAATCTGTAGATCAATTTGGGTAGAATTTACATCTTAACTATATTTAGCCTTCCTATCCATGAGGAGGGACTGTCTTTCCACCTATATAGATCTGATTTGATTTCTTTTAGCAATGTTATGTAGTTTTCTGTGTACAAGTCCTTTACATCCCTAGTTGAGTTCAATCCTAAGTACTTGATTCTTTTGGTTTGCTTTTTTTTTTTTTTTTAACATGAGCAGGCACTGGGAATCGAACCCGGTCTCCAGCATGGCAGGTGAGAATTCTGCCACTGAGCCACCATCACACCACCCAGTTGCTATTTTGAATAGTTATGTATTCATCACCACGATCATTTTTAGAACATTTATATCACTCCAGAAAAGAACCTTTATCTCTTTTTTTTTTCACTCCAGGAAAGAAATGAAAAGAAAAAAGAAAAATAGTCATACATCCCATACTCCTAACCCCTCCCTTCACTGACCACTAATATTGCATTCTACCCATTTTTTTTACCCCTTATCCCCCATTATTTATTTAATTTTTTGTCCTTATTTTGTTTTATTTTTTTGTTGTGAAATACACACATATATATGAAAAAACAATAAATTTCAATGTACATTGTTACAAACAGTTATAGAACAGATTTCAGAGTTTGGTACAGGTTACAGCTCACAAGTTTAGGTTTTTCTTTCTAGCTGCTCCAAAACACTGGAGACTAAAAAAAAAAAATCAATATAATAATTCAGCAGTCATACTCATTTGTTAAATCCTATCTTCTCTATATAACTCCTCCTTCTCCTTTGATCTTTCTCCCACTCTTTAGGGTATTTGGGCTATGCCCAGTCTACCTTTCTTAGGTTGATAATATGGGATAGGGGGATGGAACTAGTTGATGTTCTTGGACAGGCTGGCTCCTCTGCATTTCAGGACTTATTTGTCCTAGGAATCAACTGGAGGTTGTAGGTTTCTGGAAAGTAATCCTAGCATGTGAAACTTTTGTAGAATCTCAGATAGAGATCTAGATGTTCTTTAGGGTTGAGAGGAATGGTTTTGGCAAACCATGGCAAATAGCAATATCAAGCTGAAGTTTGCATAAAAGTGTCCTCCAGAATAGCTTCTCAACTCTATTTGAACTCTCTCAGCTATTGATACTTTTTGTTCAGGAAGGCATTGTTGATCCCATGGTGACAGGGCCAGGCTTATCCCTGGGAGTCATGTCCCACATCAAAAGGAGACTTTCACCCCCGGATGTCATGTCTCTCATAGAGGGGAGGATAATGATTTTACTTGCAGAGTTGGGCTTAGAGAGACAGAGGCCACATCTGAGCAACAAAAGAGGTCTCCTTAGAGTAACTCTGAGGCATAACTACAGGTAGACTAAGCTTCTCTGCTAAAGAAATAAAGTTCACAAGACTAAGCCTCAAGATCAAGGGCTTGGCCTATTGACTTGGGAGGCCCTAAT
The DNA here is from genome assembly GCF_023851605.1 of Tamandua tetradactyla. Lineage (NCBI taxonomy): Eukaryota > Metazoa > Chordata > Mammalia > Pilosa > Myrmecophagidae > Tamandua > Tamandua tetradactyla. The sequence continues at coordinate 116,101,075 of NC_135328.1, read as the reverse complement.
ATTTGAGACCATATCAGGGGTTTCCCTGGTGGTAAAGTTTGATGGTTCCGTATATTTTTTTCCTGTCCCTCAAGGAACTTTGCCAATACTTTCTTAAAAAAACATTGTTATTGAGATAATCTTCACACACCATAAAGTTCATACAAAGTATACAACTAATGGCTCACAATATCATCACATAGTTGTGTATCCATCATGATGATCATTTTTAGAACATTTGCATCACTCCAGAAAAAGAAACAAAAGGATAAAAGAAAAAACCCATGCATCCCATACCCCTTACCCACCCTCTCATTGACCACTAATACTGCAACCTACCCAAATTTTATTTTTACCTCTTATCCCCCCTATTATTTATTTATTTTTTCACTCATCTGCCCATACCCTGGATAAAGGAAGCACCAGCCGCAAGGTTTTCACAATCACATGATCACATTGTAAAAGCTATATAGTTATACAATTGTCTTCAAGAATCAAGGCTACTGGAACACAGTTCAACAGTTTCAGGTATTTCCCTCCAGCTGCTCCAATACACTATAACCTAAAAAGGGATATCTATGTAATGCATAAGAATAACTTCCAGGATAACCTCTCAACTCTGTTTGAAATCTCTCAGTCACTGAAACTTTGTTTTGTCTTAGTTCTCTCTTTCCTCTTTTGGTCAAGAAGCCTTTCTCAATCCCTTGATGCTGGGTCTCAGTTCATCCCAGGAGTTCTATCTCATGTTGCCTGGGAGATTTGCACACCTTGGAGTCGTGTTCCACAGTGGGGAGGGCAGTGAGTTCACCTGCTGAGTTGGCTTAGAGAGAGAGTTCACCTCTGAGCAATAAAAGATATTATTTAGGGGTGATCTTAGGCATAATTATAAGTAGGCTTATCTTCTCCTTTGCAGGAATAAGTTTCATAGGGGCAAAACCCAAGATCAAGGGCTCATCCTCTTGGCTTGGTTGTCCCCACTACTTGTGAGAATATCAGGAATTCCCCAGATGGGGGAGTATAATGTTTCCTCTTTTCTCCCTAGTAACCCAAGAGGACTTTTCAAATACTTTTTTATTCTTTGCCTAAATTACTCTGGGATGTATATCACATTAAATTGTACAAACCAACAAAATCTCACACCCTATTCAAGATTCCATGTACTTATGGTGTTCAACTAAACTGACCATACAAGTTAATTTAGGTAATGTGCTCCCCAAATATAAATTTTGCACCCCCAAAAGTAATCTTTTTTTTGGTTTCACACAGAAGCTGAAGTTTTAAAATATGGATCATATCATGCTTCACCCTGTATTCTGATATACCTTAGTCCTATCCAGATCAGCTTCATTCTTATTGCTTGTTGACATCTGATCACTTTTTCAACTTTTTAAACAGTTGCTGTGTGGGGCAATGCTGACTTTTATACCTCTTGAGTCTCAGCTGTCACAAAATACCCAAAGTTCCAGGAAATGACCAGGTTATACACAAATAGCTCAGCATCTCAGAATTTATAAATAACAGTTACAACTCCAGAATAGATGACTGCTGTAGCAGCATTTACAATCTAGGACCCTTTACAAAGGCCCAAACCTGGTAACCCACGCTCTCAACTTCAATTCTCCATGTTTGTATTAGTCCATGTGAGTGAGGCATGAAATATTTGTCTTTTTGTTTCTAACATTTCATTCAACATACTTTCCTCAAGGTTCATTCACTTAGTTGCATGCCTCACAATTTCTTTTCTTCTTGCAGCTTCTCAGTAGTCTATGTCTAAACTGCATTTCCCCTTTCCGTTCCTCAGTCATTGTATCCTAAGGCCACCTCCATCCACTGCAAATAGAGAACACTGCCTCCATAAACACCAGTACATTTGTGTCCCCACTCTCAGTTCCTCCAAGTATATACCTAGCAATGGGATAGCAGGATCATGTGACAACCCCACCCATATCCTCCTGTGGAACCACCACACAGCCGTCCACAGGGGCTGCACCAGTCTGTGTCCCTACCAAAAGTGAATAGGTACATCTCTTTCTCCACGTTTTCTCTAGCACTTGTTTCTCTCTGTTCATTTCATTTTTTAAAAATTTTTATTGATAAAAATCAAATAACATACAAACATGAAATTCTTAACATATGAATGTTCCATACTTGGCATGCAATTAATGGCTCACAATATCATCACATTCTCTGTTCATTTCTTTCTTTTTTTTTTTTTACATGGGCAGGCACCGGGAATCGAACCTGGGTCTCTGGCATCCAGGCAAGAACTCTGCCTGCTGAGCCACGTGGCCAACCCTCTGTTCATTTCTAAACACTTTTATTTGCACATCATACAATCCAACCTAAGTGAAAAAATCAACTGTTTCTGGTACAATTGCAGAGATATGTCTATGCCACAACAAAATATATGAGGACATTTCCTTTTCTTTCATAAAGAATCCCACACCCCTCCCCCATATCCCCTGCCTATTGTCATTTAGTTTTGGCATACTGCCTTTGTTACATTCAATGGAAGCATATTATTAATGTTACTGTTAACTATAGACCCTAGTTTGCATTGATTGTATTTTTTCCTGTATGCTATCCATTTTCAACACCTTGCAGTGTTAACATTCATTTGTTCTCCCACATGAAAAAACATTCTTATATTTGTACATTTAATCACCATCATTCCTCACTCTAGGCATTGTTAAATTATACCATCTCAGTATTTATCCTCTATCATTCCTTCTGGTGTCATATTTGCCCCCAGCCCTTCTCCGTCAAACATATTCACACTCAGCTTCATTCAGTGTAATTATATTATTGTGCTACCATCAAATAATATTGTGCTATCCATTTCTGGATGTTTACAGTCAATCCTGTTGCACATTCTGTATTCCTTCAGTATCTAATGCTCAATCTCTGCCCTCTTTCTATCTCCTGATAACCTGTGTTCTTAACTTTAATTCTCAAAGTTCACTTAATGTTAGTTCATATTAGTGAGACCGTACAATATTTGCCCTTTTATAAATTTCACTCAGCATAATGTCTGTGCTGGTTTGAGGGGATGTAGGTCCCCTAGAAAAGCCATGTTTTAATCTAAATCCCATTTCATAAAGGCAGAATAATCCCCATTCAATACTGTGTGTTTGAAACTGTAATCAGATCATCTCTCTGGAGATGTGATGTAATCGAGAGTGGTTGTTAAACTGGATTAGGTGATGACATGTCTCCACCCATTTGGGTGGGTCTTGATTAGTTTGTGAAGTCCTATGAAAGAGGAAACATTTTGGAGAATGAGAGATTCAGAGACAGCAGAGCAGAACAACATAGCCATGATAAGTAGAGTCCTTTGGAGATGAAGAAGGAAAATGCCTCCCATGGAGCTTCATGGAACAGAAAGCCAGGAGAAGAAGCTAGCAGATGATGCTGTGTTCTCCATGTGCCCTTCCAGATGAGAGAGGAACCCTGACTGTGTTCACCATGTGTCTTTCCAGATAGAGAGAAACTCGACTGTGTTTGCCATGTGCCCTTCCAGATGAGAGAGGAACCCTGACTGTGTTCACCATGTGTCTTTCCAGATAGAGAGAAACTCGACTGTGTTTGCCATGTGCCCTTCCAGATAGAGAGAAACTCAACTGTGTTTGCCATGTGCCCTTCCACTTGAGAGAGAAACTCTGAACTTTATTGGCCTTCTTGAACCAAGGTATCTTCTCCTGGATGCCTTAGATTGGACATTTCTATAGACTTGTTTTAATTGGGACATTTTCTTGTCCTTAGAGCTGTAAACCAGCAACATTAAATTCCCCTTTTTAAGAGCCATTCTGTTTTTGGTATATTGCATTCTGGCAGCTAGCAAACCAGAACAATGTTCTTAAAGGTTCATCATGTTTTTACATGCTTCATGGCTTTATTCTGTCTTACAGCTATGTACTTGTGGATGGCACAATCATATGTATATACCACAGCTTGTTTAGCCACTCTGTTGATGGACATTTGAGCTATTTCCATGTCTTTGGCAATCATGAAGAGTGCCTCTATAAAAATCGGTGTGCAAATATCTGTTTGTGCCTTTGCCTTCAGTTCCTCTGAATATAAACCTAGTAATGGGATTGCTGGATCATATGACAATTTTATACTTAGCTTTCTGAGGAACCCCAAACTGCCTACCAGAGCAGTTGCACTATTCTACATTCCCACCAACAGTGACTAAGTGTGCCTTTTTTCTCCACATCCTCTTCATCACTTGTCATTTTCTGTTTTATTGATAATGACCATTCTAGTGGGTGTGAGATGATATCTCATTGTGGTTTTGATTTGCGTATCACTAAAAGCCAGTGAAGTCGTGCATCTTTTCACATACCTTTAGCCATTTGTATTTCCTCTTCTGAAAAGTGTCTGTTCCTGTCTTTCGCCCATTTTTATATTAGATTGTTTGTCTTTTTGTTTTTGAACTGTAGAATCTCTTTGTATATTCTGGATATTAAACCCTTATCTGATATGTGGTTTCCAAATATTGTCTCCCATTGCATAGGCTACCTTTTTACTTTCCTGACAGATTTATTTGGTGCACAAAAGTGTTTAAATTTGAGGAGATCCAATTTATCTATTTCCTTTTTCATTGCTCACACTTTGGGTGTAAGGTCTAGGAATCCACCTCCTATTGTAAGATTTATAAGATATTTCCCTACATTTTCTTCTAAAAGTTTTATTGTCTTGGCTCCAATGTTTAGGTCTTTGATCCATTTTGAGTTAATTTTTGTATAAGGTGTGAGATATGGGCCCACTTTCCTTCTTTTGTATATGGATATCCAGTTCTCCAAACATCATTTATTGAAGAGGCTGCTCTTTCTGAGTTAGGTTGGCTTGACCACTTTATCAAAGACTAATTGTCAGTAGATGAGAGGGTCTGTTTATGAATATTCAATCTGATTCCATTGGTCAGTGTTCTAGTTTGCTAGCTGCCAGAATGCAACACACCAGAGACAGATTGGTTTTTAAGAAAAGGGGATTTATTTTGTTAGTTCTTCAGAGGAAAGGCAGCTAACTTTCCACTGAGGTTCTTTCTTATGTGGGAAGGCACAGGATGGTCTCTGCTGGACTTCTCTCCAGGCCCCTGGGTTCCAGCAACTTTCCCTGGGGTGACTTCTTTCTGTATCTCCAAAGGCCTGGGCTGAGCTGCGAGTGCTGAGATGAGGAATGCTGAGCTGCTTAGGCTGTGCTACATGGCGGTCTCTCATTTAAGCACCAGCCAATTAAATCAAATGTCATTCACTGCAGCAGGCACGCCTCCTAGCCGACTGCAGATGTAAATCAGTAACAGATGAGGTTCACCTACCATTGGCTCATGTCCACAGCAACAGAACTAGGTACCTTCACCTTGCCAAGTTGACAACTGAATCTAACTACCACATTAACCAAGACATTGTTTTTAGTGAACAAAAACTACTGAGTACATGGTTCTCAACTCTGGATTTGCTTTTGTGTTATATATATATATATATATATATATATATATATATATATATATATATATATTTTATTATTACAGCCAAGTAGTGAAGACAGGAATAGGAATACTTTAGAAAAAGCAAAGCCTCAGTACTATCAGAATCAGAATCAAAAGTCAAAATCACTGATTTTTAATTTTGTGTACTAATAGATTTTTGCCATTTATTTTTTTTAGTTAGAAAATTTAACCATTTGGGTTAGCTGTTATTATTGTCCCTATTTAATAGATGGGGAAACAGGCCCATCTATTATGAATTAAAATCATTATTATAGATTAAACATCCAATATAAAAAATGACAGCAAGTAAAAGAAGAGTTTCTCTTATGAATTTTATTTGAGTGATAATGATTAAATCATTCAAAATGTCACTCACTAAAGCAACTCTTTTGGTATTTCAAAAGTTTTATCTACTATGTAACTTAAAATCAACATGTACCAAATCTTACAGGATTAAGTCCATAATACATTCTTAGTTTGGTTCTAGCCAGTTCATCATCTGGATTTTTCATTGTCTCTTTTAAAAACTAAACCTTATGAAAGTCCATGTGGGTTCAGTAGTGGTTCTCCTGGCAAGACAACATTAAGGGGTTTATATAATTATTCCCTGTTAATACAAACTAAGAGCAAATTGAGATGACCCAGATTCCAGTCTCAATAATTCTAAATTATACATCAATTCCACTCCATCCTCCTCAGCCAGAGAATTATAATACACACACACACACACACACACACACACACCTCTCAAAGCTCCATAGTAAGAAAACAAACTAATAAAAGAAAAGACACTTCACCAAAGAAGACAATATAGATGGCAAATAAATACATGAAAAGATGCTCAACTTCATCAGCTATGAGGGAAACAAATCAAAGCGACAATGTGATAGCACTACGCACCTATCACAGTGGCTTGAATGAAAAAGACTGACCATACCATGTGTTTGCAATAACGTGAAATAATGTTTTATACATTTTTTTTGCAGGAGAGTAAAATGGCACAACTACTTTGGAAAACAGTATGTCAGTTCATAAAACGTTAAACATATTCTGACCATATGATCCTTCCATTCCACAGCTTGATATTTACCCAAGAGAAATAAAAACGTATGTCAGTGCTGGGTTACACATAAATGTTTACAGCAGCTTTATTTGCAAAAGGCAAAAATTGGACATAGCCCAAATGATGAAACCTGGTAAAACCATCTGTGTCTGAGGCTTACAAGAAGGGTAGCTCTTTTTTTTTTTTCATGGTCAGGCACCAGGAATCGAAGCCGGGTCTCTGGTGTGGTAGGTGAGAATTCTGCCACTGAGCCACCATCACACCTCCCAAGGTTTGTTTTATTTAGGCTTTCAAACTCTTTTTTATTTTTTATTTAATTTGTTTGCATGGGCAGGCACCAGGAATTGAACCTGGGTCTCCTGCATGTCTTGTGAGAACTCTGCCTGCTGAGCCACCGTGGCCCACCCTCAACCTCTTTTGAAATAATTTTAATAACATATTTTCCCAGAAAAATAATCAACCCACTTCTCTCTATTGTTTTTTCCTAATGTTATTTATTTTGGGTTTTCTCTTCCTTTTTTTTCATCAAACTTTGTTAAAAATTTGTCTATTATTCTTCTTTGAAAGAGGAATTTTTGTTTTTATTTGATTTGATTGATCATCTCTACTATATATTTTATTTTCTGGTTCCTTAAGTTTTACATTTATATTTAGTTCGTTCTTTATCTTGTATACTTTGGATTCTTTTTATTATTTTTTTCTAACTTTTTGAATTATATTCAAAATTCATTTTTAAGACACTCTTACTCTCTTATTACTAAACTTTAGGTACTGTTTTAGTTACATCCCAAATGAGATGTAGTGTTCTGTGTCCTACATAGTTTCCTCATTGTTGTTTATTTTAAAATAATTTTTAATTTTCTGTTTTATGTTGCAATAATTAATTTAGAGGGTTGAAACTTTTCTAAGCAGATAATTTTCCTTGTTCTGTATCCTTTTGTTGTTCAGTTTAAACATAATTACATTTGGTAGAGAAAGCAATCTGTGGCCTGATACAGGGGAAATTTTTGTGAAAATACTGAAGCTCTACTGGTGACAAATTCTGTGTGTAGCTACAGGATTAATCTTGTTGACTGTATTATTAAAATCCTCCATATTTTATTGGTGTGTTTTATCTGTTAATTTAAAAATCTTTACCTATGATTGGGTTTTGTCTATTTTTCCTTATATTTCTGTTAGCTTTGCTTCATAGGTTTTGCATTTATATTACTAGGTACAAAAAGATCATGGCATCTTTACTCAGTAGATTGTATTTAAAATTTTTTATGCAATAGCTCTTTTTGTTTTCCTTAATGCTTTCTCTTTGTGTTTTATTTTGTTTGACATTAATATGTCTATACCTGCTGTCTTTTTGAGACTATTTTACTTTTTAAATATTGTATTTAAAAATCATGTTGGACTTACAGAAAAGTTGTAAAATTAGTACAAAAAACTCCCGTGCAGGCTTTATGCAAACTTCTCACATGTTTAGTTAGCACTTACCATTGCTTTATCATTCTCTCTCTTCACATATTATCTCTGAAACACTTAAGAGTAAGTTGCAGATATGATGCTCGTTTATCTCTAAGTCAGTATTTATTTACTAAAAACACGGGCAAAAACAGCACAATTTTCACAAAAAAAGGAAATTAATATTGATACAAAGCTATTATTTAATCTACAGATTTTATTACATTTTAATCAATGTCTCCACTAATGTCTTTTAGCAAGAGAAAAGAGAATTTTTTTTCTGGTTAAGGATTTAGTCCAAGATCATATGTTATATTTAATTGTCATGTCCATTACTTTCTTCAAACTATTTTTGTGATTTAGTTTCAGGAGTGTCTCCTGTATACAGGTACTGCTCATTAATTGAAAAAACTCATTGTAAGATTCTTTGACTTTTAATGAGGTTTTAACCCATTCATGTTATTGCCAATGCATATACATTTGACTTTTTCTCTGCTGTAACATCTATGTCTTCTATTTATATAACGCTGTCTTACTATTTATTTCTCCTTTTTTCCTTTTCCTGCCTCTTAATGGGTTGATCAGTTTTCTTTGATTTGAAGTTAAACCATTCTTATAACATACATAATTTAAATTTAAATTTTATTCTTGAAATCCAGGGTTAGTCATTATCTATATTTTCCCCTTAGCAAGATAATCTTAGCAAGTGCTATCTTGCTCTCCCCACCCTTATTGCTATCTCTGATATTGAATTTGCCTGAGGCTTTTAGTTCCAAGTTGTAACTTAAAAAAAAATCAACAGTATAAATCAGCAGTTTTATATTTTTAGTACTTTACTGAGTTTGTGCTCACCATTGTTTTGGATATCCATGCCTATCTTTTTCATTTTGTTAGACTTACTCTCTGAGCAGTTCATTCTCAAATAATGAACTATCTTTCTAAGTTTTTCGAATATGGTGATAAAAGCTTTCATTCCACCTCTTTATTGAATGCTAATTTTGTCAGATGTATAATACTAGAATTAAAATATTCTCTGGGAATCCTATTATCTGTTAGCATCCAGAATGCTAATGATAAATCTGGCTTCAATCTGATTCTTGCTTTTGTTTTTTTTGTTTTTTTTTTTGCATGGGCAGGCACCAGGAATCCAACCCAGGTGTCTGGCATGGCAGGCGAGAACTCTGTCAGTGAGCCACCATGGCTTACCCTGACTCTTGCTCTTTTGAAGGCCAAATATTTTCCTTCTTGAAGCTTTTAGCATTTGTTTTCTCTTTTCCATATTGTTATGAAATTTCACTATGATGTGTCTAGGTATGGTCTTTTAAAAATCATCCTGTGTGGATTCCCAACGCTTTAGACAGTTTATCTTGCTTACTCCTTAAAATATGAACTCACTTCCTTCAAGTCAATTGATTAGAATTCTTTGAATGTCTGATCTTGAAACAGGACAAACTATGTCTTTCCGACCTGTGACTCAAAGGGAAGAAGATGATCGAAGTTGATTTTGTAATTTAATATGCTATGGCCCCATGTTGAAAGATTTGGAAAGGGGAATAAAAATTCCTGACTATTCAATTAAATAAAATGAAACGCAAGATATTTCTAAAATAAAGATGAACTCCTTAGTGTTTATGACTACAATAAAATGTATAAATAAGCCTAGAAAATTAACAATAACTAGCAATTTAAAATTACTGTTAATTTACTTTGAGAAAATAGAACTGGTTTTTTTTTTTTTTTTTTTTTTTTACCATTTACATCTTTTTTTTTTTTTTTTTTTTGCATAGGCAGGCACCGAGAATTGAACCCAGGAATTGAACCCCAGATCTCCTGCATGGCAGGTGAGACTTCTGCCACTGAGCCGCCATCGCATCGCCCACCATTTATTTTATTTTTTATTTATTTATTTATTTATTTTTATTAATTAACAGAAAAAAAGAAATTAACCCAACATTTAGAAATCATACCATTCTACATATGCAATCAGTAATTCTTAACATCATCACATAGATGCATGATCATCGTTTCTTAGTACATTTGCATCGGTTTAGAAGAACTAGCAACACAACAGAAAAAGATATAGAATGTTAATATAGAGAAAAAAAATAAAAGTAATAATAATAGTAAAAAAAAAACAAACAAAAAAACCTATAGCTCAGATGCAGCTTCATTCAGTGTTTTAACATGATTACTTTACAATTAGGTATTATTGTGCTGTCCATTTTTGAGTTTTTGTATCTAGTCCTGTTGCACAGTCTGTATCCCTTCCGCTCCAATTACCCTTTATCTTACCCTGTTTCTAACTCCTGCTAGACTCTGTTACCAATGACATATTCCAAGTTTATTCTCGAATGTCGGTTCACATCAGTAGGACCGTACAGTATTTGTCCTTTAGTTTTTGGCTAGACTCACTCAGCATAATGTTCTCTAGGTCCATCCATATTATTACATGCTTCATAAGTTTATCCTGTCTTAAAGCTGCATAATATTCCATCGTATGTATATACCACAGTTTGTTTAGCCACTCTTCTGTTGATGGACATTTTGGCTGTTTCCATCTCTTTGCAATTGTAAACAATGCTGCTATAAACATTGGTGTGCAAATGTCCGTTTGTGTCTTTGCCCTTAAGTCCTTTGAGTAGATACCTAGCAATGGTATTGCTGGGTCGTATGGCAATTCTATATTCGGCTTTTTGAGGAACCGCCAAACTGCCTTCCGCAGTGGTTGCACCATTTGACATTCCCACCAACAGTGGATAAGTGTGGCTCTTTCTCCGCATCCTCTCCAGCACTTGTCATTTTCTGTTTTGTTGATAATGGCCATTCTGGTGGGTGTGAGATGATATCTCATTGTGGTTTTGATTTGCATTTCTCTAATGGCCAGGGACATTGAGCATCTCTTCATGTGCCTTTTGGCCATTTGTATTTCCTCTTCTGGTAGGTGTCTATTCAAGTCTTTTTCCCATTTTGTAATTGGGTTGGCTGTCTTTTTGTTGTTGAGTTGAACAATCTCTTTATAAATTCTGGATACTAGACCTTTATTGAAATGTCATTTCCAAATATTGTCTCCCATTGTGTAGGCTGTCTTTCTACTTTCTTGATGAAGTTCTTTGATGCACAAAAGTGTTTAATTTTGAGGAGCTCCCATTTATTTATTTCCTTCTTCAGTGCTCTTGCTTTAGGTTTAAGGTCCATAAAACCGCCTCCAATTGTAAGTTTCATAAGATATCTCCCTACATTTTCCTCTAACTGTTTTATGGTCTTAGACCTAATGTTTAGATCTTTGATCCATTTTGAGTTAACTTTTGTATAGGGTGTGAGATACGGGTCTTCTTTCATTCTTTTGCATATGGATATCCAGTTCTCTAGGCACCATTTATTGAAGAGACTGTTCTGTCCCAGGTGAGTTGGCTTGACTGCCTTATCAAAGATCAAATGTCCATAGATGAGAGGGTCTATCTCTGAGCACTCTATTCAATTCCATTGGTCGATATATCTATCTTTATGCCAATACCATGCTGTTTTGATCACTGTGGCTTCATAATATGCCTTAAAGTCAGGCAGCGCGAGACCTCCAGCTTCGTTTTTTTTCCTCAAGATGTTTTTAGCAATTCAGGGCACCCTGCCTTTCCAGATAAATTTGCTTATTGGTTTTTCTATTTCTGAAAAATAAGTTGTTGGGATTTTGATTGGTATTGTATTGAATCTGTAAATCAATTTAGGTAGGATTGACATCTTAACTATATTTAGTCTTCCAATCCATGAACACGGTATGCCCTTCCATCTATTTAGGTCTTCTGTGATTTCTTTTAACAGTTTTTTGTAGTTTTCTTTGTATAGGTTTTTTGTCTCTTTAGTTAAATTTATTCCTAGGTATTTTATTCTTTTAGTTGCAATCGTAAATGGGATTCGTTTCTTGATTTCCCCCTCAGCTTGTTCATTACTAGTGTATAGAAATGCTACAGATTTTTGAATGTTGATCTTGTAACCTGCTACTTTGCTGTACTCATTTATTAGCTCTAGTAGTTTTGTTGTGGATTTTTCCGGGTTTTCGACGTATAGTATCATATTTTCTGCAAACAGTGATAGTTTTACTTCTTTCTTTCCAATTTTGATGTATTTCTTTTTCTTTCTTGTATTTCCTTTCCTTTGTATTTCTTTTTCTTGTCTAATTGCTCTGGCTAGAACCTCCAACACAATGTTGAATAATAGTGGTGATAATGGACATCCTTGTCTTGTTCCTGATCTTAGAGGGAAAGTTTTCAATTTTTCCCCATTGAGGATGATATTAGCTGTGGGCTTTTCATATATTCCCTCTATCATTTTAAGGAAGTTCCCTTGTATTCCTATCTTTTGAAGTGTTTTCAACAGGAAAGGATGTTGAATCTTGTCAAATGCCTTCTCTGCATCAATTGAGATGATCGTGTGATTTTTCTGCTTTGATTTGTTGATATGGTGTATTACATTAATTGATTTTCTTATGTTGAACCATCCTTGCATACCTGGGATGAATCCTACTTGGTCATGATGTATAATTCTTTTAATGTGTTGTTGGATACGATTTGCTAGAATTTTGTTAAGGATTTTTGCATCTATATTCATTAGAGAGATTGGTCTGTAGTTTTCTTTTTTTGTAATATCTTTGCCTGGTTTTGGTATGAGGGTGATGTTGGCTTCATAGAATGAATTAGGTAGTAGTTTTTCCTCCGCTTCGATTTTTTTGAAGAGTTTAAGGAAAGTTGGTACTAATTCTTTCTGGAATGTTTGATAGAATTCACATGTGAAGCCGTCTGGTCCGGGACTTTTCTTTTTAGGAAGCTTTTGAATGACTGATTCAATTTCTTTACTTGTGATTGGTTTGTTGAGGTCATCTATTTCTTCTTGAGTCAAAGTTGGTTGTTCATGTCTTTCCAGGAACCTGTCCATTTCATCTAAATTGTTGTATTTATTCGCGTAAAGTTGTTCATAGTATCCTGTTATTACCTCGGTTATTCCTGTGAGGTCAGTAGTTGTGTCTCCTCTTCCATTTCTGATCTTATTTCCACCATTTATTTTTATAGATTATTTTTCAGAGGTAAAGTTTTGTACATATACATATGCACATGCACATATCTGTTTAGTTTGGGTTCATTTCTACCATATTTTGTAAGATTAAAATAAAAATGTGAGTATCTGAAAAAAAGATCATTCTGTGTGGCACTTGGCAATTTCAATTTGAAGGATTCCTATCCTTCAGCTGTAGGGAAAAATCCAAGCCACTCTGAATACTTGCCTAATTAGTCTTTCCCAATCTTTTTTTTTTTTTATGTCATTCTCAATCTATTCTCCATAAAGCAGTTAAAATGACTTATAAAAACCTCTTTAGTATGGAAAATTTCAATACATACAAAAGTAGAGAGACTAGTATAATGTGCCCCTATGTACCCATTACTCAGTATCAACAATTATCAACTCTACCTTTCCTCACTCCCCCTCCATCTTTTGTGAAGTAAATCCCAGCTATCACATAATTTCAAATGTAAATATTTCTCTAAAAAACACTCTTTTTAAAAACATAAACAATGCCTTGAGAATCTATGAAATTTCATTAAGTCATAGCCCACTTCCCCTCCTCTCCCCCTCCCCCTTCCCCTTCCTCTTCCCTTCCCTTTCATTTCCTTTCTTTTCTTCTCCTCTTCTCACCTCCCTCTTCCCCTCCCATTCTTTTCCTTCCCCTTTACCTTCCCTTCCCCATTTCCCTTCTCTTTCCTTTCCTCCTTTCTCCCTTTTCTTTCTTTAGAACAATCATTTCTACAAGAAAATAGATTCCTTGATCATCTTAATGTACGTTTCTTAGAATTCTGGATCACTTCTCTCTCTATGGCTATTCCTTATATGTGTGGACTATAACAAAGCATAAGGTTAACATCTGAGGGTAAACTTCAAAATCATCTGTAAATCTGGCTCTCCTACCAAGATTCTGACTCACCAGTCCCTGGAATGGAACTTGGCATCTGTATATTTAGCAAGCCGTGAGGGGGATTTGGAACCACTGCTGCAGGGATTATTATTCTGTCTGCACAATACCCAAATCACTGGTTTCTTCATTTATAGTAGAAATGAAGTAGTAGGCACTGAGTGTGTTTGTGTGGAGAACCTTAAACAAAATGAAACAAAATGCCCTAGAGCAAGATACCACCTTGGCTCTTGTGGAACTTACGGTCTCATTAGTAAAACAACTGAAGGATGAAAACAATGCTGAGAAAGTAAGACTACTTTGGAGTTGTATTGCATCAGGAAGGTCAGAAGGAGAGCAGTCCCAAGTTGAGCTTGAAAGAAGTGTAGGATTTGGGTGAGTGGAGGAAATGAGGAGACGTTTGCAGCAGGAAAATAACATAAGGAAAGGCACAGAATATGATTGAGCTTAACTTATTAAGGAAACTTGCTAAAATGAAGAGGAGAGTTCATTGGGAACATTTTTGAACAAGGGAAGCCCCATGATGAAGGTTGAATCCTGCCTCTATCACTTGCTACTAACAGTGATTTTAGACACGTTGCTTATTTTCCTTGAGCCTGTTTTCTTCTGTCCCTGAGATGTTGGGGGGTTAAATGGACAGCAATGCCTGGCAAGAATAGGTAATCAGTTAATGGTGGTTATGGCTATTATTGATCCAGTTTGCTGAAGGAAACTATGGAGGGTTCTGGAGCAGGGCAGTTGCAGGTGGGTGGCAAAGGTGAGCACAGATGTAGCAGGAAGGACAGACTTGTTTGCTTCAGTGAGTAGATAATTTAAAATATTTTTTGGTCATGGTGAGGGAGCCATGACAATTCTACCTCCATTGAATATTGGCCTAACATGGCCTGTGACCACTTGAAGCTGCTTGGTACCATCCTCACTCAGAAAATGAATGCTCTTTTTCTACCCTCCATGTGCCCTAGGTTCTTTTCTTTTCTTTTTAAAAAAATTTTCTTGTAATAACAAGCAAATAAATGCTCTTGCACCTTTTGCATTAGTTGTTTAAAATCAGCAAAGGACAAGCAAGTGATGAGTTGAAGGCACATAAAAGTAGATTCCATTTGTTGAGCACTGTGCTAAGTGCTTTGTATGTATTTCCCAAGATTATGACAATGAAAGAAAATAAAAAGAAAACTAAAGAATCTTCAGAATACTTCAAATATTTATTGCTATAAAATTTGTTTTCTAAAACTTGTTTTTATTAACTATTGAACAGATTAAGAACATTTATAATATACATGTAAGGTTTAAAGAATGATGATAAGAAATCCCCAGTACATTAGAATCTCCTGCATGCTGCTTCCCAATTCCACTTTCCTCCATAAGAAGGAACCATCATCCTGAATTTTGTGTTTATCATTTTCTTGCTTTTCTCTTTAATTTTTATCATTCTGGGCATATCTTTAAATTTTATACTGTTTAGTTTTGCATGTTTTTTTTACCTTTATATAAATGAAATTATATAGTATGTATGTTTCTTGCTTCCCCCCCCTCAATATTATATTCCTAATTCATCCATGTTGATACAGGCAGCTATAGTTTATTTGTTTTACCTCATAATATTTCACTGTAAGAAAAAAACACATGGTATGAATTTGTGGTCAAGTTTATGGAAATTTAAGCTATTTCCAGTATTTTATTTTTACAAATGTTGTTGCTGTGAGAACATGTCCATGTGTTGGTGCCCATGTGCAGTAATTTTTTAAGGGCATCTGCTTATGTATCAGTTAAGATTATATTGGACCAACTTCCTGGAAGATGGCGGCTTAGTAAGACGCGCGGATCTTAGTTTCTTCTCCAGGACACCTACTAGGGGAGTAGAAACGATACAGAAAGCGCCCAAAGCCACAACAGAGATAAAAAAGACAGCGTACCCCATCCTGGAACGGCTGGCTGGCTGAGAGAAGCAGCTCGGGTGAGATCGCCGAGGCGCGCGGGCCTTACCGGGCGGGGTGGCAAGCGGCCGGAGTTACTCCCTTCCCCCTTCCCGGGCCGGCTGGGAGAATTGGAGAGGTGGTCCCCTGAAACCAAGGCGGCTGGCGCCCACACCACGCGCAGCCCCCGGACCAACTGAGAGAATTGGATCGGAAACCCCCAGGCCGCGGAGAACGGTGACCCCGTGACTCCCGGGGAACGTGGACTCTCTCAGGCAGGCCGCTGCCGCTGGCGCCCTCCCGCCACGCTTGTTGCCCAGGGCCGACTAGGAAATTCGGACGGGCTCTTTCCCTGGCTGCGGCGACCAGCAACCCTCCCTGCGTTCGGACCCGGGCCGGCTCAAGCCGCTTCGGCTAGCGAACCCCCAGGACGGCGAGAGTTTTCCAAAGTTTAAGGTCCCACAGCACCTTTTACTGGTGGGACCCGCAGACAAACGTGTGCCACGAGCGCCACCTACTGGGCAGGATAAGAAAAACAGAACCCAGAGATTTCACAGAAAAATATTACAACCTTGCTGGGTCCAACACCAAGAGAAATCTGAATAAATGCCCAGACGCCAGCAGCAGAAGATAACTGTCCACGCTCAAAAGATTGAGAATATGGCTCAGTCAAAGGAACAAACCAATAGCTCAAATGAGACACAAGAGCTGAGACAACTAATGCTGAATATACGAACAGAAATGGAAAACCTCTTCAAAAATGAAATCGATAAATTGAGGGAGGACATGAAGAGGACATGGGCTGAACATAAAGAAGAAATAGAAAAACTGAAAAAACAAATCGCAGAACTTATGGAAGTGAAGGATAAAGTAGCAAACATAGAAAAAATAATGGATAGCTACAATGATAGATTTAAAGAGACAGAAGATAGAATTAGTGATTTGGAGGATGGAACATCTGAATTCCAAAAAGAAACAGAAACTATAGGGAAAAGAATGGAAAAATTTGAACAGGGTATCAGGGAACTCAAGGACAATATGAACCGCACAAATATACGTGTTGTGGGTGTCCCAGAAGGAGAAGAGAAGGGAAAAGGAGGAGAAAAACTAATGGAAGAAATTATCACTGAAAATTTCCCAACTCTTATGAAAGACCTAAAATTACAGATCCAAGAAGTGCAGCGCACCCCAAAGAGATTAGACCCAAATAGGCGTTCTCCAAGACACTTACTAGTTAGAATGTCAGAGGTCAAAGAGAAAGAGAAGATCTTGAAAGCAGCAAGAGAAAAACAATCCATTACATACAAGGGAAACCCAATAAGACTTTGTGTAGATTTCTCAGCAGAAACCATGGAAGCTAGAAGACAGTGGGATGATATATTTAAAATACTAAAAGAGAAAAACTGCCAACCAAGACTCCTATATCCAGCAAAATTATCCTTCAAAAATGAGGGAGAAATTAAAACATTCTCAGACAAAAAGTCACTGAAAGAATTTGTGACCAAGAGACCAGCTCTGCAAGAAATACTAAAGGGAGCACTAGAGTCAGATACAAAAAGACAGAAGAGAGAGATATGGAAAAGAGTGTAGAAAGAAGGAAAATCAGATATGATATATATAATACAAAAGGCAAAATGTTAGAGGAAAATATTATCCAAACAGTAATAACACTAAATGTCAATGGACTGAATTCCCCAATCAAAAGACATAGATTGGCAGAATGGATTAAAAAACAGGATCCTTCTATATGCTGTCTACAGGAAACACATCTTAGACCCAAAGATAAACATAGGTTGAAAGTGAAAGGTTGGGAAAAGATATTTCATGCAAATAACAACCAGAAAAGAGCAGGAGTGGCTATACTAATATCCAACAAATTAGACTTCAAATGTAAAACAGTTAAAAGAGACAAAGAAGGACACTATATACTAATAAAAGGAACAATTAAACAAGAAGACATAACAATCATAAATATTTACGCACCGAATCAGAATGCCCCAAAATACGTGAGGAATATACTGCAAACACTGAAAAGGGAAATAGACTCATATACCATAATAGTTGGAGACTTCAACTCACCACTCTCATCAAGGGACAGAACATCTAGACAGAGGATCAACAAAGAAATAGAGAATCTGAATATTACTATAAATGAACTAGACTTAATAGACATTTATAGGACATTACATCCCACAACAGCAGGATACACCTTTTTCTCAAGTGCTCATGGATCATTCTCAAAGATAGACCATATGCTGGGTCACAAAGCAAGTCTTAACAAATTTAAAAAGATTGAAATCTTACACAACACTTTCTCGGACCATAAAGGAATGATGTTGGAAATCAAGAATAGGCAGAGTGCCAGAAAATTCACAAATACGTGGAGGCTCAACAACACACTCCTAAACAACGACTGGGTCAAAGAAGAAATTGCAAGAGAAATTAGCAAATACCTCGAGGCGAATGAAAATGAAAATACAACATATCAAAACTTATGGGACGCAGCAAAGGCAGTGCTAAGAGGGAAATTTATTGCTCTAAATGCCTATATCAGAAAAGAAGAAAAGGCAAAAATTCAGGAATTAACTATCCATTTGGAAGAACTGGAGAAAGAACAGCAAGCTAACCCCAAAGCAAGCAAAAGGAAAGAAATAACAAAGATTAGAGCACAAATAAATGAAATTGAAAACATGAAAACAATAGAGAAAATCAATAAGGCCAGAAGTTGGTTCTATGAGAAAATCAATAAGATTGATGGGCCCTTAGCAAGATTGACAAAAAGAAGAAGAGAGAGGATGCAAATAAATAAGATCAGAAATGGAAGAGGAGACATAACTACTGACCTCACAGAAATAAAGGAGGTATTAACAGGATACTATGAACAACTTTACGCTAATAAATACAACAATTTAGAGGAAATGGACGGGTTCCTGGAAAGACATGAACAACCAACTTTGACTCAAGAAGACATAGATGACCTCAACAAACCAATCACAAGTAAAGAAATTGAATTAGTCATTCAAAAGCTTCCTAAAAAGAAAAGTCCAGGACCAGATGGCTTCACATGTGAATTCTACCAAACGTTCCAGAAAGAATTAGTACCAATTCTCTTCAAACTCTTCAAAAAAATCGAAGTGGAGGGAAAACTACCTAATTCATTCTATGAAGCCAACATCACCCTCATACCAAAACCAGGCAAAGATATTACAAAAAAAGAAAACTACAGACCAATCTCTCTAATGAATACAGATGCAAAAATCCTCAATAAAATTCTAGCAAATCGTATCCAACAACACATTAAAAGAATTATACATCATGACCAAGTAGGATTCATCCCAGGTATGCAAGGATGGTTCAACATAAGAAAATCAATTAATGTAATACACCATATCAACAAATCAAAGCAGAAAAATCACATGATCATCTCAATTGATGCAGAGAAGGCATTCGACAAGATTCAACATCCTTTCCTGTTGAAAACACTTCAAAAGATAGGAATACAAGGGAACTTCCTTAAAATGATAGAGGGAATATATGAAAAACCCACAGCTAATATCATCCTCAATGGGGAAAAATTGAAAACTTTCCCCCTAAGATCAGGAACAAGACAAGGATGTCCACTATCACCACTATTATTCAACATTGTGTTGGAGGTTCTAGCCAGAGCAATTAGACAAGAAAAAGAAATACAAGGCATCAAAATTGGAAAGGAAGAAGTAAAACTATCACTGTTTGCAGACGATATGATACTATACGTCGAAAACCCGGAAAAATCCACAACAAAACTACTAGAGCTAATAAATGAGTACGGCAAAGTAGCAGGTTACAAGATCAACATTCAAAAATCTGTAGCATTTCTATACACTAGTAATGAACAAGCTGAGGGGGAAATCAAGAAACGAATCCCATTTACAATTGCAACTAAAAGAATAAAATACCTAGGAATAAATTTAACTAAAGAGACAAAAAACCTATATAAAGAAAACTACAAAAAACTGCTAAAAGAAATCACAGAAGACCTAAATAGATGGAAGGGCATACCGTGCTCATGGATTGGAAGACTAAATATAGTTAAGATGTCAATCCTACCTAAATTGATTTACAGATTCAATGCAATACCAATCAAAATTCCAACAACTTATTTTTCAGAAATAGAAAAACCAATAAGCAAATTTATCTGGAAGGGCAGGGTGCCCCGAATTGCTAAAAACATCTTGAGGAAAAAAAAACGAAGCTGGAGGTCTCGCGCTGCCTGACTTTAAGGCATATTATGAAGCCACAGTGGTCAAAACAGCATGGTATTGGCATAAAGATAGATATATCGACCAATGGAATCGAATAGAGTGCTCAGATATAGACCCTCTCATCTATGGACATTTGATCTTTGATAAGGCAGTCAAGCCAACTCACCTGGGACAGAGCAGTCTCTTCAATAAATGGTGCCTAGAGAACTGGATATCCATATGCAAAAGAATGAAAGAAGACCCATCTCTCACACCCTATACAAAAGTTAACTCAAAATGGATCAAAGATCTAAACATTAGGTCTAAGACCATAAAACAGTTAGAGGAAAATGTTGGGAGATATCTTATGGATCTTACAACTGGTGGCGGTTTTATGGACCTTAAACCTAAAGCAAGAGCACTGAAGAAGGAAATAAATAAATGGGAACTCCTCAAAATTAAACACTTTTGTGCATCAAAGAACTTCATCAAGAAAGTAGAAAGACAGCCTTCACAATGGGAGACAATATTTGGAAATGATATATCAGATAAAGGTCTAGTATCCAGAATTTATAAAGAGATTGTCCAACTCAACAACAAAAAGACAGCCAACCCAATTACAAAATGGGAAAAAGACTTGAACAGACACCTCTCAGAAGAGGAAATACGGATGGCCAAGAGGCACATGAAGAGATGCTCAATGTCCCTGGCCATTAGAGAAATGCAAATCAAAACCACAATGAGATATCATCTCACACCCACCAGAATGGCCATCATCAACAAAACAGAAAATGACAAGTGCTGGAGAGGATGCGGAGAAAGAGGCACACTTGTCCACTGTTGGTGGGAATGTGAAAGGGTGCAACCACTGTGGAAGGCAGTTTGGCGGTTCCTCAAAAAGCTGAATATAGAATTGCCATACGACCCAGCAATACCATTGCTAGGTATCTACTCAAAGGACTTAAGGGCAAAGACACAAACGGACATTTGCACACCAATGTTTATAGCAGCATTGTTTACAATTGCAAAGAGATGGAAACAGCCAAAATGTCCATCAACAGAAGAGTGGCTAAACAAACTGTGGTATATACATACGATGGAATATTATGCAGCTTTAAGACAAGATAAACTTATGAACCATGTAATAACATGGATGGACCTAGAGAATATTATGCTGAGTGAATCCAGCCAAAAACTAAAGGACAAATACTGTATGGTCCCACTGATGTGAACGGACATTCGAGAATAAACTTGAAATATGTCATTGGTAACAGAGTTCAGCAGGAGTTAGAAACAGGGTAAGACAATGGGTAATTGAAGCTGAAGGGATACAGACTGTGCAACAGGACTAGATACAAAAACTCAAAAATGGACAGCACAATAATACCTAATTGTAAAGTAATCATGTTAAAACACTGAATGAAGCTGCATCTGAGCTATAGGTTTTTGTTTTGTTTTGTTTTGTTTTGTTTTGATTTTACTATTATTACTTTTATTTTTTTCTCTATATTAACATTCTATATCTTTTTCGGTTATGTTGCTAGTTCTTCTAAACCAATGCAAATGTACTAAGAAATGATGATCATGCATCTATGTGATGATGTTAAGAATTAATGATTGCATGTGTAGAATGGTATGATCTCTAAATGTTGGGTTAATTTCTTTTTTTCCGTTAATTAAAAAAAAAAAAAAAAGAGAAGGGATAATTGGAGATGAAGGGATACAGACTGTACAACGGGACTGGATATAAAAACTCAGAAATGGACAGCACAATACTACCCAATTGTAATGCAATTATGTTAAAACCCTGAATGAAGCTGCATGTGAGGTATAGGTTTTTTGTTTTTGTTTTTTTTGTTTTTTTTTCTTTCTATTATTGTTTTAATTCTTATTCTGTTGTCTTTTTATTTCCTTTTCTAAATTGATGCAAATGTACTAAGAAATGATGAATATGCAACTATGTGATGTTATTAAGAATTACTGATTGTACATGTAGATTGGAATGATTTCTAATTGTTTTGTTAATTCTTTTTTTAATTAATAAAAAAAAAAAGAAAAAAAAAGAAATAAAATAAGATCCCAAAGGCAAAAAAAAAAAAAAAAAAAAAGATTATATTGGACTGTATATCACCCTCCATCTCCAGGGTTGAAGAGATAGGGATAGGAAGGTCTTAATTTACTGGTGTTCCCTGGGCTTTGAAATTGTTTAAGGCTCATTTTGTCTGAACTTAGCAGGTGATCAGACTTTCTTGAGGCACATTAGTGGCTTCCAAGAGACCTTCCCCGTATTCCTGGGAGATCCACTTGTAGGTGCCTTGATAGGGGTGACACATGCCTCCTCTGGGTGGTCACTTATGAGTACCTTAATAAGCCGTGGACATCTAACTGTGCATCTTTAGCATCTTTCTACTGGGGGTGGTGGTGGTGGTGTCTTCGTACTCCTTCACATGGCCCTCATTAATGGGTTGCAAGACTGCCCCCACCTGTTTGTCCTCCCATTACATTTCCCCTGACTCCCCTTATCCCCCTAACAAGAAAATGTCTGGTTCTTGACAGAAAATGGAAGCTGAGGCATTTTCAAAAGTTTAAAATCCAAAGACCATTTGGATTCACTCCAGTTATTATTATTTTAAATTATTTCATGCATTGTTGTTGGGGTGCAAAGAGGTCCAACCTCTTTGAAAGGCCATTAGGTAATACCTACTAAAAATGAAAATGCACATATCCTTTGTGATGGTTTGAAGTTATTATGTACCCCAGAAAAGTCATGTCCTTTAATCCTCATTCAGTATTGCTGGGTAGAATCTTTCTTATTATTTCCATAGATATATGACCCACTCAATTGTGGGTGGTAACTTTTTTTTTTTTCATGGGCAGGCACAGGGAATCAAACCCAGGTCTCCAGCATGGCAGGCAAGAATTCTGCCACTAAGCCACCATTGCACCATCCTAGGGTGGTAACTTTTGATTAGATGGTTTCCATGGAGATATGTCTTCAGCCATTCAAGGTGGGGTTGCTTACTAGAGCCCTTTAAGAGGGAATCATTTTGGAAAAAACTACAGAACCACCAGAATGGACAGAGTCTTGGGAAGTCATTGAAGAAACTTGGAGAGAAAGCTAGCAGATGACTCCATGTGCATTTACAGCTCAGAGAGAAACCCTGAACATCAACGGCCTTCTTGAACCAGGGTATCTTTCCCTGGATGCCTCAATTTGGACATTTTCACAGCCTTAGAACTATAAACTTACAACTTAATAAAGTCCCTTTTTAAAAGCCATTCTGTTTTTGGTATATTGCATCCTGACAGCTTTCAAACTAGAATACCTTTTGACCTAACCATTTCACTTACAGTACTTTGTCCTACTGATATACCCACATACATTTGCAAAGACATATACTTTAAGACTAGTCATTGGGAAAAAAATATGGAAAAAAACTTAAATGTCTGTCAACAGGGGATGCATCGATGAAGAGTTTTATTTTGTGGTCATTAAAAATGAATGAGGATATGATTGCTGAGTCATTAAATTGATATCTTATTTAGTCTCCAGTATCTTAGAGCATCTAGAAGTAAAAACCTAATATTGAGGGATTGTAATCCATGCCAAACACTGAAATCTGTTCTACAACTAATTGTGGTGCTGTGCTTTGAAATTTATTGCTTTTTGTATGTATGTTATTTTTCACAAAAAAAGAAAAAATAGTCGATTGTGATGATAAAAAAAATATTTATTGCTTCTAGCCTCCAAAGTACTGGAGCAGCTAGAAAGAAAAATCTGGGAGGATGATAAGGTAGCCCATGACAAACTCTGGCATCTGTCCTATAACTACCTGTTGAAGAGTGCTTTGAAAACTATTGTTTGTTTCTTTCTTTGCTTTGTATATATGTTATATTATACAATAAAAAGGAGTTAAAAAAATGGATGAGGACTTCTGGAAAGATGACTGAATAGAGCAACTTGAGAGTAGCCCTGCTCCACGGAAAAGTTAGAGAAGGGGCAGGAGGGCAACTGAGGCAGTGCTTCGAGAGTGCGGCTGACCTGGGAGAGTCTTCTGCACCACAGAGGGCAGCCTGGGTTGCAGAGGCTGAGGAACTGAGAGGCAGAGGGCTGGAGCCTGGTGCGGAGCCACGAAACCTGCGGGTATGCACAAATGGGAGCCCGGGACTAAGAAATAAGCCAGATGCAGTCCTTGGGTGCACTACCCTAACCAGTGCAGACCCGTGACCAGCGACTCACCCCACACCCCACACACCTGAACCCCGTCACCCACTGCCATTCCCCATGCGCCAGGTGCCCCCACCCCACCAGCCCCCAGTGCACGTATCTACCCCATACCCTCATCCCAGGTGCGGCCCAACCCACCTCTCCTGCACCCCTCCTGAGCACTACCGCACCCTTTCTGTTCCCTGTTGGCTGTTGCCAGTGCATAAAGGCTGCAGACACTAACCTCCATACCTAGGCTATGCCTCCTTGCCCATAGTGTAGCATAGTCTCACTCCACCCACATTGAGTGCATCCATTTCCAGCACTCCCATGCCCAGGCTTGCACACAGGCCTCCAATCACATGATTCAGCTCTGGGAATCACACTTTACAGCAGTCCTAGAACCGCATATGTGCAGAGCCCTCAGCCTCACTTCACAGCTCTGAGAAAGTGACAACCTGCATAGCCGGCTCACATCTGCCCCCAATCCATGAAGGCATAATGCCAACCTGCTGCCATGGCTCTACGCATGCGCACAAAGGGCCCCATGCCTTAGACCAGTGTACACCTGGGTTACCTGTCTCCAAGACCAGTGCATCCACACAGCTACATCCTCCCTGGCTGCTGGGCAACCATGTTCACGAGCATCAGTGTAACATCCCCAACCTGTACCTGTACCTGCCCTGAAACAAATCACTGCACTGAGTGTCCCACCCTGTGCCTTGCTCCCTGCTGTACAACCATCCCGCAAACACAAGACCTTAGACTACTGAAAGATGTCAACTCCGAAAGTAAATCAATCAAGATATTTATATGCCATGAAAACAGCAAAAGATCACTAAACATATCACAAAGATATAGCCCTGCTTATTTATCAAATTAAAATGCCAGAGGAGACACAGATGTTAGAACTAGTCAAAGTTGTTCATACAACTCTATTTAATAAAATAATGGGATAACAAATGACATAAAGGAGATCAAGAAGACAGTAGAAGAGCATAAAGAGGAATTTGAAAGGATAAATAGAAAAATAGCAGATACCACAGAGATTAAAGACTCTGTTGACTAAATAAAAAACATACTAGAGGCTCACAACACCAGATTTGAAGAGACAGAAGAAAGAGTAAGTGATATAGAGGACAGGACAATTGACTTCAAAGACTCGAAACAACAAATGGCAAAAAAGATGGGAAAAATGAATTGGAACTCGGAAATGACAGACAAAACAAAGCATGCAAATATAAGAATCATTGGTGTCCCAGAAGGAGAAGGGAGGAGTAAAGAGCTAGGAAGAGTAGTTGAGGATATAATGGGGGAAAACTTCCCAACCCTCATAAAGGACGTAAATATACAAGTCAAAGGAGAACAACGAACTTCAAACAGAATTAATCCAAATAGGATTTCCCCAAGGCACATACTAATCAGTCTGTCAAATGTTGAAGAGAAGCAGAAAATCCTGAAAACAGCAGGAGAAAAGCAATCTACTACATACAGGGAAACCAAATAAGACTGAGTTCAGACTACTCAACTAGCACCCTGGAGGCAAGAAGGCAGTGGTATGATATATTCAAGATCCTGAAAGAGAAAGACTTCCAGCCAAGAATTCTGTACCCAGCTAAATTATCCTTCAAAGTTGAGGTAGAGATTAAAGTTTTCACAGACAAAGAAGTCCTGCAAGAATTTGTCAACAAGAGACCAGCCCTACAAGAAATACTAAAAGGAGTTCTGCCGGCTGAAAAGATAAGACAGGAGAGGGAGCTCTGGAGAAGGGCACAGAATTGAAGAGTACCACTGCAATCAGGCAGGATAAAGAAATAAAAGGCATCCAAATTGGAAAGGAAAAAGTAAAACTCTTATTATTTACAGATGACATGATACTATACTTGGAAGATCCTAAGAAATCTACAGCAAAGTTACGTGGACTAATAAACAAATTCAGCAAGGTGGCAAGATATAAAATTAAGTGCAAAAAACAGTAACATTTCTATACACAAGCAATGACCTGCTGAGGAGTCAGTTAAGGAAAAAATTCCATTCAAAATAGCAGCTAAAAGAATCACATACCTAGAAATGAACTTAAGTAGGGATGTAAAGGACTTGTACACAGAAAACTGCATAACATTGCTAAAAGAAATCAAATCAGATCTATATAGGTGGAAACACATTCCCTCCTCATGGATAGGAAGGCTAAATATAGTTAAGATGTCAATTCTACCCAAACTGATCTACAGATTCAACACAGTACCAATCAAAATTCTAAGAATCTACTTTGAAGACTTGGAAAAGCCAGTTACCAAATTCATCTGGAAGGGAAAGAGACTCCAAATAGCTAAAAGCATCCTAAAAAAGAAGAATGAAATGGTAGGATTAACACTCCCTGACTTTAAAACCTATTATAAAGACACAGTGGTCAAAACAGCATGGTACTGGCACAAAGATAGAAGCATTGACCAATGGAACCAAATCAAGAGTGCAGAAATAGACCACCAAATCTATGGTCAACTGACTTTTGACAAGGCCCCCAAATCCTCTGAACTGGGACAAAATAGTCTTTTCAATAATTGGGCATGGAAGAACTGGATATCAATAGCCAAAAGAATGAAAGAGGACCCCTATCTTACACCCTACACAAAAATGAACTCAAAGTGGATCAAACACCTAAATATAAGAACTAGCACCATAAAACTTCCAAAGAAAATGTAGGGAAACATCTTCAAGACCTAGGAATAGGAAGAAGCTTCCTAAACTTTACACCCAAAGCACAAGCAACAAAAGAAAAAATAGATAAATGGGAACTCCTCAAAATCAAATGCTTCTGCACCTCAAAAGACTTTGTCAAAAAGGTGAAGAGGTAGCCAACTCAATAGGAGAAAATATTTGGAAATCACATATCTGACAAAGTTTGATTTCTTGAATATACAAAGAAATCATACAACTCAAAAACAAAAGAACAAACAACCCAATTATAAAATGGGCTAAAGATATCAATAGGCATTTTTCTGAAGAGCAAATAAAGATGGCTTTAAAGCACATGAAGAGATGTTCATTTTCATTGGCTATGTGAGAAATGCAGATCAAGACTACAATGAAATACCACCTCACACCTGTAAGAATAGCTGCTATTAAGCAAACAGAAAACTGTAAATGTTGGAGAGGATGTGGAGGAACTGGGACACTTAAGAACCGCTGGTAGGAATTTATAATGGTGCAGCCACTATGGAAGACTGGCATTTCCTTAGGAAACTAAATAACGAGTTGCCCTATGACCCAGCAATATTACTGCTTGGTATATACCCAGAAGACCTGAAAGCAACGACACAAACAGACATGTGCACATTGATGTTCATAGCAGCATTATTCACAATCGCCAAAGGTGGAAGCAAACCAAATGCCCATCAACAGACAAGTGGATCAACAAAATGTGGTATATACATATGATGGAATATTATGCAGCAATTAGACAAAATGACATCCTGAAGCACATGACAAGAGGATAAGCCTTGAGGACGTAATGCTGAGTGAAGTCAGCCAGACAGAAGGATAGATACTGTGTGATTCAACTATTATGACCAGCATAAATGCATAATCAGAGGCTTATAATACTGAATATAGGAGACTGAGGGATGCACAGAAGCTAGTGATGGGTGAACCATTAGCTAATGAGGCTGAACTCAAATGTAAGGGAATAGATAGGAGTGAAGGTGGTTCTCTAATAGGTCTGTAAGTAATATTACCATATTGAAGATGAACAAGATTGAAAGGGTTTGTATAGACCTACGTGTCCCACTGATTAACACTAGAAATATGAATTAGTTCTCGCAAGAATTACTTCAAAGATATGATTTTGTATGAACAGTGTTTAAGTCCAGGGTACAGGGGGAAAACTCCTATTGCATGCTATGAACTATGTTCAAAAGGAAACCATCAGCACTAACATAGCAACAGCAGAGGTAAATAATAGGTGGAGGGATAAGAGTTAAGAGGAGGTCTAGATTTCCTATTTGGTGAGGGTTTATTTACTAATTTTCTTTTTCTTGGGAACAATGAAATTATCTAAAATTGAGAATGTTGATGGACTGTGTGTGGACTTAGGGCCCTCTATGTGCTGCCCGATGAATTCAGGTGGCTGAAGGATGCACTACAGAGAAGTAGCTTGGTGAACGATGGTGTACACTTATGAAAGAAGGTTGTGCTGCTACAAAAAGGAACAAAGTCATGAGGCATGCAATGATGTGAATGAACATGTGGGACATGTGGTGAGACAAAATAAGCCAGAAACAAAAGAACAAGAATGATATGGTCACCTTTAGAAAATACTTATAAGAAAACAGGAGCCAAGATTTTAAGCTTTTAGAGCAAGCATATTAAATCTGGAGTGGTGATTATTATTTCTGGATTTTGAGAGGCTGTTTTATATACATAATCTAACGTTTAGAGATAAGAACAAAACCAAACAGGTTGGTGTTATAGTAATTCAGAATATGGGGTAAGGAAGACTGTGTCTATATTTTAAAATCACACGTATTCTTTGAGACCAATGAAAGAAAGGTTTATTTGGTCTGGAACTGAAATTTTCTGTAATGCATAATTGAACCTATCTGTATAGCTCATTTGAACAATTGAAACACAGAGAGCCCAGAATAAGAAAGAGGTCCTTTTAGATTATTGTAATGCCTGGATACATCCTAGAGTACAGTAAGCAGATAATCAAAAAGTATTGGCAAAGTCCCCTGAGGGATGGGAGAAAAATATGGAATTATTAAACCTTACCATCAGGGGATCCCCTGAGAAAATGTCAAACTTTAGGGACGCCCAAATCAATAGGCCATGCTCCAGTCATGGGGCTTGCTCTTGTGAAGCTTGTGCAGGTAGTGGACAAGCTTAGACTACCTACAGAGTTACTTCCGGAGGACCTCTGTTGTTGCTCAGATGTGGCCTCAGTCTCTGTAAGCCCAACTCTGCCAGTGAAATCTTTCCCCTAAGTGGGACATGATATCTAGGGGTGAAAGTCTTCCTGGCCACTTGGGAGAAGACTCCCAGGGATGAATCCAGAACTGGCACCGTGGGATCAACGATTCCATCCTGACCAAAAGGGGGGAAAAGAAGTGTAACTAATAAAGTATCAGTGGCAGAGAGAATTCAAATAGAGTTGAGAGGCTACGCTGGAGGTTGCTCTTATGCAAGCTTCAGTTGGATCTCGCTACCTATCATAACCTGCCAACCCCCAACCAGGACCATTCCAGCCAATCCTTAAGAACACCTAGGGCAATATATAAGATTCCACAAGGGTTCCAGACACTAGAGTAACTTTCCAGAAACCTACAACCTCCAAATGAGTCCCTGGTCCTGATAAGTCCAGTGCCCAGCCTCCCCAGAATATCAGATAGTTCCATCTCCCTACCCCGTATTAGTGACAAACCCTTCCAATATGAAGAATTTAGAATTGCCATAGCCCAAACTCCCCTAAAGAGAGGGATGGAAACATCAAAGTTGATGGTGGAGTTATACAGAGAAGATAGGATTTAACAAATGAATGTGAAAGCTGATTCATTAAATTGATATTTTTTAGTCTTTAGTATTTTAGAGCAGCTAGAAGTAAAAACCTGAAATTGTGAAATTGTAACCCATGTCAAAGTCTGAAATATGTTCTACAACTAATTGTGGTGCTGTGCTTTGAAATTTATAACTTTTTTGTATATATATTATTTTTCACAAAAAAAGAAGGACAAAAAGTTGGTTGTGATGATAAAAAGAATATATAAGCCCTCTAGTCTCCTAGCACCTAGAAGGTAAAATATGAGAGGATTGTATGGTGGCCCATGAGAAACTCTGGAATCAATCCTGTAATTACTTGCTGAAGAGTAGTTTGAAAACTATTACTTTTTCATTTCTTTGCTTTGTATATATGTTATACTATACAGTAAAAAAAAAAAGCTAAATGGATGAGGCAGGGTGCATGGTTGGTTCAGTGGTAGAATGCTTGTCTTTTATGCGAGAGACCCAGATCCGAGTCCCAAACCATGCACCCCTCCCCGTTCCCCCCCAAAAAAAAGAATGAGGTTTATTTCGTAAGGAATAAACTCTAAAATATATAAGAGAAAAAAATGTAATTCAGATAATACTGTATCTAGTATGCTACCATTTATGTGGACAGGTATTTTTAAGGGACATCTATACATCTATACCATATATACTCTGGGTAGATATATAGCAACAATGATTTTTTCGAGGAGGGGAATTGGAGGTTTTGTGGTCAGGGTTGAGAGGACAACCTACCTTTTACCATATTCAATAAACTATTTTATATATTTGAACTATTCTTCTTAATATATTACTACTTTTAAAAATGATTTTCAATAAGAGAATATATGTTCTGTTTGAATATTAGGCTTCCTATGATTAATATTTCGCTTCTCTAGCATTAGACATCTGTGACTTCATGTTAATATATTTTTTTCACAGTGACTGGGAGAATGTTATTCATGATACAATAAGTAAATATGGACAAAGAAGAAAGATGACTATATTTTCAGCATACTGGATTTGGGATGGCCGTGGGACAGCATATTAGTTCCCTATGGCCACTGTAACAAATTACCAAAACTGCATGGCTTAAGACAGCAGAAATATATTATCTCATGGGTTTGAAGGTTAGAAGTCTGAAATCCAGGTTCCTGCAGGGCCATCCACCCCTGGAAAGCTCTGGGGAAGAACCCTTCCTTGCCTTTTCTGGTTTCCAGTGACCCCAGATGTTCCTTGGTTTGTGGCAGAAGCTCTAACTCCATCTCCATCTTCACATGGCCCCTGTGTGTGTCTGTCTGAGATCTTCCCTCCTTTTTCTTATAGGAACCCAAGTCATTGGATTTTGTGTCCACCCTAATTCAGTAAGACCTCATATTAACTGAAGTTATATTTACATAGGTCCTAACCCTAAATAAGGCCACATTCTGAGTTCCAGTGAACGTGAATTCCGGGCGGACACTAGTCAACACAGTATATAGCTAGTCAGATGAAAATGGCTCAGAGGCAGTAAAAAATGTAGACGGGAGCAATAGCAGGACCAAAGAGGTAAATCCTTCTAGGGAAAGAAGAGAATGGGTAAAATTCCTAAAGGAGAGAGTGGAGAGAGAAGAGAAATGGGCTATGGATACAACTAAAGGGAGGCCTTACATTTGGGTCAGAAGGAGAAAGATGAATTGGAGAATTAAAGGTGAAGCTGAGAGGGAACAGCATTTAAAAAATCATGAGAGAAGACCATATAAAGAAATGAGTTGTTGACAGTGGTTTGCTACAGAGTCTGAGGAGGGTGAAAACTGAGCTAAAGCTGTTGGATTTAATCTTGCAGTGGTTATCAAGGGACCATTTTCAATTCATGATTAGATGGTGAGGACATGCAGGCTGTGAGAAAGAAACCTGGTAGTGAAAGGAAGGACGAAGGGTGGAGAATATAGTTCAAGGGGTAGCTTGGGGAGTGGAGTGAGTGTGTGTGTGTGTGTGTGTGTGTGTGTGTGTGTGTGTGTGTGTGTGTGTGCCTGTGTGCAGAGATGTGTAGTTTGAGATGGGGAGCACTAAAACCTTGATTCACTGACAGTAAGAAGTCACAGAAGAAAGAATTAAGAAGCAATGAAATATGGTCAAGTTGAGAAGATTAACGATGGAGTATGATGGAATGAGGGCAACAGAGGGGGCTTTGCCTTTAAATAGAGGAGGGTCATCTCTTTCTCTGTGACAGTAATGACGGAAGGAGGAGAGGGAAGAGACAGGAGAGTGATCTTAATGTGGCATCACCTCCATGTTTTGAATAAAGGAGTGGGTGAGATCATCTGCAGAGAATAAGGAGACAAGAATAGAAGAGGACTTCACATTTATAGAACAGTCTTGTAAATTTTATAATTAGAAAAGAAATGGAAAGGGATCTTATTAATTTAGCAAAGCAGGTGGTTTTTGCAGCATGATATGATGGAAAGAACATTAACTTTGGAGCTAGATGGACCTGAATTTGAGCCCTGGCTTTGTTCCTTAATTTGTCACCAAATCGATCTTTCTCAATTTCCTCGTAGTAAAAGGGAGATAACAAGACCTCCTTTGTTTAGGTAGTTATGTAGATGCAGTGACAGGACATGTTAATTTCCAATTCAACAGACTCTGATTTATCTTGTATTGTGTGCAAGATACTTTACTAGGTCTCAATCTTCAAGGAGTGCAAAATCTAGAAGGGTTTATATCTCTTCACCCTCTTTTGGGACAGCGAAGCAACTTTTGCAGAATTGTGAAAAGACTTGTTAACTATTTCCTCTCAGTATGCTTTTAAATGCTATTTCAGATCCAGCCTGCAGGTTTGATTCCAGTCTGCCTGTATCTGGCCAATAATGTGGGATGAGCAACTTCTCCAAGTCAGCATGCTGCTGTTTTGACAATTTGCCCTCTGGCCTGTGGAGTTGTTGGAGGAAACATTTCACAGCTTCCAATTATGAGACCTGAGTGACTTTGGACTACTGAACCCTTAGTGGCACCTCAGGCTGTCTCAGTTTTATCTCTGCAGTCAGCTTTGCATGTGTTTTCTGTTTTGGTCTTTTTTGTTGTTATTTATTAACAGCTAAGTGTAGGGATGTTTAGCTTTTAAATAGTATCCCAGAGGGACATGATCCCAGACTGAGACCTGAGAATAATTGACCATGATCATGGACAATACTGAAATTCATAATTTTGCAATAAACATGGAGTTAGGGAGACCCATTTATAATCTCTATTACTTTTAGGGAGAATAAGTATAAAGACATGCACCCTTGATCAGGGAGATTGGAATTAATTGTAATGATTGGGCTTGAAGTGTGAGTCTAGAGAAATATTAAATTCTACAGAAGTGCTTTGGCAAAAGGATTAGAAATTAAGGCTTATATATGTGTACTCTAGTTACTTAAGTGACTGAAACATCATTTAAGCATTTAATGGCAGTGAAAATTGTCCCAGTGTCATTTGTGATTTGTGATGAAAATCAGTACGTCCAGATCGGAATTGGGTTAATTGAAGCTCATCACCAAGGAAAGGACAAAACATTCTAACCAGTACCTGGATTGTGTAATAGACTTCTTTCCCTTCCTTAGTCCTTTTCTAAAGCAGATTAGTTTCTACAATCTTGCTTTAGATCAATAAGGATTAGGTTGGCTCCATTTTAAAGACTGCCTTAGGAAGGTCATAGATGCATCTTTTCCCCGTATGTGACCTCTTGGTTCTCCCAGGCAGGCCATCACTTTTCACAGGACTCATTTATTGTCCTGGCTGTCCGCCTCGCATGAGAATTATTGCAGCATCACAGGGCATCAGCAGAATGTTCTAGCTGAACTTTTGTTAGAACTTTTGAAGTAAGATGGCAAAAAAGAAAACAAAAAAGAAAAAAATTGATAAGTTCCAAGGTATCGTTAGTGATTAGAATAAATTAGACAAATTAGAGACATCCTTTTCCCCATCTGGGACTTCCCTGGAGGCAAGGACAGGCTCTGCCAGTAAGTGCAGTGATGGATCTAAGCCTTTCCCGTGCTACGGATACAAACCCTCCCCACCGAATGCATGTGGCTCTCGGCTGTTCCGTGTTCACCTTAACGCTGACAACCCTTCCCTGAGAAAGTGCTGCAACCAACATAGTAAGTGCTAGGAGACCTGAGGCAAAGGCAGGAACAACTGTCTGCCAAGATCTGCCGAAGTATGGCAAAAACACCAGGACTAGCTCAGCCTGTTCAGGATGAGAAACAACAGTGGAGCTCTTGTTTGAGAGTGTTATACATTTAAGCTGTAAACCGTATCTGGACAGCCAAAAAGCCACATGCAAGTGTTAGGGAAAAAAGCTTTTTAAGAAGATGCTGACAGCTGGTAACAGCAGATGAGGACAGGAAAACATAGCCTTGGACAAAGAACTAATGTTTTTATAGCATAAAGCTGCCGTATTTTGTGTAAGGAGTATTTTTAGACCTTACAAGCCCTTATGTTATGACATTGAAATGTGAAGCTAAAGGGGGTGGGGGTGGGACACAGAAAAGGCGGGGAGGTGGTGGGAGGTCTTGCCTTCCCTCCCAGACATTTTCCTGTGTGATGCTGCCTTAAATGTGCCAAATTGTCTCAACCCATCCCAGAAAGAAGTGTGTGTTAAGAAGGGAGAAGTTTTGACAAGAGAGGGTCTGCAACTCAGTAATTGCAACTATATTTACAGAAAAGGAGGTTAAATGTGAAAGTTTTTTATAAGATACGTTCAACATTATCAACAATATCTTATTTGGAAATATGTGAAAATCCCCACTTAGATATTTGTTTACTATGAAATTTTAAACTGCTTACGCATTTATGCCTGGAAGGATCTGACTTAAATTTTTCTCTATTTTAACTGCACATAATATGCTGTATCTTTATAACCAATTTACAACATGAATGTCATGTTTCTTTCAATGACAGGACTAGTTACACAGACAAGGTTCCCATGTCTGTTTCTCTTGTAAACTTGGAACCGTCAGCTCGTAACCTCTCAGGAAACAAAACCAGGACATCTGTGCATTATATAATATGCATATAAGATTATGTGAACAAGATTCAGAAGTACAACCACTCCTGTTTATGAACCCACTTATAGGACAGATATATTTTGCTATAATCTTTTCCTAAACTGGCTCAAAGATGGATTTAACTAGACAAATGAAAAGTTGTTTAATGTAATACACTTCAGAGCCCTATATACTGTTGTGTCTGCTGTTTGTTCCAGATTCTGGGATATGTTAAAAATATCCATTAGTGGTTACAGTGAAAATTGTTTTTGAAAACAAACAAAACAGAAAAAGTAATGGAAGGAGAGCAAACGTTAACTTGCTTGGAACTAGCTAATATGTGAAAGGTTCTCAGAATAGGGCCTGACTCAGGTTCAGTGCCCAAAAAATGGAAGTCCTTATCACCATTAATTTTTATTATTTTAAAGACATGGCGCCCCTTTCCCCCTCCCTCTTTCCACGCTAACCCTCACAGGCATCTGCCCTTTTATGCTGAGTCTCAGTGGTGTGAAGGTAAACAACATCCACTCTCTTTTCTGAGGACAGTCTGCCCTGATGTTGAAGGTGATTGGACACAGCTCCTCGCTAGATTCTGGGTAAATTTGCTGGGTCAGCCCAGCCTTGTAAACTGGCAGTCGACTGGAAGATTGAGGTCATATTCCACACTGGCTTACACTGGAGATTTGCTATGCACAGCCAAAAGTCTTCCCTCGCAGTAAGGAGAGGAAAGCCAGCCCTGGACTCTGCTTCACAGTATTCCTTTAAATGATGCACTCATAAGTCAGAATTTAAATGTGGCACTAATGAGGGAGTCAGTTTTTGGCTAGTCAAAAGCATTTTATCAACAAAGCATTATTATTCAGGCCAAGCTAGAATTGCTACATTTATGGTACCTTGCAGATAAAAGGGGAGGATTTGGAACTACTGTAGGTCCTAAATCAACTCCTATTTCATTGCAGATGGCTTCTTGTTCTTAACAGTATCCTTTATTTTTGTGTGCTCCAGATTTGGCATGTCTAACTGCTTGATAAGACATTTCCACTTGGATTCCCAGCTATTATCCCCTGTTCCTAACCTCCTTATTTCTATCTGTGGTATCACCGTTATTGAGGGAATACATGTAAGAGTGAGAGTTTTGGAGACTGACTGCCTGGTTTCAAATTCCTGCAGTGCTGTTTACTAGCCACATGTACTTGGACAAATTATTTGATTTCTTTGTGCTTTAATTTCACTTCTGTAATGGAGATAATGCATCCCTCATCAATTTTTTATAAGTATGGGGTTAAATTGCTTAGACCAGTGCCTGACATGTAGTCAGTGTTTTTTATCAATTTGTTTTATATTTGACTGCAAGTAACAGGATACCAACTAACAGTGGCTTAGTCAGTAAACACGTTTAATTGTTTTAAATAACTAAAATTCTGGGGGTAGGCAGAAATTCAGGTTTGATGCAGCAAGAGCCCAATTTCTTTCTGTCTTTCCCTTTTGCCATCTTTAGCCTATTGGCCTTACATCTTCATGGTTATCACAGTGTATAAAAAGCTATTACAGTTCCCAGCCGTCACCTACACATTCAAGGCAGAAAGAGTGAGGAAAGGTCAGGCTCAGCATCAACTGTTCCTCTCATTAGGAAAGCAAAAGCTTTCCCAGAAGCATCCTAAAGGACTTTTCCTTATGTCTTACTGGGCAGACAATAAGACATAGGGAGTCCACTATGTCTGTGAGGGAGGCTATACTGGGAAATCAATTATCTAGTTTTCCAGTCTCTGTAATAGGAGTCAAACAAGAACGAAGTGTAGCAGTGACGAATGTTGAGGTAGCCAGCCTACGAAGACTGCCATGGTGATAAGTACATTATAATATTACATTGGCTATTATTGTTATTATTATTCCAGCTTATTAAGTCAGAGAGTGTGGTTGGTGGATTGGGTTTGTATGTGTCCCAGAAAAGCATATTCTTAAACCTAACCCATTCCTGTGGGTGTGAGACCCTTTAAATAGAACTTTCAATGAGGTTACTTCAGTTAAGGTGGCCCGACTGAATGGGGGGGGGGCTTAATTTTTGTACTGTAGGTCTTATAGAGAAGGTATCAGGGGAGAAAGACACAGGTTGCAACCAGAAGTTGGGAGTCAATGGAACCTGGACGAGAAAGGGGAAGCCAGAAGAGGCCACCATGTGCATTGCTGTGTTACAGAAAAGGCAAGGACAAAGGATTGCCAGTAGCCAGCTCTAGAACACCACAGCCTTCTGGGAGAAAATCATCACCTTGATGACATCTTGATTTTGGGTTTCTCCTAGTATCAAAACCATGAGCCAATATGGTACCACTGCTTAAGCCAACCCATTGCATGGTATTTGTTTTAGCAGCCAAAAGACTAAAACATAGAGTTTCAAGTTACTTTTTATTCTCCCTCTTCTTCCCTAGCACTCAGTTACATTGGTGATTCCTCCTCCATGTTCTCCATATCCACTCCCTTCCTTTTCCTTCATACCATTCCTAATGTTTCTAGTTGTTATTATCTCATGTACTGAAAAATGTAGCAGATTTTGTTCTCCCAACTCTATCTCTAGTTTCTCTAGGCTCTGTTCCATCTTGCATTCCACTGCCTAAATCTTTATAAGACACTTCTCTCATGCCACTTTCTTGCTCTAGGTCCCCCAATCCCTCTTATTACCTATAGCAATGAAGTGTGCATAAGAATTACCTGGGATACTTGTTAAAATCAATTGTCAAAAGGATAGGCTAAGCCTACTTAAAATTAGGCCTAAGAGTCACCCCCAGAGAACCTCTTTTGTTGCTCAGATGTGGCTTCTCTCTCTAAGCCAGCTCAGCAAGTGAACTCACTGCCCTCCCTCCTATGTGGGAAATGACTCCCAGGGGTATAACTCTCCCTGGCAATGTCGGACAGAAATTCCAGGATGAGCCAGGTCCTGGCATCAAGGGATTGAGAAAGGCTTCTTGACCAAAAAGGGGAAGAGAGAAATGAGATAAAATAAAATTTCATTGGCTGAGAGGTTTCAAACAGACTCAAGAGGTTATCCTGGAGATTATTATTGTACATTATATAGATATCCCTTTTTAGTTTATGGTGTATTGGAATGGGTGGAGGGAAGTACCTGAAACTGTTGATCTGTGTTCCAGTAGCCTTGTTTCTTGAAGATGCTTGTATAATGATATAGATTTTACAATGTGATTGTGTGATTGTGAAAACCTTTTGTCTGATGTTCCTTTTATCCAGGGTTTTGGACAGTCCACCAGCCAGCGACCTTTGGAGATGAAGAAGAAAGACACCTCCCGGGGAGCTTCATGAAATAGGAAGCCAGGACAGAAAGCTAGCAGATGATGCCGTGTTCACCATGTGCCCTTCCAGCTGAGAGAGAAGCCCTGACTGTGTTCGCCACATGCCTTCTCACTTGAGAGAGAAACCCTGAACTTCATTGGCCTTCTTGAACCAAGGTATCTTTCCCTAGATGCCTTTGATTGGACATTTCTTTAGACTTGTTTTAATTGGGACATTTTCTCGGCCTTAGAACTGTAAACTAGCAACTCATTAAATTCCCCTTTTTAAAAGTCATTCCATTTCTGGTATATTGCATTCCAGCAGCTAGCAGACTAGAACGGACAGACTAGTAAAAAAATGTGGATAAAAATTAATAGGGGGAGGACTTCCGGGAAGATGGCCAAATAGAGTAGGTCAAAATTAGCAGTGCTCCAGGAAAAGTTAGAGAAGGGACAGGAGGGTGACTGAACTGCGACAGCCTTCTGCACCACCCTAGTTGCAGAGGCCAAGGAACTGAGAGGCAGAAAGCTGGAGCCTGGATCAGAGGCATGGAGCCCTTGGGAGTGCACAGATGGGAGCCAGGGACTAGGAAGTAAGCCAGGCCACATTCCTCACCAATGCAGCCCTGTGACTGGCGACTCACCCCACGCCCCATGCATGCAAACCCCATCACCTGCTCCCATTCCCTGCACTCCAGGTGCCCCCACCCCACCAGTCCCCAGTGCATGTACCTGCCCCCCATCCC
This sequence comes from Tamandua tetradactyla, assembly GCF_023851605.1. NCBI lineage: Eukaryota > Metazoa > Chordata > Mammalia > Pilosa > Myrmecophagidae > Tamandua > Tamandua tetradactyla. Next base: position 116,062,238 of record NC_135328.1, on the reverse strand, counting down.
CTCCCCAATTGCAACCCAACCCACCTCTTCTACAACCCTCCTGAGCACTACCTCCCACTCCCTGTTTCCTGTAGGCTGTTGCCAGCACATTAAAGGCTGCGGACACTAACCTCTATACCCAGGCTACCCCTGCCCCCCTGCCCATAGTGTTGCACAGCCTCACCCTGACCCCCTGAGATCTGTGCAACAGTTTACATCACTCCTAGACCCATGCATGCGCCTGGGCCCCAAATCACATCACTCAGCTCTGGGAACCTCAGTTTACAGCAGTCCTAGGACTGTACATGTACACAGCCTTCAGCCACACTTCTCAGCTCTGAGAAGGTGCTGACCTGTGCAGCCAGGTCATATCTGCCCCCAATCTATGAGGGCATAACATCAACCTGCTGCCACAGTTCTTTGCATGTGCTCAAAGGGCCCCATGCCTTACGCCAGTGCACACCAGGGTTATGCTCCCCAGACCAGTGCACCCGCACAGGTACATCCTCCCTGGCTGCTGGGCACCCATGTTCATAAGCATCAGTGTAATATCCCCAACCTCCCCTGAAACAAGTCACTGCACGGAGTGCCCAACCCTGTACCCTGCTCCCTGCTATACAACCATCCTGCAAACACAAGGCTTTAGACTACTGAAAAAAATCAACTCCCAAAGTAAATCAATCAAGATATTTACATGCCATGAAGACAACAGAAGATCACTAAGCATATCACAATGCAGACAGATACAGCCCTGCCTAATGACCAAATTAAAATCTAGAGGAGACACAGACATTGGAACAACTAATCAAAGATGTTCATACAAATTTACATAATAAAATAAGTGTGATAGCAAATGCATAAAGGAGATCAAGAAGATAGTAGAAGAGCATAAAGAAGAATTTGAAAGAATAAATAGAAAAATAGTGGATATCACAGAGATTAAAGACTTTGTTGACCAAATAATAAAACATACTAGAGGCTCACAACACCAGATCTGAAGAGACAGAAGAAAGAATAAGTGATATAGAGGACAGGATAACTGACGTTGAAGACTCACAACAGCAAATGGCAAAAAGGATGAAAAAATTTGAATTGAATCTCAGGGAAATGATAGACAAAACAAAGAACACAAATATAAGAATCATTGGCATCCCAGAAGGAGAAGAGAGGAGAAAAGGACTAGGAAGAATAGTGGAGGATATAATGGGGGAAACTTCCCAACCATCATGAAGGACAAAAATATATAAGTCAAAAAAGACCAATGAACTCCAAACAGAATAAATCCAAATAGGCCTTCCCCAAGACACATACTACTCAGTCTGTCAAATGTTGATGAGAAACAGAAAACCCTGAAAGCAGCAAGAGAAAAACAATCTACTACATACAAGGGAAACCAAATAAGACTGAGTTCAGACTACTCAACTAGCACCCTGGAGGTGAGAAGGCCGTTTTATATGTATGATATATTGAAGATCCTGAAAGAGAGACTTTCAGTCAAGAATTCTGTTCCCAGCCAAACTGGCCTTCAAAACTGAGGGAGAGATTAAAGTTTTCACAGCCAAAAAAGTTCTGCAAGAATTTGTGAACAAGAGACCAGCCCTACAGGAAATACTAAAGGGAATTCTGCCGGATTAAAAAAAAAAAGACAGGAGAGGGAGGTCTGGAGGAGGGTACACAATTAAATTGCTAAGGATAATTTAAAGAATACAAAGAGAAAGATGGGAAAAATATATAGATCTGACAAAATAAAAAAGATAAGATGGTGAATTAAAAAAACACTTTCTCAGTAACAACTTTGAATGTTAATGGACTAAATTTACCAATTAAAAGATACAGATTGGCAGAATGGATTAAGAAACATAATCCAGCTATATGCTGTTTACAAGAGATTGATTTTAGATACAAGGATACAAATAGGTTGAAAGTGAAAAGATGGAAAAAGATTTTCCATGCAAGTTTTAACCAAAAGAAAGCTGGAATAACTATACCAATATCAGACAAAAAAGACTTTAAATGTAAAGACATCACAAGAGACAAAGATGGACATTATATACTAATTATATACTAATTAAAAGGTCAATTCACCAAGAAGATATAACAATAATAAATGTTTAAACTCCCAATCAAGGAGCACCAAAGTACATGAGACAGACATTGGCAAGACTGAAGGGAGCAATAGATGTTTCAATGGTAATAGCAGGAGACTTCAATACACCACTATCCTTACAGATAGAACAACCAGACAGGAGATCAACAAGGAAATAGAGAAGTTAAATAACTTGATAAATGAATTAGACCTAACAGACATATATTGGTCATTGCACCCCAAAGCACAAGGGTGTACATTCTTCTCTAGTGCTCATGGAACTTTCTCCAGGATAGATCATATGCTGGGGCACAAAAAAGGTCTCTATAATTTAAAAACATTGAAATTATTCAAAGCTCTTTCTCTGAACACAATGGGGTGAAGCTGGATCTCAATAACTACCAAAGAATGAGAACATTCACAAATATATGGTGATTAAATACACTTTTAAACAACCAGTAGGTCAAAGAAGAAATTGCTAGAGATCAGTAGCTATCTGTAGATGAATGAAAATGAGAATACAACTTATCAGAACTTATGGGATGTGGCAAAAGCTGTGCCAAGAGGGAAATATATTGCCCTAAATGCCTATATTAAAAAATAAGAAAGAGCAAAAATCGAGGCCTTAACAGCACATCTAGAGGATCTTGAGAAAGAACAGTAAACTAACCCCAAAGCAAATGGAAGAAGAGAAATAACAAAGATTAAAGCAGAGATAAAGGAATGGGAGAACAAAAGAGAAAGAATAAATAAAACTAAAAGTTGGTTCTTTGAGAAAATCAATAAAATTGATGGGCCACTAGGAAGACCGACAAAGGAAAAAAAGAGAGAGGATGCAAATAAACAAAATAAAAAATGAGAAGGGATGCATTACCACAGACCCTGAGGAAATAAAAGAAATCATTAAAAGGATACTATGAACAACTATACGCCAACAAACTAGACATCTTAGATGAAGTGGAAAAATTTCTGGAGACACACAAACAAGCTCCACTGACTCAGGAAGAAATAGAAGATCTCAACAAACCAATCACAAGTAAAGAGATTCAATCAGTCATCAAAAATCTTCCTACAAAGAAAAGCCCAGGGCTAGATGGCTTCACAGGGGAATTTTATCAAACATTCCAAAGAGAACTAACACCAATACTGCTCAAACTTTTCCAAAAAATTGAGATAAAAAGAACTCTGCCTAACTCATTTTATGAAGCTAATATCATTTTTCCTTTTAGTAAAAACACATCCTTTATATCCTTTATGCTTAAGTAATTAATTCAAGCAAACATTTTACCACATTCAATTACTATCAAGATTAAACTTGTTAGAATTTTGTTAAATACTTAAAATGTTTTTGTTAATGCATATTTAAAACATTAATATACATTTTAATAGGAATTAATGGCATATATCAAGACAGGAGTAGTTTTTTCAAAGTTAACAGATTTTTTTTAACTTTTTTATTGTATAGTATTGACATATTTAACAAAGCAAAGAAATAAAACAGCAATAGTTTTCAAAGCACTCTTCAACAAATGGTTACAGGACATATCTCAGAGTTTGTCATGGGCTACCATATGATCCGCTCAGGTTTTTCCTTCTAGTTGCTCCAGAATATAGGAGGCTAGAGAGCTTAAATAGTTTTTTATCATCACTATTTTTTGTGTGAAAATAGCATATATACAAAAAACTATACATTTCCAAGCACAGCACCACAGTTAGTTGTAGAACACATTTCAAACTTTGACGTGGGTTACAATTTCACAATTTTAGGTTTTTACTTCTAGCTGCTCTAAGATACTGGAGACTAAAAGAGATATCAATTTAATGATTCAGACTTCATATTCATTTGTTAAATCCTATCTTCTATGTATAATGCCACCGTCGACTTTGATCTTTCCATATCTCTTTTTAGGGTTGTTTGGGCTATGGCAATTCTAAATTTTTTATATTGGAAGGGCCTGCCACTAATATGGGGTAGGGAGATGGAACTATCTGATGTTCTGGAGAGGCTGGGCTAGGTTTCAGGACTTATCGGACCAGGTACCCATCTGGAGGCTGTAGGTTTCTGGAAAGTTATTCTAGTACATGGAACCCTTGTGGGATCTTATATATTGCCCTAGGTGCTCTTTAGGATTGGCTGAAATGGTCCTGATTGGGGACCATTCTTTTTCCCCTTTTGGTTAGAATGGAATTGTTGATCCCACAGTGCCAGATCTGGATTCATCCCTGGGAGTCATTCCCACATTGCCAGGGAGACTTTCACCCCTGGATGACATGTCCCATGTAGAGGGGAGGGCAATTATTTCACTTGCAGGATTGGGCTTAGAGAGACTGAGGCCACATCTGATCAACAACAGAGGTGCTCCAGAAGTAACTCTTAGGCATGCCTATAGGTAGTCTAAGCTTCTTTGCTACCTACATAAGATTCACAAGAATAAGCCTCATGATCGAGGGCAGGGCCCATTTTTTTCTCTTAAAAAAATTTTTTTTAACATAACAACATACAAACATGAACATTTTTACCATACGATCATTCCATTCTTGGTATATAATCAATAATTCACAATATTTCCTGGAGACAGCATATAGAAGGATCCTGTTTTTTAATCCATTCTGCCAGTCTATGTCTTTTGATTGGGGAGTTCAATCCATTAACATTTAGTGTTATTACTGTACAGATAGTACTTTCTTCTACGATTTTGCCTTTTGGATTTTGTATGCCATGTCTAATTTTCCTTCTTTCTACACTCTTCTCCACACCTCTCTCTTCTTTCTTTTCATATCTGTCTCTACTGCTCCCTTTAGTATTTCTTGCAGAGCTGGTCTCTTGGTCACAAATTCTCTCAGTGATTTTTTGTCTGCAAATGTTTTAATTTCCCCCTCATTTTTGAAGGACAATTTTGCTGGGTATAGAATTCTTGGTTGGCAGTTTTCCTCTCTTAGTAATTTAAAAATATCATCCCACTATCTTCTCACCTCCATGGTTTCTGCTGAGAAATCGTCACATAATCTTATTGGGTTTCCCTTGTATGTGATGGATTGCTTTTATCTTGCTGTTTTCAAGATCCTCTATTTCTCTTTGACCTCTGACATTCTGACTAGTCAGTGTCTTGGAGAATGTCTATTTGGATCTGTTCTCTTTGGGGTATCCTGCACTTCTTGGATCTGTAATTTTAAGTGTTTTATAAGAGTTGGGAAATTTTCAGTGATAATTTCCTCCATTAGTTTTTCTCCTCCTTTTCCCTTCTCTTCTCCTTCTGGGACACCCACAACACGTATATTCATGTGCTTCATATTATCCTTCAATTCCCTGAGCCCCTGCTCATATTTTTCCATTTTTCCCCCTATAGTTTCTTTTTCTTGCCGAATTTCAGATGTTCCATCCTCCAATTCACTAATCCTATATTTTGTCTCTTGAAATCTACCATTGTGGGTTTCCATTGTTTTTTTCATCTCTTCTACTATGCCTTTCATTCCCATAAGTTCTGTTTTCCCCGAGGGTGAGACCCAGCAGGTTGACAGAGTTTCCTGTGAAGTCTCTGGGCTCTGTTTTTCTTATCCTGCCCAGTATGTGGTGCTTGTCTGCCTGCAGGTCCCACCGGCATAAGATGATGCAGTACCTTTAACTTCTCCTTCCAGGACACCCACAACACGTATATTTATGCGCTTCATATTATCATTCAATTCCCTGAGTCCCTGCCCATATTTTTCCATTTTTTCCCTATAGTTTATGTTTCTTGTCAGATTTCAGATGTTCTGTCCTCCAGTTCACTAATCCTAACCTCTGTCTCTTGAAATCTACCATTGTAGGCTTCCATTGTTTTTTTCATCTCTTCTACTGTACCTTTCATTTCCATAAGTTCTGTGATTTGTTTCTTCAGACTTCTGATTTCTTCTTTTTGTTCATTCCTTGCCTTCATCATATCCTCCCTCAATTCACTGATTTGGTTTTTGATGAGGTTTTCCATGTCTGTTTGTATATTCTGAATTAATTGTTTCAGCTCCTGTATCTCATTTGAACTTTGGTTTGTTCCTTTGACTGGGCCATCTCTTCAATTTTCCTGGTGTGATTTGTTATTTTTTGCTGGTGTCTAGACATTTAATTACCTTAATTATTTTATTCTGGAGATTGCTTTCACTTCTCTTACCAAGGGTTTTCTTACTAGATGAATTTGTTGTCTATCTGTTCTTTGACCTTCAGTTCAGCTTTTTCTGGACCTTTAGCTTAGGTTTTGTTTAACAGAGGATAATTTTTCAGTTCTTGTTTTCTTGTTTCTTGCCCTGCTTGTAAGGTGCCTTTTCCCTCCCCACCCTTAGGAGGGTCTATGTAGGTATTATAGACTCCAGCTGAGGTTTCCCAGACTAAACTGGCCTATCAGGGGGAAGGCGTCACCTGCATCAGTTTTCCCTGAGGGTGAGACCCAGCAGGTTAAAAGACTTTCCTGTGAAGTCTCTGGGCTCTGTTTTTCTTATCCTGCCCAGTATGTGGAGCTTGTCTGCCTGTGGGTCCCACCAGGAAAAGATGTTGTGGCTCCTTTAACTCTGGCAGACTCTCCCTGCTGGGGGCATGGTGGGGACAGAGGAGAGGTTGTAGGCTGGTTTTAATGGCTTCAAATTGCCAAGCCCTGGGGTTTGAGTTCCTTGAGGGAGGGATTCCACCTGAGTTGGGCTTCACCCCTCCCCTGGGGAAGGCATAGGTGGGAGACAGCCCTGAAAGCAGTCCGTTTCTGCCTATGCCTGGAGCAGTTGCAGCCTGAGAAGTCCTGCCGCTGAATCCAGAGGCAGCCAAGCCTCCATAGAAACAGCCACAAAAACCTCCAATTCCTCCCCTTTCCTCTTTTTCCATTAGCCCAATGAGCAACCTCCGCCTTGACCAGGTTCGCCTGAGCTGGGGACCTATTTTTAGCAGTCTGAATTTGTTAATTAATCCCACAATAGGCATTTAATTGTGCTCAGTCCCTGCTGCTGGTAAATTTCCTTTCCTTTCCCCTCTGGGAAGCAGCCTGTGGGGGAGGGGCACTGGCCGCCACGGCTTGGGGAACTCATGGTTCTGGGGAGCCTCGCAGCTGGTCCAGCTGGTCCAGACTGGGGTACGCTGTGTGTTGGTCACTGATGTGGCTCCGGGAGCTGTTGTGTACCGTTTCTGGTTATTTAGTAGTTGTTCTGGAGGACGAACTAAAATGCGCACATTGCTAAGCCGCCATCTTGGCCACACCCCCTCACTAGAGTTCCTATTTCTCTCTCCTGATGACCTCTGTTCTTGACTGAAATTCTCCAACTTTATTCACTAATGTCAGTTCACATCTGTGGGAAACAGACCTTTTTACCTTCAGGCTAAACCTTGTAATTAACATTAAAGATTAACTTGACTACTTCCTCCTGCCTTTTGAAATAACCACTAATAAATAGCCGGAGCAAAACTAGCAAAGGGCTCTTGGCTCTAGAAGTTCAAGAGTGCCCTGCTCCCATTTTCAGAAATCTGTGTCTGTCTTAATTCTTGCTTCGCCCTGTCAACAACATTTGGCACCCAACTTGGGGCTTGAAGAGCTGCTGCTACAGCTCCAGATGGAAGAGTCGCTTGAACAAAGTAAAGGGAATTTCCAGCGTCACGGAAACTCTGGGGGGAAAAGTCCGGCCAGTGAGTAAGTGGTTTCTGTATGAAACAACCTTGGGGAATATAAGCAGGGTTACACGGGTAATACAGAAAGTACAGATAAATATAGACCTTATATTAGTCTCCAACAAACTATTGAGAGTCGGGGGAGCTAAAGTGGATGAATAAAAAATTTTAGAACTTTTAAAGACCATTGATCAACATTGTTCATGGTTTCTTACTTTAGGATCATTAGAATTGCAGGATTGGGACTCAGTAGGGTAAGAATCAAAACAATTACATTTGAAAGGGGTTTCTTTACCTCTTACTATTTGGTCCATGTGGACGCTGATAAAATCTGTTCTTGAACATTTACGATTGGATAATTCTGATAATGAACAATATGAAGAAAAAGAGGAGTTTCCTAATGATAAATTTTCAATACCAGACAATATGAATTTAAATTTGAAGAAAAAACTTTCTTTTCCAAGACTCCTATTGTGCCTTCATCAGTATAACCATCAGCTCCTCCTTTACCATTGTATTTCTTTCTTGAAAGATATACAAATAGCTCAATCTGTTCCCCTGCCAGGAGTGCAGCAAGGAATCACAAAAGCTGAACAGCAAGGAGATCTTGAAGCAATTGAGGTTTGTTTTGCTTTCCTAGTAATTGTAAAAGAGGAATTACCTACTGGGCAGGATGCTTTTTACCCAGACGGAGGATATACTTATACTCATGAACCAATAACATTTAATATAATAAAGGAATTTTAAAAATCTATGCAATCTTATGGGATGCATTCTCCTTTTACTCGGGGGATTGCACAAGTACTTGCAGATGGCTGTAGATTCATTCCTATCAATTGGGCTACACTAACCCAGACGGTATTAGGACCAGGAGAATATTTACAGTTTCGTACTTGGTGAATGGAGCATGCTGAGATTCAGACTAATAGAAATAGGCAAGAGCGTGTTAATATTTCTTATGAACAACTCATGGGTAGTGGTCCTTATTTCTCTGTTATTAATCAATCTACTATGAATGACCAAGCCATTGATCAATTACGAAGATGTTGTCTTCTAGCTTGGGAATGAATTGAAAGTAAAGGGGAATCTAAACAATCTTTTCAAAAAATCTTACAAGGACCTAAAGAGTCATATCCTGATTTCATTGCTCATTTACAAGATGCTATTAAAAGACAGGTTAGTTTACTACAATTGCTAGCTTATGAAAATGCCAATAAAGATTGTCAATGAGCTATAGCTCCATTTAAAGGAAAAACAGATCTTTCTGGATATATCAGACTGTGTCAGGATATTGGTACCAAAGGATATAAAGCAGAAATGATGGCTCAAGCTATGGCAGGGCTGTGAGTTCATTCTCGTTTTCCTGGAAAATGTTATTCTCATGGAAAGCCAAGACATACTCAAAAAGAATGTAATAAAATGACTCCTACACACTCTGTTACCAAACAACCAGGACTTTGTCCAAAATGTCAAAAAGGATGGCATTGGGCAAATCAGTGTTGCTCCTCATTTCATAAAGATGGATCTGCACTGATGCAAAACTGTCAAAGGGGCAAGCTCCTAGCCTCAACAAAGAAGGGAGCATATCCCATAAAAATTTAGTCTTACCTAGCTGTACCTCCTCTGCCCCCTTCAGACATTCCATATTAGATCTTTCTCCATCTACTAGTGGCAGTGCAGCTGTAGACATTACCTTGGCTTTGGAAATTTATTTACAACCCAACACATCCCCTATAAAAATTCCAACAGGTTTATTTGGCTCTCTTCCTCAAGTACTATAGGTCTTTCATTAAGACGTAGTAGTTTAAACTTAAATGGTGTTCAGGTTCATAATGAAATAATGGGTTCTGATTATGAAGGCAAATACAAGTAGTTATGTCCTCCACAGTGCCGTGGACTGCCCATAAAGGTGATCGAATTGCTCAATTATTACTATTACCATGTGCTGCCATAGGAAATTCTAAATATGTTAGAGGAACTGGTGGGTTTGGTAGTACAGGCAAACTAGAATATTTCTCACAGAGCATCTTAAAGAGTCATGTCCTATGTGTGAAATTATTATTCAAGGACATAAATTTATTGGCTTAATTGATACCAGAGCCAATGTAACAGTTATTAGTCATCAACATTGGCCTACAAAATGGCAGCTGATACCATTGTGGTTGGACTGAGAACTCCACAACATTTAATGCAAAGTGTTCATATATTACCCTGTGAAGGCCCAGGAGGACAAAAGGCTACAGTTCAGTCATTGATAGCACCAATTCCTCTTAATTTATGGGGAAGAGACATATTAGAACACTGGGGAATCTATGATAACAATTCCAAAACTGACACAAGGAATATATACTGTACAAAGTCAAAATATGATGTGACAAATGGGATATGATCCAAAAAGGGGTTTAGGTGTTAAACAGCAGGGTAATAAAGAAATAGTAAAAATTTCTCCAAAATTAAATAAAACTGTGCAAGCACAACCACATTCACCTGTGCCTTTAAAATGGCTTACTAACAAGCCTGTGTGGATTAAGCGGTGGCCTTTGACTTTAGAAAAATTACAGGCACTATATCCTTTAGTTCAGGAACAACTCAGTTTAGGACATCTTGAAGAATCTTTTAGTCCTTGGAATTCTCCAGTATTTCCAATAAAAAAGAAATCAGGAAATTGGTGGATGTTAACTGATTTATGAGCCATTAATGCTGTTATACAACCTATGGGCCCTGTACAGCCAGGTCTTCCATCTCCTAATATGATTTCAGCCAATTTGGCTTTAATAGTTATAGACATACAAGACTGCTTCTTCTCTGTTCCTCTAGCAGATTCAGACAAAGAAAAATTCGCTTTCACGTTACTTTCTATAAGTAGTAAGTCTCCTTCTATTCGATATCAATGGACTGTGTTGCCGTGAACTAGAGAAGCAACCCCTTCCACTTGGGGACAACTCAAGAAACTTAATGACAGCCATGATCACGGTTAAAACAGTGAGTATGCTAATTCCCTTGGTAGATGCAAACAATTATAGTTACTGAGGCTCCACATTTACCCTATTGTCCTCCCAGACAAACTGACATGAAACAAAAGAATTTTGGAGGAAATGCCAATTATCTTTTGGGGAGTTGCTAATTAATGGTTCCTATGGAATTGTAATTGACTGGTGCCCTAAGGGGTATGCAGTTGGTAAATGCAACTCCAATAAATCATGTGATACAAAATGATTGAGATGGACTATAAAAAATAACACTGATGGAACCAAGCATTCAATTCAAATCTCCAGTAATACATCTATTCATTGGAAGGGGGTAGGATTCAGCTCACTGAATCCATCCTTAGATCACATGATGTTAACAGGATTCTATTTGGAAAATTCCACTGAGCCTAGGAAGTATATCATTATAGAATGGACTATGCATGAACATCAATAATCAAACTTCAACTAATAATTTGCTTAATATTAATTCTATTCTTTTTAGTCCTCAGATGTGCGAGAAAAAATATTGTCGCTATAAAAGAACAGTTGCAAGCCTAGGTGATTCTACAAGAATTATACAAACAAAAGCAAAAAGGGGGACATGTGGGAAACAGACCTTTTCACCTTCAGGCTAAACCTTGAGACGGTGACCCGAAACATTGGGTCACATAGCTTTTGCGGAGCACCGCAGGCAGCTGTCTCCTACAAGGAAGCTTTGAAGGGTAAAAGGGACAGGGGCTAGAATGTGCTATTCTTTGAAGAGATTTCACAGCTAAACAACTTAGCTTAAAAGGTTTTGCATTTTCTTGTATTTTACATATTGGCATAATTGTAATTAACATTAAAGATTAACTTGATGTTGCTTCCTCCTGCCTTTTGAAATAACCACTAATAAATAGCTGGAGCAAAACTAGCAAAGGGCTCTTGGCTCTAGAAATTCAAGAGTCCTCTGCTCCCATTTTCAGAAATCCATGTCTGTCTTAATTCTCATGTCGCCCAGTCAGCAACACATATCAATGAGACCATACAGAATTTGTCCTTTTATTTCTGGCTAATCTCACTCAGTATATTGTCCTTAAGGTCCATCCATGTTGTTACATACTTCTTAACTTTATTTTGTCTTAGAGCTGCATAATATTCCGTTCTATGTGTATACCACAGCTTGTTTAGCCACTCTTCTGTTGATGAACATTTGAGCTGTTTCCATCTCTTGGCAATTGTAAATAATGCTGCTATAAACATTGATGTGCAAATGTCCATTTATGTCCTTGCCCTCATGTCCTCTGAGTAGATACCTAGCAATGTTATTGCCGGATCATATGGCAATTCTATACTTAGCTTCCTGAGGAACTGCCAAATTGTCTTCCACAGCAGTTGTACCATTTGACGTTCCCACCAATAGTAGATGAGTGTACCTCTTTCTCCACATCTTCTCCAGCACTTGTCGTTTTCTCCTTTATTGATAATGGTCATTCTGGTGGGTGTGAGATAATATCTCATTGTGGCTTTGATTTGCATTTCCCTAATAGTCAGGGAAGTTGAGCATCTTTTCATGTGCCTCCATACATTTATGAATTTTCTGGCCCTCTGCCTGTTATTGATTTCTGACTGCATTCCTTTATGATCTGAGAAAGTGTTTTGCATGATTTCAATGTTTTTGAATTTATTGAGACTTGCTTTGTGACCCAGCATATGGTCTTTTCTTGAGAATGATCCATAAGCACTTGAATTTATTGAGACTTGCTTTGTGACCCAGCATATGGTCTTTTCTTGAGAATGATCCATAAGCACTTGAGAAAACGGTGTATCCTGCAGTTGTGGGTTGTAATATTCTATAAATGTCTGTTAAGTGTAGTTTGTTTATTGTATTATTCAAATTTTCTGTTTCTTTATTGATCCTCTGTTTAGCTCTTCTGTCTGTTGATGACAGCGGGGAATTGAAGTCTTCACCTATTATGGTTGATATGTCTATTTCTCTTTTCAGTGTTGACCTCATATATTTTGGAGCACTCTGGCTTCATGCATTAATATTTATGATTGTTATGTCTTCTCATTGAGTTGTTCCTGTTATTAATACATAGTATCCTTATTTGTTTCTTTTAGCTGTTTTACATTTGAAGTATAATTTGTTTGATATTAATGTAGTTACTCCTGCTCTTTTCTGATTGTTATTTGCATGAAATATCTTTTCCCAACCTTTCACTTTCAACCTATGTTTATCCTTGGGTCTAAGATCCGTCTTCTGTAGACAGCATATAGATGGGTCTTGTTTTTTAATCCATTCTGTCTGTCTATGTCTTTTGATTGGGGAGTTTAATCCATTAACATTTAGTGTTATTACTGCAAGGGCAGTACCTTCTTCTTCCATTTTGCCTTTTAGACTTTATAGGTCACATCTCATTTTTCTTCTTTTTGCCTTTAGTGATAGTCTTCATTTCTACACTCTTCTCCACACCTCTCTTTGCTGTCTTTTCCTATCTGTCTCTAATCTCCCGCTAGTATTTTTTGCAGAGCTTATCTCTTGGTCACAAATTCTCTCAGTGATTTTTTGTCTGAAAATGTTTTAATTTCCCCCTCATTTTTGAAGGACAATTTTGCTGGATATAGAATTCTGAGTTGGCAGTTTTTTTCTCTTCATATCTTAAATATATCATAACACTGTCTTCTTGTCTCCATGGTTTCTCCTTCTGTGATACCAACAACATGTATATTCATGTACTTCATGTTGTCATTCAATTCTCTGAGTCCCTGCTCATATTTTTCTGTTCTTTTCCCTATATTCTCTTTTGCTTATAGGATTTCAGATGTCCCATCCTCCAGTTCACTAATCCTATCTTCTGCCTCTTGAAATCTAACTTGTAGGTTTCCATTTTTTTTTCATCTCTTCTACTGTACCTTTCATTCCCATAAATTCTGTGATTTGTTTTTTCAGACTTTCGATTTCTTCTTTTTGTTCATTCCTTGCCTTCTTTATATCCTCCCTCAATTCATTGATTTAATTTTTGATGAAATTTTCCATGTCTGTTCAAACATCCTGAATTAATTGTTTCAACTCCTGTATCTCATTTGAATTGTTATTTGTTCCTTTGACTGGGCCGTGTCTTTAATTTTCCTAGTGTGATTCATTATTTTTTGCTGGTGTCTAGGCATTTAATTATCTTAATTAGTATAACGGCAGAAGAGTTGGGGATAGGTCTTTCCAAAGACAAAATATATTGGACTTGTTTATTGTGGCTATAAAGGGAGAAGGGAGGATTGTGACATTCTTCCAGTGTTATGAGAGATAGAGTGGGTAAATGTTTTACCATGTGTATTAGTTAGGGTTCTCTAGAGAAACAAAATCAACAGGAAATATTAGTAAATATAAAATTTATAAAAGAGTCTCATGTGACTGTGGGAATGTAGAGTCCAAAATCTGTGGGGTAGGCTGTGAAGCTGATGATTCTGATGGAGGGTCTGGCCGAACTCCACAGGAGAGTTCTGGCACATGAACCTGACTATGACACCATGCCTACCTAGGTCAGCATCAAGAGGATTTACACTAAATACTCAGAAAGATGTGCAGGTGAAGGTAGTAGAATAATAGAATACAGAAAAAACAATTTTTTTTTTTGCAGATTTTAAAAGTAACAGTAAATGAAAGGCCTTGTTTCCTAGATTAGACAGTGAGTTTGCTTTTAGCTCTGTGGTTCTATAAGAAAATTTAGATGTGCTTAGTTTAACTTATGTTAGTCCCATATTCAGAAAAAGACAGCTTTAACTCCTCTATTGCATATATCTGAATGGAGAATAATTTAGTGAAATATGAGTTTTCATAAAAATTCTTCCCCACAGTAATCACAGCATTTTGATGTGCTTCTATGTTTTGCTTTTTAAGGTGGTATATTAATTTTGATTATAGATGTTTCCACACACATACCCACTGGTGGTAATATTCTTTGTTTACCCTCATATTTGTACATTTTTGGGGTGTAATACATTCTGATAACTCATTAAGATACATGGCTGGAAAATTCTCATTTAAAAGTAGAATAGTTGTTAAGCAACATTAAAATTTAATTAGAACTCTTCACTGCATTTCATTATGAGGTTATTCTGTAATTACTCAGCAGGTCCTGGTGTTTACCAATGCAGAAGTGACAGCACATAACACTGCTAAATTATTGCCACATCGCTAGAGAAGACAATTGGAAATGGGGAAGAGATAAAAGCATTGTTTAAAAAGCCTTAGGGGAAAACACAGCTACAGAACATAATTCTTATTCTCTTTTAACTACAGTTTTCATGTCTATTTAGGGCAACATATAGCTTGTTGGCCTTCCCCACCATAGGTTAAGTATATATAATGGCTCCAGCTGCATTTTTCATGTTTTGCATGAAATCCTTTTCTTGTAAGGGTAGAAATAAAGAGGGGCCTGTTGAATATAGTTATAAATTACTCAAATATTTGATATATAGGGAGAAAATAAACTTCTGGATAACTGCCATAAACTGAGGTTTCTAAATAGCTTTATGATTTTTAAATCATTAAGGTTTATTCTCCTTTAATTAAGATATAAGCATTATATTATGACTAAAGAACTTAATAGTGTTAGAAAACGCTATCAAATGTGTCCTGATCCTCCTCAATGTGACAGAGATGTATGGGTTGCAATTGTCACATATGAGCAAAAAAAATTTTTTTTTCTTTTAAAAATTTTCCTTCATGTAGACTTCCTAATCTTGCTGTTAATTGGATTCCCTGCCCCCTTCCTCATTACACCTAAGAGTAATACTCTTAGTGCATACTCAAAGTGAACTAAGGCAATATTTGGATAGCTTGGATGAAAATGACTTTTAACTAAGACATAGGATACCCAGGTAATGGACTTTTTTGTTGTTGTTGTTATTTGCATGTGTAAGGAGTTGGTGTTGGAGTTGGTCTGGTGGGGCACATTGAGTTGAGGGGATAAGATCACATCTATGGACCATTCTAGCCTTCTATGTTCTGGAGCAGCTAGAAGGAAAAATCTGAGAGGATGGTATGGTACCCCATGACAAACTCTGGGATCTGTCCTATAACTACCTGTTGAAGAGTGCTTTGAAAACTATTGCTTTTCTATTTCTTTGCTTTGTATATATGGTATACTATTCAATAAAAAACGACCTGTGAAACAGATTATCATCCTAACTCTCCTCCTCATATGCCTTTCTCACTGGAGTGGTGAGAGCAAACATCCTTTTCTTATCCCTGATCTTAGGGGCAATGCGCATTAAGTCTTTAACCATTAAGTAGCTCTAGGTTTTTTGTAAGGTAGCTTTTATCAGGTTGAGAAAGTTAATTCTATTTCAGTTGGCTGAAGACTTTTTATTATGAATGAGTGTTGAATTTTGTCAAATGACTTTTTTTGGTCATAAATTAGTATGATCATGTGGCTTTTCTTCTTTAGATTGTTATAATGATGGATTTAATTGATTTATTTTTGCATATTGAGCCAGAGGTAGTGTCTTATTCTTTTACTATATTGCTAAATTCAATTTTCTGGTATTTAGTAAAAGAATTTTGCTAAAATATTCCTGATGTATATTGTACTACAGTTTCCTTTTTAAAAATATCTTTATTTGGTTGGGTAATGCTGGCCTTATAAAATGATTTAGGCTGCATTCGCTCCTCTTTTATTTTCTGAAAAAAAAAAAAACAAAATAAAATTTACATTATTTCTTTTTTAACTGTTTGGTAGAGTTCATCGGGGAAATGCTCCAAGCCTGGAGCTTTCATTTTCAAAAGATTTTTAACTACTTATTCAAATTCGTTAATACTTATAGGACCATTCAGGTTAGCTATTTCACCCTGAGTGAGTTTTGGTAGTTTGTGTTGTTTGCAAAAATGGTCCATTTCATCTGAAATATTGAATTTTTATGTGTATAGAGTTTGTAGTATCCTCATAGTATCCATTTCATGTTTGAAAAGTCTGTAATGATGTCCCCACTTTCATTATTGTTATTGGTCATTTGTGCCTTCTCTGTTTTTTTCTTTGTCAGTGATGATAAAATTTATCAATTTTATTGATCTTCTTTGTTAATCTTTATAAAGACATCAATTTTATTGATGTTTTCAAAGAACCAGCTCTATGTTTCATTGATTTTTTCTTTTCATTGATCTATTAATTGATCTATTCTATCTCATTTCATTGATTGCCACTCTGTTATTCCTTTCCTTGTGCTTTTGTTAGATTTATTTTGCTCTGGTTTTTCTGGTTTCTTAAGATAGAAGTTTAGAAGTCCTTTCTTCTTTTCCAGTATGAGCATTTAGTGCTTTAAATTTCTCTCTAAGCACTGCTTTAACTCCATCCCACAAATTCTGTTATATTTTTATTTGTGTTCAGTTCAAAATATTTTCTAATTTCACTTGATACCTTTCTCTTTGGGCCATGGATTATTTAGAAATGTATTGTTTAATTTCCAGGTATTTGTAGATTTCTCTATTATCTTTCTGTTATTGTTATCTAGCGTAATTCCATTACGGGGAAAGAATATACTTTGTATGATCCATTCTTTGAAGCTTATTAATTTCAAAGAATGATGAATGTTCTATAAGTATTAGATAGGAATGTATATTCTGTTGGGTGGAGTGTTCAATAAATGTCAGAGTTAGTTGGTTGATGAAATTATTTGGTTTTTCTATATCCTTGCTGATTTTCTGCTTACTAGTTCTGTTAATTACTGAGAGAAATACTCAAGTCTCCAACTACAATTTTGGATTTATTTCTCCTTTCAGTTCTTTCAGGTTTTGCTTCATGAAGCTTTGTTGTTAGCTGTAGACATATTTAAGATTGTTATGTGTTCTTGGTGAATTGACCCTTTTATCATTATGTTATGTCCCTCTGTATCCCTAGTAATTTTCTTTGCTCTGAAGTTTACTTTGTATGTTATTACTATAGCCATGCCAGTTTTCTTTTCATTAGTGTTTGCATGGTATATTCTTTCTATTCTTTTACTTTGACCTACCTACATCATTTTATTTGAGGTGAATTTTTTATAGAGAGCATATAGGTGCTGCATGTATTTATTTATTTATTTAAAATCCATTCTGAAAATCGCTTTCTTTTAATTTGTGTATTTAGAACATTTGCATTTAATATAATTGTTCAAATATGTGGATTGGGTCTACCAATTTGTTATTTGCTTTTGTTCCTTTCTCTCTGTTCATTTTGTTTCTCTGTTTCCCTTTCCTTCCTTCTCTTTGGGTTTTTTGAACATATTTTATTTACAATTGTGCTTTTCATGATGTATCTTTTTGTACATCTTTCAGTAGTTGTTCTAGGGATTACAATGCACATTGCATAACTTGTCACATTCTATTTAGAATCAATATTTATGACTTCAAATGTATGAAGCAAAGGGTTAGTGCCGTGGTCTTGGGTTGTTGAAACCTGCATGTTCCAAGGAAACAAATGGCTTTGCCAGCTCCTGGAGACAACCTCTAAGCCCTTATAAGAACCTGGCAGATATGAGTGTCTTTGTATACAGGCATACCTCAGAGATGTTATGTGTTTGGTTTCATACTACCTGCAATAAAGCGAATATCATGATAAAGTAAGTCACATGCATTTTTTGATTTCCCAGTGCATATGAAAGTTGTGTTTACACTGCACTGTAGTCTATTAAGCATGCAATTGCATTATGTCTAAACAAACAATTTACATACCTTAATTTAAAAACATTTCATTGCTAAAAAATGCTGACCATCGTTTGAGCCTTCAGCAAGTGTAACATTTTTGTTGGTAGAAAATCTTGCCTTGAAGTTGATGGCTGCTAGACTGATTAGGGTGCTGGTTGCTGAACGCTAGGGTCTTCTCTGGTTCAGCAACAAGGCTGTTTTGCTTTATCATTCATGTGTTCACCAGAATAGCATTTTTAATTTCCTTCAAGAACTTTTTCTTGGCATTCTTGGCTAGCTGTTTTCTGCAACAGGTCTAGCTTTCAGCCTATCTCAGCTTTCAATAGGCCTTCCTCACTAAGCTTAATAATTTCTAGCTTTGTACTTAAAGTGAAAGAAAAAAGTGTGACTCTTCCTTTCACTTGAATGCTTGGAGGCCACTGTAGGTTATTCATTGGCCTAATTTCAATATTATTATGTTTTAGACAATAGGGAGGAAAGGGAGAGAGATGGGAAAACGGCTAGTTGGTGGAGGAATTAGAACACACATAACCCTTATTGATAAAATTTGCTGTCTTATATGGTTGCAGTTCGTGTGCACCCAAACAATTATAAGAAAAACATCAAGAATCTCAATCACAATCATAACAGATATAATAATAATGAAACAAATTGAAATGTGAGAATTACCAAAAAATGTGACACATCAACATGAAGTGAGCACATACCGTTGGAAAAATGGTGCTCATAGACTTGCTTAATGCAGGCTTGCCACCAAACTTTCAATTTGTGAAAACTGCAAAATCTGCAAAGTAGAATAAAGTGAAGCACAATAAAGTGAGATATAACTATACATAGGGCCTTGGGCCACATCAGGTAGTCTGTGCTAACCATGGGTATTAGTTTTACCTCTGGAGGGGCTGGAGACTCAGGAACTAAAGTTAATTACATGGACATGTCATGCTATGTGACTGAGCCCAATAAGAACCCTGGATACCACGGTTTGACGTGAACTTCCCTGTTTGACAATACTCTGCTTTATTATGCAGTGTTGCTGGCAGCATTAAGTGCTATCAATATGATTCTACTGAGAGAGAACAACCAGAAGCTTTAAAAAATCATCACCTTTTACCCTTGCTGATGTTTTTTTAAAAAACATTTTTATTATAGACAATGAGCAAACATACAAACATTCTTGACATGCAAACATTCTTGACATGGTTACACTCAATGGCTCACAGTACCAATACATAGTTGTGTGTTCATCAACATGATCATTGTTTCAAACAATTGCATCTCTCCAGCAAAAGAAAGAAAAAAGAAAAGACTCATACATGCCCCTTCCCACTCCTTTTCATTGACTGCTAGTATTTCAATCTATTCAATTTATTTAACTTTTGTTCCCCCATTATCTGTTTATTTCTTATCCATACTTTTAATTCATCTGTCCATACTGTAGATAAAAGGAACATCAGACACCAGCTGATATTTTTTTAACCTTTCACTGTAATAAACCATAACCATGAGATTAACAGCTTCTCTGAGGTCTGTGAGTCTTGCCAGGGAATCATCGAAGCTGATGGGTGGCCTTGAAAACCTCTAGCATGCAGTGGAATGCAGACGTTTTCTTATTCTGTGGTATCTTTCTCTCCCCACTTTATGTTGTAATTGTTTTAGAAAATACATCTGTATACATTGAAAATTCCATCAGATGATATTATAGTTTTTGCTTTCAGCTGTCAGACATATTTTAAATATGTTCTGTATAAATAAAACACTATATAGTATTTATCCAGATATTTAACATTTATATTGCTTTTTCTTCATTCTTGACATTCCAAGTTTCCTTCCAGTATCATTTCACTTCTGTTTGAAGAACATTTAGCAATTCTTTTAGAGTGGATATGCTGGCAATCAATTCCCATAGTTTTCCTTATCTCAGAATTTATTATTTTAAATCTTTATTTCAGAAGTATATTTTCACTGGATATATAATTTTGTGTTGGCATTTCTTTTCTTTCAGCACTTTAAAAATGTTCTTTTGCTTCCTTCTGGCCTTCACAGTTTCTAATGAGCAATCTACAGTCATTCAAATTGTTGTTCTCCTACAAATAATGGCTTTTTTCTTTTTTTAAAAAACTATATAGTTTTTAGCAGTTTGATCCTGATATGGTTGAGTATATAACATTTTTTTGGCTTTATTTGTTTGGGGTTGACTGGTTCGGGAATCTGTAAATTTATATTTTTTGTCTTCTGCCAAATACAGGAAATTTTTTAAATTTTTTTATTTTATTTTTATTTTTATTTTTTAAAAAAGAAATAAAATGATAATACAGAGAAAAAATAAAAATAAAAAATAAAAAAAATTTATAAACAAACAAACAAACAAACAAAAAACTATAGCACAGATGCAGCTTCATTCAGTGTTTTAACATAATTACATTACAATTAGGTAGTATTGTGCTGTCCATTTTTGAGTTTTTGTATCTAGTCCTGTTGCACAGTCTGTATCCCTTCAGCTCCAATTACCCATTATCTTACCCTGTTTCTAACTCCTGATGGTCTCTGTTACCAATGACATATTCCAAGTTTATTCTCTAATATCGGTTCACATCAGTGGGACCATACAATACAGTATTTGTCCTTTAGTTTTTGGCTAGTCTCACTCAGCATAATGTTCTCTAGGTCCATCCATGTTATTACATGCTTCATAAATTTATTCTGTCTTAAAGCTGCATAATATTCCATCGTATGTATATACCACAGTTTGTTTAGCCACTCGTCTGTTGATGGACATTTTGGCTGTTTCCATCTCTTTGCAATTGTAAATAACGCTGCTATAAATATTGGTGTGCAAATGTCCGTTTATGTCTTTGCCCTTAAGTCCTTTGAGTAGATACCTAGCAATGGTATTACTGGGTCATATGGCAATTCTATATTCAGTTTTTTGAGGAACCGCCAAACTGCCTTCCACAGTGGTTGCACCATTTGACATTCCCACCAACAGTGGATAAGTGTGCCTCTTTCTCTGCATCCTCTCCAGCACTTGTCATTTTCTGTTTTGTTGATAATGGCCATTCTGGTGGGTGTGAGATGATATCTCCTTGTGGTTTTGATTTGCATTTCTCTAATGGCCAGGGACATTGAGCATCTCTTCATGTGCCTTTTGGCCATTTGTATTTCCTCTTCTGGTAGGTGTCTGTTCAAGTCTTTTTCCCATTTTGTAATTGGGTTGGCTGTCTTTTTGTTGTTGAGTTGAACAATCTCTTTATAAATTCTGGATACTAGACCTTTATCTGATATGTCGCTTCCAAATATAGTCTCCCATTGTGTAGGCTGTCTTTCTACTTTCTTGATGAAGTTCTTTGATACACAAAAGTGTTTAATTTTGAGGAGCTCCCATTTATTTATTTATTTCTTCAGTGCTCTTGCTTTAGGTTTAAGGTCCATAAAACCGCCTCCAATTGTAAGTTTCATAAGATATCTTCCTACATTTTCCTCTAACTGTTTTATGGTCTTAGACCTAATGTTTAGATCTTTGATCCATTTTGAGTTAACTTTTATATAGGGTGTGAGATATCGGTCCTCTTTCATTCTTTTGCATATGGATATCCAGTTCTCTAGGCACCATTTATTGAAGAGACTGTTCTGTCCCAGGTGAGTTGGCTTGACTGCCTTATCAAAGATCAAATTTCCATAGATGAGAGGGTCTATATCTGAGCACTCTGTTCGATTCCATCGGTCGATATATCTATCTTTATGCCAATACCATGCTGTTTTGACCACTGTGGCTTCATAATATGCCTTAAAGTCTGGCAGCTTGAGACCTCCAGCTTCGTTTTTTTTTCCTCAAGATACTTTTAGCAATTCAGGGCACCCTGCCCTTCCAGATAAATTTGCTTATTGGTTTTTCTATCTGAAAAATAAGTTGTTGGAATTTTGATTGGTATTGCATTGAATCTGTAAATCAATTTAGGTAGGATTGACATCTTAACTATATTTAGTCTTCCAATCCATGAACACAGTATGCCCTTCCATCTATTTAGGTCTTCTGTGATTTCTTTTAACAATTTTTTTTAGTTTTCTTTGTATAGGTCTTTTGTCTCTTTAGTTAAATTTATTCCTAAGTACTTTATTCTTTTAGTTGCAATTGTAAATGGAATTCATTTCTTGATTTCCCCCTCAGCTTGTTCATTACTAGTGCATAGAAACGCTACAGATTTTTGAATGTTGATCTTGTAACCTGCTACTTTGCTGTACACATTTATTAGCTCTAGTAGTTTTGTTGTGGATTTTTCCGGGTTTTCAACGTATAGTATCATATCATCTGCAAACAGTGATAGTTTTACTTCTTCCTTTCCAATTTTGATGCCTTGTATTTCTTTTTCTTGTCTAATTGCTCTGGCTAGAACCTCCGACATGATGTTGAATAATAGTGGTGATAATGGATATCCTTGTCTTGTTCCTGATCTTAGGGGGAAAGTTTTCAATTTTACCCCATTGAGGATGATATTAGCTGTGGGTTTTTCATATATTTCCTCTATCATTTTAAGGTAGTTCCCTTGTATTCCTATCCTTTGAAGTGTTTTCAACAGGAAAAGTATGGGAAATTTTAAAGCCACTATTCTTTTAAATCATTTTTCAGCCCTCAAATTCTTTTTCTTTTTCTTCTGCAATTCCAATGACATAAACATTAGATCTTTTGGTATTGTCCTGTGGGTCCCAGAGCCTGTACCTTATATCTTCAATTCTTTTCTATTGCTTAGTTCAATAATTCATATTCATCTATCCTCAAGTTCACTGACTCTTTTTTTTGCTATCTCCACTCTGGCACGAAGCCATTCAGTGACTTTTTATTTTAGTTATTGTATTTATCAGATTCCAAAATTTCCATTTTGTTCTTCTTTATGTCATTGGTTTCTTTCCTGAGACTTTTAATCTTTCCACTTGTTTTAAGGGTGTTTGCCCACTTCCTGGAGTAGTTTTTCTTTTCCTGGATCAGTTTTGTAATAGCTGCTTTTAAGTCTCAGATGATTCCAATATCTGACCATTTTGATTTTGGCATTTGCTCTTTATCTCTTATCATACAAGTTGACATTTTCCTGATTCTCTGTATGTCAAATAGTTTGGAATTGTATCCTGAATATTTGAATATTACTTTATGAGATTCTGGATCTTGCTTAAATCCTATGTATAATGTTGATATTTTTGTTTTAGAATACAATCAACCTAGTTGGGTTCAAGTTGTAAACTCCAACCTGTTTTCTGTGGGTTGTGGTTTCAATGTCAGTTCTCTTTTCAAAGGCTTTGCCCGATATTCGGATCTGCCTCATGTGTGTATAGTCCAGTGGCCAGCCTGAGACCTGGGTGGTGGCCTATGCCATGAGTCATTCTCAAAGTCTAAGGTAAGCTCTTTAAGGTAGACCAGTGCATGTGCAGTTTGATGGTAAGTCCAGGGCTCATAAACAACTTTATGTGGTTGCTCTCCTGAGCTCCGTCCTTTATGCAAGGTCCTGATCCTTTACAGTTCCCTGCCCTCAGCCCAGAAGCTGGAATTTTAGTTATTTAGCATGCTACCTATTTCCCATAATTGCACTCACATTGGTGGCCAAGTAGCAGAAGAACAAAGAGAGATAGAAGTAATAGGAATTTTCCTTCCCTCTGGGGACCCTCCCTTCTCTGATGAGAGAGGAAGGTTCTCCTCTCACAGCATTTTAGGTGCCTGTGGGCCCTGCTGCTGCTACTATTGCTGATATCACCAGTACCTCAACCATGGGATTTCCTCGGGGCTGGGACATGAGAGAGTGGAGATTGAAAAAGAAAAAAGGGAAAATGGGGGATTTCTCCTACTCTCTCTAATTATTAGAAGTCAATTTTCCTGTTCCTTTAGTCAAAACTAGAAGGCTACTTCTGGAATTCTCTTTGTTCTTTCCCCCATGCCCACGTCTAGATTTGGGGCTGTCTTGACTCTGGGCTGGGAGAAACCAGTGGAAAAATGGGAACTCTTCTTGCCTCCCTTACTGGTGTGGTGGGCCTTCAAATGCAGTCTTAGTTTCCCAACTGCCTGCGACTATTTATGTTTTGGAGTCCTCAGAGTGCTGCTCGATGCATTCTGTCCAGGTTTTGTATCTGCATTCCATGGGTGAGGCAGAATGGAGTGTGCTTGCTCCATTTTACCTGGAACTGGAAGTCTTATAAGTAACTTTTTTGTTTGATCTATGAGGTCCCAGGGTATTACCCTAACAATATTAGTGATAAACTTACAAAATACCAGTGACCTATTGGTTTTATACCAATACCAGGGGAGACCTGGGATGTGACAGAAGAAACTCAGAAAAAAAGACAATACTTTCCCCACATGGGCTGGTTTGAAACTGTCTTGTGTCCTAGGAAGGCCAAGTTCTTTACTCCTCATTCAATATTGGTGGGTGAGATCTTTTTCATTATTTCCATGGAGATGTGACCCGCCCAATTATGGGTGGTAACTTTTGATTAGATGGTTCCCAGGGAGATGTGTCTCCATTCATTCAAGGTGGGGTTGCTTACTGGGGCCCTTTAAGAGGGAACCATTTTGGAAAAAGCTTTAGAGCCACAAGGGCCCACACAACCAGAGACCTTTAGAGAAGCAGAAGGAAAACACCCCCAGGGTAGCTTTATGAAATGAGGAGATAAAGCTAGCAGATGTCATCATGTGCCTTACCAGGTGAGAGAGAAACCCCAAATGCCATCAGCCCTTTCTTTGGAGTTAAGGTTATCTTTATCTGGATGCCTTAGTTTGGACATTTCTATAGACTTAGAACTTTAAACTTGTAACTTAATAAGTTCCCCTTTTTAAAGCCATTCCATTTCTGATATATTGCATTTTGGCAGCTTTAACAAACTAAAACACTACATTTCTCACTACATTTTCATTTCTACAGTACCTTCTGATGAAGCCTTTTGTGAGCAGTGTTTTACATCCTGGGTACTGATAGATCCCAGTGAAACTTGTGAGGTAGGTCAAGTGTGTCTTAGGGATCCCAGCCTGTCCTTCCTACAGGCTTTGCCAAACTCAGTGCCCCATGACATTCACTTCTTCATATGGAAGAATTCTGGCATCACCTTAATTAAGGTAATTAAGGTCTAATCATATATGTCAACTATGATTGAAAGTGCTGGACTGAGAGAATTTTCTTTAAATTCAGAATATCATGCTGTGCTCTATCAATGAAATCTGTTACAGTCCAGGAAAGAGTCAGTGGTAGCAGGTGTGCTGTTGAGCTATTGCTGACCGTCTTCTGCTTCTCCCACCAAAACCTTACCTGCAATAGACTTGTCATTATTGGATATAATTTTGTATAAATTTAAGGTAATTTGCTTCCCTTACCCCCACAAACTTTCTACCAACATTCTACTTTCTAATTGTGGACTAATGGCATGATCAACTGTTAATGGAGTTTCCAGAATCAGTGAGCAAATGTAGGAAACTTCTGGTGAAGGAAAGTAGTGGGTGCCAGTTGACAGACTTTCCTTGAATCTTGTCATGATTTCTTGTATATTCCAGTAAGAACAGTCATGTCCATCTATGTGTTGTCACATGGGAGTTCTTCCCATTTGGAAGACAAGATGGACAGGCTCAAAGAGCAATCTATCTCATTTAGAAAACATTTATTCTTATTTAGAAAACATTTAGAAGAAAAGTGAGTCTAGATTGTAAGCTCTTATAGCAATCACATTTAGTCCAGAGCTATAATTATTGTTTCTAGATTTTGAGACGCTGTGCCATATATGTATAACCTGGTATTTCCCTGTAACGTTGGGTACTTGTGTTAACACCTAAAATTCAGAGTAGGAAGGAGTTCTGCAAGTCTGAAAGTCAGCATTGCCTCATTCAACAACTGTTAATGAAACTGAAAAAGAGATCAGGCTTCAATTAGAGAAAAGAACGAAGGGTCAGGACTAACGTAAATCAGAATACAGGGGTAAGGAGCACATTATCTAATTTAGAACTTCATATACCCAATTAGACCCAAAGAAGAGAGGTTTATTTTGTCCCAAACCTAAATTTTCTGCAGGACATAATCTAACTAAACCTGTATGGATAGATCATTTAAACATCCCAAACACAGGGAGCCCAGAATAGGAATGAGGGCTTGTAATTCTGTATAGCTTAATGTAATCCAGATACACCCCAGAGTATGTTGAGCAGATAATTTATAAGTATTGGCAAAGTCCTTTGAGAGATGGGAGAAAAAATATGAAACTATTAAACTTTACCACCAGAGAATCCCTTGATACTGTCTCAAACATTAGGGACTCCCAAGTCAGTAGGCCAAATCCTTGACCATGAGGCTTGCTTTTGTGAAGCATATTTATTTAGCAAAAAAGCTAAGTCTGCCTTTAGTTTATGCCTAAACTAAATTTATTACTTCCAGAGGACCTCTTTTGTGGCTTAGATATGGCCTTTTTCTCTCTAAGCCCAACTCTGCAAGTGAAATCATTATACCCTTCTACATGGGACATGACATCTAGGGGTGAAAGTCTCTCTGGCAATGTGGGATATGACTCATATGGCCCTGGCATCATGGGATCCACAATGCCTTCCTGACCAAAAGGGGGAAAAGAGGTGTAACAAATACGGTATCAGTGATTGAGAGAGTTCAGATAGAGTTGAGAGACTACTCCGGAGGCTACTCTTAGACAAGCTTCAGCTAGACATTATTTCTTATCATTGTTTGCCAAACTGCAACCAAAACCATTGCTGCCAACCATAAAGAACAACAGGCTTTATTTTATATTCTACAAAGGTTCCACGCACTAAGATTACCTTCCAGAAACCTTCAACCGCCAGATGGATAACTAGACCAAATAAGTCCTGAAACAAAGAGGGACCAGCCTCTTCAGAATATCAACTAATTCCATTCACTTATCCTGTATTATCAATAGCTCTTTCCAACATGAAAAAGTTAGAATGGGCATAGCCCAAATACCCCTAAAGATTGGGAGAAAGATCAAAGGAGAAGGTGAAGTTATAACAGAGAAGATAAGATTTAACAAATGAATATGACTGCTGAATCATTATATTGATATTTCTTTAAGTCTTTAGCGTCTTGGAGCAACCAGGATGAAAAACCTAAAATTGTGGAAAGTAACCCATACCAGACTCTAAAATCTGCTCTACAATTAATTGTTGCAATGCGCTTTGAAATTTATTGCTTTTTTATATATATATATATGTTATTTTTTACACACATACACACAAAAGCAGGTTAGGCAAATGTAATGATACTTGCCATTAGGTAGGATTATTTAGGGGGCAGTCGCTGCTTTTCCTTTCTTCTTTTCCCCAAAACTCACTCTGTTGGCAAAGATCTACTGCTTGCAAGTGCAACTCAAGGAGATTTTGGCCTCCATGGCAGGAAAAGGAAAAGCATCTGACTGGGAAGAACCTAACTGCCCAGGACATAGGTGAGCTAGTTTAGAATAGTCATTAGGAATATGCTTTGCAATAACTCACACTTGGCTTTGAATCCTGGACTTACAACTTAATAGTTGTGAAACCATGATTTAATTGCTGTTTGTCTGAACCTCAGTTTCCTCTTCTGTGGAGCAGAATAATAGTGTTCGCTCACTTCTGTCTGTGTAATTGTAGAGACTAAATGACATAATCAGAAGAAGAAAATGCCTGGCACATGTGATGGGTACTCAGCAAATATTAGCTGTTTATTATTCTTTGATAGCATTGGGGATGTCAAACTCTAGCAAGGTAACAGCAGGGGCAGATATCACACAGGGTCTCCTGGGTGGCAAAGCAGCCATGATGTTTTTCATGCTAGAACTAAATCCATCCCTCAGATCAAATGTTACTAGGGTTAATAATGATCTACATTTTTCAACAATTGCTGTGAAATTCAGAACAATGTTTAATTGTGATTCTCTTTCCTTAAAATAAAAAGTTCACATAAGCAAATGCTAATATTTCAAGAAAATTCTTCAAGGGACTTTAATTGACACACGTAAATGCTTTAGTTCAATTTGCATTTAAATAGGCATTCTTAATATTTCCTTTTAAATGGGCTTTATTTCTGTCTTGTAAAGCTAAAAATTGATTTTTTTTTAGCAGAATGGGTGCCGACTAGGGTTCATGGATAAGAGATATGGTGCAGCTGTTCTTTTATTTTCCCCACTCAGTCTGGAAATAGCCTTACCAGAGCAAGGCAGAAGTGAACAATAGAAATAATATTTTTAAAAAATGTGCTTCTGCAAAGGATCAATCAGTGGTTTAACAAAGATCTACATCAGCACGACATTATCTTCATAAATGCTCAAGTCTTCTCAGAAAAAAAATCTCTACTACTTATAAGCACAGGCAATCTTCTGTTCCGATTGTGGCAGCATTCTCCTTGATATTGCGGTGACCCTCTTCAAATGCCCTGCAGGGATGGGCTTTCTTTGCCTTTCCTCCATCTGTACTGGGATGGAAGAGTTGCGTAAAAAAGCCTCCACTGATGGAGCTTTGGGAGGTGGAGTTCTCATCTGGAATTTGTTACTGAAGTAACTTTTTAGGGTGATGCGATGATGGTGGCTCAGTGGCAGAGTTCTCGCCTGCCATACCAGAGACCCGGGTTCGATTCTTGGTACCTGCCCATGTGGAAAAAAAAAAAAAGATAAAGTAATTCTTTAACAGTCAACTGTACATTTTGTGTATGTATGTGTTTTCCAGGCCCCTGATAAAAGGGATCGTAGTGTGGAGCTTGAAATTTATTGAGGTCCCTTTAGGTCTGTTAATGGTCTATGGCAGGAAATAATGGAAAACTCACCCAAATCTATGCTTTCCTATTTGTTCTAGGCGCAGCTAGACTACATTTTCTGGCTTTATTTATAGTTAGATGTGGTCATGTATCTGAGTTTTACTTGAGATTGATATTCCATCAGCCTGGTTACCTGAAATGACTGTTCTGCCAATCTGTTCACTTGCTCAGTACTGTACCATGAGCAAAAATAAACTTACATTGAGTTTTAGCTGTAATACATTTTGGGGTTTATTTCTTATAGCACCCTATTCTAACTAACATAATTCTCCATAGAACTTAATCTTTTTCCACATTTTCAGTCACAATATATAAATTATAACAGGGCTATGAGTTCTGCTGACACAGGATCAATAATCCCTTAAGTATCTCATGTAACTTCTTTTTCAATGTTTTTTATTTGTGAAAAATAACATATACAAGAAAGCAATGAATTTCAAAGTACACTGCAACAATTAGTTGTAGAACAGATTTCAGTCTGTTATGGGTTACAGTTTCACAATTTTAGGTTTTCCAAAATCATACTCATTTGTTAAATCCTATCTTCTCTGTTACAACTCCACCTTCTCCTTTGATCCTTCTCCCAATCTTTAGGGGTATTAAAGCTATGCTCTTTTTAACTTTTTCATATTGGAAAGGGCTGTCAACAATATGGGATAGATGTAACTAGCTGATGTTCTTTAGAGGCTGGCCCCACTGGGTATCAGGAGTTTATCTGATCCAGGGACCCATCTGGAGGTTGTAGGTTTCTGGAAAGTAATCCTAGTGCATGGAACATTTGTAGAATCTCAGATAAAGTCCTAGGTGTTCTTTAGGGTTGGCAGGAATGGTTTTGGTTGGGGATTTGCCAAACCATGACAAGAAGTAATGTGTAGCTGAAGCTTGCATAAGTGTGGCTTCCAAAGTAGCCTCTTGACTCTATTTCAACTCCCTTAGTCACTGATACCTTATTTTTTATGCTTCCCCCCCACCCCATGATGCCAGGGCCAGGCTCATTCCTGGGAGTCGTATCCCACATTGCCAGAGAGACTTTCACCCCTGGGTGTAATGTTCCTTGTAGGGGGAAGGGTAATGATTTTACTTGCAGAGTTGAGCTTAGAAAGAGAAAGGCCACATCTGAGCAACGGAAGAGGTCCACTAGAACTAGAGGAACTAGTTCTTAGGCATAGCTACAGGTAGACTAAGCTTCTCCACTACGTAAATAAGTTTCACAGGAGCAAGCTTCACAGTCAAGGCCTTGGCCTATTGACTTGGAGGTCCCTAATGTTTGAGACAGTATCAGGGGTTTCCCTGGTGGTAAAGTTTAATAGTTTCATATTTTTTCTACCGTCCCTCAAGGGACTTTGCCAATACTTTTCACTTATCTGCTGAAGACACTCTGGAATGTACCTGGGCATTACATTAAGCTATGAAGAATTACAAGCCCTCATTCCCATTCTGGGTTCCCTGTGTTTGGACTGTTTAAATGATCTATCCGCACAGGTTGAGTTAGATTATGTGCTACAAAAAATTTAGGTTCTGGACAAAATAAACTTCTCTTCCTTTTGGTCTCATAGAGCAGGCAAAGTTCTAAAATACAAACAGTATCCTCCTTACCCCGTATTCTTATTTACCTTAATCCTGCCATGATTGGATTTCTTATCTCTAATTGAAGGCTGATCTCTTTTTCAGTTTCTTTAACAGTTGTTGCATGTAGCAATACTGACCTTCAGAACTGCAGAGCTCCTAATCTGAGTCTTGATGTCACACAGGTAGCCAAGTTCCAGGAAATATGAGGTTATACATATTATAGCACTGCCTCTCAATATCTAGAAAAAAATTGCCACTTTAACCTTTTTTCTTGTGGGGGGAGACAGGGTGCATGGGCTGGGGATGAAACCTGGGTCACCCACATGGCAGGTGAGCTATCTACCACTGGATTACTTTGTAACCATTATCTAGTATATAGCTCTTATTCCTCATTTATTTATAGAGAAACAGAAGTAACAGGAGATATCTGTAAATATGAGATTTATAAAAGTGACTCATGCAACCATGGGGAAATAAAAGTTAAAAATCCGTAGGTCAGGTTGTGAGCTGGCAGTTCCAACGATGGTCCCAATGAACTCCCCAGGAGACGCTGCCTGGCTGAAGCAGAAAAGAGGTTTTCTCTTCTAAATGGTCTTTAAAAGCCTTCAGGTAATTAGAATAAACATCACTCATTGCAGAAGATACTCCCCTTAGCCAACTGCAGATGCAACCAACATGCTCAGGATTTAAGTCCATGAAATGTCCTCACAACAACAGATAGGCCAGTGCTTGCTTGACCAGACAACTGGGCACCACCACCTGGCCAAGTTGGCACATGAACCTGACCATCATAATCTCCTTTCCTAGGAATCTGAAGTCTAGGTTATTGTTCAGTAATGCTAAAGTAGTTCTTTCTCAGAATGTCTGGCATTCACACCCTACTAGATCAATTTGAAGATTTTTTCCTTCTCAATTGCAATTTATTCAAACATTCATTCATTGAAGTCATCCATTCATTTGATCATTTCTTCCCCTAAATGTTTCAGAAATGGAAGACAGCTTATAAGAAGAATAAAATATAAGAAAATAAAGCATAAAGATAGAAGCAAAATAAGAAAGGTTAAGAGGGATAAAATCAACAAAATGGAGCCAGAAATAAAGCTAACATGTCTGCCGTCTCTGACATCTTAC
This sequence comes from Tamandua tetradactyla, assembly GCF_023851605.1. Lineage (NCBI taxonomy): Eukaryota > Metazoa > Chordata > Mammalia > Pilosa > Myrmecophagidae > Tamandua > Tamandua tetradactyla. Next base: position 116,030,458 of record NC_135328.1, on the reverse strand, counting down.
TGATGAAGCTGGTCCCAGATGTTTCCTCTTGCCTCCTCCTTCATAAATCCTAATTTCTTGGGAGACCATTTTTTGATAGCCCCAGTTTGTTATCTTCTCCTGTGGGATCCTTGATGGCTGCTCAAACTCTTAAATTTTATTTAGGCAGTTGGATAGTTTGTCTGGGAAGCCTTAATTCAAGAAAATAAGTCTTCTTACAACTCATGAGGCTATTTTTTCATGTACTGCACTTATTTATCATTTGCATTTCTTTCTTTGTGAGTTTTTCATTATAATCTAATAATGATTTTTCAATTGGATTTCTTTTTTATTAATTTATAGGTTTTTTTGTATATGAACAATGTTAATTCCATTATTGATATTCAAACTGCAAATATTTTTTCCCAGTCTTTTGTCTTTTGATAAGAGCGTATGTGCAGGTTATATTATTCTGCATTTCTTTAAAAATTGCAACAGATAATTTTTATTTGTTCAATTCATACATTTCATGTTCCTGTAAAAAATTCAGAGTATACCATTATATAAAGAAAAATGAAAACTCTCCCCTTTATAACTTTCCCTCCTCTGTTGTCATTTCATTTCTCTCCTTGGGAGAAAACTCTATTACCTAGCAGTTTGATGTATATCCTTCTAGATTTTAATGTTTCCACACATTTACATTTAAATGTTCATGTAGAAGTCATATTTGTGATTGCAAATGTATATACATATGTGTATGTATATATACAAAAAGGTAGCATGCTGTATATATTATTCTATAGCTTACTTTTAAAAATTTAAGTATATGTTTTTAGAACTCTCCATGTTGTATATCTAAATATAACTAAAAATTGCTGAATTATATTTCATTACATGATGTATTAGAAAGTAATTAACCATTCTTTTCTCTATGTATATTTGTGTTGTTTCTAATTTTTTGTAATTACAAACAATATTGCAACAAATTCTTCATTCCATTTTGAACACATAATATTTCCGTAGTCTAGGTATCTAGATATGGAATTGCTAGATATTTTAAACCTTTAAAGAACTTTTATAAACTTTTTGGTTAAAAAATCCATTGCTTCTTTTAATGTGCATTTCACTGATTCCTTGTGAAACTGAGCATTTTTCGTGTATTTATTGGCCATTTGTGGTTTTTTTATTCCTTAATATTTATCTTTTGCTTTATATGTTGCAAGTACTTTCTCATGTATTTCTCATGTGTCCTTTGAACTTTATTTATTTTGTCTTTTTGGAAAGTTTTTCTGTTTTATGAACTCAAATATGTGAAACTTTCCTTTTTTTGACTCTTGGCTTAAGAAAACCTCTCTTACCACAAGCTTACAAATATATCCTAATTTTTTTATCGCATAAAAATTCACGTATGAGGCAGAGCTAAGGTGGTTGTTTGGCAAGCCCTTTGGCTTTCCTCCTGAGCACACAGCCGGGCTTTTTTCTAAATCAATAAATGGTTAAAATTTATTTATATTACTTATATATTTTATTTGTAACTTTTTATTGTGTAGTATGACATATGTACAAAGCAAAGAAATAAAAAAGCAATAGTTTTCAATGCACTCTTCAACAAGTAGTTACAGGACAGATCCCAGAGTTTGTTGTGGGCTATCATACGATCCTCTTGTATTTTTCCTTCTAACTGCTCCAGAATATAGGAGGCTGGAGGGCTTAAATATTTTCTTATCATCACAATTGACTTTTTTTCTTTCTTTTTTTGTGAAAAACAACATGCATACAGAAAAGCTATAAATTTCAAAGCACAGCACCACAATTAGTTGTAAAACATATTTCATAGTTTGACATGAGTTATAATTTCATGATTTTAGGTTTTTATTTCTAGCTGCTCTAAAATACTGGAGACTAAAAGAGATATCAATTTAATGATTCAGCATTCATATTCATTTGTTAAATCTTATCTTCTCTGTATAACTCCACCATCATATTGATCTTTCCATCCTCTCTTTAGGTGTGTTTGGGCGATAGCAATTCTAAATTTTTCATATGGGAAGGATCTGTCACTAATATGGGGTAGGAAGATGAAACTATCTTATGTTCTGTAGAGGCTGGGCAAGGCTTCAGGCTTATCTGGACTAGGGACCCATTTGGAGGTTGTAGGTTTCTGGAAAGTTGCTCTAGTGCATGGAGCCCTTGTGGAATCTTATAAATTGCCCTAGGTAATTGGCTGGAATGGTCCTGATTGGGGGTTGACAGGTTATGATAGGTAGCAAGGTCTACCTGAAGCTTGCATAAGAACAACCTCCAGGGTAGCCTCTTGACTCTATTTGAACTCTCTGCCACTGATACTTTATTAATTACACTTCCTTTCCCCTTTTGGTCAGATGGAATTGTTGATTCCATAGTGCCAGGTCTGGATTCATCCCTGGGAGTCATCTCCCACGTTGCCAGGGAGACTTTCACCACTGGATTTCATGTTCCATGTAAGTGGGAGGACAATGATTTCACTTGCAGAGTTGGGCTTACAGAGAGAGAGGCCTCATCTGAGCCACAAAACAGGTCCTCCAGAAGTAACTCTAAGGCATGCCTGTAGGTAGTCTAATCTTCTCTGCTACCTACATAAACTTCACAAGAGTAAGCCTCCTGATCAAGGGCATGGCCTATTGACTTGGGTGTCCCTAAAGTTTGACACAGTATCGGGATTCTCTGATGGTAAGTTTTAACAGTTTCATATTTTTCTCCCCTCCCGCAGGGGATCTTGCCAATACTTTTTGAGTATCTGCTTTATATACTCTAGGATGTATCCAGGCATTGCAACAATCTATGCAGGATTAAAGGACATCTTTCTTATTCTGTGCTTCCTGTGTTTCAGTTGTTCAAATGAGCTGTACAGATAGGTTGAGTTCGATTATGCACTACAGAAAATTTCAGTTCTAGACCAGATAAACCTTTTTCCATTGGTCTGAAAGAGTATGTGTGGTTCTAAAGTACAGGCACTGTCTTCCTTATCCCATGTTCTGAATTACTTTAACACCAACCTGTTCGATTTTGTTCTAATCTCTCAATTTCAGGTTATATAAATTAAACAGCCTCTAAAAATCCAGAAATAACAATCACCACTCTGGATTTAATGTCTCTGCTCTAAAAGCTTGCAATCTAGGCTCCTGTTTTCTTATAAGCATTTTCTAAAGGTGACCATACCATTCTTGTTCTTTTGTTTCTGGCTTATTTTGCCTCACCAAATGTCCTACATGTTCATTCACATCGTTGCATGCCTCATGACTTTTTCCTTTTTGTAGCAGCACAACCTTCATTCATAAGTATATGCCATCATTCGCCAATCTACTTCTCTGTCAGTGCATCCTTCAGCCACCTGCATTATTGGGCATTACATAGAGGGCCCAAAGTCCAGAGTCCATCAACATTCTTAATTTTAGATAATTTCATTGTTCCCTAGAAAAAGAAAATCAATAAACACACCTTCACCAAATAGAAAATCTAAACTTCCTCTTAACTCTTGTCCCTCCCCCATTATTTACCTTTGCTGTTGCTGTGGTAGTGCTAATGGTTTCCTTTTGAACATAGCTCATAGCATGCAATAGCAGTTTTTCTCCTGTACCCTGGACTTAAACGCCCTTTATACCAGAGTCATATCTATGAAGAGAAATTCTTCAAAGAAATGATTTGCGAGAGTTCATATTTCTAGTGTTAATCAGTGGGAAACATAAGTCAATATAACCCCTTTCAATCTTGTTCATCTTCAATGTGGTGATATTACTTACAGACCTACTAGAGAACCACCTTCACTCCTATCTATTCCCTTACATTGGAGTTCAACCTCATTAGCTAACGGTTCACCCATCACTGGCTTCTGTGTATCTCTAAGTCCTCTATATTCAGTATTATAAACCTCTGATTATACATTTATGCTGGCCATAAAAGTTGAATCATACAGTATCTATCCTTGTGTCTGGCTAACTTCACTCAGCATTATGTCCTCAAGGCTCATCCTCTTGTCATGTGCTTCAGGATGTTAGTTTGTCTTACTGCTGCATAATATTCCATTGAATGTCTATACCACATTTTGTTGATCCACTCGTCTGTTGATGGGCATTTGGTTTGTTTCCATCTTTTGGCAATTGTGAATAATGCTGCTATGAACATCGGTGTGCACATGTCTGTTTGTGTTGTTGCTTTCAGCTCTTCTGGGTATACACCAAGCATACTATTGCTGGGTCATAGGGCAACTCGTTATTTAGTTTCCTAAGGAAATGCCAATCAGTCTTTCATAGTGGCTGCACCATTATACAGTCCCACCAGCAGTGCATAAGTGTCCCAGTTTCTCCACATCCTCTCCAACATTTACGGTTTCCTGTTTGTTTAATAGCAGCCATTCTAATAGGTGTGAGGTGGTATCTCACTGTAGTCTTGATCTGCTTTTCCCTTATAGTCAGTGAAAATGAGCATCTCTTCATGTGTTTTTAAGCCATCTTTATTTGCTCTTCAGAAAAATGCCTTTTCAAATCTTTACCCCATTTTATAATTGAATTCTTTGTTCTCTTGCTGTTGAGTTGTATGATTTCTTTCTTCATACAGGAAATCAAACCTTTGATATGTGATTTCCAAATATTTTCTCCCATTGAGTTGGCTGCCTCTTCATCTTCTTAACAAAGTCTTTTGAGGTACAGAAGCATTTGATTTTGTCCAGCAGGAGGTAGAAACAAGGTAAGATAATGGGCAATTGGAGTTGAAGGGACACAGACGGTGTAACAGGACTAGATACAAAAACTCACAAATGGACAGCACAATAATACCTAATTGTAAAGTAATCATGTTAAAACACTGAATGAAGCTGCATCTGAGCTATAGGTTTTTGTTTTGTTCTGTTTTGTTTTGTTTTGATTTTGCTATTATTACTTTTATTTTTTCTCTATATTAACATTCTATATCTTTTTCGGTTATGCTGCTAGTTCTTCTAAACCGATGCAAATGTACTAAGAAATGATGATCATGCATCTATGTGATGATGTTAAGAATTACTGATTGCATATGTAGAATGGTATGATTTCTAAATGTTGGGCTAATTTCTTTTTTTCCGTTAATTAAAAAAAAAAAAAAAGAGAAGGGGTAATTGGAGCTGAAGGGATACAGACTGTACAACGGGACTGGATATAAAAACTCAGAAATGGACAGCACAATACTACCTAATTGTAATGCAATTATGTTAAGACACTGAATGAAGCTGCATGTGAGGTATAGGTTTTTTGTTTTTTTTTTTTTCTTTCTATTATCGTTTTAATTCTTATTCTGTTGTCTTTTTATTTCTTTTTCTAAATCGATGCAAATGTACTAAGAAATGATGAATATGCAACTATATGATGATATTAAGAATTACTGATTGTACATGTAGAATGGAATGATTTCTAATTGTTTTGTTAATTCTTTTTTTAATTAATAAAAAAACCCAAAAAAAACAAAAAACAACAAAAAAGTAAATGGCGAGGATTATATGATTATTGAAATATATAAATTGATTATATTCATAAATATAATATATGAATATATATTTGTATTATAATATGTATTATATATAATCATAATTATAATGAAATAATATAATTCACATATATGAATATATATATTGATTATATGAAACATGATTATATTTCATCTAAGAAATACTTCCTATCCCTTAGTTGGTATAGTAAAGAAATGAATAGTGTTTCCAGTTTGTACAATTTAGGGGAATGGGTGTGTTTTGATATAATTTGTTAAGTATTTGCAGAAATAATAGATAAGGCAGCAGCAGCAGGATCAGACTGTGTTGTCCTAGTCAGTTCTACTTCATTTTTCAACTAGGCAGTTAGGGTTAAAAATCTTTTTTTTTTTCCCTTCTTTCAGGCTACAAGGCTTGATGCCCATCAAATTATTTTAACAAAGCTTCTGTTTTGATGCAAAGAGTTTCTGTCTTCTCCCCTTGTTGAAGCTGGATCAATTAAATCTCTCTTACTAATTTCAAGGCAAATTGGCTCCTGAGAACTAATGAGTAACTCTCCTACAGCTCACTTATTCACCAAAATAATTGAATTTGTTAACAAATATAAAGCATAGAATTACAAACATTGAAAAGTCTCAGCTGCCTTGGCCTGTTCCCTTCATCTATTAATATTAACCATCCTTTCCTATGTGATTAGAAGTCATTGCTTTTAAATTTATGTGATGAACAGAGTTGACAAGGGCTTTGATTCTGGTGCATTTTTTTTCTGTTTTTTAAGGAACGGCTTCCTTGTTATCTAAAAAATAACATCATTATAAAAAATGTAATTGATTATGAACAATACTAAGAGAATTTATGAATTCAGCCAGAGATTTACAATGAAAGATTTAATTTGCAATTGAAGCCACATAATGTAGTTTTCACATTCATAAATGTGAAAGTGCTCTGTGTGGCAAATCATATAAATACATAGCATTGTTACTTTTTGGAATGCATTATAATACAAATAGGTAGACAATGACACAGGGAATGATTGGGCAATTTAGGTTGGTGAAGAAAACATAATCAGGTATTCAGCTATGTAAAAAGGACAAATGTTCAGGTTATTAATTGATACCCACCAACTGCTGGTATTGATGCATCTAATGAGAGCCAGAGTGGATGGCTCGAGAAACTGTGAGTCAAATGATAGTCTTATATTAAAATGTTTTCTCCCTTTGCCTTCAATTATTTAGATCCAATCTAATTGTCTTTCAAAATGAAAGTCTAGGTCTCAAGTTAATTTATGTGACTGAACATTTAAAAATAGATGTCTTCCCTACCTGTATGTAACACTACCAAGACAGAGCTAGTTCATTTCCACAGCTCTGTTGTTAGTGTTAGTTTAGTGTTGCTAAACTTATTAAAATAAAGTATAATGTTTAAAAATCTCTATTTCTAGCTGTCTTTAGTGATATTATTTGTGTCATTCTGTATTCTTGATTGGTTCTTACATTTTTTTTTTTTTTACAGTTTTGTTAGTTTTTTCCCCCTCAGAAAAACCCAAAAAGACATTAGTAGGAATACTGTTAGAATCCAAATGAAGTTGGAGTTTGGGTAATATAATGTACCAATGCTGGTTTTTTTAGTTTTGAAAACTGTACTACGCTAATGTAAGATGCTCACATTAGGGGAAACTGGACAAGGGATATATAAGAATATTATCTTTGCAACTATTCGCTAAAGCTAAAGTTATTCCAAAGTAAAAAGTTTATTAAAAACATTCTTCAGTTTTGTTGATCATCTCTACTTTTTTTCTGTTTTTGGTGGATTTGGATTTTTCTTTTATTGCTAGTATATTCTTTGATCTAATTACTTTGGGTTTGGTCTATTTTTCTGTCTCGTAGGTAGAATGGGGGTATGTCATGTTGCCCAGAGGTCCTCTTTACTACTGTAGCCATATGATCTCCATTAAGTCACTTTATATCTCTGAATGTTTTGTTTATTCTTTGTATATGTGTGCATAGAATGAGGATAATGATGGCTGCCTTCTACAATGGCTAGAAGGGTTCAATAAAAAATACATATAACACACCTGGTATACAAGCACATAATAAGTATTATTGCTAACATCATCATCATCATCATCATCATCATCATCATCATCATCATCAATAGGAGACCCCAGGGTGAAATTTTCTTGGATACATACAATGAACTTTGATGGGGCTTAATCCTCTGATAATATTCGTTATAGCACTTACATGGACTCGCTTTCCCTATTTTATTCACAATTCCACTTTCTAGTATCATAAAATCATTTAGAATGCCAGTCAAAGCTGAAGATGGATTATTTGAAGGATGCAGAAATAGACATGCAGAAAAAAAATAGATAAGCAATTTTATTTACTTTTGGTCTTGTCTGTTGTGCTGAATGTTCTCTACTTGCCCTTGTATATCAACACTTCACCTCTGCGCTGTTCTATATCCTATTCTGCTCTCTAGGAGGCCGACCTCGATGGACTGAGCCAAGTGCGTTCCCCTGCCCACTGCCAATGGGAGGCAACAGTAGGAGATTGGCGGGTGACAGAAGAGAAGGTTCAGAATATCTGTTCCCCCAGTTTCTCGGTTGAAGGTCACAGTTCCTCTTAGGTAGTTATGGTAGTTGAGTCACGTATGCCAGAAAAAAAGTTGTCTTTATTTTACTCTCTTTCCTGTGGATATATGAACTTGTGAGATGTTATTTTCAGTTAAGTTGTGGCCCACGGAATCAGAATGGGTCTTAATCCCATTACGAAGTTCTTGCAGAGAGAAACCCACAGGGAAGAGTGAGGTGCCTGAAGCCATTTGGAACTGGGAAGATGAAGGAGAGAACATGGTGGTGTGAGGGGAAAGTCCAAGGAGCCCCAAGGAGTGCCGGTCCTCCAGAATGCTTCCAGCTCCATGAAGAAGCGAGCCTTAGCCTCTGAAACTGCGAGCCAATAAATTCCTGTTTAAACCAAGATAGTGATAATAACGCACAATGGAACGAGTAAAACTGGGGCTTTGTTCCTGAACGCTGAATTGTGGAGGGCCCCCAAATTAGTTTTTTTGCCACTATCCTACCGCACCACCCTCCGACTATTCTCTTCAAGCTCCCTTTCATCTTTCACCTGGCAGGAGGACACAGAGGATGCTGATGCCTGAGGTCAAGGTCCCAGAGAGTGAAGCGCTCAGGGTCCAGGGTAACAATGCATATTCAGCTACCACAGAGTTGCCCCTAAACCTGGAATGCCCAGGGCCAGTTAAGAAACTCCCCCTTTCTGGATTCTGTACCCCTGGGACTTACATCATTATAATGTGCAGCCTCTGGACGCTATCCAGCATTTCAGGAGTGATGTACAGCTAGTTTCAAGGTGCGTGGGGAATAGCTTGGTGCTCCTTCCAGGGGGGGTACCTTATCCACTATTCAGTCACTGCCACCATCCTGTCTTCTCCCTCTCCTGCATCTTCTATTATCATTTTTCTCTATGGCTTTGGTCTTCTTTCTCTCTCTGTCTTTATCTTCCTATACAAAGTTTGCCTTTCTTTTAAGGCCCCAGTAATATATCATCTTACTCTAGAGATTACATATTTTGATAGAACCAGCCCCTAGGAATTTAATAACTTATCAGTGACAGAAACCCAGTTAAAACAGCTATGATTATTTCAAATGGTCTGACTTTTTTCCTCAATGGATTGATATTGTCTTATTTGAATGGACAATATACACAGTATTATCCCTGAATGTGTCTATACTCCTAAAGCATACATCATTTCCCAGCTATTTGCACAAGAGGCCCAGACAAACTGAATAATTTGAAAACATTTTGCACTGGTATGCACTATATGATTTTGTTCTCTCAGAAGCTTATTTTACTAATTACATTTAGTTTAAACTTGTATTAAAGGAAATGCTTCCCTAGGGTACATATCAAACTGCTTCTAAGGAGAAGCCATCTAGAAATAGTTGGTAGAAGCCAAAGGCAAATGAAAATTTCCAGAAACTAAGCAGATAACTTAGTCAATTATTTATTTATACTTTACATATTGTGAAAAAGATTTCAGGGCTGAACGATTGCAGTGGTTCCAAACTGGGAGCATTAGGCCATTTGAGGCCCCAATGTAGGATTCCAGCTCTTTGTCCAGGATAGCATGTTGTTGTGTGAAAATAACACTAACACCAATCATTTCTGGATGGTCCGCAATGAGTCAAGTGCTTTGCTAGATACTTATCGTGGTGCATTTCATTTCATCTTCACCACGTCCCCACAAGGTAGAAGTTATTGCCGCCCCCACTTTACAGATGAGGTTCTGGGAGGTTAATTACCAAAGTCTCACAGCCTGTATGTGGCAGAGGCCTTACCTGAACCCAGCCTGGGTGACTATGACACATGTTCCTACTAACACTTTCGCCCGACTACCTCTGATTTTGTTGATGAAGATAGGCTAGACAGCTATGACTTCTTTCTAGTAAAACATCTGGGCATTTTAAAAGTGGATCCCAGAGCTGGAAGCACCACTTAAGTTAAATGTGGAGGAGGCAGGCCTTGTTCGCGTAGATCCCATCTGAGAAAGGGATTGTATTCATTTTACCAGGACGGTTTGAAGAAAGCAAGTGAAACCCCAAACCTTTGCTGATTGCCCTAACCACACAGGTTCCAGACAAGTGTAAAGCCTTGAGATACTTTTTTTTTATTAATTAAAAATTTAAAAAAAAATGACAAGAAAGAAACACATTCTTAACATATGATCATTCCATTCTACATATATAATCAGTAATTCACAATATCATTACATAATTGCACACTCATCATTATGATCATTTCTTAGAACATTTGCATCAATTCAGAAAAAGAAATAAAAAGACAATAGAAAAAAATTCATACATATCATCCCCCTTACCCCTCCCTTTCATTGATCACTATCATTTCAATCTAAATTTATTTTAACATTTGTTCCCCCTATTATTTATTTTTATTCCATATGTTTTACTCGTCTGTTGATAAGGTAGATAAAAGGAGCATCAGACACAAGGTTTTCACATTCACAGAGTCACATTGTGAAAGCTATATCATTGTTAAATCATCATCTAGAAAAATGGCTACTGGAACACAGCTCTACATTTTCAGGCAGTTCCCTCCAGCCTCTCCATTACATCTTGACTAACAAGGTGATATCTACTTAATGTGTAAGAATAACCTCCAGGATAACCTCTTGACTCTGTTTGGAATCTCTCAGCCATTGACACTTTATTTTGTCTCATTTCACTCTTGCCCCTTTTCATCGAGGTTTTCTCAATCCCTTGATGCTGAAGGTTTTCTCAATCCCTTGATGCTGAGTCTCAGCTCATTCTAGGGTTTTTCTCAATCCTTTGATGCTGAGTCCTCGAGATACTTTTATATCCACATGGAATTAGCTTGGCCAAAAGACCTTGCTGTGGAACCACCTCAGTCCCTCCATCCTGTTGGCCATTGTATTCCTTGCCTTGTATTACCCCTGCTGATTCCTCAAATACAGGTCTTCCATCTGTGCCTGAGCCCTAGGATGTGGAGTACCAGTCAGTGGACCTCACCACCCACCCTTCTGCATAGTCTCTGTCATCTAAGTGGTACCATCTTGTCATTGTCCCTCCAGCTCAACATCCTGGACTCAACTCTTAGCTGCCACTCATCCTCCCCAACCACAGTTATTTTGTTCTGAGAATGCACCTAGTGTTTGACCTCAGACCTGTGACTTTTGGAACCATCTCAACATAAGTGCAGAGTCATGGAGGAAAATTCTTCAGTGCAAGTTCTTCAGCAGTACCTTTTTTCTATCCTGCTGCCCAACCTGCTTACTACAGTTAGAGGCAAAGAACAATAAATATGAAGTTTTAGTTCACAGCAGCTAGTTTTGAAGCTTCCTACAGTGGTGAAGTTTTTGGTAGTGACACAAAACCACTGGAGTCAATTATATGCAGTTTTGTTTTTTAATGGGGGAGAACAAACAAAATTACAGTAATGTCAATCTTTCTAAGCACGCACTTCCTGGCCTTGTGGAAATTGCTTTGCGGAAACAATGCAGAGTATCTAAATCATGTGGGTTCAAATCATTACTTTGTCAAGATGCAGGGACTTAATGCTTATGTTGAGTAACTCTATTTTAAAACTGTTTCCAGCCTGAGACTGGCATATCTAATTGCTTTTTAAATACACTTGTTAAAGCATCAAGAATAATGTTGACTATATGTAAGAGTTGTTAGATGGGCTGCTGTCTCTAACCTCCAACTTGATGGTTTTAATATCTAAGCTATTAAATTTATACCAGGAAGAACGGTGGCAGATAAATCTTTTATCAAAGCATTTAAACAACGGAAAAAAAAAAAAAAGAAAAGGGTAAACCATTTAACCTTGAGCTAAAAATCCTCCAAGGACTGTTCTCTATTTTTGTGGCATTGATATGGTTGTTTGAAGCTGAAGAACATGCTATATTTGAGGTTGATTTTTTGTGGAATCAGCTTCTAAATTCAACCCTGAAGTGAATGCTTTGGCTTCAAGTGTGATATTGATGAATTACAAAAGAAATTTCAATTGGAGGTAGAAATCCTGAATAAATTCTCTTTTGCTATTTCTTTTTGAGAGGTCAAGAGTAATTCCTTGTGGGGAAAAAAAAGAAAACAAAGTGAAATGGACTTGTTTTGCTTCATTTAAAAAATATTGCTTTGGTCTCTTCCCCATCTCAAAGTCCAAAGACTTATAAGCATTCATCAAGCATTTATGGGTCATCTACTATCTTCCAGATACTGTTCTCTGCAGCAGGGGATATAGTACCCCGAAAGTCAAATCCCTGGGAGCTAGCTTTCTCTATCACTTTGATGATAACTTACCTAAGGCAACCGTGGCTTATACTAAAATGTCTTAGGAGAGTTCTGAAAAATTAGGGGTACAGAATTTATTCTCTTCTTTGTTAAGTTTCAATATGGATTCTGTTTGAAAATGCTTTCCCCTTTCTTTTTGGTAAGATACACAGCAAAGAGTCCATGCTGTTTTCAGAGAACTTGCCTGCTTCTTGTTCTTAAAAGTCTTAAAGTAAAAATACCATGCTGGGCTAGGACTATTGGTGACAGGCACTGTTTATTTGTGATAAAGGAAATATGCTGTCTTTGTTCCTTTGGTAAGATGTGCATTTATTTGAGCATTTTATCAAGTAATTTGGTTTTTCAATACATTATCAGGAATCAGTGAGATTGGTTGTGAACTTAATTATGCTTTTCCAAAAAATGTTTTTAGTCTGCTCTCAAACATTTTGAAGTGGACCTTTTATTATAGTTGCCAAATTGTATAAAAGCACATTGCCCTCATCACATAAGGGTCACAGGTGGAATGTAGCAGGGCTGAAATGAAGGGTAATGGAAAAATCCACTACTTGTGTTTGCTACTTAAATGTCATGGCTGGGTAAATGGATTTTTCTACTTCCTAGGACTTGGTTTCTACTACATTAGTCTGGCAGCAATTAGAGAAGAGAGGTTGCTTTGCAAATTGGCTTGGTGAATCATGTAGTTCATCTTTTTATTGTGCAAGACAGAAAAAATTGCTTCTAATCAATCCACTTCAACTTTTAGTCTAAAAATTATTTACCATCCCATCAGCTGAAAGTACCTATGAAATGTTCTATTGAATTAACTGAAGGGAAAAGGTATTTATATCAATAAGCTGATTATTATGGGGCACAATCTTACTATGGAAGCAATAAAAAGACTGCATTATTATTAAGGTGTTCTTGCCAAATTGACTAATGCTTTTAGGATAATTAATCTACATTTCAAATATAATTGGTCTATTATTAATTAAATAATAAATGTACCACTTTATGACCGTAATGCTCAAGAGATGTAGGGTTTCCTACCAAAGAGAATATTATTAATTTTGAACTTTTTGGTAATCTTTGCATTTGATTCTCACAGTTGCTTAATCTTTCTGCTTTGTAACTGTACTGGGATGTCACATTTGGGGGGATGCTTAGATGAGAGTTGGTTAGTCTTAATTTTTTCAAAGTATAGATTAACAAGAGAACTGATGTAAGATACTGGAAAATTTCTATGAATTTTCATTTTGCCCACCAGCACACTAAAAAAATTAAAAAGTATATGAACGAATCACGCTACTTAATGAAATACAATAATGAATTTGAGATAATACGGACTGCAAGAGTAGACTCTTGAAACTGTGCCCTACCCCACCTGGGTTCATTAGGAAAAAATCCTAGGAACAGGAAACAAGGTCCCACAGAAGAAAAGAGAGGAAAGGACAGGCAGAGGAGGATCTGATGGGAAGTAGCTTAGGAGATTCAAACAATCTGCTAGGAATTGGGGTGTTGTAGACTGAGAAACCCTGGCATCATTTGAGGAAAAGAAACATCATTCACAGCTCAAATTAGGTAAGCATCATCGTTGTTTAGCTTCTCAAAAGCCAAAGACTTTCTATGTAGGACGACAAGATTCTGAACAGAAAAAAAAAAAAAAAATCTTAGCAGAGAAGAACAAAACATTTGTTGAAGCCAAATTTTTTTTGATGAATTCTAATTCTTCCCATTGGCTAAACCAAAAGAATCTAAGTTTAATAGTTATTTCTTTTAAAGCGAGCTCTTGTAGATAAATATTGATTACACAGTGGGGGAATTAGATGATATTTGCAGATAATGTCATGTCTTATTCGCTGTAGAGGTTGAAATTTTAGGCCTGCCTTTCAAAAGATGCTCTTCAACCTTTGCAGAAAACCAACAAACTGCCAGTGGAGAGGGATCCCCTTTTGTGCTCTCTCCCAGGCTTCCCCACCTGCCCCCAAACAGTGGTTACTTATGGGCTGATTTATAACTACTGGAGAGAGGAGACTGGGCAGCTGGCTTTTGCTTTGATTTGAGCTTGCTCTCCATTGCCCTTTCTCAGTTCTTCTCTCATTACTAGGGCCACATATGCTATTAACACTTGAAAACAGCTTCCTACTTCTTTCAAGCTAAGAGGGTTTCGCTAAAGTGGACATTGTGCATATGGTGCATTTGAGACTGCCTGAACAGCAGCATCTGATTGCTTTGTTCCAACACCCCTGCCTTGTTAAAAAGTTGAAGGGCTGATGTACAGGAAGAGGAAGAGAGGAATAAAGGACCAGGAAATGACTCCTTTGTGCAGTGCTTTCTACAGACTTGGAGCTCATGCCTAAATTCATCCCTGTGGAGGGGGTGCTGCTTGGAGGATTTGTAGGTGGCTGTCCTGTTACTTACAGGAATGCAGGCTTCTAGACTTTCCCTGTCTTCAAGGGTTGTTTATAGCCTTGAATTTAGTCCCAAGTCACCATCTCTCAGGTTCCCTGATTGCTAAAAGTTGACTGAATGGATGATCTTCTTAGGTTCCTTCCAGTGCTAACATCTCATGAAATAATCTTGAAAATCTCCCCCACTTGTTTATCAGACATATTTTGAAAAACACACAGTGAGAGAAAAGAGAATTGAAAAGATGCTCTCAAATCCACATAATACATAGTAGCACATTTTTCTTTAACTTTTTTTTTTTTAGAAGAGGGGTCTAAACTTTATTTGCATCCAAGTCAAGCCTGCCCATAGACCAGGTTATCTTTCATTAAACATTTTAGGCACAAGTATCCTCCAGGGCGAAGATGTACTGGGCATGGTCATAAACAAAACCAGTTCCCCACGTTAAGAAATGATAGTTCATGCTCGAATGCTCACTCAAATGTTTTGTTTGCTGGGAAGTCAGAGGCTATGGGAGGTGCATGGGAAAACGTGCAGAATATAAGACATACCTGTACTGTTCATCTTCTAAAAGAGACCACAGTCTTAACTTCTATTTCCTTTCCTTTCCCTTCCTTCTTCCCTCCCTCCCTCCTTTCCTCTCTTCCCTGCAGAATCGCTGACAACAAATTCGTAGACACTTGCAGAGGTTAGAACCTTGGTGTAGAACGTTGGAAAAACAAACAAAAAAAATCCCAGCACGATAATATATGCCCTGGGAATTAACTCCCCCCCCCATCAAAAGATTTAGTCTTTCTATTGCAGTAATTAAAAAATTAAGATTAGTTACTAAAATGACTATCTGGCGCCTCAGCACACGTTCACCTCATCCGGAGGCAGCTACGTGAGGTTAGGAGGGCGGTTGGTTCTCCATTGCGGTTGACCACAGAGCCCAGAAACTTCACAGGGCAGATGAAAGCGGCTTTGTAAACCTATCCAGAGATAGGGAAGCACTTTCAAGCGGGAAAATGCAATACTCAGCTTGGCTTCCCGACCGTGGCGCCCCGCACCGGGCAGGGAGTCTGTGAACAAATGGGGAGATTGGAAAGACCGAGTCCTCTGTCAGTTTGGAAACCCACTGCCCCTGGAAACCCACCGCAAGGGCTGGTTAGCTTTTGAAGACAACTAAATTGTCTTTAGTTTAAACTGGGGTGACGCTCTTCAATTTCGAGTACTTGGGGACAATTCTTTCCCGGTCATTTCTGAGCACAAGTTAAGAATGTGCCTTTAATGCCTGGACACTAGTCTGGGTTACTCTGGGCAGTCCTCAGAAAGTCCACTTTCCCTGGTGATATTTAGCTACCCCAGCCCAGGAAGGAGTGCTCCAGGCACGGAGTTCGCTGTGGGAAACCTTGTTCCTTATTATTATTATTATTATTTTTTGCATGGGCCGGCACGGTGAACCGAACCCGGGTGTCCGGCATGGCAGGCGAGAACTCTGCCACTGAGCCGCCGTGGCCCGCCCTTGCCCTCTGTTTTGTCTTTTCTAATAATGCTGTGAGTGAGTGAAGGGGGAAGAAGGAGGAAGCGCCCGGCTTCCTGCCCGGCTCGCCGGCCGCCGGGTGCGCGTCCTGGAGGCGGGGAAGCGCGGTCCCGGAGAGGCCCGACCCCCAACAAAGCCTGGACCGCTGCGAGAGGCGGGGGCGCAGACACTCGAGCAGTCCCTTTCATGCATTTAATGCTGAGGGAGTGTGGGGCTGGGGTTACAGGGCCGGGGGGAAGAGGAGGGGGCTTATTTAGGGAGCTATGAAAACCTGACATTTATGGATAAACGATCTTTGCGCGCCTTTCTGGAAAGCGGATTCAGAGCTCTCCCCTTTTTGTTCTGTTCACCCTTCCAGTTTTAGCTTTTTTTTTTAATGTGGTTTTAGAAGAAAGAAATTTCCTTTACTCCCCCATCCATATAATATGTTAAATTTATATTATATTTATATTAAATTATATTACATTTAATTAAAAATCGCTCAGCATTTTTCATGTTTCATGATAGCAGCACTTGCAAGGTTTAAACCTAGCATTTTCAAATGCTGTCATATTCCTTGGGGGTCGTTTTACTTTTGAAAAAATTGTCTTTCCATTTGGTAGGAGATTTCTCAGGTATGAATGAGCTTATCCTAAGGATGGAGAAGTCTGTATGTTTTTAATAGTATTGAACCATTCCATCTTGTGTTTGGAACAAGTAAAATTTAGATATTTTATATGTATCAATAAACAATCTTAGAATTCTAGAATATTAGGTCTAATAGTGACTTTTGTAATTCGCTCATCTGACAGATGAGCTGATCTCACAAAGCAATTCTTTGTCTTGGTTTGGAGAAGTAGTTTGCTTCTGTTCTTTGCAGTGCAGCGCTTTCTGAGATTCATGTTCAAATCATTTTGATGACATGATAGCAATAAATAGTATGTTGGGAACTTTGACTCCTGCTTTCCAAGCATTTGGAATTAATTTTTAATTTCCAGATTTCTGTTTTCAAAAGAAACAACCCCCCCCCCCTTACCCCCATCCAAGCACACTCTCCTGGCTTCAGAATTTGCTTATGGACAGTGTTAACCGAATAGGCACAAGTGAGATCTCTCATTTAAGGGGCCATTTATTCTTGTTCTTTCCCTAAATGGTAGAGAGGAGACATGAGTCAGGCATTTGGCAGGGTTTTTCTGATGGTCTATAAGACATTTTATAATGTGTGGATTTGTGAAATGGTCGTGGGAAGAGGCTGTTTAACGAGGATAAATCCACAGCCAGTGGAAAGACTTTCTGAGGTGGTCTCATTTCTCTGTAATTGCTGAGCAAGGGCCAATGTTCATTTCTGCCTTCGACTCTGGGAATCAGAAAGCGATCTCTGGGGAAGGGAGTCTTTGGCATACATGCTCATCATATGTCTCCAAGGATTATAAAGATGCAGTGAGGCTGAAATCTATGCACAGATGTTAGGGATAATGGAGAGAACTCAAAATCCTAAAATATGATTAGTTTTTTGAAGTTCTGTTGAACTATTCTGTTACCATTTTACGTTAATTGATAGAGCTGTATTGTTGTCAAATACCAACCCCTTTTTTGTGTGCAATCCTGTAGCTGACTATTAACGGTAATAGGAGAGGGCATCCATGCTTCAGTGATAGAATGCTCACTTGCCATGCGGGAGACTGAAGTTCAGTTCCTGGTGCACCAACCTCCCACCACCCCACCCCCCAAATTGTGAACAATAATGGCACAATTTATTCAGTATATGTTCTGCTCCAGAAACTGCTATGTACTAAATATGCATTATTTTACTAAGTATTTGCAGCAATCCTATTAGGTCGGGTTTTTTTTTTAAAACAAATAAACAAATTAAAGCTTAAAGAAGTGAAATAAGTTGGCCAAGATCACACAGTAAAGAAACAGAGCTGGAAATTAAATTGAAATCTGACTCAAAAAACTCCATTCTTAATCTCTGTTAAATCACCTGTGATTCCAGAGAGTTTTTAACTTCCGTTTACCTAGTCAAATTACAGCAACAGCTTTTAGTTCTCAATTGTGCTCTAACGTGATTTCTTTGTATTTTGATATACTTCTAACATTTGAGAAAAAATAATTTCCATAGTAGCAAGTGAGATTTGTTTCATACTTAGTTTCTAATGTCCTGTTCTATACTCGTTACCATTGATCCTAACCTCCATCCTGGAAGACAGTGTATTGAAAGGATCCCTAAATCATCAGCATCAGAATTAGAGCAGGGTCTCTGAGGCACTTGTTTAAACAGCGCATTTCAAGATTCCACATTGGACTGGGATAAGAATCTGGGCAGTGGAGTGGAACCCAAGAACGAGCTCTTAAATAACTCTCAAATATATGAATGAATTGGAAAGAGAAACATGAATTTTGAAATAAAAACTTGACTTCTGTCCCAGTTTTATCTCTTTTTATAGGGCTGTAGTGAAGATTAAATTAGATAATGTGTGTAAAAATAGCAGTGGTATTTGAAAGTATTAATAATGAGGAAAGCTAATTCTCTTTGAGCACGTACTATGTGCCAGACAGTGCTAAGCGCTTTGCCTGTGTCAGTTCATTGAACTTCACAGTAACCTTATAAGGGGGGAGCTGTCATTATTCCCAAATTACAGATGAGGAAGCTGACCTGACAGCACAGAAAGATTAAGCTGAGCCAGATTTTGGATCAGAGAATCTGTCTCCAAGGCTGTGTTCTTAAAACCTGTACTAGGCTATCTCTCCCTGTAGGTATTCACTGAATATTAGTTCCTTTTCAGACCATCTTACAAAACAACAGTAGCAAAAATCGATACATAAAAAAATACTAGGTGGGAAACAATGAGAACTTTTGACCCAGAATACATGATCCAGAATAAGTGAACTCTAAATGGGAAACATCTCCTTGAAATTACTCACTCCGTCCAGAATCGGACGTATGTGTTTAATGAGGCATGGCAGAGATCTGATGATTTGCTTAGAGAGCAGAGCTCCTCTGAGTGGGATTGGTGGACTTGTAGCATCAACATTACCTGGGAATTTGTTAGAAAGGCAAATTCGTGGGCCCCATCCCAGACAGACTGAATCAGAATTTCTAGGCATGGGGCCCAGCGATCTGTTTTAACAAGTTTTGCAGGTGATTCTGCTGCACCCTGAGGTCGAGAACCACTGGTTTAGATCATGGAGCTGGAAACTTTATAAGAATAATAATTATTATTGTAAAGGTCTATAAAAGCAGTGAAAATTGTTGACATGTCTTCATTCCCTGCTGATTTAGCTAGAATTGTGGTTGATCTTCTTAGGAGAGAGAGTATTTATGGAAGCTGCTGTCTAGTGTGGATGAAAAGATGTATGCATCAAACCGAACACGAAGCCGGCAGGGCGAAGATGGGAGATACACAAAGCGCTGCAGGACGGCTTGGCTCTCCCTAGAACTGAAGTCAGGCAGGAAGTCAGGCCCACCTGAATGGGCCTAGAAGGAGGTCTGCCCTAGATCGAGAAGGTGATCAATAGAAGCTTATTGAAAAACTCAGACTAACTATATTTAAGGATAGCATAACAACAGTTATATAAAGTACTTTGTCCTCAGAGCCAAGTCTAATGGGGGGACCACATTTTTGTGACTATAGCACCCAGTGTAACTACACGGCATCACATAGACAATATACATACATTATGCACACATACACACATGCAAACATGTATCCATTACATGCACGAGTGTGTGACCTACACTATATACACTATATACAGAAACTAGGTGCAGGTGGTATTTCAGAGCACAGAAGAAATGTACCTAACCCATACTGGATGGTGGAGTAGGTCAGCTCAGGAAAGAGTTCCTCGGGTAGGAAATCACATAGCCAGAGATGAATCTGCCAAGACAGCCATAAATTGCATAGATGAATAGGTTCCCCCCGCCCCCAGGCAGAAAGGAAAGCTGTGCTCAGTAATAGCATGTAAAGGGCAATGCTTTCTAGCTGTTAGTAAGTGATGGTGCTAGAGAAGAAGATAATATTTGTAAGGGACCCTGCAGTATCTGGACCAGCTGCTGCTCACAGCTGGAGGCAGCTGCCCCCGAGGTTCGAGGTTCGGGGAGCCACTGCAGGTGGAGGGGGCTCAATGACCCTCTCACCTGTGACCCCTTGGCTGGTGTCCTCTGGTTTAGGAGTGCATTAACCATCCACAGTGACTGGAGTATAGAGGAAGAGGCCAAGAGTGGCACTTAAAACTCCAAGAAAGGAAGAGGTGGTGGACATCATCTCCTCAGGAATTATTTTAATGTAGAAAATGAGATCAGCTGCCACTTCAGATTAAATAATAATTATTTTTAGCCAATATTTCCTGCAAATCATTTTGAGACTCCTGAACTGTCCTTTAGGAGGTAAGGTGCTGAAGGGACTTCTCTCTTACCCCTTCAGGTGTGTCAGGGAAATCTGCTTTCCCTTCTCTTTAAGTCCAGAGGGTAGGCTGTGTGCTTTTGCAATCAGAAGGCAAGAATTACATTGAGTGAGGGCTGGAAATCATTATTTTCATGAACAGAGGCTGCTCCACTCTTCATTTTCTTCAAATGAAAGGTCAAATCCTGATCCATTTGCAAACACCTTTAATCAAACTCATTTTGGCTTTGATTTTAAGAGCTACACTTTCTGGGAAATAGAATTATTATAGTTTAAAAAGAAATCACATGTAAAAGTTATTTATAAAAGCCATGTAAATGTTAGACATTTCCATTTACCATATCTGTGAAGTGTAATAAAGCGAAATGCAGAAACAAAATGAAGTTTGTCTGTATTTTCTTATATGTGTCTCTTTCCTTAGAATCAGAACATTTTAACCAGGTTACACAAAGACTAAAATTATTTTGGGAAACTATGAACTGCCTCCATCTGCACAAAAACAGAAAGCTGGGGCTTTGACCACTGGACAATTTCCCCTGCTTCTTTTCCTCTCCTGGGCCTTATTTTCACACCCTAGCAGCACAGCCAGAGTAGAAGCAGCAGGAGAGGCTATTAGATTTCCACTGCAAAACAAAAGAAAACAAAAACCAAACTATTAGAAGAAGAAAAAATAACATCCGGAAATGAGTAGGGTCCAGGATGAATGCTGTGTAGGAAACACCAAGAAGTTTTTATTTGGGATTTGAGAATTCTAGTTCATGGGAAGGATACAACAGAAATGGGGAGAAGCAGATTTTTTTTTAAACTTTATTTTTGAACAGTTTTAGGCTTACAGAAATAATGCATAGAAAGTGGAGACCAGATTTTAAAGATGTTTTACTATGTATAAGAATGTAATCTCCTCTGTGGGGCCTTAAGTTTTTGAGAGAAAAACCCATGCAGATTTGAATTGCTTTTAACTATGTTTTTTGTTTTGTTTGCTGGGCACTGTTTCCGAGGTTGTGATTCCATGAGCTACTAAAACTCAAACAGCTGGAGTGTAGCTGAGTTGTACAAGCATAATTTTACTTGAGCTTCAGAAAAGGCTAAATTTAATCAGTCTTTTAGAAATCAATGTCTTTTGACTTTTTGCAGTAAGGCCACCAGTGAGATTTAAAGGAGGTGGTTGGGCAAAAGAGAAGGGGGAGAGGACAGAATTCAGGAGCTTTCAGTGAAGATGGTTCTATGCAAGCATGGTTTCCTGGTAGTGATGAAATAACTGAGGATGGAAGCTTCTAAAATAACTTTAATTTCTTGCTATCAAATTAATGTATATGGAGATGGCCTAAGGGTATATCGTGGATGACAGGAAGGGCCTGCTGTGGTGTATACATACAATGGAATATTGACCGGCTGCAATGAGTTGTGAGGCATGCAACTAGGTGAATGAACTTTAAAGGACAGTATGCTGAGTGAAATAAACCAAGAGCAAAAAGACATATAATACAATGCCTCACTAATACCGACTAACTACAATGTGCAAACTCTGAGGATTGAATTCGAGGAAGGTTATCAGAGGAAGGCTTATTGTAAGCTCATACAGCAGACACATCTCTTCCTGAGTTGTAATTCTTATTTCCAAATTCTGAGGTGCTGAGCTCTTTGTGTATAACCTGGTTATTCCCTGGGACTTCTGGCATGTGTGTGACACAGGTTCAGAGCTAGAGTCTTCCTTTGGCCTTACATAGAAGTTGAAGTTTTAAAACACAGTCAATAGTATCCTTTACCTTTTAGTCTGATTTACCTTAGTCCTAACCAAATCAGCTTCATTCTTATCTCTAATTGAAGTCTGATCTTTCTTTCAGCTTTTCTAACAGTTTCTGTATGGGGTAATGTTAATTTTGTGCAAAATTTATATTTTCTGTGGCACACTGTATTAGATTGTTAAAGCTGCGGGAATGCAATATAGCAGAAATGGAATGATTTTTAGAAAGAGCATTATTATGTTACAAGTTTACAGTTCTAAGGCCATGAAAATGTCCAAATTAAGGCACCAACAAGAGGTTACCTTCACTCAAGAAAGGCTGATGCCACCTGGAACACCTCTGTAAGCTGGGAAGTCATGTGGCAGCATCTACTAGCTTTCTCTCTCAGCTTCTCATTTCAAAATGGCTTCCCTAGGGCCATTTTCCTTCTGTGTCTTTAAACATCTCTCTCCGTATCAGCTCTAAGGCTTTTTCCAAAATGGTTCTCTCTTAAGGAACTCCAGTAGACAGATTAAGACCCACCTTGAATGGGTGAGATACATCTCCATGGAAACTACCTAATCAAAAGGTACCACCCAATGATATTGAATCAGGATTAAAGAATATGGCTTTTCTGGGGTGCACCACAGTTTCAAACCAGCATACAGACTATCTAACTTATATGGTCAGTTTACTTTAACACCATAACTACATGGAACTTTGAATAGTGAGATCTTGTTGTTTTGGTGTGATGCCCCGAGATATCCAAGAGTAATCTAGGCAGTAGATAAAAAAAAGTATTTGCAAAGTCCCCTTGAGGGACTGGGGGAAAATGTGAAATACTACATTTCCCTACCTGGGGAAGATCTGATATTCTTGCAGGCATTAGGGACTACCGATTTAATAGGCTAAGCCCTCAGTCTTAAGGCTTCCCCTTATGAAATTTATTCCTGAAAAGGAAAAGCTAAGACTACTTATAATTAACCCTGAGAATCATCCCCAGAGAACCTCTTTTGTTGCTCAATATCTAAGCCAATTCTGCAGGTAAACTCACTGTCCTCCTTCCTATGTGAGACATGACTCCTAGGGGTGTAAATCTCCGTAGCAATGTGGGACAGATTCCGGGGATAAATCTGGCCCTGGCATTGTGGAATTGAGAAAGGCTTCTTGATCAAAAGTGGAAAGAAAAATGAAACAAAACAGAGTTTCAGTGGCTGACAACCCACCTGGACAGAGTAGCCTCTTTAGTAGATGGTGCTTGGAGAACTGGTTATCCATATGCAAAAGAATGAAAGAGGATCCATATCTCACACTCTGTACAAGAATTAATTCAAAATGGATCAAAGACCTAAACATTAGAGCTAAGACCATAAGCTTTTAGAAGAAAATGTAGGGAAATGTCTTATAAATCTTGTAATAGGAGGTGGTTTCCTAGACCTTACACCCAAAGCACAAGCATTAACAAAAGAAGGGAAATCCTCAAAATTAAACAGTTCTGGGCATCAAAGTACTTTGTCAAAAGAAAGTAAAAAGGCAGCCTATGCAATGGAAGACAATATTTGGGAACCACATATTAAAAAATGTTTAGTATCCAGAATATATAAAGAGATTCTTTAACTCAACAACAAAAAGATAACCCAGTTAAAAAATAGGCAAAAGACATAAACAGACACTTACCAAAAGAGGAAATACAAATGGCTGAAAGGCACATGAAAATATGCTCAACTTCACTGGCTGTTAGGGAAATGCAAATCAAAACCACAATGATATATCATCTGACACCCACAAGAATGGCCATTATAAAAAAAAAAAAAAGAAAATGACAAGTGCGGGAGTGGATGTGAAGAAAGAGGCAAACTTATCCACTGTTGGTGGGAATGTAAAATGGTACTACCACTCTGGAAGGCAGCTTGGTGTCAGGAAGATGAGTATAGAATTGCCATATGATCCAGCAATCCCACTATTAGATTTATATTCAGAGGACCTGAGGGCAATGCCACAAACAGATATTTGCATACCAGTGTTTATGGCAACATTATTTGTGATTGCCAAGAGATGAAACAGCCCATATGTCCATCAACAGATGAATGGCTAAACAAGATGGAATATTATGCATCTGTAAAACAGATTAAAGTCATGAAGCATGTAACAATGTGGATGAAACTTGAAGACATTATGCTAAGTGAAATTAGCCAGAAACAAAAGGACAAATACTGTATGGTCTCACTAATATGAACTAACATTAAGAGTGAATTTTAAGAATTGAAGTTAAGAGCACAGGTTATCAGGAGGTAGAAAGAAAGTAGAGATTGGGCAATTGGTGCTGAAGGAATACAGATTGTGCAACAGGACTGATTGTAATCCAGAAATGGATAACACAATACTACCTGATTGCAGCACAATAATAAGCACACTGAATGAAGTTGAATGTGAGTATGATAGAGGGAGAAGGGATGGGGGCACATATGAAACTGGAAGGAAAGATAGAGGATAAAGGCTGAGATGGTATAACTTATGAATGCCTAGAGTGGACAATGATGGTGACTAAATGTACAAATTAAAAAGCTTTTTTGCATGAGGGAGAACAAATGAATGCCAAAATTGCAAGGTGTTGAAAATGGGCGGTATACAAGAAAAAGTACAATCAGTGCAAGCTAGGGTCAAGCTAGTCAACAGTTACGTTGTAATGAGCTTCCACTGAATGTAATAAAAGCATTATGCCAAAACTAAATGGATTATTTGTGGAAGAAAAGGAAATGTCTTGATATAGCTTATGGTGGTGAAGGCATGTCTATATACTTAGGTTGAATTGTATGATGTGTGTGTTAGATTCAGTTGTCAACTTGGTCAGGTGAAGGCACCTAGTTCTGTTGCTGCAGACATGAGCCAATGGTACATGAACCTCATTTTTTGCTAATTACATCTGCAGTTGGTTAGGAGGCATGCCTGCTTCAATGAATGACGTTTGACTTAATTGGCTGGTGCTTAAATGAGAGAGCACAACGCAGCACAACCTAAGCAGCTCGGCATTTCGCAGCTCAGCCCAGGCCTTTGGAGATACAGAAAGAAGTCACCCCGTGGAAAGTTGTTGGAACCCAGGGGCCTGGAGAGAAGGCCAGCAGAGATCATCCTGTGCCTTCCCACATAAGAAAGAACCTCAGTGGAAAGTTAGCTGCCTTTCCTCTGAAGAACTAACAAAATAAAACCCCTTTTATTAAAAGCCAATCTGTCTCTGGTGTGTTGCATTCTGGCAGCTAGCAAACTAGAACAATGTGTGAATAAAACCGTTTAAAAATGAACAGAGAGTAACAAGTGCTAAAAAAAAATGTGGAGAAAGAAATGGACCTATTCACTGTCGGTAGGGAAACTGAGAGGAGCAGCTGCTCAGGAGGGCAGTGTGGTGGTTCCACAGGAGGCTAGGGGTGGGGTTACCATATGATCCTGAAATCCCCTTGCTCAGTATATATCTGAAGAAACTAAGTGTGGAGACATGAACGGACATTTGCACACTGGTGTTTCTAGTGGCAGTTTTCGTGATTCACAGTGGATGAAGGTGGCCTAAATAAAGACTGAAGAACGGAAGAGGGAACTGTAGTGTAAACATACAATAGACTACTGAGCAGCCACAAGAAGAAATGAAGTTGTGAGACATGCAACTAGGTGACTGAACCTTAAAAGGTGTATGTTGAATGAAATGTCAAGAACAAAAAGACAAATATTATCATGCCTCAATAATATGGACTAACTATAATATAAAAACTCGGTGAACTGAAGTTGAGAACACGGGTTATTAGGTTAAGGCTTATTGTAAAGATCCTAGATTGTAAGCTTTTATGACAGTCGTATAAATTCAGGAGTTGTAACTGTTATTTCTAAATTCTGAAATTTTAGAAATATGAGCTGTTTGTGTATAACCTGGGTCATTCCCAGGAACTTTGCACATTTCTGTGACACCTGAGACTCAGAGTTGGAGTTCTGAAGCTATGAAATTCAGCAGTACCCCATACAGATACTGTTAAAAAGTTGAAAAAGTGATCAGACTTGAAGTAGAGATATGAATGAAGCACATCTGGATAGGACTAAGGTAAATCAGAATACAGGGTAAAGGACGTTAACAGTTACAACTCCTGAATATATATGACTGCTGTTGTACCCTTAGGCCACCTCCATCCGTTGTGAATCACAAAAACTTTAACTTCTGTGTGAGACCAAAGGAAGAGATGTTTATTTAGTGCAAAATTTATATTATGGGTAGTGCATTTCCTAATTTAACTTGTATGGGTCAGTGTAGTTGAACACCGTAAGTACATGGAATTTTGAATAGGGCATGAGATTTTGTTGGTTTGTCCAGGTTAGTACGATGCCCTGATATATCCCCGAGTGATTAGGACAGTGAATAAAGAAGTATTTGCAAAGTCCCCATTGGGGAGAGAAAGGAGGAAATATTCAGCTTCCCCATTTGGAGAATTTCTGATATCTTGCCAGCCAACCTATTGACAACCAAATCAATAGGTTGAGCCCTCTATCTTGGGGTTCACCCCTATGAAACTTATTTCTGCAAAGGATAGGCTAAGTGTACTTAAAATCAGGCCTAAAGTCACCCCCAGAGAACCTCTTTTGTTGCTCAGATGTGGCCAATTCGGCAAGTGAAATCACTATTCCCCCCTGCCATGAGGGACATGACTCTCAGGCATGTAAATCTCCCTGACAATGTGGGACAGAAATTCTGGCATGAGCCGGACCCAGCATCAAAAGGTTGAGAAAGCCTTCTTGACCAAAAAGGTGAAGAGAGAAATGAAACAAATAAAGTTTCAGCGGCTGAGAGATTTCAAACAGAGTTAAGAGGTTATCCTGGAGGTTATTCTTATGCATAATATAGCTATCCCTTTTTAATTTATGGTATGTTGGTGTAGTTGGAGAGAAGTACCTGAAACTGTTCAGCTGTGTCCCAGTAGCCTTGATTGTTAAAGATGATTGCATAAAGATATAACTTTTACAATGTGACTGTGTGATTGTGAAAACCTTGAGTCTGGTGCTCCTTTTATCTAGGACATGGACAGATGAGTAAAAAATACAGATAAAAATTAATAAATAATGGAGAGGGTACAAAAGGCAAAATAAATTAGGTAGATGGAAATACTGGTGGTGGGGCAGGCCACGGTGGCTCAGCAGGCAAGAACGCTTGCCTGCCATGCCAGAGGACCCGGGTTCGATTCCCGGTGTCTGCCCATGTAAAAAAAAAAAAAGAAATACTGGTGGTCAATGACAGAAAGGGGTAAGGGCTATGGTGTTCATGAGTTTTTTCTTTTTTCTTTTTCTTTTTTTTTCTGGAGTGATGCACATGGTGATAAATACACAATTATGTGATGATATTGTGAGCCATTGATTGTATATCATCTATGAAAAGTATGTGTGTGAAGATTTGTTAATAAAAGTATCTAAAAAAAGTTTCAGAGGCTGAAAGATTTCAAATAGAGCCGAGAGGTCATTCTGGAGGAAATTTTTATGCACTATATCCCTTTTTAGTTTTTGGTGTATTGGAATAGCTAGTGGAAAGTACCTGAAAATGTTGAACTGTCATCCAGTAGCCTTGATTCTTCAAGATGATTGTATAACTATATAGCTATTATGGTTTGACTGTGTGATTGTGAAAACCTTATGACTGACACTCCCTTTATTCAGTCTGTGGACAGTGAGTAAGAAAATAAAGGCAGAAAATAAATAATAGGAGGGATGAAGGTTATGGGATATTTTGGGTATTCTTTTTTACTTTTACTTTATTTTTTATCCTTATTTTTATTGTTTACTGTTTATAGAGTAATGAGGATGTTCAAAAATCGATTTTATGATCCATTGTGTTGTGATGATGCACAACTCTGTGATGATACGGTGAACCACTGATTGCATACTCTGGATGACTATATGGTAGGTGAAAATATCTCACGAAAATTGCATTAAAATTATTGTGTAAAGTGGTCAAGGGCAATTTTATGTATTATGCTTTTTCCTATTTTAAACTAGAGGTTGGTATCCAAGTAGAAACTTCTGAGGGATCAGAACAAAACTTCATGTTATGTGGTGAAGTTTAGGTGAGAAGGGGTGGAGAAGATGAACAGAGAGTACGGGATTTGTTATCAGTGAGCTTTGGCTGCTAAACAAAACTTAGTAGCTCAAAACAACAGTAATTTATTACAGCTCATAAATTTATAAGGTGATGGCAGGTGTTTTTTCTGGTCAGCTGGGTGATTTCAGTCCTCCAGTAGTTTAACCTGGGCTTGTTCATATGGTGGTACTAGAGTTCCAATAGTGAGAGTGGAAATGCTAAGGCTTCTTGAGGTCTGGGCTCAGAAATTCCACATTATCACTTCCACCACATTCACTGGACAAAGGAAGTCATAAGACCCCAGCCCAGATTCAAAGGAAGGAGAAATAGACTCCTGATGGTAGAAGTTGCTCAGTCACTTGCAAAGAGGTATGGATATAGAGAAAGGTAAAGAACTGTAGCCATTTTTGTAATCTACCACAGAATTCTAGAATTTTAGTGGAAGTGAAAAAGAGGCTATGAATGAATTTTCCTCAGAATGTTTTTCAGGTAACCTTAGGATTTAATCATCAAATATGCCAAATATTAATTTTTAAAAATACAACATTTGATTTTGGAATAATTCTAGATTTACAGAAAAATTACGAAGATAGCACAGAGATTCCCATATGCCCCTTACCAAGTCTCCCCACTGTTAACATCTTGCATTGCCATGGTATATTTGTAAAAGCTAAGAAACCAACATTGGCACAAGACTATTAACTAAACTCCAGTCTTAATTCAGATTTCGCCAGTTTTTCCATCAGGGTCCTTTTCCCCTTCCATGATACGATCTAGGATACTACATTGCCTTTAACCAACCATTAAATTGAACTGCATAAGCATTCTCACACTGAGTAGACATGTCATGGCGAACCTGTACTCTTGATGGAAGAAGCCATGGCTATCTTGTGGGAGGTCCTCTCCTCAAAGCCATTCTTTCTTTCAGTTCTTGGTAACTGACTGTGCCTTCCATTCATTAGTCTATTCAAGCATCTGCCTATTGGCCTCCTAATGTTGTGTGGGGCCAAAGAGTTTATCTCTGCCTTTCCAAACTTCAGAATGCCTTTCTCTCCCCAGCATCTTTCAGAGTCTGTGCTTCAACCAGCACCCTCTCTCAGACTCCTTCCCTCAACCCACACAATCCTTTTCCTAAACCTTTCATAAATGTCTAAAATTGAATATATAGTACTGGTCATAGTCTGACATCACTGGATAGACATGCCCATTATAAAAAGTTTAATGCTGCTTGGTTTATAGCTGGGAGCCTCAGCGGTGGTGAAGGATTGGGAGGGGAGTGGGGGAGAGTAGGAGATGGGAGAAGACTCTTTCAAACTCTACCCATTTGGCTTTCCTGCCCATTTTGAAACTACTGCTATTGATGTTACCATGATGTGTCCTTTGTTAGGTCCAAACCAGCAAAAACCAAACTAAAACAACAAAACAAAAACGCACTGGTTATAGAGGGAGCTGATTAAATAACTATTCTCTTTTGTCTTTTTACAAATAGGTAAGCTTGTTCTTCTACAGACAGAGAGATCAGGCTCCCATTTTACCCTTTGCTTGTCAATCTGTGCGCTTCCCCTCTATTTCAGCTTCTGGGTCTTCTCCTGAACCGTAACTGAGTGTTAGGGCGACGCTGTTCGTGCCAGACGTGAGCGTTGGAGAATAGAGTCAAAGGAGTGGGGGTCCCAGAGGCCCCAGCACCTGTTTTCTTGACGAGTCCCTGATGTCAGCCAGACCTGTGGTCATTTACTGCCTCCTCGGAAGGTGGAGTGAGGCGCGTACAGCTGCTGGACCCCTGGGTGAAATAACGTGCCTGCCTTCCTAGCCAACTAATCAGCCAGGCTAAGACAGAAGCAGTGCTTTCCCCAAGTGACTC
Source organism: Tamandua tetradactyla (assembly GCF_023851605.1). Taxonomy (NCBI): domain Eukaryota; kingdom Metazoa; phylum Chordata; class Mammalia; order Pilosa; family Myrmecophagidae; genus Tamandua; species Tamandua tetradactyla. The sequence goes on along the minus strand of NC_135328.1, from coordinate 116,000,167 downwards.
CAGAAGATCATTATTTTCCTAGGTGTGCTCAATTCCTCATGGCTTGTCAGCACCATTCAAGCCATTATTTATGACTTCTGTCCATATGGATTCAGTGCATGCATTCCCGCTTATAGTTCCTATTTCTACTGCACACACACCTACCAGATCTAGTCAGTTGCAAACCTTACACATATTCTCAGACTAGAAGTGGGAAAGTTGGTAAGAAACCTGGATTAACATATTTCTGTAATAAGCAATACAGCATTCCATGGGGTTCCCAAGGAGATCTTAAATGAAGCAAATTATTTTGAAAACTTTGCTCTATAAAATAGTAAGAGACTTACAAGGCAGTGGAAAGAAACCTGTAGAACCCATTGCAGAGATCTCTAAGTAACACAAATATAAGCAACACAGTAGACGTGCCAATCCGTTCTTGCCTACAAGTTGGTAAATTTTTCAGGCCTGTAGAGTGTGTCCCAGTCCATTTTTTTTTTCCTGAACCAATTTTCTACTTGCTGTCCTCTGTGTTCTTGTCAGCCCAGCTGTCTGCTTTCTTTTTAAATGTTCCTGTGCTGTTAAACAGTTTGCAAGGACTTCCTTTTCAAGTAGCTCAATGTCAAGTTACTTCTATTTCTCTTAGGATTTGTTGCCCTTGCTTCCATATCTTAGGAGCTCACTTTGTTTTTTTCTTTTCTTTTACATTGGACTTTTCTATTCCCCATGGCTTATTCAACTCAGTCTGGCCAGTACCTGGCACAGAGGCACATGAAAGGCTGTTACAAATTTTGCTGAAGAAATGCTTCAAATGAATGCTCTCTTACATAAGGCTGCAGCCTTTCTATATGGTCTGTAATGGGTCTTTCTTTAGTTTATTTTTTCTCTGGGAGTCAGGTTAGTAGATTGTATAAACAAAAATACCAGATAACACTTGATTAAAATTTGCCCAAAAGGTCAAAGGTATTAGAACTTTACAGATAAATACGTATACTACATTTTTGCATTACAACAGATTGTGCAGCTCTGTATTAACTTTTTGCTTTTCGGACATTTGTGTTTTGCTTTCAAACAATTGTGAGGCCGATTGTTTAAAACATGTACAGACATTCATAATTCAACTCCACAAGATTTTAGGTGGGTTCATATCGGTGAGAAGAAACACCTCACCCACAAGCATTTTAAATTTTAGAATAAATTTCCTATTTAACCAGCAAAGGATTATAAATCTTTTTAAAAGTGAGGCCACCACAGTGCTGATATAAGCCATATATTGGATGAGATCAGATTTGGCCAACTCAACATGCCTCTCTTTGGGTCCCAGACTCCCTGATGGGCTCAGGATATGGTTTCTGGGAGGGAAAGTCTTCCCAAACCTGTAAAGTTCAAGTCTTGTTTAGCTACTCCCCTGTGAGTGTTCGAGCTCAGTCAACACTCCCAATCTTCTATGTGCTCCTATTTCCATTAAATTTGCAAATATGAGGTTCTTCTACCTCATAATCCAAACGCAGAATCTAAAAGCCTACTGTGTCGGTTTGAATTTGTGGACCCCAGAGAAACAATGTCTTTTAATCCTCATTCAATATTGCTGGGTTGGAGCTTTTAGATTGTTCCCATGGAGATGTGACCCACCCAACTTTGGGTGGTATCTTTTGATTAAATGGTTTGCATAGAGATGTGTCTCCACCCATTCCAGGTAAGTCTTGATTAGTTTACTGGAATTCTTTAAAAGAGGAAACATGTCAGAGAGAAACACAAGAGAGCCATGAGAACTGCAGAGCCCAGGCCACCAGAGACCTTTGGAGATGAAGAAGGAAGATGTCCCCAGGGGCTATTCATGAAACAAGAAGCCTGGAGAGAAAGTTAGCAGATATTGCTATGTTCGCCATGTGCCTTTTCAGTTGAGAGAGAAAGCTAAAATTCATTGGCCTTCTTGGACCCAGGTATCTTTCCCTGGATGCCTTAACTTGGAAATTTTTACAGGCTTAGAACTGTAAACTTGCAACTTAATAAATTCCCCCTTTTAAAAGCCATTCCATTTCTGGTATATCACATTCTGGTAGCTAGCAAACTAGAACACCCACATCCTTATCTGGGGTGGAAAGCAGAGTCCTGGGGCTCCTGTACAGTATTTAAATCTCCAGGGTCCAGAGTCTGTGAACCCACCTCCCCCAAGGTTTTCACTGACCTGACACTTAATCTTTTGTGATCAAAATAGTTGTATAAATTTTTTGTGATAATTAGAGTCTCCTTTCATGCTAGCTTTTGACAAAATAATTAAGACAAAATACTGATCCATTGCTAACCAATTTGAAATGGCAGATTGTCTGCTGAGAAAGCATTTCTGTTTACCTGTTATAAAGTGGTTAAGTGCTTGGTCTTTGTAGACAAACCATCTGGGAATCCCAGCTCTACCACTTATGAGCTGTGAGGCCTTGGCCAAGTTACTTATACTTTCCCTGCCTCGATCTTTGCAACTGTAGAATGAGAATTATAGTACATTTAAAACTATTGAAAGTATGCAAAGCTCTTTCTCTGACCATAATGGAATACAAGTAGAAATCAATAACAGGTGGAGAAATGGAAAATTTACCAATACATGAAAGTTAAACAATACACTCTTTTTTTTAAAATATCAATTATGTAACTTTTACTAAATGAGAAAACTGTATTTAAAACGTGCTTTAAATGAAATGAAATTAGGAAAAAAGATTTTTATGCATGTTAAAGAACTTTGTACTGTGCTGAAATCAGATATCTTTTACAGTAATACATTGTGCCCATTCACAAAATGTTAACAGAATTCTCACTTTAATATTTTCAAAGACAATATTAAGGTCAAGAACTTCACATCTATGATGGCACATATAGAAGTGCATTATAAATCTGATATCCATCCTTATGAAGCTTACAAATTTGACAATGCTCAATAAAAGCACTTAAAATTAATTTCAGTAATGTCACATCCAAAGAATCACAAGTCTATGTCCTGTAAGTTGTCCTTTAAAGTCTTTATGTTTCTAAAAAAAAATCTTTATGTTGATTTTCTATTTCTTGTCATCTGTTAATACTAATCCTTAAAAAAGAGGGAGAACAGGAAAAGAAAGACTGCAATGAACTCTTGATCATCTACAGAAATTATTGCTACTATAGTTCACTAAAAAATGTCTATAGGGTGGTGTGACGGTGGCTCAGTGGCAGAGTTCGTGTCTGCCATGCTGGAGACCCAGATTCGATTCCTGGTGCCTGCCCACAGGGAAAAAAAAAAGCAAAAAAAAAAAAAAGCATGTCTATACAGTATCATGTGAAATTTGATCACGAAAAATCAAATGAATAAAAATCTTTAGTAATTAGGCCTTAAAAATAAATTGTATAAAACATCACATGGCAATATTAGATAGATTAAGCACCTAATCTTCATAGCTAACAAAATGTGCCACTGACCAGCATTCATTTAAATACATCCTTATAGAGGGGGAAAAAAGGAGACAGTGTTAGTTTTCCAAGGCTGGTCAAAAAAGGAATCTCATGTTCTCTTGATCTAAAATCAACAACAACAAAGAAAAACCCAAAAACATAACCAGTGTAGGTAAAGACATTGCCAGAAAGTTAAGCATGCCAAAAGATGTTTCATGCAAATTAAACGTAAAGCCAAGAATTACATTACCAAATAGTTGGGTAATACTATACAAATCTTACCTGAAAGTAAAATGAAATGCTACTGCACGATAGAACATCAGGAAGTTAGAATCTAGTGCACATATCCAGATCATTAGAAACCTCTGTGTAAAGCAAAATATCCACTATCAGCTGTAAAAAGTTGCCCAAATTGTTTGATTACATCACTGAATTGGATAGTTTGCAATTTTTTAAAAATTATCAATCTCTAAAATTCATTTTTACTGTAATGAGGCATGAGTTTATTAGTAAGATCAAACAGGTACATAAGTAAATAAGCAAGCAAGCAAAAGAAATGAGTCAGTGAAAGTCTGTAAAGCTCTTCCTACATTTCACTTTAAAAAATGTTTAGGGAAAAAAATCTAAAGAAATATTTGCCATTATTCTAGCAAAAATAGAAGTAAACAAGCCCAAAATAAATGACAACACAACACTGAAACCACATTACGACAGATGGATCATCATGCTTTCACCTGGATTACCTATCGCATCTAGTTTAACTGGGATGCTTTTCAACTTCAAAAATTGTGATATGTGAAGATGTAACTTTGATGGATAATTTTGAATTTACATTTAACTTTGTTGAATATTATAACCAAGCATACTATTACAGTACAGTGGCGCACATACGTCTATTAGAAAAAAAATTAAGATCCTTTACATGTCTCCTTAAGTTACAGATGTGACATCATAAAGGGTGTCAAATGGCTGGATGGTTTTACAGGGCACACATACATTATGAAGTATGTCTTTACCAAACATGATGGTTTCTTTACAGAGTTCCTTTCTTCACCTTTTCTTGGGTGGATCAGCTGTCCAAGGTTGATTGACAGGGTGCCCAGAATTCAATCCACCATACTGGTACTTCGCTTTCTTTTCAGATGGCTTCAATATCTGTATCAGGGACCTCAGGGGATCTCACAGTTCTCCAAATCTGCTCCATTGACTGCAAGTCTGGTGACAGTCCTCCCTGATGCAGAAGATCTTCTCCTCCCCAGTGGAAGTTTTCTGACAATCAGGGGACGAGACTGTCCTTGTTCAACCACCCATCCACCATTTTGTTGACTCTAGGCTCTCCTTCCCAAGTGGGAACAAGTCCTTCATGGAGGTTGAGGCTGCAGTAACGGCTCGGCCTCCTCTCACCCACAAGTCACATGATGTGCCAAACCCAGGTCTGACTCTCCCTTCTCCCCGGCCCTCCTCCTAGCCCGCCCCCTCCCACCCTCTCTCCCCCAAGTCATGTGAGCGCATGCACACATGGAGGAACAGGGAATAAATCAATAAATAAGCAAGCAGGGCCTCTTGCTAAAGCCCCATCAACCCAGAGCCTCCACTTCCCCCAACAACACATTTTTAAACAATCAATTGGTCAAAGAAGAAATTGCAAGAGAATTCAGTAAATATCTTGAGACGAATGAAATCGAGAACACAACTTATCAAACCTTAAGGGATACAGCAAAAGCACTGCTGAGAGGGAAATTTATAGCCCTAAACGCTTGCATTAAAAAGAAGTAAAAAGAAAGAAAGAGCTAACATCAAAGACCTAACTGCACACTTTGAAGAAGGAGGAAAAAATCCAGCAAACTAATCCCAAAGCAAGCATAAGGAAAGAAATAACAAATATTAGAGTGAAATAAATGAAATTGAGAATAAAAAAACAACAGAAGCACCAAAGCCAAAAATTGGTCTTTTGAGAAGATCATTAAACTGACAAACCCTAGCCAGATTGACAAAGAAAAAAAAAGAGAGAGATGCAAATACATAAAATCAGAAATGAGGAGGACTTAGTAGTAGCACTACAGATATAACAAAAAGAATTATAAGAGGATTCTATGAACAACTGTATACCTACAAATTAGACAGCTTAGATGTAATGGACAACTTCCTAGAAATATGCAAACAACCTACACTGACTGTAGGAGAAATATGAGAACTTAACAGACCGATTACAAGTAAAGAGTTTGAATCAGTCTTCAAAAACCTCCCAGAAGAGAAAAGCTGAGGATCAGAAGGCTTCACAGGTGAATTCTACAAATCATTCCAAGAAAAATTAATATCAATCTTGCTCAAACTCATCAAAAACTTGGAGAGGAGAGTACGCTATCTAACTCATTCTGTGAAGCCTACATCACCCTAAAAGCAAAGCCTGATGAAGACACTACAAGAAAATTACAGATCAATTTCTCTAATGAATATAGACGCAAAAATCCTCAACAAAATATTTGCATTTCAAATCCAGCAGCACATTAAAAGAATTACACTATGTTTAAGTGGGTTTTTATCCCAGGTGTTCAAGGGTGATTCACACAAGAAAATCAATTAATGTAATATACCACATAGACAAATTGAAAGGGGAAAATTGTATGAGCATCTCAATTGATGCAAAAAAAGGCATTTGACAAAATCTATCATCCTTTCTTGATAAATACACTTTGAAATACAGGAATAGAAGGAAACTTCCACCACATGATAAGGGGGCATATATGAAAATCCCATGGCTAATATCATACTCAATGGTGAAAACCTGAAAACTTTCCCTCTAAGATCTGGAACAAGATAAGAATGCTCACTGTCACAACTGTTTTTCAACATTGTGCTAGAAATTCTAGCTACAGCAGTTAGGCAAGAGAAAGAAATAAAAGCATCCAAATTGGAAAGGAAAAAATAAAACTTTCACTATTTGCAGATGATATGATTCTATATATAGAAAGTCCCAAAAAATCTACAGCAAAGCTACTGGAGCTAATAAACAAGTTCAGCAAAGTGGCAGGATACATGATTAACATGTAAAAATCAGTAGTGTTTCTATATGCTTGCAAATTTCCTCTGAGGAGGAAATCAAGGAAAAAAATTCCGTTTATAATAGCAACTAAGAAAAATCAAATATCTAGGAATAAATGTAACCAAGGATTTAAAGGACTTGCACACACAAAACTACAAAATATTGCGGAAAGAAATCAAAGAAGATCTAAATAAATGGAAAGACATTTGTGTCTATGGATTGGAAGACTAAATATAGTTAAGATGTCAATTCTACCCAAATTAATGTACAGATTCAATGCAATCCCAATCAAAATTCCAATAGCCTACTTTGCAGAAATGGAAGACAATTATCAAATTTTTTGAAAGGGTAAGGGGCCCTGAATATTCAGCCGAATATTTTTCTCTTGAAAAAGAACAAAGTTGGATGACTCACACTTCCTGACTTTAAAGCATATTATAAAGCTACAGTGGACAAAACAGCATGGTACTGGTATAAAGACAGATATACTGACCAATAAAATTGATTGCAAGTTCAGTAATAGACCCTCACATCTATGTCCAACTGACATTCAAAAAGGCTGCCAAGTCCACTCAACTGAGACAGTACAGCCTCTTCAATAAATGCTGCTAGAAGAACTGGATGTCCATATCCAAAAGAATGAAAGGGCACCTATATCTCACACCTTATATAAAAATTAACTCAAAATGGAGCAAATATTTAAATATAAGAACCAGAACCATAAAACTCCTAGAAGGAAATGTAAGAAAGTATCTTCAAGAGCTTGCGGTAGGCGGTGGTTTCTTAGATTTTACACCCAAAGCAAAAACAATGAAAAGAAAAAAAGATAAATGGGATCTCCTCAAAATTAAAAACTTTCGTGTGTCAAAGGACTTTGTCAAGAAGGTGAAAAGAAAAAAGGGCTTCTGTCATGAGTGGCACATGTAGGGCGCCTCGGTTGCTCTTCGTGCGGAATCGACATCAAGAGATTTCGGAAGCATAATTTTTGCTGCCAGGGCAGCTGGTGATCGTTGGTCCCAGCACCCTAAAAAAAAGAATGTGAAAAGGCAGCCTACTCAATGTGAGTAAATGTGTGGAAACTGTATATCCAATAAGGATTAAAAATCCAGACTATATGAAGAAATCCTATAACTCACAATAGAAAGACAAATAACCCAATTAAAAAATGGGCAAAAGACTCTAATAGAGCGTATTTTTCCAAAAGGGAAATACAAATGGCCAAAAAGCATGTGAAAAGATGATGACCATCACTAGCTGTTAGGCAAATGTGAATCAAAACCATGATGAAATATCATTACATATCTACTAAAATGGTCATTATTAAAAAAAACCCAGAAAACTACAACTGTTGGGGAGGATGTGGAGAATTAGGAACCCTCATTCACTGCTGGGGGGATGTAAAATGCTGCAGCCACTATGGAAGTCAGTTTGGTAATTCCTCAGGAAGCTAAGTATAGAATTGCCATATGATCCAGCAATCCTGCCACTAGGTGCATATCCAGAAGAACTAAATAAAGCAGGCACTCAAACAGACATTTGCACACCAAATGTTCATAGCAGCATTATTCACAATTGCCAAAAGGTGGACGCAATCTTATAACAACTAAAACCTACCTGAAAGTTATCAGCTGATGAATGGATAAACAAAATGTGGTATATATGTATGATGGAATATTCATCAGCTGTAAGAAGGAATGACGTCCTGATAGATGTGTCAATATAGATGGACCTTGAGGACATTATGTTGAGTGAAATAAATCAGAAAAAAAAGGACAAATATTGTGTGATCTCTTTGATATGAACTAACTATAATAAACAAATTCATTAAGTTCGAATCTAGAATGTGGGTTCCAAGGAGATAGAATGGGGGGGTGATGATTAATTTGTGCAGAATCTTTATTTGGTTTGATTTTACATGTTTGATAATGGGTATTGGTGATGGCAGCACATTATTGTGAGTTAAATTAACAGCCTTGAATGATGTCTGTGAGTGTGGTCGAAAGGAGAAGCTTTGGGTCATGTGTGTGTTACTAGAAGGAAAGTTAGAAGAAAAAACATGGGGTGTAGAACAGTGAACCCTGTTGTAGATGCTGGACCATGATTAACAGCACAAATATAAGAATGTTCTTTTATGAATTATAACAAAGGTAGGGTATTAATAATAGAGTGGTATTTGGGGAAAAGTATGCCTAATGTATACTATGGACAATAGTTAAGAATAATATTTTAATATTTTTTCATCAATTGCAGCAAAGATACCAATCCAATGCAAAGTGTCAACAAAAGGTGGGTATGTGTATTTTTTACATGACTTTTCTGTAAACCTACAACTTCTCTAATTAAGAAAATTACAATAATTTAAAAAAAGCCTTCCTTTTATGATATTCCCATTTCCCTCCCATTAAATTAGGAGTGCAAACCGATAGCCCCACAGGCCAAATTTGGCTCACAAATGTGTTTTGTTTGACACATGTGGCATTCATGAAGATTTTCAATTTGAGCATGAATTTTCCAATTTGGTGCAGTTGCCGCTGTTCCCTGTCGTCTTATACACAACTCCCCAGCTTCTATGCATTCAGGTAACCTGCTTGGCTCCAGAAAGCCATGTAGCTGCAACCCTTGTTAAATTGTTCTCTGAACAAACACAGGGAATTTATCTCAACATAGCAAAAGCTTTTTAAAAGCTTTTTGTTGTTTACTTCATATGATTATAGAATGCTTTCATTGTAAGGAATACATTGGCAGACAATAAAATTTTTACTACAGTTAGCAGGAAACTGAATTTCAACCCTGTCCCCTGCCCTGCCCCGATTTCTTCTTTTTCCTGGGAAGTGGGTTTTAGGATTATATGTCACAAATGGGCTGTTCTTAACTTCGAGGCTAGACCTGTGCTGTTCAGTACGGTAGCCTCTCACCAACATGGGGCTATAGGTACTTGAAATGTGGCTAGTGCAAATTAAAAGGTGCTAGAAGTGCAAAATACACACTGCGTTTCAAACAGTTAGTAAAACACAACATAAACTGTCTCATTAATACTTTTTCATGTTGAAATGGTAATATTTTAGAGATACTGAATTAAATAAATAAAATGTCAATAAACTTAACTTCACCTGCTTCTTTTTACTCTTTTCATATGGCTACTAGAGAGTCCCAAATTGCACACGTGGCTTACATCGTATGTCTACTGAACAGCGCTGCCTAAAAAGGTAATAGTACCCCCAAACAAAAGACTCTCTACTGATAGCAAGTTAACTTCACGATACCATATGGTGAGTCTATTTATAACCCTTCTTATAAAATCAATAATAAATGACTGTTTTCAATTTCCTGAAAGAGTCCCCCTTCTAGAGTGTGGGGTTAAAAAGTGACTGGCTGTGCTGACAGCAGAGAAATGTGCTGGGAAGAGTTTGCATTCAGACAACAGGTGAACACAATTGTCCAGAAAAGTGTGGGTCCGAATTGGTTGCCACTTGGACACGTAACACAATTTATCGCTTCTGCCACTCATATTTCTCTACCAGGCAGCTGCTGGGGCTTCTTTTAAAGCATTTGCTTACACACACACACACACACACACACACACACACAACATGGCGAGAAGCTTCCCTTAGGAGTTCTCTTGACATCTAATGGAAACAATCCTTTCCAGTGGGAAGTAATCTTGGTATTCACTTAAAACCCTAGTGGCTTGTAGAGATCATTCTTGTTTTTTTTTTTTCCTTCTCGGTAGAGAAATTAAAAGGACAAGAAAGTTATGAAATTAATGATGAATAGTATATGAGAAGGTAGGAGGCAGATGGTGTATTGGAAAGAGATTAGAACTTGGAGGCACACAGGGGTCTGAATGCTAATTCTTGCCACTGAGCATCTATAATTCAGGCGATTGCTATCCTTTGTATGTCTGCTTCTGCTGTAAATGCTGATGCTAAAGATGGGTGCTTTATAGGGTTACTGGGTGGGTCAAACGAGATAGTAAATGTGAGTGTTTTTTAAACTTAGATCCTCAAACAAATATTTTTATTAGGAGGTAAGCAAGCTTTAACCTCTCAATCATTTTTTTCAGCAAATGTGTAAGTATTTATTGTCTGCACGTTACTGACTCAAGAGCAGTACTTTAGTTTGGAACGTAGCAATCGGAAAGCTATGTTCATTGCTGAATTTAGTCCTGTATTCTACAAACTTCACAGTAGCAGAGAAAGAGTCTGCTGATGCATATGTGTTTCATTTTAGTATATTGTTAACCTGTACTCTGCAGATTAGAAATTTAATTCTGAGATTGGTAAATTTAAGCTGAGTCTTGTTTGTCACGGCCCAATAAATAGAGTATTTTGAAATTGATTTGCTATCATTCTAACTCAAGAACAATTATGTTCCTTTTATCAATGTATCTAGAAAGAATATTTCTCAAGGACTGGGCATATTTCATTGAGGACTTCAGGAACTGGTTAATTTGCTTGGGGCCTCAAGTACTTTGCAAAGTACTCTTTTTTTTTTAATTTTTATTATGAAATATAACATGTATATATAAAAAGCAATAAATTTCAAAGTACATTGTAACCAGTAGCCATAGAACAGATTTCAGAGATTGGTATGGATTACTATTTGACGATTTTAGATTTTTCCTTCTAGCTGCTCCAACATACTGGAGACTAAAAGAAATATTAATATAGTGATTCAGCAGTCATACTCATTTGTTAAATACTGTCTTCTCTATTATAACTCCTCCTTCTCCTTCGATCCTTCTCCCAATCTTTAGGGGTCTTTGGACTATAAAGCATTCTTTTTTCTCAAAATGATTTCTCAATATAAAAGCACTTTTTTTATATGAGCATTCAGCTCTTCTTTGTATGTAAATTCTTCTTTATCCTTGTTTTTAAGAAACAAGTTGTAGTTTATATGATACTCTTTGCTTCCAAAGTAACTTCCCTTATTTACAACAAAAAAACCGCATTCTTATGATCATTCTGCTCTACATGTATAATCAGTAACTCACAACATCATCACGTAGTTGCATATTCATCATCACGATCATTTTTTAGAACATTTGCATCAATTCAGAAAAAGAAATAAAAAGACAACAGAAAAAAATTCATACATACCGTACCCTTTACTCCCCCCTTTCATTGATCACTAACATTTCGATCTAAATTTACTTAAAAAGTTTTTAAGGAAAGAAAATGTGAGATGAGGGAGAAACACAGCAAAGAACAGTTTATACTGTTTTACTTCTGCTTTGTTTTTGTTGTTGTTGTTTTTTTTGTCTACTTACCTTCTTTAACTTTTGTTTCAGTGAGCCAACTCTTTATTTCAGTCCCATTTGCGTCTGAGTGAAAACATAAATTTTGGTGGAAAGAAAGAAGGATGAAAAAGATGAGGAGTTAGGAGTATGCCCCCTTAAGAAAGAGGGAACATACAACAGTTAAGGAGATTAAAAGGCAGAGTGAAATATCAGTGTAGTGAATACACTTAAGGCGGCCCCCAGGGGTGACATCCTTGTATGAGCCCCTTCCTGTCAGTGCAGGTGGTAACTGCTTCTAATCAGTAAAATATGGCAAAGGTGATGGGATGTCACTCCCTTTATTAGGGTACTGTGCATGAGACTACATCTCAGCAGATTGGAGAGAGAGAGAGAGACTCTCCTGCTGCTTTAACCTAGCCAGTGTCCGTGTTGTGGATGGTCTTACAGAGAGGACCACGTGGTAGAGAACTGTGGGTGGTCCCTAGGAACAAAAGATGTCTCTATGAGCTGAGGCAGCCTCCAGCAATAGCCCATAAGAAGCCAGGGTGCTCAGTCCTACAACTGCAAGGAAATGAATTCCCCAACTGCCTGGCAGTGGATTCTTCTCTAGTCCAGCCTCCAGATGAGAATGCCGCTGGCTGACCCCTTAGATTGCAAGCGTGTGTGATCCTGAACAGTGGACCCAGCTGAGCTGTGCCTGGACCTCTGACTCATGGAAGCTGTGAGATAAAATATGTGTGTTGTTTTCAGATGAGGGAGGGTCCAACATTCTCAGGACAAGTGACCAGTTAGCTGCAAGCAGCAGACAGGGCTGGTGGTGGTAGCTAAGGTGAAGAAGAGGTGAAGGGACGGAGGAAGTACTTAGCATTTGTGCCTGTTATACCTAAAATGGAAGGCTCAAGAGAAAGCAGGGTATGTTAGTTAAAAACAGATATTTACAAGTCCACAACTGAACCTTAAAACTTGTAGAAGAAAAATATGTGTTAAAAATCATGTAATTTAGGGGTCTAAAAGCCTTTCTATGTATGACACTGATGACAGAAAGTCCCAAAGGAAACAACGGATAGATTTAAAATTTCTTTTCAATAATAGCAATAACAATTAAAACCTGCCCAAAACATTATAAATAAGGTTGTGGAAAAAAAAAAACTGGGTAACAATATCATGACAAATAATTGATATCCTTAAAGTATAAAGAACACTTCCAAATAAATGAGAATAAAATGAATACTTCAATTGAAAATGGGGAAAACTATAAACGTCCAATTCACAAAATAAAAAAAAACATAATTGGCTGATTAGGAGATGAAGAAATAGTTAACATCTCTAATAAATAAAGAAGTACAAATGAAAATGAAACACATTTTAGTCTTCATATTGGCCAGTACTATAACGAACATGAATACCTTGTGTTAGGGAGGACAGTAATTCATTAATTACTGGTGGAAGTGAAAGTGTTCTGGAGAACAATTGCAATACACGTTATAAACCTGAAAATACACAGACCATCGGGTGCACGGGTGGTTCAGTGGTAGAATGCTCACCTTCCATGGGGGAGAACCGGGCTCAATTCCTGGACCATGCACCCCCCCCAAAAATTTTAATAATAATAATAATGCACATACCCATGCAGTTAGGAATTTATTAGACAAGTGAACAAAAATGCATGGGTACAACTGCTTATTTCAGCTTTATTACATAGCCAACAACACAAAAACATCAACAATAGAGTGCTGGTTATATAAATTATGGTATATTCAAATGTTGGACTACCATGCAGTCAATAAAAAGACAGTTAATTTTATATTTATAGACACAGAAAGATATTCATTGTGCATTGTTAAATGAAAAAAAAACAGGTCGTAGGAAATTGTTCGTTATAGGAACTTCCCAAAGGACCTATTAACTCGTCAATGGAAAGCACTCTAAGATCTTTTGAATCCCTTGCTTTAAAAATTTTCTCTGTGCTTTTTCCACCAATGCTGGACTGTTGTGTCATGATCCTTACCCATTCCTAATTAACCCACATCCCCTCCAACTGCAAGACCCACCTTAAACCCAACTCCAAACATCTAATTTTCAATAAATTCCAAACTTCCTTCTCTTCCATCTGAGATACAACCGAAGCACTGTCCAGGTGTTGTTCTCCCTTACCTTGGTAAACAATAAACTTTGCTTTGTCTCATAAGTTTGTGTTGGCGACAGTGTATCCATTTTGCCGGGTATAAAAGCCCAAGTTGGGACATCATATTTGCACCAATATATCCAAAGGGATAACACAAGCAGATGCTAACCTAGTGACGTAGTCCACCCCATCAGTGGAAACCTAATCATGTGTGTTTTACTAAGGGTAAACGAAGATTAGGGGTAGGAACATTATATGTCCCATTTTGTCAGACTTTCAGGCTTATGCCTGTTGTCCTGGTATAATTATAAACAGCACCCCTTACACTTTCAGAAGTGTTCCGCTTTGGGGAATGCATTCTGAGCAGTTTTTTACTGTCAAACAGGATCTATTCACTAGACTTCATTATGACCCTTTTAATCCAGTCCTCCGTAATATTATCAATAAATATAGCTCTCAGTTATTAATTGCCTACACCACCAGCTTTAGTGTCAAACTTTCAAAGTACAGCTTTAGTATCCAAAAGTCGTGCTATTTATGTGGGGATAGTAGGCAAGAATTTTTGCTATTTGGGATAGAGAAAACTGCTTATTAACCTTTTTAAAAAAAACTTTAAAACTAGTATAACATATGTACAAAGCAAAGAATGAAAAAGGCAATAATTTTCAAAGCACTCTTCGGTTATTAACTTTTTGATTTGGTGTTTTAGAAGTTCTTTTGTCATAGCTGTACAGAAGGATCATGAAAAAAGAAAAATATTTTTTAAAAAAATTCAAACCCAAATCGTCTTTAATTTGGTCCTTTTCTGATGGAGAAGGCTTTCACATGTCCTTGGTGGAAAGAATTAAAAAATTGACTTTTAATGGAACTGTGTGTATTGAGACAAGGGAGAGTGGGTACACAATGAATGAAATGTTTCTGCAGATAGTAATGAAGTATTTACCTATAGGAGCATGCTGTTTGTAGCTGCTTTTACACAATTTACTTGGTACTTGAAAGGAAAAATGTTGCCATGGCAACGTTGTGACAAACAAGGCAGAATTGCAAACAGATGAATCACGACTTTATATGCAAGATAAAGAAGAAAATGTTCTCCTATTAGGGCTGGCTTTATTAAGCTTAAAAATTATAGCAAACATTTTAATGAGATTTGTTTTTAATTCATTGCTCATGAAAGAAACGTGGACAGTGCACAGGAGGGTAGAAGGTCTGAATTCTATTTATTTCCATAATATTACTGCAGTGGGCTACAAGTCTGTTGTTTCAGCCTCATCAGCTGAGGTCCCAGACTATTTGGCAGGGCAGGGATTGAGATAGTCTGTTTTCCAGAATATATAACTGAGCACTTTACACCCCCCCACACAGTGAATGAACATGGCACAAGAGACTGTCTTCTTATCTGGTTGAAAGAGAGAGTTACATGGAATCATTACATTCAGAGGTGTGATGCATGCTCCCTGGGCTCTATGGTGACCCTTCCTTGAGGGGCCAGAAGGCTTATGGGATATCCTGCTTGGGAGAGCAAATTTGAGTGGCTTTGTGAGTCTTTGAGAATCTTCTCTTAGTCCTCCATGGAAGAGAGATGGAATGTGCAGAACCCACAATCATGTAATGATGCATTATATATTCACTGCTTTTGGCTGTAATTTTTTATTTTTATTTTTATTTTTGGCATGGGCAGGCACCGGGAATCAAACTCGGTCTCCAGCATGGCAGGCGAGAACTCTGCCGCTGAGCCACCATTGCACCGCCCTCGGTTATAATTTTATATCATCCTTTGTTTCAACAAGTGCACCATATTCGAGGGCTGGAAAATGAGTTTGTATAGAGGGACTTTTTTGATAAATTGCTCTTCCTAGATACAGAGCTTTTGAAAATATGGACAGGCTGCTCTCTGATGAAATTCTACCTCAGTGGTTCTCAAACTTGAACATGATTCAGAATCTCTTAGATTCTGTTAGAGCACACATTGCAGGGTCTATTCTCAGAGTCTATAAATTTGTCTCCCTAACAAGTTCCCAGGTAATGCTGATGCTACTGGTCTGGGTATCATACTTTGTGAACCACTGTTTTACTCCAAATTTAACTTACAGAGAATGGGATTTTTGGATTTAGGTGGTATCCTTTTCCCTTCCCACTAAGTGGCTGGGCAGTAGCTGGGGGCAGGTCTTGCTGGAGAGGGTAACTGATTTTGGGACTTCGCTGTTTGAGGTGGGTTTGATAAAGAAGAGATTAAGGGAAGGACTTTCATCAGCTCCCAGACAGTGTAGAAGGGATTATTTTCTGGATTTTTCTCTAGTCGAGGAATGCTGACAGGGGTGATGTAAGAGCATGCCACCCAGACAATAGTGCTTGACCAGCTACAGTGGGGGAAGCTTATTAGAAAAGCAACATTTCCGGCCCCTCCCCAAACCTGCCAATCAGAACTAGCATTTAACAAAAACCCCTGGTGATTCAAACACATATAAAAGTTGAGAAGCACCATGTCAGAGACAAGCTATGAATGTATCAATATACCCGATGTTTAGTCCAAGCTCTGCCTCCAACCAGCTCTGCCACTTGTACTGGGCCTTGAAGCTGAGCTGGGGATGAGTGAGTGGTCTACAAGTTTTCTGCCAGCTCTGGAGTAATGTGATTCTGAATCATAGCCGGGCAGGTCTGGACTTGCTGCTCTGCAACTTCAGAAAGCTTCTGAGAACTGAGGGCCCCAGGGCCTCTGAGTTCCTTGCGTTCCCTTCCTCTGCTGCCTCCCCTGTAAACTGGCGTAAACTCCTACGGGAGGACAGTGCCCAGGGATGACCTCGTTCCATGTATCTGCTCCCTTCCTGTGAGTCCAGTTTATAATCTTTTATCATGAATTAAACCACAAGCAATTTGGGGGAAAGTACATTTGGTCCCGCAGTACTGTCTAATAATAAAGATAATAAAGCCTTGTCCTTAGTAGCCTTTAACTAATTTTAGGAAAATGACGGAGCTAGGGTCGGTGCTTGGCCACCCTCTTGGTAAGTCAAGCTCCCAACTTTATTTCTTTTTTCTTTTCTTTTGTCTTTATAGTCTACTGCTTACATTGAATACTCAAATGAACACAAATAAACTCCTTCTTTTAGAGTAAGAAAGCACATGAAAAGCATTATGTTCAAATTCCATATAACTTAAAATTCCTATTGGCTAATAAGTGTTACCAGTATAGAGCTGGAGATATTAGAAAAGGGCATGATGCACTTCGTTCTTTCAGAATATCTGGAACATTATTACGTTTACCTGGTGGCACCAAATCAAATGTTTGTATCTGAATAATGATACAGCTATTGTTAAGATTGAAAAAACATTAATCAGTTTAGCCACACATATACACTCAGGTCCCTAAGTATTATATAAAATTCAAAGGAAGAACGCATGAAGCTGCAACACGTTCTTTTCCACTAAGCGAAGGATCAGAGGTTTGGCCTTTGCAGTCTTTTTTCCATGAGTCCCAGTGAGGTGTGCACAGGTTGGGGCAAAACATTGCTCAACACCACAGAAAGATACTGCTCTTAAGACACTTGGATCCGGCCATGCTGCTCTGTATCGGAGCGTCTGAATATGCCTGTCAACCTCTGCAAGACGGATGCAGCCTTGAATGAAGTCATCGAAGGCAATCTGTCCTCTTCCTGGTAGGCCAAACTTTTAAAAAAGGATATTGTGAAACTGATCAGAGTGCTGGTTGAAGACTCTAAACATGCTAGTTTTCATCTAAAGCACAGATTTACTTAAGGCCAACTCTGTAGAGGGTGCACTTACCCTAGTCTGCTGCTCACAAGGAATGCATTCTATTCCTTGAATAGTCTGTCATTCTGGCTTATTAATAATATAAGTCCGCTTTCTCCCAAATCTGCCCCAATTAATTAAAAGTTGTTTTTGACTCTGAGATGTTCCTTCTTGCTACTGGAGGAGTTTGACTGTTAGATGTGTTTATTTATTTATTTATTGGTTGTTGAAAGAAACTTTGGCCCATTAAAAAAATATTTTTATTGCGATATCTTCACACACCATACAGTCCATACAAGGTATGCAATCACTGGCTCACAGTGTCATCACATAGTTGTGTGTTCGTCATCATGATCATTTTTTTTAACATTTGTATCACTCCAGAAAAAGAAAGAAAAAGAAAAAAAATACATCCCATACCCCTTACTCCTCTCATTGACCACTAGCATTGCAATCTACCCAATTTGTTTTTATCCCTTTCCCCCCATTATTAACTTTTTTTTTTTTAACTCATCTGTCCATACCCCGTATAAAGGGAGCATCAGCCACAAGGTTTCCACAATCACACGGGCTTGTAAAAAAGACTCTGAAGTTGAAAAACTGGATAACTGAGTACAAATGAAGGTTAGTTACAAGTTTTTTACAATAGGGGCGGAAGACAAAGACTATACAATTGTTATCAGAGATCAAGGCAGCTGGGTTGCAATTTAGATATTTCAGGTATTTCCCTCTGTCTATTCCAATATACCAGTGTGGTAGTTAGATTTAGTTGTCAACTTGGCCAGGTGAAGGCACCTAGTTCTGTTGCTGTGGACATGAGCCAATGATACGTGGACCTCATCTGTTGCTCATTACATCTGCAGTCGGTTAAGGAGACTTAATTGGTTGGTGCTTAAATGAGAGAGCACAACATAGCACAGCCTAAGCAGCTCAGCATACCTCATCTCAGCACTCGCAGCTCAGCCCAGGCCTTTGGAGATACAGAAAGAAGTCACCCTGGGGAAAGTTGTTAGAACCCAGGGGGCTGGAGAGAAGGCCAGCAGAGACCATCCTGCGCCTTCCCACGTAAGAAAGAACCTCAGAGGAAAGTTAGCTGCCTTTCCTCTGAAGAACTAACAAAATAAATCCCCTTTTATTAAAAGCCAATCCATCTCTGGTGTGCTGCATTCCGGCAGCTAGCAAATCAGAACAACCAGAAAGCAAAAAGGAATATCTATATAACGATTCAGTAATCAAAATCATCCCTTAAATCCTAAGTTCTCAGTTACAGAGACAGGTGTAGGGGGTAGGCAAAGAATATTCCCAGGAGATGCAGAAAAAACTGCATTGCCTCTATGAGAAAGACTTGGTAGAGAGACCACCTTTCCATGGGCAGCATGCTGTTCTCTTTGAAATGTTTACCTCTTGTTACAGGTTTAAATAAGCAAACGATCAAACAGAGAAAAGCAAATACTCAGGCAAGAGAGGAATGAGCAATGCGTGGCACAGTCATGGGAGGGCCCTGGGGGGGTTGAAAAGGAGGCACCCATGGGCGGGCCACGGTGGCTCAGCAGGTAAGAATGGTTGCCTGCCATGCCCGAGGACCCGGGTTCGATTCCTGGTGCCTGCCCATGTTATAAAAAAAAAAAAAAAAAAAAAAAGGAGGCACCCACCACATGGATTCATAGGTGAGAAGGAACTGCAGGCCCCACCCGGCCCCACTGCCCTGCTGGCTACTGCTGCGCCTCACTTCCTCGGACTAAGGCTGCCCCACTCAGGACCAAGCTTCCTCTCAAGCTCCCTGGCTCTTTAATGACACATCGTGGCAGGGAGTTAATTGACTGGGGTTTGGGGGTGGGATGGGGAGGGGGTCACAAAAGCCCCATAGAGTCCGGCTCTGCCAAATGTCTCCTTCCGGCTGAGCCTTTTTTCAGTTTAGGAAAACACTGGGGTAGATTTAGCTTTTCCTTTGGGAAACAAAGCGCAACACAAAGAGCGTGTGTGCGGATGTTCTTTGGAAATAGTGGGGCATTTGAAATCGGTGCTGCAGCTGCAGCGGCTGTGTCAGTTTCAAGCGTTCGGTTTTCTGAAAGCGCTCTGAAAAGGTGCTGGAATGAGCGAGAGCCGCGAGCACTTCTGGAAATGGAGGACTTTGTAAGCTTGTATTTATCGCCCTTGTGCAAGAAATCAGTTCCTCTAGGGCAGAATATTCCAACCTTTTTAAGTCTAGCACTCAGAAGATAAAATTATTTGAAGATCATTTGGGGTAAAACTGGAAGGAATTTGAGAGCATCTATAAAGACTTATTAAAAAATTAGTTTCGTTATCTCATGTACTTGGAAGAAAAAATGTATGAAATATTAAGGATGATATTGCATTTGTTTAAAACTTCCAAATAAAATCTGTTCAAATTTTACATGAGAAAATTGAGCTTGTTTACATGAACGTGACTGTTTCTTGTAAACTTCTTATTATGAGAAAAAAATTTAAGCATATACAAAATGAACATTGGAGTGTAATGTCTGCCGTACTCCCCACATACTAAGGACATAGATTAAACAATTATCATCATTTCATTTTTCAGATTTCATCTGTTCTATTCTGCCTTTTTTGCTAAAATCTTTAAAAGCATATCCCAGACATCATTTTATTGCATTAAAAATACTTCATCTTGACATTTCTAACAGATCAGACATTAAAAGAATAACTACAATACCGTTATCACCAGTACATTAAAATTAATTTCTCAATATTACCTAATACAATAGCCCATGTTCAAATTTCTTCATTTGTTCCATTTGTCCTTTTACTTTGGTTTGTTTGAATCAAGATCAAAATAAAGATCATATTTAAATGCTGTGTCTTTTGAGCCTCCCTGAAGAATAAAAGAGCACAGAATTTTTTTATGTATATACTAAATTCCATTTATTCATAAATTGTACTCTGCCTAGGCCCCTCAAAGATATCAGGTCTTAATCTCTGGAACCTATAAATGTTGCTGTGATAGATTGACTTATGTCTCCCCCCCAAAAAAACATGTTCTTAATCCTGTTTCTGTGGGTATGAACCCATTGTAAATGAGACCTCTTGAGAATGTTATTTTTGGCTAAGGTATGGCCAACTGAATCAGGATGCATCTTTAATCTATTACTGGAGTCCTTTATAAGCAGAAGAAATACAAACATAGAGAAAGCCTATGGAAGAGCTGGAAATCAGAAGTCAGCAGGGACCTCGAAGAGAAAGGAGGTGATATCACCATTTGAAGGAGAAACCAAGGAACCCTAAGGATTTCTGGCTAGCTAAAGCACCTGTGACCCAGTGAGGAAGAAAGCCTTCTAGCCTTTGAAACCATGAGCCAATAAATTCCTGTTGTTAAGCCAAACCATTGTGTGGTATTTGTCATGGAGGGTGGAATTCTCATACAGTTTTCTTATATGGAAACAGAGTCTTTGCATATGCTGTTAGTATCTGGACATGGGACTTTATCCTGGATTATCAGTGTACACCCTAAATGCAGTCACATGTAGCCTTATAAAAGAGAGACAGCGAGAGATTTGACACATACACACAAAAAGGGAAAGTGATGTGAAGATGGAGCAGAGAGATATTTGAAGATGTTAGTCTTGAAGATCCGAGTGATGTGGTCACAAGCCAAGGAATGTCACCAGCAGCTGGAAGAGGCAGGAATAGATTCTCCCCTAAAGCCTCTGAAAGGAATGTGGCCCTGCCAACACCTTGATTTTGACCAAGGAATACTGACTTTTGGATTTCTAGCTTCTAGAACTGTGAGAACATAGATTTTTATTGTGGGTTTTTTTTTATTGTTATTTTTATCAAACTTTTTTTCTTTTCCTTTTCTTTTTACTTTAAAGATGATATCCTTCTATGCACAAGAGTTTTTAATTTTGATCTACTTTTTTTTTTCTTTTGTTTCTGGTGCTTTGGACTTAAAGTCTGAGAAACTGTTGCCTATCACCTGGTCCTCCTGAAGCTGTTTCCCTACCTTTTCTTCTAGGAGTTTGTCTGTTCTGGAGCTTTTATTTAGGTCATTGGTTGTTTAAGAGTACATTGTTTAGGTGGTTCAGTGGTTAGAATGCCCGCCTTCCATATCTAATATCTAATATCTGATTGGCTTATTTTGAGTTGATTTTTGTATACAGTTGAGGTAGGGGCCTTCCATGCGGGAAACTCAGGTTCGATTCCTGGACCATGCACCTAAAAAAAAAGAGAGAACATTGTTTAATTTTCACTTATTTTGTATTTTCCAGTCCTCCCTCTGTTATTGATTTCTAGCTTCATTACACTATGGGTGGAGAAGATATATTCATTATATGCTTTCAATATTTTTTATTTATTGAGGCTTGCTTGGTGACCTAACATATAGGCAATCATGGGCAACGATCCATGTGTACTAGAGAGGAATGCGTGTTCTGCTGCTCTTGGGTTGAGGACTCTAAATATTCTGTTAGGTCTAGTAGGTTTACAGTATTGTTTAACTTTTCAATTTCCTTATTGATCTCCTTTCTAGATGTTCTATCCATTGTTGAAAATGGTGTATCAAAGTTTTCTACTTTTAATGTAGAACTGTCTATTTCTCCCTTCAAATCTGTCAATATTTGCTTCATATTTTGGGAGCTCTTTGTTAGGTGCATATATATTTGTAATTGTTATGTTTCTTATTGAATTGACCCCTTAATCAGAATACAATGACCTTCTTTGTCCCTTGCAACTATTTTTTACTTGAAGCCTATTTCATCTTATATTGTATAGCTACCCAGCTCTCTTTTGTTTACAACCTTTCACTTTCAACTTTCTTGTATCTTTGAATTTAAGGTGAGTCTCTTGTAAACAGCATATAGTTGTTTAATGCTTCTTTATGCATTCTGCCAGTCTCTGCCTTTTGAGAATTCAATTATCTATGTTTAAAGTGACTACAGATAATGCAGGACTTTCTTCTGCCATTTTGCTATTTTGTCTTTTTAAGTCTTATACCTTTTTTGACTCTCAATTCTTCCTTTAATGCCTACTTTCATATACTGTTGCTGTTTTGAATTGTTCCATTTTGAGTCATTATTTCTTTCTGAATATACTTTTCAGTCATTTTCTTTGGGTAATGATGTGGTTAAAATGTAACATACTAAATCTATAGCACTCCCATTAGATTCGACACCAACTTAACATCAATAGCATAACTATACCCCTCAGTTCTCTCATCTTGTTTTGTATTTTTTTATCACTTATATCTTTGTACATTATATGTTCAACACCAGAGATTTATCATTACTTTTTATGCAAGTGCATTTACTGTAAGAATTATGAAGTGGAGTTACATACCAAAAAATACAGTAGTACTGGTACCTATAATTACCCATATGGTTACTTTTACCAGAAGTTTTGCATCTTTATTCTACTGTGAACTATTGTCTAGACACAGAAAAGACATTATTCTTTCCTTTCAGTCTGAAGTCCTCTTTTAGCTTAGCTTGTAGGGCAGGTCTAGTGCTAATAAACTCCCTCAGCTTTTGCTTGCCTGAGAATGTTTTAATCTCTTCCTCATTGTATTAGTTAGAGTTCTCTAGAGAAACAGAATCAGTGGGGAACACTCACAAATATAAAATTTATAAAAGTGTCTTATGTGACTGTGGGAACACAGAGTCCAAAATCCACAGGGCAGGCTGTGAAGCTGACGAGTCTGATGGAGGGTCTGGACGAACTCCACAGGAGAGGCTCACCAGCCAAAGCAGGAAGAGAGACTGTTTCTTCTGAATCCTCCTTAAAAGGCTTCCAGTGATTAGAGTGAGCATCACTCATTGCAGAAGACACTCCCCTTGGCTGATTACAAATGGAATCAGCTGTGGATGCAGCTGATGTGATCATGATTTAATTCTATGAAATGTCCTCTTTGCAACAGACAGGCCAGCACTTGCCCAACCAGACAAACATGTACCACCACTTGGCCAAGTTGACACATGAACCTGACCATAACACTCATTTAAAAAAATAAGTTTAGCCAGGAATAAAAATTCTTGGTTGGCAATTGTTTTCTTTCTGCACTTGAAGTATGTCTTCTCACTGCTTTCTTGCCTCCATGGTTTCTGATGAGAAATGGGCACTTAATTTTACTGCGATTCCCTATACATTACTTGTTGCTTTTCTCTTGCAGCTTTCAGAACTCTCTCCTTATCCTTGGCATTGGAGAGTTTGATGACTGTTCACTTTGAGTTTATCATTTTGGTTTTGTTGGGCTTCTAACATGCGCATATTCATGTCTTTTGTTAAATTTGGGAATTTTTCTGCCATTCTTTCTTTGGATATTCCTTCTTCTCCTTTCTCTCCTTCTTCTGTCTCTGGAACTTCCATAATGCATATATTGGTACACTTGGTGGTGTACCACAGGTCTTGTAGGCTCTGTTTTCTCTTTTTTATTCTTTTTTTCTTTCTCCTCCTCAGCCTGAGTCACTTCAATTATCTTGTCTTCACGATCATGAATTCTTTCTTCTGTCACTCCAACCTGCTGTTGAAACTGTCTAGGGAATTTTTCATTTCATTTACTGTGTTTTTCAACTCCAGTATTTCTATTTGGGTGCTATTGAGAATCTCAAAAAGGTTTCCATACTGTTCATTCATTGCTTTTCTCATATCTTTTAGTTCTTTCTCTGTATTTTTCCTTATCTCCTGAAACATATTGAGGATCATTTTTTAAAAGTCTTTATCTGGTAAATCCATAATCTGATCCTTCATTGATGGTTTCTGGATTTTTATCTTGTTCCTTTGGACAGGTCATCACTTCCTCTCTTTCTTGTCTTTTAATCTTTTGTCTCACACTAGACATTTTAATATTTTAAGGTGTTAACTCTGGGATTTAGTCCCTGAGCTGTCTATTCCTTACCTATGTATCCCGATAATGAATTGACAGAGATGTTTTTGAATGCCAGAGCTAATCACGACAAACAAACCAAAGCAAAAAGCACCTTTCACAGTCTTTCTGTAAATTGTCTCTGCTTTGGTTGGTGGTTTCCTTCAGAGCTTCATCCTCCTATCAAGAAGTGTCCTCTCTATCCTATCTGAGCCTGTGTGAGGCCATGGAGTCTGTTTTTTTTTTCTGGGCTTGTGCTTGCTGTTGGCCGTAGGACTTCCCCCATTTACAGTTTATAGGAGTTTGGGTGAATGCCTCCTTTGAAATAGACTTTCACCCCCTCTTGGGTGTTCTCTTTTGTGACTTCATGCAGGTAATCCTTTTCCCCAGGCCACTTCAATTTAGCTGGTTCCCACATTGTACCAGCTGTTCTGCAAAGTGCTTCTCCACCCTAAGGACAAATTCTGGGAGAGTGAGCCCAAGTGACATTCCCTGGCTCAGTCCTTTAGACTTCCTCCCCATAGATTGTCTCTGGCCTCCTGGCACCCCAGTGTGTGTGTAGGAGTTTACCCTACTCTCTCTGGAACAAGGCCAGGGACCCACAATGTGTGTATAAGCTGGCTTTACTCTGTGTTGTGGAAAGGGTATGCGAGGGGTCAGCTGGGGCACCAGGAGTGTCTTTTATGGATTTTATTTCTCTCAAGAAACATTCTTTTATAATTGTTTTGTAAGATTTATAGGATTGCCATTCAATTTGTGCTTGTGGAAGAATTCTAGGCAAATGTTTTCAAATGCTGCTCATTGATTGATTAATTTGCTTCCAAGAGTCTATTGACTAGACCTTTATCTGGTAAATGCCTTCCTCTCTTAGAAACCAGAACTCATTCCTTCTACTCAATTTCAATCACTAGCCTGGTCCTCAACATTTCTTTGCCAATGAAAGTTCATACATTTCCTTCTCAGGAGAACTTTGGGACATAAATAGACACTTGCCAGCCTGGACAGCATTCTGAGCAGCCCTGAAAGGAAATAAGGGAACAGCTGGTCTCTGAGTCCAAGCAGGAGGTAAGAAGAAGCAGATTTAAATTTCAATAGTAACAACATAGGTTTGACATAAAAGTCAGCTGCCTAATTCTAAATTTCCTTCTTTGGGGCCTAAAAAGAAAATTAGA
Source organism: Tamandua tetradactyla (assembly GCF_023851605.1). Classification (NCBI taxonomy): domain Eukaryota; kingdom Metazoa; phylum Chordata; class Mammalia; order Pilosa; family Myrmecophagidae; genus Tamandua; species Tamandua tetradactyla. The sequence continues at coordinate 115,974,613 of NC_135328.1, read as the reverse complement.
CTAGGTAGCTATGTGTAGAAGATTTGGGAATAATTCTGCCTAGAAGTGCTTTATGACTTCTTTATTATTTTTAAGTAAATTATTTTTGGCACATAAAAAATACTACTTGCTCATTGTTTCAAATTTGGAAAATATAGAACAATACACAGAAGATAAATTTTTCTCATAATCCCACTGCCCAATCATAGCCACTATTAGGAGTTTGATGTATCTCCTTGTGGTTGTTTTCATATATATATAGAATATGCATAGTTTTGCACCTTGAATTTTTCTCATTTAACATTTTCCCACATTATTAAGTATCTGTCCCCCCGCAAAAAAAAGCCCATTTTGAATGGCTGCATAATAATATCTTACAAGGATATATCATCATTATTATTACCATTTCCTTATGTGTCAAGTTTGGTTGTTTACAATTTCTCAACATTATAAATAAGACGTAGGGTAAAAAGCTTTGCCTATAAATCTTTGTCTGTATTTCTGATTATGTCCTTAGAATGGATTCGGCCACAGTAGCTTTTCTCACGGTGTCAAATTGCCTTCCTAAAACTTTGAACATTTTACTCTACCACCAGTGGTGGATGAGGGTGCCCAATTCAACAAATTTTTGCCAGCATTGAGTATTATTATTAAAACAGCATTGCTAATTTTAACTCTGTTCTGTATCTACTTGTTGAAGTATACTTTGAAAATAAAAAAGAGAGAGAGAGAGAATGAGGAGGTATAACAGACAAAATGGGATTTAACAGATGAGTATGGCTGCTAAATCACTATATTAATATTCCTTCCAGCCTCCAGTGTTCTGGAGCAGCTAGAAGGAAAAATCTGAGATGATGGTATGATCCCCCAAACTCTGGGATCTCTTCTGTAACTGCTTGTTGAAATATGCTTTGAAAATTATTGCTTTTTTCTTTCTTTGCTTTGTGTATATGCTATATTTTACAATAAAAATCATTTTTAAAAAAGGAAAAAAACACGTTGCTAATTTGATAGGTGAAAAATGGTGGCTTCATAAAATGCTTTTGGTTATAATACTTGCTTGGTTTTGTTACGTTCATTTTCAGGTTTTCTGAAATTATGCATTCTTATAATTTTAGAAGAATTATTTCTATAAAAATTCTTGATAATATTTTATTTTTTTAATGCATTGATACATTTTTCCTCATATTTTGTTTACATTTTTCACGTGAATCCAAACTTGTGTGCAAACATTTTATTTTTGTCTAATTTGTTCATGGCTGTAACCCTAGTGCCTATGAGAGTGTCAAAGACATAGTGAACTCTTCCTCTCCCTCTCTCTCTCTCTCTCTCTCTCTCTCTATATATATATATATATATATATATATATATATTTATTTTGCCCGGGCAGGCACCAGGAATCGAACCCGGGTCTCTGGCATGGCAGGCGAGAACTCTGCCTGCTGGCCCACCCTCAGTATATACTTTTTGAATGAATAAATAGTTGGAATTGATATTCACGTTTCCCTCGTATTATGAATGCACACATTCACACACACACCGTGAGAGCAGCAAGACTAGGTTCTACTCCATAATCTCACTTCCTTTTAATTTTTATTGAGGTGAATTCACATAATGCAAAATTAACCAGTTTAAAGTGCACAGTTAAGTAGCAGTTAGTACACTAACTATATCAAGTCCAGAAACATTTTTATCACTTCAAAAGAAAACCCTGTATCCATTAGTGCTTCATAATTTCTTAAAGTCCCTTTCTGTCCTACAGTTCCACAAATTGCTTCTCTCTTATAGGTTACCCTATTTCAAGAGATGCCAACAGCCATGAGTTAAAAGACAGGAGATCCTCGGTCAGTGGGTAAAGAAACCAGATGTGAATAAAGTAAATCTTAGGATGCGCATTGCTCTTATCCATTCCAGAAGGGCCCTTTCTAAATAGTTCCATGCCTGAGTCCAGCCTGAGATCTAATTCTCAATGCATTGATTTTAGACAATCAGATTCAGTTTGCAAAGCCTCTTTTTTTGGCCAAGGCTTCCAAGTCTTAGATGCTAACACAAATGAGAACTATGATGGGATTGCAAGCCAAAAAATAAAATCAATCTTTATGATGCTGACAAGCTGTTCATGCTATAACAATATATTTGAAAATGGTACATTCTCCTTTGCCTGAGCAAAATGTAGCTATTTTACCTTAGGAAGGTCAGACCTTTTTTTTTTTTTTTTTTGCATGGTCAGGTATCAGGAATCGAACCCGGGTTTCCGGCATGGCAGGTCAGAGCTCTGCCACTAAGTCACTGTGGCCTGCCTGGTTAGCTTTTTTGTGAGTCTACATTCTCATGCTGCTCAACGGTCTGTTTCTGATAACGGCACAGAAAAATGGTTTTGAGTTGACTCAGTTTCTATAATGTCCGCTTGGATATTGGCCTTTTTATTGTCTACTTAGAATTTTGCTGTTATATGCTTCCCTCTCCCTAACTTCCAGGACTTTTGAAAGATAACAAGATAATGATTTAGCTGTGTGGAATCTATGGTCTTTGGCCTTGCCTGGCTAAGGCAAATTTGTGTAAACTTGAGGAAACCCCAAGTGCCCAACTTGAGCTGTGGTGGGAATTTGTTTTCTTTCACCCTTATATTTGTAAAATTGAAGGACTTTGAACACTTCTTTGAAGAGAAACTATTAATTTTTGTTTTGTTTTTGTTTTGTATTGCTTTATCTTGTTTGGTAGATGCTGGAAAGATCTGCAAGTTGGAAAAATATATAAGCATGGTCTTGAGCACTTGCTGGAGAGGGAGTTGTGTATGACTTTTCCAAACCCGTGGTGGTCAAGATGGCCTTTGAGCCTGTGGGCAGCTGTCTAGGTGAGAACGTGTGAATTCAGCGCACCATCTTCAGGTGTTCCTGTATATGGTTTTCTTGATTTCAGTATGTACTTTGCTGAGTTTGGGTGGCATAAGCTCATTTTCTCAGGACTGCTGAATGCCCCAGTTTAAGCTGACTTTAGAGGCTTCAAATTGACAAAAGCTGGGCTACTGGACCTTAAGGCTCTGAAGCTTATTCTGTGTGTGTCAGGATTCTACTCAGAAACAGAACTGAGAGGATATATATATATATATATATATATATATATATATATATATATATATGTAATATATATGTAATATTAGGAGATTTATTACAGGAATTGGCTCACATGACTGATGAGGTTTGATGAGTCAGACTTCTGTAGGGCAGGCCACAAGCTGAGAACATGATGGTGATGATGAATTCCCCAAGAGAAGCTAGCTGCTGAAGTACAGATAGAAATTCTTCTTCCTAACTGCTGAAACCCTCTTTTCCCTTCTAGGCTGCCAACTGATTGGATGAGGAGATTCATCTCATTGCTGAAGGCAATATCCTTTGTTGATTGTAGATGTAATCAGCCATAGATGCAATCAACTGACCAATGGTTTAAACCCACAAAAAATACCCTCACATTAACAATCAGGCTAGCGCTTGCTTGACCAAAACAACTGGGCACCAAAACCCGGCCAAGTTGACAAATGAAATTAACCGTCACGCCCTGTGATCCCTCTTTCACTCATTTCCCCAGCTTCTGCCCCAACTTCTGAAGCGTATAGGATATAAAAAATGTACCCAGTGCTGTCCAAAAGAATAGAGGTTCTCTGTCTTGTAGGCTCAAAACTTGCCTATTAACTGTTACTGGAAAAAAATCTTTATGGGAATATTTTCACACGGAATGATCATAAATTACATATGATTCATGCAAAGATAGAAGAAATAAAAAACGTATTTGCCATCAAAGATAGGCAGCCCTCTTCCTTAAAGTAAACTGAATGCTAGACATAAAGATTTGTAAAGTCAGAAAGGAACTAAGTTAACTCAAAGTCCATGGGTAACAGGGACTACACAAAATGCAATGGGTTTTTCTTTTCTACAGGTTTCAAAGATGGCAAAGTTGCATTTCTTTGCTCTTTGAAATTCCTCATGATCTTAGTCTGGAAACTTATTTCAGGGGCTAGTGGGGAGCTCCTTGGTCTCTAAGTCCTTCTTAGCACAAAAGGACAGCATTTAAAAAGCCACCTCTCTCAAAGCATCTCTGGTAGCATGTACAGAATTGCTACCAATATCTGTCCCTTGCAAATAGCAAGCACTCTTAAAAACAGCACCGGCGCCTTTCTAAGCCTCCTGCAGCCCTTTCTCTATAATTTCTTTTCTTTAATGTAGGGAAACTGGCATGCTATATTGTGTCAGAGTTAGGAGCTCACATCGATAAGAATGGAAAGCAAAGAGCGACTGGCTGCCCTGAGCCAGGTGTTGGCTAATTATGAAACTGAATAATGGATAATAACCCAGCTTAGTGTGTTTATCAATGCAGGTCTCTCTCTACAATGCAGATGAGGTCACTGGAGATGACATGGAGGCCTCTCATCTCTCCTATTCATTAACTAGGCGCTTGGGCTGAAATGCAGGCTCCATTGCCCAGACCCAACAATGACTGGGAGCCTGCATCAAATTGTAATTAGGTTTGATCAGGGCTGGGTTACAGTTGCTATAATCGGAACCATTTAGGACTAATTTTATACTTGTGAAAGGATATGAGGTGAGATTCAATTAATGGCCACCAAAGCAACCCCCTTTGCTGGAACCCTGTAAGCTTAAAAGATGAATAAAGAGAAAAGGGAAAATGGAAGGCAGAGGAAAACAGACCAATGACCATTTTAGTTCTATTAATTTTATTGCAACTGGTCAGGAGAAAATGTGTTACAGAAAGAACAAATATATTATAGCAGGCTGAACACTCTCTGGCTCCTAGAAACCTCTGTATGGTCTCACCTAAAGCAAATTCTGTGAAGCTTAATTTTCTCTCCCTTTTAGTCTACTTCATATGTGTTTGGAAACAGCCTGATTAGGGCAAGAATTTCAATTTTCTGGAATAAGAGGAGGAAATTCAAGCTGGGTGATATTTCCTTTCTCTGGTAAGAATCAGTTCAGCCTTTTTACCTTTGTCACTCTTAATATCCCAAACTTAGTGACCTCTTGTTATATAAGAGCCAATAGAAGATTTAGGAGACCTGTTTGTGATACGGTTTAAGAAGTAACAGAGAAGTGGGCAGTAAAGTAAGGGGACCATGTCTAATTCTTTATTATTTGAGTGTTCATTAAATTTTTTTCAGGTTAGCAAAATGCTGCTCTGGGGATAGAATCTCACCTTTGGGTGTAAGATAATTAGTGAAATGTGTGTGTATATGTAAATGTATTCATTTGCATACACATATATACATGTATATTGGACACTATAAATTAGTATACCTAATTTGGTCCATTCATGTGTGTTTGATTTCTAATATTTAACATCATAAATTAAATTTTACTCTTTCTCTTTTTTTCCCTGAATGATTTATGAATATCTTTCCACTATCATATTGGCTGCAGCATAGAAATATCACAGTCATTTTGAAGATAGAATAGTCTTGAAATAGGTAGAGAATTATTTAAAGGGAAAGGCTTTCATCTTAAATACAGCTCAGATTATTTTGAGGATCAGAAAATGGCATGTAAATATTTTGAGCCATTTAAATGAATAGGAAGTGTAGAAACAAAGTATGATCTCTTTCAGATTAAAAAAAAGTAACTCCCCACTCTTTTTTTTCCTCACATCTCTCCTGGACACAACACCTTAGCTATTCAAATAATAAAACAATAATAAACACTATAAAGACAATTTTTATTAAAAGACAATAAACATCAGTGAAGTGATGTTAGTGCATGTATCACATATCTGACACCTCCATATTTCATGTATAGATTTGGTTTCTGTACATTCTGTTACAGGTTAAATAGGATATATGAGGCTTGAATAAAACATCATATTTAGCAAAAATTTATTTTGACTCTTTGGGAACTTTGGGGACTTTGGGGATTTTAAAATACTTCAAAAATCTACTTTCAATGTATTGCTTTTGCTAGTTTGTGGTGGTTGTTGTTATCTGTCCATTTTGGTCAAAGACAATGTGAGTCCATGAAGGAGTGAGTGAGCATAGAGACGGAATTAAGATCATTGTAAAGTGGGGATAAGAGTTTGGAAGGGGGAGGGTGACTCTGAAGGCAATCTCAGTGCCATAGCTTTGGATATTTCCTTGATTTTTCTCCCATTATTCAACTCGAGGGCGATTATAATGGGATAAATAGTGGGGGGTGTTGAAGTTTAAATGGACCCACTAGAACTACACCTCATGCTATTTTTGGTAAGAATGTAGAAAATCATGGCAGGTCCGAGATTGCCATCCTCAAAAAGGCCTCCTTGCAAGATTTTTCCTTGGCTGCCCCCTGGGGAACTTGACTGGTAAATAGTTGCTGACTCCATGTGTCCAAACTTCTTGTGCAAACAATGTGGCATGTGCTAAGTATTAGCTTATCTTCTGGGAGCCTGGAATCTCGATGACCAGCAGGCACTATGTGCCGATGTGCTCAACCACTTATAAAAGTCCTGGACCCTGAGGCTTGGACAAGTTTCCCTGGCAGACAACACTTTGCTGGGTGAATTAAGCATGTCCTGTGTGACTCCACTAGGAGAGGATTCTTATGCCTGGTTTCCTCGACTTTGTCCCACACGCCTTGACTCTCTGCTGAGTGCACCTGTATGCTGAGTTCTGTGAGTCCTCTCTGTGAATCGCTGAACCTGGAAGTGGTCTTAAGTGACCCCTAACACCATAAAAAAATACATTCTGAGTGGTTCTGATAGTAATTCTGCACCCCATTTCCCAAGCAGTGAATCAGCAAAATATGAAGAATTCTTACGAAAACTGTTGGAGAGAAAATGGCTGGGGGTCTGAGCAGGCAGCCTAAGGGAATTTATATATATGTCAGTTTCTCTAAGGGAGCAGGGATGGATGTGAAGTTCTAATCTCCATTCTCTTCCAGGCACCTGCCCCATGCTATTAGCTACCAGGCCTCCAAATCACAAGTATGTTCCTTCTTTGGATTGGAAATCTAGGAATGGCTGCTGAGGAGAGACGGGTCATGAAACGGGGGATGTCAAAAACAATGTCCTATGCTGAACTGGGAATCTATATGAAACAAGGATATTCCTGCATGGAAATAGGTTATAGTCCCAACCAGGTGAGATAAACCCTGAAACAGTAGATCAAGTCCAGTCTTAGGAGAGAAGGAATAGCTCAGGTCCTCCGGAAAATCTGCACATAAACCCAGCTGACCATTCACCTCCATTTCTAGGGCTACAGGCTATAGACACATGAACACAGTACAGTAGCCTCAAAGCCTAGTTCAGGGGTGAAGACAACTTAATCTCAATAAGATGAGAAGAGAGACAGTGAGAATTCGCCCACACCGTATCAGAGCAAGCAGTGAGCAAACATACCTCTGCCCTCCAAGTCATCAAGAGGTGAGACACTCATCAAAATGTGAGAATTCGGAATAAAAAATTTGAAAATATTTAGTAACATAGCTCACTACTGTAGCAATGTTGATATTTGTAATAACTTTTTACCCAATTTTGAGAATGCGCACGTTTTGTTTTAAAACTTTTTTTATTAATTAAAAAAAATTAACAAACACAACATTTAGATATCATTCCATTCTACATATACAATCAGTAATTCTTAATATCATCACACAGTTGCATATTCATCATTTCTTAGTACATTTGCATTGATTTAGAAAAAGAAATAAAAAGACAACAGAAAAAGAAATAAAATGATAATAGAGAAAAAAAAAAACTATACGTACCATACCCCTTACCCCTCGCTTTCATTTACCACTATTTCAAACTAAATTTATTTTAACATTTGTTCCCCCTATTATTTATTTTTATTCCATATGTTCTACTCTTCTGTTGATATAGTAGCTAAAAGGAGCATCAGACATAAGGTTTTCACATTCACAGAGTCTCATTGTGAAAGCTTTATCATTGTTCAATCATCATCAAGAAACATGGCTACTGGAACACAGCACTACATTTTCAGGCAATTCCCTCCAGCCTCTCCACTACATCTTGAACAACAAGGTGATATCTACTTAATGCGTAAGAATAACCTCCAGGATAACCTCTCAACTCTGTTTGGAATCTCTCAGCCATTGACACTTTGTCTCATTTTACTCTTCCCCCTTTTGGTCGAGAAGGTTCTCTCAGTCCCTTGATGTTAATTCTCAGCTCATCCTAGGGTTTTTCTCAGTCCTTTGATGCTGAGTCTCAGCTCATTCCAGGATCTTTGTCCCACGTTGCCAGGAAGGTCCACACCCCTGGGAGTCATGTCCCATGCAGAGAGGGGGGTGGTGGTGAGACTGCTCATCATATTGGCTGGAGAGAGAGGCCACATCTGAGCAACAAAAGAGGCTCTCTTGTGGGTGACTCTTAGGCCTAAATTTTAAGTAGACTTGACGTATCCTTTGTGGGGTTAAGTTTCATGTGAACAAACCCCAAGACTGGGGGCTCAGCCTATAGCTTTGGTTGTCCACACTGCTTGTGAGAATATCAAGAATTCAACTTGGGGAAGTTGAATTTCTCCCCACTCTCACCATTCCCCGAAGGGGGCTTGCAAATACTTTTCCAGTCACTGATCAAATCATTCTGGGATTCATGGGACATCACTCTGGACAAACCAACAAAATCTCATGTGCTACCTGAGATTCCAAGTACTTATGACATTCAATCAAACTATCTATATGAGTTATATTAGGAAATGCTGTAGTCAAAATCTAAATTTTGTAACAAATAAACATTTTTTGCTTTAGTCTCACACATAAGGTGACATTTTAAAGTATTAATTATCATCTATTTTCAGCACCTTGCAATAATGACATTCCTTTGTTCTTCCTCATGCCAAAACATTTTGAAAATTTGTACATTGTACATTTCACTATTATTATACACTCTGGGCATTCCTAGATTATACCATCTCGATCTTTACCATCTATCTTTCTTTCTGATTTCATTTATGTCCCCAGCCCTCCTCCCTCTATCATTCTCACATGCAGCTTCATTCAGTGTTTTAACATAATTACATTACAGTTAGGTAGTATTGTGCTGTTCATTTCTGAGTTTTTGTATCCAGTCCTGTTGCACAGTCCGTATCCCTTCAGCTCCAATTACCCACTATCTTACCCTATTTCTATCTCCTGATGGTCTCTGTTACCATCGACATATTCCAAGTTTATTCACTAATGTCGGTTCATATCAGTGAGACCACACAGTATTTGTCCTTTAGTTTTTGGCTAGTCTTACTCAGCATAATGTTCTCTAGGTCCATCCATGTTGTTACATACTTCATAAGTTTATTCTGTCTTAGAGCTGCATAATATTCCATCGTATGTATATACCACAGTTTGTTTAGCCACTCGTCTGTTGATGGACATTTTGGCTGTTTCCATCTCTTTGCAATTGTAAATAATGCTGCTATAAACATTGGTGTGCAAATGTCCATTTGTGTCTTTGCCCTTAAGTCCTCTTAGTAGATACCTAGCAATGGTATTGCTGGGTCGTATGGCAATTCTATATTCAGCTTTTTGAGGAACTGCCAAACTGCCTTCCACAGTGGTTGCACCATTTGACATTCCCACCAACAGTGAATAAGTGTGCCTCTTTCTCCACAACCTCTCCAGCACTTGTCATTTTCTGTTTTGTTGATAATGGCCATTCTGGTGAGTGTGAGATGATATCTCATTGTGGTTTTGATTTGCATTTCTCTAATGGCCAGGGATATTGAGCATCTCTTCATGTGCCTTTTGGCCATTTGTATTTCCTCTTCTGGTAGGTGTCTGTTCAAGTCTTTTTCCCATTTAGTAGTTGGATTGGCTGTCTTTTTGTTGTTGAGTTGAACAATCTCTTTTTAAATTCTGGATACTAGACCTTTGTCTGATATATCATTTCCAAATATTGTCTCCCATTGTGTAGGCTGTCTTTTTACTTTCTTGATGAAGTTCTTTGATGCACAAAAGTGTTTAATTTTGAGGAGCTCCCATTTCTTTCTTTCTTTCTTCAGTGCTCTTGCTTTAGGTGTAAGGTCCATAAAACCGCCTCCAATTATAAGATTCATAATATATCTCCCTACATTTTCCTCTGTTTTATGGTCTTAGACCTAATGTTTAGATCTTTGATCCATTTTGAGTTAACTTTTGTATAGGGTGTGAGATACGGGTCCTCTTTCATTCTTTTGCATATGGATATCCAGTTCTCTAGGAACCATTTATTGAAGAGACTGTTCTGTCCCAGGTGAGTTGGCTTGACTGCCTTATCAAAGGTCAAATGTCCATAGATGAGAGGGTCTATATCTGAGCACTCTATTCGATTCCATTGGTCGATATATCTATCTTTATGCCAGTACCATGCTGTTTTGACCACTGTGGCTTCATAATATGCCTTAAAGTCAGGCAGCGTGAGACCTCCAGCTTCGTTTTTTTCCCTCAAGATACTTTTAGCAATTTGGGGCACCCTGCCCTTCCAGATAAATTTGCTTATTGGTTTTTCTGTTTCTGAAAAATAAGTTGTTGGTGGGAGACAATATTTGGAAACGACATATCAGATAAAGGTCTAGTATCCAGAATTTATAAAGAGATTATTCAACTCAACAACAAAAAGACAGCCAACCCAATTACAAAATGGGAAAAAGACTTAAACAGACACCTACCAGAAGAAGAAATACGGATGGCCAAGAGGCACATGAAGAGATGCTCAATGTCCCTGGCCATTAGAGAAATGCAAATCAAAACCACAATGAGATATCATCTCACACCCACCAGAATGGCCATTATCAACAAAACAGAAAATGACAAGTGCTGGAGAGGATGCGGAGAAAGAGGCACACTTATCCACTGTTGGTGGGAATGTCAAAGGGTGCAACCACTGTGGAAGGCAGTTTGGCGGTTCCTCAAAAAGCTGAATATAGAATTGCCATACGACCCAGCAATACCATTGCTAGGTATCTACTCAAAGGACTTAAGGGCAAAGACACAAACGGACATTTGCACACCAATGTTTATAGCAGCGTTATTTACAATTGCAAAGAGATGGAAACAGCCAAAATCTCCATCAACAGAAGAGTGGCTAAACAAACTGTGGTATATACATACGATGGAATATTATGCAGCTTTAAGACAAGATAAACTTATGAACCATGTAATGGACCTAGAGAATATTATGCTGAGTGAATCCAGCCAAAAACTAAAGGACAAATACTGTATGGTCCCACTGATGTGAACGGACATTCGAGAATAAACTTGAAATATGTCATTGGTAACAGAGTTCAGCAGGAGTTAGAAACAGGGTAAGACAATGGGTAATTGAAGCTGAAGGGATACAGACTGTGCAACAGGACTAGATACAAAAACTCAAAAATGGACAGCACAATAATACCTAATTGTAAAGTAATCATGTTAAAATACTGAATGAAGCTGCATCTGAGCTATAGGGTTTTTTTTGTTTTTGTTTGCTTGTTGGTTTGTTTGTTGTTGTTGTTTTTTACTATTACTACTATTTTTATTTCTTTTCTTTATATTAACATTTTATATCTTTTTCTGTTGTGTTGCTAGTTCCTCTAAACCGATGCAAATGTACTAAGAAACAATGATCATGCATCTATGTGATGATGTAAAGAATTACTGAGTGCATATGTAGAATGGTATGATTTCTAAATGTTGTGTTAATTTCTTTTTTTTTTTTTCTTTCCGTTAATAAAAAAATAAAAAAAAAATAAATAAGTTGTTGGGATTTTGATTGATATTGCGTTGAATCTGTAAATCAATCTAGGTAGAATTGACATCTTAACTATATTTAGTCTTCCAATCCATGAACATGGTATGCCCTTCCATCTATTTAGGTCTTCTGTGAGAATGCACATGGTTTTGATAGTTAATCAAATGGTATTTAAGATTCTGTTTAATTTTTAAAATTCAAGTAACTCTGATATCTGTATAGATTGTTTTTCCTTCTTTGCTTTAATTTTAAATTGGTTTATGAAACAGATTGTACAAACAAGCTTTACAATGATTACTTAGATTTTTTTTAAATATGCCTATGGATAAGCTAACCTAACTACCCATTTTAGGTGGCTAAGATTTCCATATGTTAATTATAAAAATATTTGTATCTTCATGTTTTCCTGAAATCAGGAAAATATTTAGTAACATAGGTCATTACTATAGCAATGCAGATATTTATAAGAACTTTCTACTTGATATTTTGAGAACATTCACAGTCTTGACAGCTGATCAAATGGTATCTAAGTTAGTGTTTAATGCTTAGAATTTAAGAACTTTGCTATCTGAATGTGTGGATTTTTCCCCTGTTGCCTTAATTTTAAATTGGTTTATGAAACTTACTGTGCAAACACAGGCTTTACAATGATTACATGGATACTTTAAATATGCCTATGGTTAAGCTAAGATATCCATTGTTGGCAGTTCGAATTGTATTGTTTGTTTTCTTAAATTAAAAAAAAATAGCAACAACAAAAAGTATTGAAACAAACGAACACAAAAAAACAGCCCCTGCCCCCAGTACTAGAATTGTTTCTACGACTTTTTTTTTCTCATTTATTCAGTAAACACTATCAGTTCTCACTGATATCCAGCAGTTGGGCTGCCCTACTGATTTCTATAGCTGCTTTCAACCAGAGGTGGGAGCCATGTGTCTGGGCAGTTGCTTGCACCTCTCCTGTTATGACCTCAGATTATGGTTATGCCCTTGCCTGCTGGCGGTGATGTACCAGGGCAAAGCAGTGGTAGCCTCTGCTTGGGTGCAGACAGTAAGGGGACATGTGTGGTCTGTAGAGAACTTAAAAACAAGGAAAAACTGACTAAAATTAAGTGACTTTTTATTGTCACCATCTGCTGGCAATTCTAAATAATGTCAAAGATAAAATACTGCTATGCACACACAAAACGCGTTGGTCTGTGTTCCAAACAGTCACACCAGTTAATGTTGATTGAGGTCACCATATGTTTACCCATGGTGGGCGGACATGTTTACAACTTTTACTTTTGAAAAAAAAGCAGATTTGTACTGGTAAAGACACACTTTTGGTGAGAAAGCTCGTTCACCACTTTCAGGCATAGCAAACATTTATATTCACTCCTATGAAAATGTAGGCTGAATGTCATTTACAAACATTCATTTCACACATCGCAGAGTTTTTATTTGCATTTTCAATTTAAGCACTGAAATAGTGAACTGTGAGGTGTAATATTTTTCTTTGGTAAAATGGAAATTTTGACTTTTACATGAAATATTTAACCAAATTTGAATAATGTCTTTAAAATTAAAATACAGATTTTCATTATAATGAAACAACCAAATCAAGAAAAAATGATTATCACTAATTATTACTTGATTATTGTTGAAAATAATCTTATTTAGAAGTGGAGGCTGTTGAAGAATGATCTAATTGGGTGTCAAGTACATGAGATATACCATTGCCTAAAAGTTTTATGTAATACCAAAATATCTTGGTGGTTAATCTTCTAACTGATGGAGGATAAGGCTCTACATGGTTCACTCCAGATTTCTGTCTATTTTCTCCCTTTCTTCTGAAATATTTTTGTGCTATGTTATGTGATAAACAGAAGTACATTACATATTGGGGAACTCTTATTTAATCCCACTTCTGAATGAATGAAAATTGCTGCGGAACAACTGCCACAGCAATTTATACTCTTCTAAGTTTATTATCCACTCACTTATGTGTGGGGGCCGGAAGAATATCAAGGAAGGAAAAGAACCATTTCAAATTTTTTTGGTGAAGCTAAATGCAGAATTGGTCTTGAAATCTTTTCAATTCAGTTACAAACCAAACCAAGCAAAAGACATCCTCTCCAAATGCAATGGGATGGGGAGACCCCGCTGGGGATAGGATAGCAAAGGCGTATGGCACTTGAACTTGCTCTAGACATACACTCTGTCTTTCCTTGAGCTCGTACATCTCAGTAGAAAACCCAAGAGCTAGAAGAAAATCACTGTCTCATCTTTGAGACAACCTCAAGACAACAGACCTTGGGGAGAGAAGGGCTTGCAGCCACTGCTAAAGTGGAATCTCACCTTTGCAAGAAAAAGAAGAGCAGCTATGCGTTCAAGACTGTCAACCAATCAAAGAACAAATTTCACCATAATGATGAAAAGATCCCTCAGCTGATGTTCAGATGAGTAAAATTGAAGCCTACACATGAATTATAAAGAAGTGTGCCGGCACCATTGTGCATTTTGGAGATTAAAAATTGAAGGGCACCCTCTCCCCTACGTAGGATACGACTCCCAGGGGTGTAAATCTCCTTGGCAAGGTGGGACATGATTCCAGGGGATGAGCCAGGACCCACCATCATGGGACTGAGAAAGCCTTCTTGATCAAAAGGGGGAAGAGAGAAATGGGACAAAATAAAGTGTCAGTGACTGAGAGATTTCAAACAGATTCGAGAGGTTATCCTGGAGATTATTCCTATGCAATATATAGATAACCCTTTTTAGTTTACAGTGTATTGAAGTGGCTGGAGGGAAGTACCTGAAACTGTTGAGCTGTGTTCCAGTAGCCTTAATTCTTGAAGACTATTTAATAACTATATAGCTTTTACAGTGTAAGTGTATGATTGTGAAAACCTTATGTCTGACACTTCCTTTATTCAGGGTATGGACAGCTGAGTAAAAAAATAAGGACAAAAAATAAATAATGGGGAGAATAAGGGGTAAAAATAAAAATTAGGTAGATTGAAATACTAGTGGTCAATGAGAATGAGGGATAAGGGGTATGGAATGTAGGGTTTTTTTCTTTTTTCTTTTTTCTTTTTATTTCTTTTTCTGGAGTGATGCAAATGTTCTAAAAATGATCACAATGATGAATACACAACTATGTGATGATACTGTGAGCCATTGATTTATACTAGGTATGGACTGTATGTGTATGAAGATTTCTCAGTAAAAATATTAAAAAAAAAATTGAGGGGCATCTACTCTCAGAGGTTTTTTTGTTTGTTCTTTGGCTTTTTACTCCAAGGGTTTTAAAATAAAAGCAGTAGAAGCTCTCTTCTCTGAGACCTTGGGACTAATAGTTGATAGGGTTACTGGCAGGTTCAAGTAGGCCAGCATAAAATACGATGTTTACATGCCTTAAACATTTTGTTTTGTGAAGTTTTTGCCTTTTTTCTCTAGACTTATTAGTTTGAAATAATTTCAAGCTTACAGCTGCAAAAATAATGCAAAATTCATACAGAGAACTGTAATATATCCCCTCCCCAAGTAAACATTTTATTTTAATTTAAAATACATCTATATACAGCAGTTTACATGTGTTTTGATATGATGGAAGCCTTTGCTTTAAATCTGTGCATTTTAATTTCCCCCTGCATTTTCTATGATTTCCTCTAAAGTGAAGGGAGAGTTTGAAAACACTTAGAAAACATACTGAATGCAAAATATGATGAGTTTTTCTCTAATTTTAAAAATCGAACAATTTTTAAAACAATTTGCAATTATTTTTTTCAAAGCATTCAATCCAGTTTACATGGGAACACTTTCTTTTGCCCTCATTTTTCATCAGCCTACGTATTTCAAATTTAATTACTTAATTACCATCCTATTACTACAAATATGCCCAATCATTCAGTCCTTGGTATGGTGGTTAATTTCATATGTAAAACTGGTTAGATTAAGGTGTCCTCTCGTATGGTCCACCATTGACCTATTTGTTAACGTGAGGAAATTTCGAGATGGGATTTGCTTCTACAATCAGCTGATCAATATTAAGACTGTCCTCAGCTATGTCAGAGGTCTTCAAAGGCAAAACTGAGAATTTCAGAGGTTAGAAGAAGAATTCAGACTTAACTTCAGGATTGGCTCCTGCCAGCATTTCCAGCCAGCCAGCCCCACCCTGGAGAATCTGGACTGAGGACTGTGTCAGATTTTCTAGTTTATGGCGTGCCCTACAGAGTTTTGACTTGCCAGCCCCCACGATTGTGTGAGCCAGTTCCTTATAATAAATTATGTAAATATATATATCTCCTGTTGGTTCTGTTTTTCTGGAGAACCCTGATTCATACACTTGATAAACATAAAACTCAACTGGTGGGAACCACGTGGATTCAGTGGGCTCTGGTACAAGTTAGTCTATTGTACTAGGAGGGTGAAGGGCTTCCCTTATTCATGGTCTTGGAGCTATATTAAGAGAATTTCTACAATAAAAGATGAAATTATAAAATTACTTTAGTTATTTAGATGGATTGGAAAAAGGTGGGTCATGGAAAAGTGAATTTTTTTAGATAACCGAATACTTAACACCAAACTCACCATGGAAGGAAAGCGTTCTACAATGTATGACATCCGGGAAAAACAGTGCAATAAACATATTATAACCCAATAAACTAATGATTTGATATGATGATAGTTGTGAGTGCCTTTGGCATGTTTTGTGGGCTCTGTGAATTTTCAGTGGCTGTCTCCCAATTGCTTTGCTGCTCCAGTGTTTGCCGACTCCCTCAGGGACTTCTCTACCTCTCCCTGCAATTTTTTCCCCCATCATATGACATATGACAATTGTGACATGCCTGTTTAAAAATAACATAAAATTTGCCATTTTAATCATTTTTATTTACATATACAATTCAGTGGCATTAATTACATTACATCAACACCAACTATTACTGAAATTTTTTTCATCACCCCAATTGGAAACTCCGTTCCCACTTAGCTATGGTTCTCCCTCCCACCAGTCCTTAGTAACCTCTAATCTACTGTCTATCTCTATGAATTTGCCTATTTTGGACATTTCATTTAGGTAAAATTGCAATATTTGTCCTTTTGTGTCTGGCATCTTTTACTTAGCGTAATGTTTTCAGGTTTCATCCATGTTGCGGCATGTATCAGAACTTCATTCCTTTTAATGGCTGAATAATGTTCCAGTGTATGGATACACAACATTTTATTTATCCATTCATCTATTATGGACACTTGGGTTGCTTGCATCTTTTGGCAATTGTGAATAATGCTGCTCTGAAAAGCAGTGTACTAGTTTCTGTTTGATTCCCTGCTTTCAATTCTTTAGGTTATATACCTAGGAGGAAAATTGCAAGGTCATATGATAATTCTATGTTGAAACTTCTGAAGAACTGTCGTACTGTTTTTCATAATGGCTGTACCATTTTACATTCCCACCAGCAATAAATGAACCCTCTACACTTTTGACCCTTCCCCAAGAGTTTTAGACAATTATTCTCTCCAGTTCAAGTTGCCATTTTTGTGCCCTTCTTCTCAGTTCTGTGCTTTTCTCTTTTTCATGATTGGTATTTTGGTTTGCTGATGCTGACAGAATGCAATATACCAGAAATGGATTGGCTTTTGTATAGGAGATTTTTTAGGTTACACATTTTCAGTTCTAAGGCCATGAAAATGTCCAAATTAAGGCATCAACAAAATGATAACTTCACTCAAGACAGGCCAATTTTGTCCGGAGTTTCTCTATCACATGGGAAGACACATGGTGACATCAGCTGACCCTTCTCTCCTGGACTGGTTTCAAAATGGCTCTCTCATCTCCTATGGGGTCCTTCTGGTTTCTCCTGGGCACTTTTTTTCTCTAAGCATCTTAGAGAAAGAAAACTTAGTTTCTCAGGGCAACCTCTGGATTTCATCACTTAGTTTAACATCTCTCAGTGCATTTTCTGCCTCCAAGTATCTGTCATTTCTCTGCACTCTATATCAGCTCTGAGTTCCCTCTATATTTTCTGTCTTTTATTCTCTTACTGAAAAAGGACTCCAGTAAGCAGATTTAGACCCACCTTGAATCGGGTGGGTCACACTTCCTTGGAAACAGTTTAATCAAAAGTTCCCACCCACAACAGATCTGCCCCCAAGATTGGACTAAAAAACATGGCTTTTCTAGAGTGCATAAGAGTTTCAAACCAACACAGTTGACTTTTATTCCTCCTTCCAGCACAACTTTCATTTTTCCTGTTATTGCTAGAGTTACTAGTATTGGGGCCAGTAGGATTTGACTTTTTCCTTTTCTTCTACCAAGCCATCAAAGCTAAGTTATGATAGTGCCTAGCCTTTAACTCTTCCTATCTCTGTTCATAGTGCTTCCTTGGGATTGGGTGACTGAGGTGGCTGGATGATAAATGAGTATGTGGAGTGTGTTGGAGGTTGGGTGTGAAGAGGAACTAAAGTCCTCTAGCTATAAATAACGGACAAAGACCTCCGGAAGGGTTGTGTTCTTATTTTCTCAAACTTTGCATGCAAAGATTCATTTCCATATGTTGCTTTTTCCATCGAGATGAATGATTAAATATAAAAGCCCAGGTTAAAAGCTACCAGGAATGTGTTCTGTTCAAAGTCACAGGGGTTGATGTTGGAGTCTCAGTGAGTTCACTTGAGAATTCTTAGAATAATGCTGAAATATTTTAGAAGGGATAACAACAGGAGAACAAGCAGTGTAGCTGCTGGTTTTTTGATGCTGACATTGGTTCAGATATAATGAAACAGTCCTTCCTAAGATTAAAACAAACAAACAAACAAACAAACCCACTCACATATCTCAAATCCCAGTTGCTCTAAAGCTACAAATCAAACCCATTTGTAGGATATGGTAGGATAACGAAGGTTCATAAGCCTGGGCTGTAGTTAGCATAAGATGTAAACAGGGGCCTTCTTGTTTTCACATTTGAAAGCTCTAATTCATTTCTAATTACTATCTCCTGGAAAAACACTGTGTAGTCATTGCCTTTTAAATTTCTTCATCTCTTAGAGAAAGCACATATTTTAGGTCATTAAGAAAAACCTTGTCTTGCACTCAGATGATGTTTTTGTTCAACAAAGTGGAGTTATTATTTTGTCTTAGGCACAATTTGTTTGGTAGGAGGAAGAAGCTGCATACATTTTAATTTGGCAACGAATTAACGATAACCGGGAGAATGTGGCTTTTCCACTGTTACACAGCTCAGCTCTACTTGTTTATTCAAGTCAGAGAAAAAGCATGCTTGCTATTTGAATTTTTAAGGTGAATTGATCAGGAATAAAAAAAATATTGGCATGAGGAATAGCAAAACTTTGTCCTAACTTTTGACTAAATATGTGTCTTCAATTTTAAAACTCCACAAAAATAAAGAAAAAGAGGGCTTTATTTACAGGTGCAATAAAGAAAAGCCAATATGATGTTATACAGACAAGGAAGTAGAGCACACCAAAAGCAGCTTTGGTCCTTTTTCATGTTATGATGTGTTATCCCAACACATATAAAAATGTAAGTGCACTGGAACAACTAATCAAAGATGTTCATATAACTCTAATTAACAAAATAAGTGGGATGAGTAATGACATCAGGAGATCAAGAAGACAGTAGAAGAGCATAAAGAGGAATTTGAAAGAAAAAATAGAAAAATAGCACTGGAACAACTAATCAAAGATGTTCATATAACTCTAATTAACAAAATAAGTGGGATGAGTAATGACATCAGGAGATCAAGAAGACAGTAGAAGAGCATAAAGAGGAATTTGAAAGAAAAAATAGAAAAATAGCAGCTACCACAGAGATTAAAATGTAAGTGGACAAGGGTGGGCAACAATGGCTCAGTGGCAAAGTTTTTGCCTGTTGTGCTGGAGACCCAGGTTGGAGACATGGGTTCGATGCCTGGTGCCTGCCCATGCAAAAAAAAAAAAATTGGGGGTGCATGGGCAGTTTAGTGGTTAGAATGCCCGCCTTTCATGTGGGAGACCCAGGGTCAATTCCCGGACTATGCACCCCCCACCAAAAAAAAATTGATTAAAAAAATGTAAGTGGACAAAACTCTTCCACTTTCTCACTCATTAGCTGAAGTTGTCTTGGTCATCTTTTTCAGTGACAGTCTGTCCTTATCGTAAGTTGGAGAAAGGTGTTCTTTGAGGTTGTGAATGGAAATGAAGTTTAATGGGGAGGCGCAGTTCTTCCTTAACCCATAAAGAGATCGGGAGGCGCGCACACAGGCTGCTCTAACTCAAGGAGGAGGCTTGGAGAAAAGGGGTGAGGATTACCCGAAGGATGGTATTTCTGAGCAAGATGAGTGGGAAAGAAATCATCTGGGGTGAGCTAAGCCCACATTAGTCAAGGTAGGGACCAGGGAGTGGACTGCAGGTCTCAGGATTTCCCATTTTACTCCTTGACTCACCACTGGGCTCCTAGCATCATCTGTAACGTGGAGAGGTAGGTAGGCGTTCTTAGGCCTTATTGAAAAAATAGGTAAATTATTCAATGTGTTAGCTTGTTGAGTGGCAAGAAAGAAACTTCCATTATTCCTTATGCTTCTATCGAAATGTCTGGCAAAACCATTTACTTACTTGATTTTTACTGGCCTCATTTTTGTATTACATAGATCAGCCATATTTGTTAACAAATACAGACCGGAAATACCCATAAGCAAAAAAGAAAAAGAAATTATTCACAATCACATGTGCAAAAGATAATTATTGTTAGCATTTTTGTGTAAACCAATAAATAAATAAATAAATAAATAAAAGAGAGAGAGAGAGAGAGAGAGAGATTTTGCTACGATGTACTCTTTAAAAGAACTTTCACGTTAAAAATATTCAAATAACAGTGTAACAAAATGCATAGAGGTTAGGTCCCAGCTGTGTGGTAGCAGTTTGTAAGCTGTCTACAGTGAAAAAGCCAAGCTCTCCTAGGATCAGTTTTTATTTAACAGCGGTCCTAAATCGCTTTCATGTGTTTTATATTCTTCCTAGGGAAAAAAAGGAAGCTGGAAAATCAAATGCCCGATCACTCATCTGGGACAGGGGTTCTCAAGGTGTGGTTCCTGGACGGGAAGCTGGACAAGAAGCTTCGGGATCAACTGGGACTTGTAAGAAATGCATATTCTTAGGCCCCGCACAGACCTCCTGAATCAGAAACTCTGGAGTGGGGTCCTGCAAGCTGCGCTTTACCAGGCTTTCCAGTGATTCCTGAGGCACCCTCAAGTTTGAAAATCGCTGCGGCTCGAGACATTTTAGAATGGCGTCTGTAAATGGCTCCTGTGGGGCTGGGAGGGGGTTTTGGTGGTCTGTGGTCTGGCTCAGAAGTCACAAGAGGGATGTACGCTGATGGCGTCTGAGTGGAGTTTCCAAGAAAAGTCTGAAGAAAGAGGCAGCTGTTTACTCAGGGGCTCAAGTGGCTGAGAGTGTTAACAGCATGTAATTTAAGACTGTGAAGAGCACTTTGTGTGGAGATATGCCCTTAAAACCAAATTAGGGCTAATGAATATATTGAGGAAGAGTAATTACAATCGTCACTATTATCAGAGCACTGTTGACTCTCCTGTTATTTGTTCAAACTTATTACTTCTGCCTCTGTTAGAACAATTAATGCCCATCAGTAATATTGTATTTGTAGTTCCTTAAGTATATTTGAATATGTCATCTTCCTGCAGGGAGCAAAGCACAGTGAATTTCTTTTTTAATACAAAAACACGACTTTTCCAATCATAAAACATGACTTAAGCTAGGATTTAGCCATTGGAATTGAAATACAGAGACATTATAAACCTGTTAATTAATTATTTCTGTGTATATAAAAATTATTTTCTATTTCCAGACACTCTATCCTTACTAGCTTTGCCCATGAGAAAGACTTGAACGCTCTTTGAGCCTTAGTTTTTTTCACCTGCAAAATGAGACAATAATGGTGAACACAGGTTGTAAGAAGAATCAAACAAGATAATGTACATAAAACTGCCTTCTGAGGGGCATAGTCTTATCATGCCCATTATTACATTATATAGTTTATTAACATAAATATTAATTAGTTATTTATATTTCCATTAGTATATTTAAATGTTGTCTACTTACAGTGGGAAACAAAATGCAGTTAACGCTTATTCTTTAAAATACAGAAACAGTTTTGGTCAAGACGTAAAACATAAAATAAGCTAGCATTTAGTCTTTGGAGTTGAAAAAGAGACAATTTATGTTAACGTGATTCGCTTATAATTTGTGTACTCTTTCGTATGTACGTTATATTTCAGTACAAATTGTACTTTCAAAATGTTGAACGTTTAAAATCCACGGAAGTGCAGATCAGAGGCATTAAAGCAGATTGAGCAGATTTTTCATCTCCATCTTCTTTGGCCAGGACAGAAAAAAGCACATTGGTCATCCCTGCTGGTGTGTTGGGATGGCCTAGTGCAGCTCACAAGGTGTCCCAGCACATCCTCACTGGTGAATGGGGATGAAACAAAGGCAGTTTGTCCCAAGTCCTAGTATGCGAAGCCTCTGGCAGGAATTTCCTGGTAGGCGGCTCCAACCTGACAACGCACTGGGGCATTTCAGTGTCTGACTCACGTACTCACGCTTTGTGTGTGTTCTCATCCTCTCCAATGTCGCGATACTGTGAGTGGCAGGACAAAGGGAAACAGGGTCTTGTGTGAGGGGTGGAAGGCTGTCAGCTGCGCTGTGTCTGTTTTGGAGGCTGTTCCTGACACCTGGTCCCATATGGCAGTGTGTTGTCAGGGACCTGAGCCAAACAATCTCTAAGAGTGACAGAAACACATTCCTAGCTCTGTGGCCAGACTAACAGGAGACAGGGAGGTGGGCTGGAGAGAAAGCCTGGGCTTGGGAGTTTAGAAACTTACATTTTAGTGTTTTTTTAAGCATGGGCAGGCACAGGGAATTGAACCCAGGTCTCTGGCATGGCAAGCGAGAACTCTGCCTGCTGAGCCACTGTGGCCCGCCCTGGAGACTTACAGTTGAGTGCATGTCCTGATGTTAACTGGCTGTGTGACTCAGTACCGGGCCCGTTATCCCTCTGAGGCTTGGATTCCTTCTGAGCAGAGGAGGTGGGGGTGAGAGGTGTCTGTAAGTATCTTCCTGTTGCAAAAGTCTATGATCTTATGATAATAAAAATAAGCCTCTTGTTGTATTTTAGATGTTCGCCCAATTTCTTTCTCAAGGCCACACCTGGCCTCCCCATCATCGTTTGATTTGCCCATCTCAGTCTAGATCGAATGCTACTTCCCGTATGAAGTCTCCCCACAAGTGTGTAAGTGGTCTGATAAAGCTGTTATCCAATTTCTATTCTATTATTTACATGCATATCTTATGATTCCACCTGTGAGTGTACATTCTTGAGTTTGTGAGATTGGGTGTTTTGGTGGCTTCAGAAAGATGAGATATTGAACACACACACAGAAAAAGAACTCGAAATATCTTCTGAGGATTTTTATTAGTTGGGTAGAATGGATAGAGCCCAAGAGCAGTGTCTGCATACAACTGGGGAAGAAAATCTTCAGTAGAGTAAAGACCCATCACACATCCAAAGCTCCCAAGTATCAAATGGCAGGAGTAAGGGAGACTTCCGTACATGCAGAGCATAGTAGACTTCTGTTAATAGCACAACAACCAAATACAGGAAAGCAAGCTAATAATACATTTTAATGCCCGATCTTGATGCACATAAAAAAATACAAGAAATTTAACACTTCATAGTGGATACTTTGTGCATCCATGTCAATCAGTATTAGAATCAGCTTTGAGAGACAGAAAATTCCAAATAAAAGTGAGTTAATAAGATAAAAATGTATTGTTCGCGTGTGGAAGTCCGCGTAGGTGGTTCAGGGTTCACGTGCTTATTCACAATATCAAGGAATATTGTGTTCCTTCTCCATGTAGTTCTCCAGTCCCTTGTTTCCTTCCCTGTCCAAGAGGGCTGCTCCTGTTCAGGCTATCACATCAACATTCCAGCTGGCAGGAAGGAGAAAAAGCAGAAACTTCTCTTTAAGAACATTTCTGAAGGAGGTGCGAGGGTAGCATTCTCACCTGCCGTGTGGGAGACCCAGGTTCGATTCTTGGCCCATGCACCTCCCAAACAAACAAATAAACAAAAGAAACCAACACAAACAAACAAACAAAAAACTCAACAAATGGTACTGCGATAACGGGATACTCACATGGAAAAAGAATGAAATGTGACCCCGCCATACAGCATAAAAAAACCCAAAACATTTTTGAGAAGTTACTTATACTACATTTCCTTAAAAACTTCTTTGCTCCAAAATTAGTGGCTTGACCACACTTATCTGCAAGATAGGATAAGAAATGAAATCTTTATTCTGGAGGTCATGTACCCAGTTGAAAATTCTATTGCTCTGGAAGAAGGGAAGGATGGGTACCAGTTAATACCAGCTGTCTCTGCTGTCCAGTTCTTTTAAATCCAGCTACTTCCAGATGGTTAACTTTAGCATAATATTCAACTACAGATCTTATTTCATATGCCAGTGAAATTCCTTGACCTTAATCACCCATTTTTTAATTAAACTTTTTTTATTAGAGAAGTTATGGGTTTACAGAACAATTTTACATAAAATACAGCATTTCCATCACCTTCCCACCACCAACACTTGTATTGGTGAGGAAAATTTGTTACACTTGATGACAGCACTTTGTTTTTAATTGTACTATTTTTTAATCAGTAGTTACATTTGTTACAATCGATGAAAGATTATTAAAGTAGTACTAGTAACTATTGTCCATAGTTTACATAGATAAGGGTATTTTCCTCTATAATCCCAAACTATTATTTTTTTTCATGCATGTCTTTATTTTATTACTCATCTACCCATACTCTGGATAAAGGGGAAATCACCCATTTTTGAAGTGACCTCTAACTGAACAAAACATATTTTTCATTTTGAAGGTCGACCTGCTTGATGCTGGTTGAAATTCAGCCCATCTAGAACAGCATGTCTAATTTGTGGATTTCAGAGATCCTACTTCATTCCCTCTTCCTTTCTCTTCAACATCTTTTGGCCATTTCCCCATTAGTCACAACTTCAAATTGAGAAAGATGTTTGAAAATGAAACCAAGTCCACATGAGATGATTTTGTTCCTTCTTACCCACGTTGCTAGAGGGGCTGACGTGATACCAGGTTGTGAGATTGTCCATCATAAAGACAATCCCTTATGCAGGTGCAGTGCCGGGTCCTTTTAATTGGCACTTGTAATTGTAGCTAAAACCCCTTGAAGAACGGGGCGGCATCCCTACTTTGGAGAAGAGACGGATCTTTCAAAGGAAGCAGTTATGAAGGGGCAGAGGCAAGATGTTAGTCCAGGTCTCTCTGACCCCAAAGACCATGCTCTCTTTTGACTGTTTGATCCATAACTTCCATTTTGGAGAGACAGATTTTATGTTACCACTGACTGTGACTCAAAGTTGACCTTGGAAAAATAAAGTGAGGATGTTCAGAGAGGGCTAGGCAGCTAACACCTCGAGGTCCCCCTGCCCTCCCAGCTTTTGAGCTTCGTTATAAGCCAACACTTGGGGGGCACTTGATATTTACAGAGTGGCATCCCGGACTTTCAGCCCCAGTTGGTGTGTAGAAGATGAGGCACAGTGCCCTTCCTCCTGAACACTTTGAAAGAGCAAGGATTGTGTCAGGACGCTTTCCTTAGCTTTTCATCCTGCAGTGCTTGAAAGGAGAGTCCTTGAAGTGGGTGACGATTGGATGGAAAGCCATCACCAGCAAGTCACCACTGTGGGCAAACGGAGCTGAAGCCTGAGGGGAAACCCTGCGAGCCCAGAGAGCTGGGTGTTTATAATTAGGGAAAGGCTGCTCTCAAGGGATTAATTTCACAGCACTTCCAGCCTATTATTCAGCGGCTGAGTAGGTTCCTACAGCCAGCGAAAGCCCTGAGGCAAATGTACTCAGGTGCCCATGTTGGAAGTGGGGGTTGGGGATCGGGATTGCGAGGTGGGGAGGGCAGGGCAGTGGCCCAGGTGCATGGGAGGGGGCGGGGCACCAGCCGCACCTGTTGTAGGTGGGGGGTACAGACCCAGGTTGTGTGGGGGTCAACTGCTCGGGGCGTATTTCCAGGCCAGTGAATCAGAGCAGCAAGGATGGGGCTGGCTTGGATCACACTTGACCAGAGGCCTACGGTCACAAAGCCTGAGGCCTTCACTGAGCTGCTTTGCAGCGGTGAGAAGCTCAAAGCTCAGGCCTCCTACCTAGGTCCTGCCTGCTCCTCCACGCCTGGCCAGCCCTTCCAGATGCAGAGATGCTCTACCCACCCCCCTGCCCCGCCCTGCGGTTCCTGGCCCGACTCTGCGCTCTCCCGGCTGAGCTTCCTGGTAGGGGTTCTTGGCCCTCAGATTTGCCAACATCCTCTGAAGGGTAGGAAGGAGTCCTGATTAGAAGAACTTTACCGCTTGACTTCCATCGTGGCATTTCAGCCCTAGAGCTGACCGGTCCCAGGAGATCATCTAGAGTCTTTCCCTTCCTCTGGTGGCTAAAGCACCAGGCATTTCAGTCGCGGTTACTGCTTTGCCTAATGCAGGCAGCTGTTATCCTTAATGAGATAATGCCTTCCACACTTCCTGAGTCCTCTGGGAGATGTGCATTGTATTACTCCATTATTTATATGATTATCTGCAGGGATGTTTTCTAAACACACATAAATGTGTACGTATGAAAGGCTGGCAACATTTTCATTGGAACATTATCCCTTTGTGGATACCCAGGACAAAGGCAGGTTAACAATGTTTCCCAACCTGGGCGTTTGAGTTGAAGGAAAATGAGAAAATCTCGAACTGAAAGTACTTTTCTTCTCCCTGTAAATGTGTTTCCGTGTGTCTGAAAAGAAGCTCATAAATGAAAATCCCTCTCCAATGCTGTTAGTATCTCAACTCTCCCTAATTCCCAGAGAGCAAATGGGTTTGTGATAAAGCTCTTGGCTTTGTGGAAACTAAAAGCATGTCTTTTTGGTGTTAACCCTTACTTGACCACCTATTACAGAAGAAGGATTATGGAGTCCAAAGGAATTTGGGGATTTGGAAATATTTGTTTTGAACCCCAAGTCCTCAGCTCACTGGTTGCTAATTGTATGATGTTGAGCAATGGTCTGATTTGGAATTGCTGGAAGGCACCAGGGCTGTGCAGCTTCTACCCTGCATCATTGTAGAGTTCACACTGCATGCCACGTGCATGATGGCCCTAGAATTGCTCATTGCACAACCCAAACAACCGTACTCAGTGACCCTGAGGGACCAATGACAGCCTGTACGTGAAATTGTAAAACATTTTGTAAATGCCAAGCTGTTAATCAATAAAAATCAGAGGATGCAAACTCTTAAGGTATGTTAGCTGTTTTTAAAAGCTCATGGGTTACCCATAAGTGTATCACACTTTAAAACTGTATATTTTAAGGTAAATCTAATCCTTATCACTCATATGTAACTTTTCAATATTTGGTAAAATTTCTTTAATGCCTAACAAACCTTTCTCTAAGCTCTGCATACTAAAGTACTAAATACTTCTATACATACTATTTGATGTAGAAAGTTGTCATTTTTGTGTCCGCCGTAGGCTAGTACTGTCCAGAAGAACTTTCTGTGCTGATGGAAATGTTCCTTAATATCTGCTGTTTAATAAGGCAGCCACTAACCACATGTGGCTTTTGATCATTTGAAATGTGGCTATTGCAACTGAGGGACTGAACTTGAAACTTTATTTAAAATTAAAATTTAAATAGCCACATGTGGCTATTGTCTGCCATATTGGGCAGTCAGCAAACACTTAGACCAGTATCATCCATGATTTCTCACTCTGTTAAAGTCAAACTATCACAGCTCAAGGGGACTCTACTTATGGGCAGTATGTGACTTTGCTTTGGCAATGAAGCTTTGCTTTATTTTTATGCATAAAGTGTTCTTAAAAAGCCCTATGTATATAGAGAATTTGTATATGAAATCATATTTTTCCATTGAATACTATTATAATTTTAAGAAGGCATTGCCTCTTTGATTTTAACATGTAGTAGATTTGATGCTTGGGAATATTAATACTTGCTTTAAGAAGCTTTTGATCTTTATAAATATCTTGTCTTTTTTTTAGCATGGGCAGGCACCAAGAATTGAACCTGGGTCTCTGGCATGGCAGGTGAGAATTCTGCCATTGAACCACTGTTGCACGCCCCAATATCTTGTCTTTTAAGTTCCACTATTCCTGGCTAACAACCATGCAAAGAAGGTTATTCGAATGGATTTTCCGATCCTGATGAGCTCTGTTAGAAGTGTTTATCTGCCACAACATGTGAATTCCCTGTGGCCCAGAACCCATGTGGTGCCTCCACTGTTGTTATCCACAGGTGAGGATCTAATGTTCTGGACCCCCACTAGACAATCTGCCCAAGGTGTGGACATTTTGCCAGGTCTGCCATGTTCCTTTTCTTCTCTTTTGGTCCTAGAGGTCAAAGCATTTGAGAATCAATGATTTGAGGATAATCTGAACCTGAGGGTGGGGTCAGGAGGGTGGTTTTGAGTTAATTCACCAATGCCTACCAGGTGCCTACCTGGCCTGGTATAGGGCACTATGGGGACAAATGAGTAAGACACCGTTTCTGCTTCTTTTGAGGAGCCTATCAATGACTGCACCAAGAAAGTGCTACCCAAACTTCTATAGGAACCTGGATTAAAAAGGAAATTAAAAGCAGAAACCATTCAAGGGGCGCCATTTCTTCCATCGGGAATTTTCTGGGCTGAAACTCTAAATCACCTGAGAAATGATAATTAATTACCAAATAAAAAGCAACAAACCTTCCTCATAAAGATGCTAGCATTAGTAAACTGCTTCCATGCACATAACCCCATCTCATGGCCACAAAAACCTTTCAGGGGCCATAGGAAGACAACCATTGAGTTGACGCCACTGGTCTCCCCCAGGTTTCCCAGCAGCAATCTTTGAAATACAACCTTCGGGTTATTTTTCCCAAAAGAGCAGAATGGGTAATTTTTGTTCCACACCTTCAGGTTTTTTTTTTTTGTTTGTTTTTTAATATCTTTTTAATGTCTCAACTTCTTAAATACTTCTTAAAAACACTTCTAACCTGCTCATTAGTTTTTTTTTTCCTTTGATATTTCAGTCAGCATCATAAATGTTTCAATAAGGTGAACGATAAATGGTAAGGGAGCATAAAGCTCCCCAGATATTCGTGTTTTGTTTGGCTTTCCGGGTGCCATCAGATAAGCCTGTTTTACAAAAAGTGCTTTCCTACATTCCATACTGTGGCACTATTTACTTAAAATGTTCTTGGCTTGCTCATTTTTGATGTGCTGCCATTGGGGTCTGCCTGCTGCTTGAGTGGGTGGCACACTGAATATTTCAGAAAGAAAATTTACCGGAGAGTTAAAAACTCATGGTTGTAAATATTCAGCAGGCTCTTAAAGTATTGTTTTAAAACAGCTTTTGTGATGCACCGAGCATGTTTTTCTGTCAGCTGCTCAATATTTATTTTAGCATATTAAACAACCTCCAAAACATTCATTGCACGGAAACCTTTCTACGTTTGAGTAGATTAAATTTACAAGCCCAAAGTAATGCTATAAATTACATTTACATAATTCATTTCCCACTAAACAGTATTTATTTAGTCTGCACCTCAGCTAATATATACATTTAAGGGGAAAAACAGCACCTGTATTGTTGCCCACGTAGTTAATTTAGTCTAAGTAGAATTTAGAAGGCATCTCGTGTTTCTTGTTATGGGGCTTTTACCGCTCCCCCCTAATCTAGCGTCTGAATTTTCCAATTCAACAGTATGTAGGTGAGGTCTCGGGTGAGGAGAGAAAATGTGCTCAACAAAACCCATTATCTCCCTTATTTTTGCTTTTCAGAAAGTTCCATGATATCCTTAAAAATCGTCCATTACTTGCATTTTCCCAATTCTGTAAAAAATCTGGAAAGGAGGTAAGAGGTGAACAAACAGCGTTAGGGGTCAGATGGAAACTCTGAAGCCAGCAGCTCAAACCCAGATAAATTGGGAATGGCAAAGAAAGTTAAAAAGAAGCAAGAGATAGTGAGTTGACAATGTGCGCAGACACCGAAAAGCGCTGCTGGTCTTTCCTTTTGTTATTTTACATCTATTTTCCCAGATGAGGGCGAGGGCCATGAATGCATTTGCTGCTGCAATTTCAGGTTTTAGAATGTTTTGAACAATACACTTCAAATCATGCCAATAATTAGGGGACTGTTCATTATGGAGTGTTATGCCTCTAACGATGTTACTGGCAAAGGGGAGACATCAGCCTCACCTCGTGAGGCTTGGTTTTGTGCGCCTGGCACTGAAACACGCATTGTTCCCCTCGATTTCTTTCCTCTTTTTTTCCCAGTACCCTATTAAATCTCTTTGTTCGGAGATTCAGCTGCTTGTTTTCTCGCAAGATAATGACCGAAAAACGCGCTTTAACAAAATCACGGGGAAAATTATTTCTGTGAGATCCGTCTCCTCTTCTTTTTGTTGTCATCTGGCTGATGATGACTTTCAATGATCCCATGGTAATAAAAATTCAGTTGAACACATAGACCAAATATGAAATTTAAATTATCACAGAAACCATGGAACACTGCCCTTCTTTTCACCTTAATGGGCCATTCTTCTCCTCTCTTTTCTTTTCCCCTCAATATTCTTTTTTTTAAAATTTGATGTATAATTTGCATTCAGTAAGATGTGCAGACTTCACACGGTTTGATGAGTTTTAACAAATACGTAAACCAGTGTAACTACCATCCTTATCAACATCCAG
Organism: Tamandua tetradactyla; assembly: GCF_023851605.1. Taxonomy (NCBI): domain Eukaryota; kingdom Metazoa; phylum Chordata; class Mammalia; order Pilosa; family Myrmecophagidae; genus Tamandua; species Tamandua tetradactyla. Next base: position 115,944,113 of record NC_135328.1, on the reverse strand, counting down.
GGCATTTCTATTATCCCATAAAGTTTCCTTGTGCCTCATCCCAATCCGGCCCCCTTCCCAAAGGCAAACTACTGTTCAGATATTTATAACCATGATTTTGCCTGTTTTTGTTTTTACTTTATGTTGATGAAATCCTACATTGGTCCCCTAATTATTGGCCATCTGTTGCCAAAACTAAGAGAACAGAGACTGAATTTAAACTAAGGCTTTGCTGGTTATCATCCGCCCACCTGAAGGAAGGAGGGCAGTGCTCACATCCCAGCCTCATACTCCAGTTCCTTACCTGTCCTGCTAAGATTCACAAAGGAAAGTGGATTTTCTCTGAATTCAGTAATGCCAAGGCTAACTGATCAGGACTCATAGTATTGCAAAAGGTCTAAGTGTGTGGGTTTATAGCTATTGATAAGGCATATGAGCAACATATATCTGAAAAATATAGTAGTTGTCCAGCAAAACAGTAGCAATATATAAAGGTATCCTTTAAAAGATTGTCTTTGTCCTGTTAAACATGAGGGATCTGTCATTTTGTGTAATTTTTATCTTTCTCTAAGACTGATTTTTTTTTTCATGGAGGCACCACCTTGCATCAGAGTCTCTGGTCTTTTAGTTTTGGCCACAAAAGTAGAATGTCTCTACTTCTGGCTTTGCAAATAGGATGTATACAAACTATGAAAAGAAGGGTTAGTAAAAATCGCTTAATAAATTTAAATCTCCTTCTCCATTCATCCCCCATTCCCTTGTCCCTTCCATAGATTGTGATTCATACTGGTATGTCAGATTATTCTACTTAAATGAGTCCATTGAAATGGGAATATTTGAACAGATAGTTATCAACCTCATTAACTACACAGCTCCCAGAACTCTGAACTCATGGATGTTATTTGCACACAGAAGGCACGATCTTATCCTTAATTCACTGAACAAGTGTTTACTGATCACTTAAATGTGTCATACACACTTACTAGGCAATGAGGGACAAAGCAATAAACCAAACAGACAAAAATGCCTGTCTTGTGGAAGCATAACTTTCTATAGGGGAGAGATAGGCAATAAACAAGATAACTAAGTAAAAACTAAAAAGCATGTTAGATTGTGGGAACTATTATGGAGAAAAAAGAAGGAAGGAAAGGAAGTTATTGGGGTGCAATTTTAAGCAGAATGGCCATGAAAGAGTTTGTTAGAAAGGTGGCCTTTGAGGAAAGACTTGAATGATGTGAAGCAATAAACCAAAGATTATTTGAGGTAAGCATTCAAGTCGGAGCCAATAGCAAGTGCAAGGCCCCTGAGGTGGAAGTTTGCCTGGTATTTCAGTGAAACCCAGCCAGCCCTGAGCCCAAGGGCTTCGGGCACAAGGTAGCATGTAGCTGCAGGGGACATCAGAATGGGAGCAGGGCTTCTTAGGTCATCCAAGGCCGGTGCTTTTAGTCTGCGGGAATTAGAGCACCACTGGAGGGTTTTAAGCAGAGTGGCATGATCTTATGTTTTAAATGGATCTACCTGACTGTTGTGTTGAGTTTAGATCACAAAAGATAGACCAGTGGGGAGTTTATGCTAGCAGATGAGGCTTCTAGTAGATGAGGCGAGAGATAATGGAGACCCAGAGCAGCAAACTAGCAGTGGAAGCGTTGAGAACTGGTCAGATTCTGGACATATCTGAAAGAGAGTTGACAGGAAATGCTAAAGGGCTGGTTGTAGATAGGGGAGAAAGAGAAGAATTAAGAGTGACTTGAAGGTTTTGTCCTGAACTACTACAAGGATGGAGGTGCCATCAACTGCAGTGAGGAGTCCTGAGGAACATGCTTTCTTATGGATAAGATCAAGAGCTCAAAAGGATAATGGTGAATCCTTAAGATCTTGGATGAGAAAATAGTTTATTAGATATGACACCCAAAACACAAACAACAAAAGGGAAAACAAATAATTGAATGTCACCAAAATTTAAAACCTTTTTGTGTCTGGAAAGATGCTGTCAAGAAAATGAGAAGGCAACCCCAGAATGGGAGAAAATATTTGCAAAGCATTTATCTGATAAGGGATTTCTATAGAACATATAAACAACCCGTACAACTCAAAAAGAAAAAGACAATCTGATTTAAAAAATGGACAAAGTATTTGAATAGACATTTCTCAAGGAAGATCTACAAATGTCCAATAAGCAAATTAAAAGACGCTGAACATTATCAGTCATCGGGGACATAGAACTCAAAACCATAGTGAGATACCACTTCACACCCACTAGGATAGTTATAATAAAAGAGAGATGATAACAAGTGTTGGTAAGGATGTGCAGAAATTGGAATCCTTATACAGTGTTGGTGGGAATGTAAAATGGAACAGTGACTTTGAAAAACAGACTGCCAGTTCCCCAAAATATTGAAAGTTGCCATATGACCCAGCAATTCCACCCAAATGTATATACCCAAGAGAAATAAAAACATAAGTTCACACGAGACTTATACATGAATGTTCATAGCAGCATTATCCAAAAAAGTGGAAACAACTCAAATGCCCATCAGCTGCTGAGTGGATAAATAAAATTTGATATATCCATACAATGGAATATTACTCAGCAGTAAAAAGGAATGAAGTATTGATACATGCTACAATATGGATGAACCTTGAAAACATATGCTAAATAAAAGAAGCCAGTCATAAAAGTTCTTAGATTTTATGATTTCTTTTATATGGAATGTCCTGAATAGGCAAATCTATAGAGACAGAAAGCAGATAAGTGGTTGCCTAGGGATGGAAGGGATGGGGGGAATAGGGGTACAGAGTTTCTTTACAGAGTAAATGATACAGAGTTTCTTTTTCAGGTGATGACAGTGTTCTAAAATTGATTGTGGTGATGGTTGCACAACTCTCAGGGTATACTAAAAACCATTGAATTTTATACTTAACCAGGTGAATTGTATGGTAGGTGAATTATGTCTTAATATGGGTATGAAGCAAAACAAGTTGAAAAACATCAAGAGCTCAGTTATGGACATATGGACATGGTCAGTCAGGGATGTCTATCAGATATCCAGGTGGAAATATTGACTAGGTGGCTGGGGGGATTACAGGGAGTGAAGATAGAGAGATAGAGAGAAGTACAAGGACTTAGCCCTGATTAAAAGAGAGATTGGATGAGACAGTGTAAATCATCAGCTGAAACTCATCAGTTCAATGGGAAGATCAAATCAAATGGAAAGTCCAAAGGAGGCGATAGTGGAAACTTCGATCCAAAAGGCAGCAATAAATGTGTTCAGAGAGTCTATTCCAAGACCACTGATCAAGAAATTTTTGGAAAATTTCAATGGACATGGCTTTACATTGAGCATATAAGGCTCCAAAGTGCCACAGGGAATGCTAAACCTGTGTCCCAAGTTTCCCAGGAGTTTTTATTGGTGCTTTCTTTAATGTCCTGTGGGTGTGGCTGGATTATCTTTATTGAACAATCGGTTGATGGGAAAAGTCAAATGAGGATTCATTATGACCTCTACTTCAGTCCACTCCCACCCCCGGTGTCTGTTTGGCTTGAAAGTTTAGACAGTTTTTCAGATTGCTCATCCTAGAATCAAGGTCAGTCAGTTTGGAAAGCTAAGGAGTCATATTCTTTCAGTGGTAAAGGAGTTATCTAATGACATAGGCATCATGCACTGCATGATGAAGCAGGTTGAACCAGTGGAAAAAGTGTGAGGCACCATCATTTTTTCTCTTGAATGACTACAAAAGTATCCTAACTGGTTTCCCTTAGTTCAGAGTCTGGTTCCACTGATTTCTAGAAGTTTAGTATTAGACAAGTCACCTAATGCTCTCTGAAGCATTAGTTTCTTCCTACAGAAAATGTAAATAATCATAACACCTTTCACAGTTGTCGAAAGAAAGAAATAAGATAGGTAATGTAAAGTGCTTAGTGAAGGGCTTGCTATAAAATAGGCTCTCAATAAGTGGTAGAACTCTGTAGAAAATCTCTAAATGTGGTTTCCAAATTAGGGGAAGCCAGTATATATCACCTACACAGACACACTTTATGTCTGCTTCCTGGACTTAGGTGTGACATCTCTCTAATTGGTTAGTTATTTATGCATCTATCTCTCCACTAGACATTGAGATATCTGGAGCAGAGACATGACTTCTCCATCTTTCTATTCCCAGTGGCTAGTGCAGTGCTCAATAAATGTTCGAATGAACAAATGAAAAATCTATCCTATTAGGTAAAGTGGGAGAAATAAATGTTTGAATGAATACATGAAAAATCGATCCTATTAGACAGAGTGAGAGAAAAGAAAATACTGGTGATCCTCCTTATTCACGGGTTCCATAATTGTGAGTTTGCCTACTTGCTAAAATCTATTTGTAACCTCAGAATCAATACCAGTGGTGCTTTGGCAGTCATTAGTGGACATGCACAGAGTGGTGCAAAATTTGAGTCGTTCAACGCGTTCCAGCTGAGGTTGAACAAAGTGATTCTCTGCCTTCCTTTTTCAGTTCTTGTACTGTAAACAAATGTCCTTTTCATGATATATTTAGTGCCATGTTTTTCACATTTTTGTGCTTTTGGGGGGCAATTTTGTTGTTTAACATTTTCCCCAATGAAGTGTTGAAGTGCTGCCTAATGTTCCTAACTGCAAGAAGGCTGTCATGTGTCTCATGGAGAAAGTATGTGTGTAAGATAAGCTTTATTTAGACATAAGCTACAGTGCTGTAAGCCATGAGTTCAATGTTAATGAATCAATAATATATATTAAATAAGGTGTCTAAATAGAAACGCACATAAAACAAGGTTATGTATTGATCTTTTGATGAAAATGTTGTGGCGAGAAGCTTTCAGGAACTTGTGGTGACTTTATAGAACATAGCTCCTGCATATAATGAGAATTGACTGTACCGAGTTCACCAGTGCTTGGGTTATTGAGGACTTCTCAGATGGATCCCATCCAAGAGTGTAAACTCCCGACTTACCGAGCTGCATCATCACTATTCATAGATGTTCTCACCAAGCAGAGCATGAAAGAAACAAATTTCCTTCCCTCTCTGCAAACTGGATTTCAGGGTTTGCCAATTCTAAGGAGACTGGGCTGGAGAGAAGTAGGAAAAAAAATCATGGACCATTAGTGGTCACAAAACACAGTGATTTTAGAACACTTTCAATGGAATCTCTCATTTTTCATTGTGTGTGAATCTAACAATGCTTTTCACCCCTTCCAATGCATAATGAAATGCCATATTTTTTCTTAATTGTACAATGGATGTTTGTGTAAGGCCCTTTTGTGGAGGGGCAGATAACTCAAGCCTCAGTTTCTTGGGTACAGAAGACTGTGCTAAAGTTTTGGAAGTGTAGGCAAACATTATCAAGAATTTGTTATAAAATCCATTTTTGGGAAAATTGCCAAAGCTGAAGTCAACTTTCACTTAAGACTAGGCCGATAGTTCAGGTAGAGCTTGAATTCATCCCTGCACCCTCCAGTAGCCATGAACCCCAACAGTTGGGCTGAGTGGTAGGTGGAAATGCCAGGTCAGCATCATTATGACTGTGAGGCATGGTGCTGAGCCCCAGCCCTCTCCAGACTCTTAGTTCTACCTTGCCACAGTAAGGGGAGAAGTGGCTGCCATGCTACAAAGGGGCAGCATGGGTCATGCAGTTTGTTCTCTTTGCCTTCAGGAATCATGGCAGTTATAGCTAAACATGGATTGATCCTTTACCACATGGTAGCCATCCAAGTGCTTTATATTTACTCATCATGACCACCCACTGGACAGGTCCTCTGTGCAAGTAGAGGCTATTACTCATCACTGAACTACTATGTCTACCCAAAGTGTGAGCACACACAGGTACTCAATATATATATATATATTTAAAAAAATTTTATTAATAAAACCAATTCAATATATATTTTTGAATGGGTGACTTGATGGGATAGATAATGTTATTTTTCCAATGTTATTGTTGGGGAAACTAAGACAGACTTGCCATAAGGCAAGAGTGACAGCCTTGCCATAAGTCATGCAGCTATTTTGTGGCAGATTTGGGACATGAACCCAGGTCAGTCTGACTCCAAAGTCAGGCTCTAGGCCTCCACATGGGACCAGATGCCATCTTTATTCTAAAGAGAAGCCAATATCCACATCGGTTTTAATGGTTTGTCATTGCCATCAGGCAATTTTCTTTCCAGGAAACATATACTCATGCTACTGGAGGAAAGCAGTGTACTGTAGATTTCAGCTGTCTCTCCACAAGACTGTAAGCCTCTGGAGTTCAGGAGTCTTGTCTTTTTCATCTCTGTATCTGCCTCTCCTGGTCCAGCGCCAATATCTAGAAAACACTGAATGAGTGACCAGATAGATAAATAAATGATTACAGTTGAATGAATTAATATGATTGAATTAATATGAAAGAATGACTAAATGAGTGATTGAATAAATGAATAAAGGAATGATTGAATGGATTTCAAAATCAAAATTTTTATTGCAGGAAGTACTGTGGCTATGTGACTGATTGTATGAGTGACTAAATGAATGTTTGCAGTGGAACGAGGGCATGTGATTGAATGAATGTGTGATTTTTATGGTGGGGTTGGGAATGATAGGTTAAGTTATTGATCGAAGGAATGAGTAAATAATTGCTTGATTGATCGAATGATTGTCAAAATTGAAATTTTGGATTGCATGGTTTACTGGGAGAATGTGCATAAACCACCTACTTGGAATTTAAGCGTCTATATCTCTCCCCAAAGTCTTTGATTGATTAGTAAAGGTAGACTAAAAGCAGGGTCTAAGGAATATATGCATATGTAGTGTGTAGGCAGGTGGCTGCATCCCTGAGGAAGTAAAATGAAATTCCTTAATCTTCTTTGGGGTTGGGGGAAGGCATGCATGGTCCAGGAATCAAACCCGGGTATCCCGCATGGAAGGGGAACATTCTACCACTGAATCACCTGTGCACCCTCTTAATCTTCTTTGATCTCATTTAGCTGTCACTTTTCAAAATGGTGATCACACCGTTGTTTGCAAACAGATTTAAACCCTCTGTGGGAATTGGCAATGGAGAATGTGCCCAAGTATTCCCTATGTGATGAAAGGCAATCTCATTGTAAAGGGATAGTTCTAATTTTCAAGCAGATACTTCTATTTCCTACTGACTTTACTTGATGATGACAAATGACCACATAAGATGAACCACCTGAATTAAAAAAAAATGAAGAACTGTGTATATGACAATACCAAGGTTTGCAAAATCAATTGGATCAGAAGATTTGGGGAAATACCTCAGAGAATCGGATGCGCAGTAATAGAATGTATAACAATATAGCTCAAAGAGAAGATAAACGTGTTGGAATAGGGAAGTTGATACTTTAAAGAGCTAACGTAAAACGTTAAGATGGCAATACTCCCCAAACTGATCTACAGATTCTACACAATCCCTATCAAAATCCCAGCTGACTTCTTTGCAAAAGTTGGTAAGTTGATCCTAAAAGTCATATGGAAATGCAAGGAACTTAAATAGTCAAAATAAAGTTGAAAAAGAACAGAGTTGGAAAACTCACACTTCCCAAATTCAAAACCTACTACAAAGCCACAGTAATGACAACGTGGTACTGGCTTAAAGTTAGACGTTCAGAACAATGGATGAACCTCGAAAACATTACGCCAAGTGAAAGAAGCCAGTCACTTTGTAAGAAGGTAGACCTCTCTGTGCTTCCTGTTCGTTCTTCGGAGGTGGTTCACACTGGAGGAAGGGCTGAGAAGAGGAGCTGCAATGTTTTTGGCCACAGCTGACCTGGAACTCACAATGATGTTATAGAAGACTGAATAGAATTCTCTAGAAATGCATTGTCTTCTTGAAGGCCAGAAGGAAAAAAAGGCCACTGGGTTGGGGAGTAGGATTTCCTCCTGTGGGACTGGACATACCTGTATCTATCACCTTTATAAAGAAGTAGGAACTGGGACCAGAAAAGGGGGTCAAGGGACCATCTTAAGCTGGAATGAAGTGAGAAGGGGGCGTTTTCCTCTCTTTTGCTCCCTTGAAGGCTGATACCCTTGACTGTGTAGAAAAGGTACTTGAGGATGTCTCTCCTGGGAAAGATAAACTAGTACTTAATGCATGTGGAGGATTAGGCAACAATGAGAACAGCAGGGGAGAATGTCCCTGTGAACTATAGGGAGCAATATCTGCTCTCCAGCTTTTGTTGTTGTTGTTATAATTCTTCTCTATTAACTTCAAGTCCCCAGAAAAGCCCTTTTAAACTATAGGTTTCTGCATTCACTGTGGGGAAGTCAGGGAAGGAGTTGGGGCAGTGGAAACAGCAGCAGTAGCTGGAAAGAAGCAGGTCCAGGGACCACAAGAGAGCTGCCAGCCTCAGGCCAGAGCAGGATCAAGGCTGCAAACAATTCCATGGAAGACTCAGAAATGTTGGTGAAGAGAAACCAGGTAGAAGAACTGGGTCTTCTGGGGTCAAGATGGTAGAAACCTGAGGCACCATAATTTTTGCATACTAAAGAAATGAGATTTTATTATGTCATTTAAAACCCTGAATGCACAGACATCTGAGTTATATAATGCAGGGAACCAAGGCTCAGTTACTGTGGTTCATTCGTGCTCATTATGTTGTCCGAGGAATGGGAATGAGGCCATAATCTATTTGAAAATTGGGAGTAAATCCTGACAGAGAGGAACATTCTGTTTTCATCCTGTAAAATTAGAGACACAATAAAACATTCTCCATCTAATTAGCTACAAAACATTGACATCAGTGTTCATGTTCTGAATCTCAATACAGGTTGCTCCATTTGTGTGTTTATGCCGGCTCCATGATTACCAGATACCTTAGCAAATAGGACAGCAGATGTTCCCTCTCACAACCTCACCATGGCATCTGCTCAAAGCATTCATCTCCTTCTAACCCATTCACTTGCTAAGCCCCCATATTTGTCCTGACATCTGTGGCTGGCTCCTTGCCTAGTCAACAAAGTTGAGTAACACTGAGTTCTTTCCTGGACTAAGTATTCAGAAGGGGGAAAGCTGAAAAATAATGCCTGAATTCTTGAGGTAAATGTCAATTTTGCCTGTAACACCAGTCTAGGAGTGGTTTCTCCTTGGCTGATTGCAGTGATTAATTAATTAATTTGCCTATTGCTAATTAATTTGCCTGTTGCTAATTTAAAAAATGAAGACATAATTTTATATCATAATTAAAAAATTTTAAGACTCTATCCATTCAGGAAATTCTAGTTGGACCTCACTTTCTTGTCATCCATTCCATTCCAAGCGCAGTTGAAGGAGATGGGTGGATGGTATGCTAGCTCACCTCTAAGACGGCCACCATCAATTCTTTCTCTCTCTACATATATAAACTACTCCCTCGCTGAGAAGTGGAACCCATTCCTCTACCCTATTGAATCTAGACTGGCCTAGGTCTCTTTCTTGACCAATAGAATAGAGTGGAAATCATACTACATAATTTCCAAATCATAAGAAGCCTTGCAGCTTCTGTCTGGGGCTCTTCAAAGACTTGCTCTTGGGGAGCCCATCTACCAGTAAGCAATCCAATTGCCCTGAGACCACAATGCTATGAGGAAGCCAAGGGTAGCCATGTGGAGAGGCTGTTTAGACAGAGATGCTTGGCTAGCCTTTGGCTATTCCAGCCCAGACACTTGACATGTAAGTGACTAAGCCTTCACATGACTCATGGTCTATCTTCTCTGACTACAACCAAAGGAGGGACCGCAACATGAATCACCCAACTGAGCTCATCAACCCTTAGAACCAAGAGAGGTAATAAGACATTGTTGTTTTGCTCCATTAAGTTTTGGGAATAGTTTTTGATACAACGATAGATAACTGGAACGATCCATCTAAGAAAAAATACTTCAGGGGTTGTAGTTTGTATTTTGGTGAAACCTCTCAGTCTTCTGTTAATTTTCATGATAAATGAGGGCAGTTTTCAGAAAATGCCATGATTTATGTTTTACAACAGTATTTGGTTGGAGGGCACTGAGATTACTGATTTTGTGCTTAAGATAAATTCAGATAAATTGAAGAAAGCAGGGTAAACTCCATGTTTACAAGGAGCTGCTGGTGTCCTGTTATCTGAAAGAGCACCAAAAGCTGTCTCAAAGTTTCTCCTTCCATCAGCCTGAAATTCCTTCCATTAGTCCATTTGTCACCATTCTGACCTGAGAAGAGTAGTACATAAAAGTTCTGGGGCCCCTGCAACACCTGGACTAATCAGTCCATCAAAGCAGCTAGCTGAAGTCTGAAGGGGAGCCATGAAGGGGTGGAACAAGGAGAGGTGGGTTTTGAGGGCTCTGGAAGGTGTTTTGGTGCCTATGAGAGGCCAAGGTGAAGGGGTCTTGGTGGTCTGCAGGCATTGGGAGGAGGCAACTCTAAAGGCAACCCTCCCTCAGTTCCGTGCAGAAATGGTCTTGCATAAAGTGATTGCCATTTTTAATTGAGCACCTTCTACATTCTAGACACTACACTCAATACTTTAACAAGGATCATCATCAATCCTCGTTATGACCTTATAAGTTGGATAATTTTGAGACTGAGATGGGCAGTATTGATTATTATACTGTTAATCATTATAATCATTATAAAAATACCCTATAAGCTGGGACCGTCCCAACCCAGCCTGGACATGTGGTCATTCTATCTGTGAGGCAGTTACCACTGTGATGTACGGATGAGGAAACTGAGACTCCAGGAGGTTGTTATTTGCCCAAGATCACACAGCCAGCAAGTGGTGGAGGGGGATTTGAATCCAAATAGTCTGGCTTCTTTACCACTACAACTAAAATGCATGATAAACAAAATATATTTTTTAATGCACAAGGCACAAACTGGCAGTCCACAGGTTCCATTTGGCTCACAGATCTGTTTTGCTTGGCACTCATGGATCTTTCTTTTTTTAATTGAACCTAAATGCCTTTGGAAGAGACCTGCCTGTTCCACTTCACCTTATAATTTCCCCTTGTAACACGTGGCCCTTTTGACTCATATATGTGTGATACCTGGAGGCATTCAACTTGGAAGGTCCTGTTCCACTCTGCCCACTTTCTCTCTCATCCTCTCACTTCTCCAGTCTCATGGCAACAACGACAATCTCTTATCCCTCTTTTCCCCACCCCACTCCTCTCTTGCCTTCTTGGGTGATCTTCCCACTTCCATCTCAGTGTATCCATATATACCAAAAAGCCCCCAGAGTTTCTCTGGGTATGATTTCCATTTCACACGATCACTCTAACCAAGAAGGGTATCAAAAATATTCAAGTATCCAGTGATCATGTGGAAGTACAACAACTAATTCATAAATTACAAATGAGAGTTAAGTAGGTAGTAAGTATTCAAAAGGACTGTCATCATTGCTGATATTTTGAAGTTAATATTAGAAAATTTGAAGCAGGTATCACATATATATTTTTTTTTTTTTGGTAAAACTCAGAAGATTCTTCTATTTGTTAGTTTATAGCTTCAATGAAGTATAATTGAAGAACAATAAACTGCACATATTTAAAGTGTACAATTTGATGAGTTTGATATATGACCACTGCCACCTTCAACATAGTGACCCTACGTGAGACCCAAAAGTTTCCTTTGGAATCTGTCCTTCAATACCCTCTCATCCCCAGTCTCACTATTGATAAATTTGGATTTTCTAGAATTTTATATGAATACAATCATATAATATATACTCTTCTCTGATTGACTTCTTTCACTCAGCTTGATTATTTTGAAATTCATAAGTAGTTGCTTATGTGAATAGTTTACTTTTATTGCTACATAGTATTCCATTGAATGGCTATACCATATTTGTTTATCCATTCCCTTGTTGATGGGCATTTGTGTTACTTATAAATTTTGGTTATTACAAATGAAACTGCTATGAACATCTAAAAAAAAAACATTCATTCCATCACAATATCAGAAAGCCTTAAGCCATTTCAGTAACAATACAAATACAATACAAAGTCAGAAACAGTACAAAATCTCATCAAAGTCTGTTCTAAGGCAAAATTCTCCCCTGGCTCTGGACTTGTAAAACTCAGAACTAAGTTATTTGCTGCCAACATGCAAAGGAATAACTATTCCCATTTCCGTAGGGAGAAAGTGGAAGGAATACAGGGGTCATAGGACCCATGCACTTTTGAAAACCTGCAGGGCAAACTCCATTAGATTTCAAAGTCTGAGAGTCATTTATATTCGAGGCTTTAGAAAATAGCAGACCCACCCTTTCCAAGGGCCTACACAGTGACCCACCCCTCTCCAAATGCAACCTTGGGGGACATTGGGGAGAACACCTTTTTCTTGACTCAATCCTTTCCAAACATCAGGGCTGCACTCAGGCTCTGCCATCTCCAGGCACATGCTCAACCTCTCCATGTGGTAGCCAGACTCTCCCCAGGCCCCAAGGAATGTGCTCCGCCCCCTCCAAGGCCTGAGGCAGCATAGCTCTTCACTGCAACAAGGTGTAAGACCCACCCTCTGCCTTCCAGGCAAACTCACCCTCTCCAAGTACTTGGGTGGATCCACTCTTGACTTTAGACCTTAACTTCCATGGTTCTGCCTCTGAAGACATTTTACCTTCACTTTGTCCATTTTCTGAGTCTTTTAGTCCAAACTGGCAGTGGTTCTTCATGTAGATCCCACAACATTTTTGTCGGCTTTCTTGGTTCAAGAAGACCGACGATGTTCCAGGCTTCTCTCTCAACTGGAAAGGCACATGGTGAATATGGCGACATTCTCTCCAGGTTTCTTGTTTCATGAAACTCCCCTAAGGCATTTTCCTTCTTTATCTCCAAAGGTCTCTGGCTGCATGGGCTCTGAAGCTTTTTCCAAAATGGTTCCCTCTTAAAGGGCTCCAGTAAGCAACCCCACCTTGAATGAATGGAGACACATTTCCATGGAAGCTATCTGTTCTAGTTGGCTGGCTGCTTCACTCGCAAAAGGCTGATGAAGTTCAGGGTTTCTTTCTCCACTGGAAAGGCACGTGGCAAACACAGTGATGTCTGCTAGCTTTCTCTCCAGGCTTCTTGTTTCATGACACTCCCCTGGAGATATATTCCTTCTTCATCCCCAAAGGTTTCTGGTGGCATATACTTTATGCTTCATGAATCTCTCGTCTCGTGGCTCTGTTGTCATAGGTATCACATATTTTTAAATGTCTATAAAAATTGTATGGCCTTTTGAAGATATATTTCTTTTTTTTTTACGTGGGCAGGTACCGGAAATCGAACCTGGGTCCTCGGGCATGGCAGGCAAGCACTCTTACCTGCTGAACCACCATGGTCCGCCCTGAAGATATATTTCTTAAGGAGTTTTATGCATTTGGGGGCATTCAGTTTTATGACTTTGAAGAATTTGAGGCAGGGTAAAAATGACTGAATTATGGGCAAGAATTCCGTGGAATGAGATGTTAGAGGGGAAAAGACTGAAATTTCAAGAGCAAAATTTTATTAGGCAGTGATGAAGATGGTCAGTGAATATTGATAAGTGAGAAGAGTAATTGAAAATGAGCAGAGAGGAAGAACTCATCAAATAGAAGTACTATATGCAAATAACTGCCAAGCTCTAATCAATGTGGAAAAGCATCACATGAGAAACATGCTACAGTTCAAAGAGTGTCACAAGAACTTCAAAACTGTTCTCATCCTTTGTATCCTCTGATACAAATATATCTTTTCTATTTAAAGGAAGACAGCTTAATATTTAGCCTTCTCCATGACCATCAACATGTCACAGGGACAGACTTTTTAAAACATTTTTTATTGTGAAATATAACATATATACAAAAAAACAATAATTTTCAAAGTACACTGCAATGAGCTGCTATGGAACAGATCTCAGAGTGTGGTAGGGGCTACAGTTCCACAATTTCAGGTTTTTCCCTCTAGCTGTTCCATGACACTGGAGACTAAAAGAAATATCAATATAGTGACTCAACAGCCATAATTATCCATCAAATCCCATTTTCTCTGTCATAACTCCTCCTCCTTCAATCCTTCTTCCAATCTTTAGGGATATTTGAGCTAAGCCCATTCTAATCTTTTCATGTTGGAAAGGGCTGTTGATAATATGGGATAAAGGGATGGAACTAGTTGATCTTCTGGAGAAGCTGGCCCCTCTGTATTTCAGGACTTATCTGGCCTAGGAACCCATCTGGAGGTTGTAGGTTTCTGGAAAGTAATCTTAGTGTGTGCAACTTTTGCAGAATCTCAGAGCCCTAGATGTTCTTTAGGGTTAATAGGAATGGTGTGGTTGGGGTTTGGCAAACCATGGCACTATCTAGCTGAAGCTTGGCTAAGAGTTGCCTCCAGAATAGCCTTTCAACTCACAGGGACAGACTTTTAACAGAAACTGCTGAAACCTTCAGAAATCTGCAATTAATTGCAGACTTGCTCAATAGTTTGATCATTGGATTAATTAAGGGTTGTGTGTGACAGAATGAGATAGTGTCAATGAATATAATATATAACCAGATGAGTAAAATGTGAAGATTTATTACTAAGTATCAAGGTTTGCTAGAATGGGCAGTTCTACTCCAAAGATAGCAACATAATGTCTGTTATGTGTACTTGCTAGAGACTCAAATTCTACCTTGAGTCTCATAGAAAATACAAGTTAGTGAGTAAAGCGTTCTTCTTTCAGTCATTTAGTTTATGGTGGGGCTGGGAGAAAGGATGTGGATTTAGAGAAAGTTTATTTTAGAATTTTTAGTTGGGGAAGTAGTTAGAGAGGTGTAACAGATTGAATTATGTCCCTCCACCTCTCAAAAGACAGGTTCGAGTCCTAATCCCTGATTCTGTGAATGAAATGAATTTGTAAATGAAACTATTTGTAAATAGAATCTTTGAAGATGTTACAAGTTAAGATGAGGCCAAACTGGATTACATCCATATTGTAGCATCTCTCAGTATTTCTTACCTTAATATTGTATTGTGTGGATATATCACATTTCATTTATCAAACATTCCTGTTTTTGTGTGGACATATTTTTCATATCTTTTGGGCATATACCTAGGACTGGAATTTCTGGGTTATATGATAATTCTATGTCTAATATTTTAAAAAACTGCCAGACTATTTTCCAAAGTGGCCACACCATTTTACATTCCCACCAGCAGTGTATGAAGGCTCCCATTTCTCCTTATCACCACCAATACTTATTATCTACGTTTTTTATTACAGTCATCCAAGTGAATGTGAAGTCGTAGCTCATTGTGGTTTGATTTGTATTTCCCTAGTGACTAATGACGTTGAGCATCTTTCCATGTGCTTTATGGCCATTGTCTATCTTCCTTGGAGGAAACATCCTTCCACTAATAATATTAATAATAATAATAATTATTATTATTATTTTAAACATTATTCAGATCCTTTGCCCATTTTTTTAATCAGGCTGTTTTTTCTTTTTATTACTGAGTGGTAAGACTTGTTTATATTTTCTAGATATAAGCCCTTGTCAGATATAAAATTTGCAAATATTCTCTCCCATTCTGGGATTGTCTTTTCACTTTCTTGATGGTATCATCTGAAGCATAAAAGTTCTTAATTTTGATTGGATCCAAATGATCTATTTTTTCTTTTGTTGCTTGTGCTTTGGTATCATATCTAAGAAATCACTGCTTCATTGAAGTCATGAAGATTTATTTCCATGTTTTTTTTTTAACTTTTTAAATTAAATATATATTAAGTATATATAATATAACATATATACAAAGCAAAGTGAGAAAAAAGCAATAGTTTTCAAAGCACTCTTTAACAAGTAGTGACAGGACAGATCTCAGAGTTTGTCGTGGGCTGCTATACCATCATCTCAGATTTTTCCTTCTAGCTGCTCCAGAACATTGGAGGCTAGAAAGAATAAATATTTATCATCACAATAGATTTTTCTTTCTTTTTTTTGTGAAAAATAACATATACACAAACAAAGCAATAAAAAAGGAGAAAAGCCCTATGTATGATCCCTTTGCAGGGAAGCTACTACCAGTCTTTCACATACCATATGCAGACCCACCAGAAAATTAATCTCCAAAGCGATTCTGCCACATCAGAAGCTTCTCCAGCTACTGTCCCCACATAAGATATAGTTTATAATTATCCAGTATGCCTAATAGTTCCTGCAAAATGATAACTATTTAGTTGGGAGATCAGATATAAATTTGTGCTTGGGTAGAATTGTTCTGTCCTCTACCTTCCTTTATTATGTGATACCCTTATTCAAAGATTACATTTTCCGAAGGAAGACTTCAGATAGAAAAAGAAACAAAATGAAGCAAACCAAACTTGTGTTTTTTCATTTTATTTTCCTCTTTTCAATGTGTTGAGCTAGTGTTTTACTTAACCAAATGCAAGGGTATTTTACTTTAGTGGTATTAAAAAGATAGGATATTAAGGAGAAGCTAAGCCTACTTACAATTATTCCTAAGAGTCATCCCCAGAGAAGCTTTTTTGTTGCTCAGATGTGGCCTTTCTCTCTAAGCCACTGCCCTCCCCCCCTACATGGGACATGACTCCCAGGGGCGTAGATCTCCCTGGCAAAAACCTACAACCTCCAGATGGGTCCCTGGATCAGATAAGTTCTGAAATCCAGAGGGCCCAGCCTCTCCAGAACATCAGTTAGTTCCATCTTCCTACCCTATATTATTGACAGACCTTTCCAATATAAAAAACGTAGAATGGGTATAGCTCAAATATCCCTAAAGAGAGGGATGGAAAGATCAAAGGTGATGGTGGAGTTATACAGAGAAAATAGGGTTTAACAAATGAATATGGTTGCTGAATCATTAAACTGATATTTCTTTTCGTCTCCAGTATCTTAGAGTAGCTGAAATTAAAACCTTAAAATTGTGAGATTGTACTCCATACCAAACTCTGAAATCTGTTCCACAACTAATTGTTGTGCTGTGCTTTGAAATTTATTGCTTTTTTTATATATATGTTATTTTTCACAAAAAAGAAAAAAACAGTGATGATAAAAAATATTTGTTCCTTCTAGTTGCCTACATTCTGGAGCAGCTAGAAGGAAAAGTCTGAGAGGATGGTATGGTAGCCTATGACAAACTCTGGAATCTGTCCTGTAACTACTTGTTGAAAGTGCTTTGAAAACTATTGCTTTTTTCTTGCTTTGGTTTGTGTACATGTTATATTATACTATAAAAGAGTAAAAAAAGAAAAAAAAACTTTTTTATGCCTTCAATAATTCACATGGAAATTTCCTCAGCTAAATATCCAAGTTTATTACTTACAAGTTCTGCTTTCCACATAACTGTAGGGCACAATTTCACTATGCATTTCTTCAATTTTCAATAACATGTTTCCCATTTTCTTCTGAGCCCACACCAGCAGTGCCTTTATGTCCATATTTCTATCAAGTCTGTTTGTGATGATTTATGTACTGTTTAAGACAGTGTAGGTTTTATGTGCCGGGGTCCTCTCTTCCTTCTGAGCCCTCACCACCAGGATTTTTAGATCTATATTTCTACTAATGGTCTTTTCAAGGCAATCTAGACATTTTTAAGATGCTTCTCAAAATTCTTTCAGCCTCTGCCCCATTGCCCAATTCCAAAACCACTTCCACATTTTTATGCATTCGTTACAGCAGCACCTCATTTCCAGGTGCAAAATCTGTATAGTCAGGTTCAACCAGACAAAAAGAACCAGTAGAAGATATATATTAAGAGGTTCATTGAAAGGAATTGGCTTATATTATTGTGGGGGCTGACTAGGCAAGTCCAGAATTCATGGGGCAGGCTGTCAGGAAGGGTAGGCTGGAACTCGTGGGCTTGAGATGGAGCTGCTGCCCCCAGGTAGACTTTCTTTTTCCTCAAGGAAACCTCAGCTATGGTCTTAAGGCCCTTCAACTAATTGAATCAAACCTACCCAGGTTATCTAAGATAATGTCCCTTACTTAAAGTCAACTGAGTATGGACTTGAATCACATCTACTAAATACCTCAACAGCAACACCTAGATTAGTGTTTGATTGAATAACTAGGGAATGTAGCCTAGCAAAATGACACCTAAAATTGACCATCCTAGTCTCTTAATGCCTAGCTTAGAATTTGCACAATATCTGTTCTGCTTCATTATATTGGTCAAAGCAAGTCACAAGACCAGGCCAGCAACAATGTGGAAAGTAACTGAAATTCTACCTTTTGATGAGAATACTGCTAAAGAACTGATAGCCATTTTTAATCTATCACACACCTGTCTATAATGCTTAAAACATAGTTAGTACATGGTGAGCATTCAAGACCTTATTATTCTCTCAAAACTATTAACATGGATTGATATCATTGGAGGTGAATAGTAGGAACATGACATTCATTAAGCTATTAAATGTTCTATAATAAATATGTATTTTTAAACTACTATCAAAAGTCCTGAAGGGCTGACGGAAGTGTTCAGGACCCATAGACATTTCTTGATTCAAGGCATCTTTCCCTGGATGTCTTAGTTTGGACATTTTTGTAGCCTAGAGCTGTAAACGTGCCACTTAATAAATTCCCTTTTTAAAAGTGGAAAAAAAAAGAGTGCTGAGCCTTGCTCCTGAGCTGGCCATACCTGGGTGGACTGGCAGTGTTTATGGACC
The DNA here is from genome assembly GCF_023851605.1 of Tamandua tetradactyla. Taxonomy (NCBI): domain Eukaryota; kingdom Metazoa; phylum Chordata; class Mammalia; order Pilosa; family Myrmecophagidae; genus Tamandua; species Tamandua tetradactyla. The sequence continues at coordinate 115,925,539 of NC_135328.1, read as the reverse complement.
AGTCAGTGTTCTAGAGCACAGTCAGTGTTCTGGAGCATAGTCAGTGTTCTGGACCACAGCCAGTGTTCTGGAGCACAGTCAGTGTTCTGGAGCACAGTCAGTGTTCTGGACCACAGCCAGTGTTCTGGAGCACAGTCAGTGTTCTGGACCACAGCCAGTGTTCTGGAGCACAGTCAGTGTTCTGGACCACAGCCAGTGTTCTGGAGCACAGTCAGTGTTCTGGACCACAGCCAGTGTTCTGGAGCACAGTCAGTGTTCTGCTGCTTGGAAAGCATCTCTAGAAAGCCCCACAGGCCAGCCTGTATAGGAAGCTGTTCAAGTGAGGACTGTCCGCAGCAGAACAATGGCAACAGGCAAATGGCAGACCACTTGCCCTCTATAGTGGTATTTGATGGCTGCAAGGAGCTAAGGCAGTAAGGAAACCAGATGCCAAGAGATTTTCCCACCCATCTTAGGATTCTTGAAGCCCTTGAAAATTGGAGGGAAGAGAAGTGAGATTGAAAAAAGGGATAGATACCGGACTTCACACCAAATCTGGAGGGGAGGTGCCTGAGATTTGAACTGGACAGTGAAAGCATGTGACACCAGTCATAATCCCTATGCCATGGAACAAAGCACTGTTGCTGCCTATCGAGTGCAGAGATTACATGGACAGGTGAGCACTTTCAACTCAATCAGGGCAGCTGAATTGGAGGTTACTTTGCAGATTCTCAAACAAGGGGCATATTTTTTTCTGGCCTGAGAAAGCAGTCTCAGATGTGGTGGAAGAAACTTACCAGTGGACAGTCAGTGACCGGGCTGGAGCATTGGACTTAATCTGGGCACACCTGGAAGGCAGAATGGGCAATAGTGATGGAGGTAGAGTGTGGTAGAAGGGTGAAGCACTTGGCAGACATTGCACTTTGATCCAGGGCGCAGGCAGGACTAGAGGTAAAGTTCTGATCATTGCCCACCAGAAGATGGTGGCCTTGGAAGTCAAGTTCAGGAGCAGAGTATGACCCTTGGGAAGCACCAGGTGATCTGGGGTCTTTCATAGTCATGAAATGGCTGGTATGGTTTTATGCCTTGTGCTCTTCTCTTCCAGAGCTCACAGAGCCTTTAGAGGTTCCTCAGAGCCTGCACTGGTCCTGGAACTCTGAAGGTTATCAGTGAAGACCCCTTGAGAAAGCTTCTGTCTAAAAGTACTAGAGGTTCTGCTTGAGGCTCAGTGCAGCCATCTTTTCAGACTCATCTCCTAAACTACTCTAGGATCAGTGCTCTTGAGCATTGGACTTTGTTTTATAGGGACAATTTTAAACCATATTCACCCATTCCGAGGCGGCATCAAGGTCTTGAGAGGCACCCAGATCCCAGGGGCCTTCCCAAAGTTCAGTCTTGAACCAAATAGTAGTCAAGCAACTGGGTGAACGTATGATGATGGCCCCAAAATCTGCGTTCTATTTTTGAACAGGAATTTTTGTACTTCTAGAGGGCAATTCTTGATGCTATGAATTCCATGCCAGGTTTTGTCTTCTTGAAAGCTGAAGATTTCTTGCCTTTTAGTCTTCTATGGCACATTAGGTAATCAGGCTGGCTTTGTCACAAGCACTTTTCAACTGTGATTCATGTAACATTTCATTTAAAGAAATGGCATTTCTTTAAAACCCTGCTGTAAAATGAGATGAGATGATAATGTGCTTTTAAAGTACTTAAAGGGAGTTAGAGATGTGAGGTCACTTGTATGAAAATGTTACACTGAGCTGTTGACAGGCTGCGTGCAGATTTTTGGCATTTAAGGAAATTAGAGGGAAGAGGGTTCAATCAAGTTACCTTCTGACATGAAACTCCCTGCAGTCCTTTGTATGGCAGCCATGCCATACACCTAGAGGAGATCAAGGATGGTGGGGCCTCTTGCTTTCTTTTCTTAGGTCCATCACTGTGCTTGGGGGGACAATTTTGAAGGAAAGGGAGTTTTGCCATCACTTCACTCGCTTCTCTTTCCTTCTTGGAATTACAAATTGAACAGAAAGCAGCCCAGTACTTCTTTCCATTTTATAACAAATTCAGTCATACAGAGTAATTTCTAGGTAACAGACGGTTTCCAGTCCTCAGCTTATGCTTGTGGATTTTGAGAAACATTTGATGAGAGTTCTAGTACAACAAAATATGTGAAATAAATTATTATTATGGAATTTGTTATATTGTGTTTGAATTGCTTAGCCTAAAACAAATATAATTGAATGATACAGGGATATTTTCCTTTCCGTTCTTCTTATATTAGTTTTCCTCTTTTCAGTTATTTCTTTTTTAATTAAACTTTTGTTGTTGTCAAAGTAGAATCTGAATCTAGTATTAAAACCCAAATATGTTGCCAAAGGTCTTGAAAACATCTCTCCCTTAATTTTTTTCTCATTTGAAGAGCAATCCCTGCTAATGAAATAAAATTTGGAAAAATGCAGAAAGATCTAAAGGAAAATATTGAAACCTCACATGCTTTTTATAATATCCAAATGATAATCCCACCTCAAATTTTAAGCACAAGAAACATCAAAGCCATAGGTTACATGTACATGATTGGGCAATTTATTTGCATGATGAATTTATATTAACAAAAGGTTTTGTTTTACACTTTAAAGTTGTTTGTTGTATGCTTAATATTACATATTGCATATTATACCATAAATGCAAACACTTAAAAAATCACTAACATATCTGAATTCTGGAAATCTGAAACAGGTCATACTCCATATATCTGGGTTAGTCATCTTTTTCCTCTGTACTGAATTGAAACATAATAAAATTTGAATCATAATGTATATTTAAAAATATACACCACCCCTATGTCCCACTTCCCAAAGCAAATGCTTTTTAATGTTTTAGCAGTTTATTCCCAGATGTACTGCCATTTTACTAAAGATTATGCTTACATATTGCCATTTATTGATTTTTGACATTTTTTTTTGTCTCCCTGTTTGGCTAGTGAGGATTTGGCTTTCTTACACCATTGCCTGCTCCCCCAGGTCTATATATCCCTTGCTTTAGTTTGCAAGCTGCCAGAATGTGATATACCTGAAACAGGACAGCTTTTAAAAAGGGGAATTTATTAAGTTGCAAGTTTGCAGTTCTAAGGCTATGAAAATGTCCAAATGAAGGCAAGGCTATTAAACTATCCAAATGAAGGCATCCAGGGACAGATACCTTGGTTCAAGAAGGCCGTTGATGTTCATGGTTTCTCTCTCAGCTAGAAAAGAACATGGCGACGTCTCGTAGCTTTCTCTCCAGGAATCTTCAGTGGCTTCCCTGGGGCTCGGTGCATTCTGTTGGCTCTGTCAGTTCCGGTGGCTCTAAAGCTTTTCCAAAATAGTTCCTTCTGAAGGGGCTCCAGTAAGCAACCCCACCTTGAATGGGTGGAGACACATCTCCATGGAAACCATCTAATCAAAAGTTACCACCCACATTTTGATGTATCACATCTCCACGGAAACAATAAAAAAGCTCCTACCCAGCAATATTGAATGCAGATTAAATAACTTGGCTTTTCCATACCAGAAAAGGTGCATCCTTATTCCCATGTTATTGATATCAAAAATTGTCTACAAAATCAATAATCAGTACTTACATTATTATAGCTCTTAGCTATAGAGTCAAATAGTGTATTCATTACATCCCGCTAGGTTGGTCACAAATTGATCAAGTTCATTTCCCAAACAAATATAGCAGATAATTTATCAAGTAATTCTTCCCCCCTAGAGACCTCCTTCCCAAAGTTCTCCATCCTTCAGCTTCAATGCCCAACATGTGATGCTCAGCTGGCATCTTGGGGCTACATTTTGCATCATCCTAAGACTTCTCTGCTCCATTTTCCTGGGTGCTTCCCTTTTTCCTGGGACCCGAGTCTTTTTTCTTGGTTTAGTCCCTTCCTTCTCTACCACTTACTAGCTGTGAGATTTTATAAAAGTCATCTAACTTCTCAGTGCCCAATTTTCTCTCCTGTAAAATAGGGATAATAATAGTATCCACCTCTTAGGTGTGTAGGATGAGTAAACTTATAAACATATATAAAGCACTTTGAGTGATGCCTGGCACAGAGGTTAAGCGCTATATTAGTATTAACTATTATTTTGTTAGGTTACATCTTCAACTAGTTTCCTTAAAAGTGGTACATGAGAAGTAAGTTTTTTGAGACCTATTAAAAAATATCTTTTTCCCATTTTTCCTTGATTGATCCTTTGACGAGATAGAGCTCTAGGTTGAGGATACACTTCATTTAGAATTTAGAAGGCATTGCCCCACATCCCTTCTTCAAGCTGACGTTATTCTGACTGCCAATCCTTTGTACATGATTCAGTGTGTTGATTTCCCCCCACTGGAAGCTTTTAGAATCTCCTCTTCAGTTTAGGTTTTGAAATTCCGTGATTGTTTCTTCATGTTGTTCTTTTTTTTGCATGTTTTTTACACTGGGAATTTTCAATCTGAAAAGTGTTACTATATTGTCATGAGTATTTGTATTTTTGTCCTTTCCTTTTTTTCTGTTTTCTTTTTAGAACTTCTATTAGTTGGATATTGGACTTCCTGCATTGATCCTCTGAAATACTTATCTTTCTCCTCCTATGGTCCATCATTTTCTCTCTCTCTCTCTCTCTCTCTCTCTCTCTGTGTGTGTGTGTATGTGGATTTTTTTTTTTTTTGGTACACTGAATAATTTTCTTGACAACATTTTCTAATGTTCCTAATTAATTTTATTTTATGTTTTCATAAAATTGTTGTCATCATAATCCATTTTTAAGACTCTCTTATTCTTTGATTGTTTCTTTGTCATAGCATCCTGTTCTTGTTTTAGGGAAGTCATATCTCCTTTTATCACACTCAAGAAATTCATATGGGTTTCTTTCAAGTGTCCTTCAATTCTCCAGATGGTCTCTGTCCCTTCCGAGTTCTATCTTGGTTTTGAACATCTTCATTCTTGTTGGTGATGTTCCTCAAATGTCTGAAGATCCTTGGATACTCATTCATATTGAAGCGGGGAACCCCCAAATATTTATATTAGGAAGGGCTTTCCTCAGTTTTAGTTTTCTTAGAGAAAAATGTTTAAGTCTTCTGCTTGGGTGTATCACAGAAGATCTTATGCCTAATTATAATCAATGTGGGGTAGAGGTGGGAAGGGTGATGAGTGCCACATCTCAGGATGGGGATTTCCTCATAATCCCCCCATCAGCAACCCTTCACATCTGTCCACCCTCCTCCGCTCCTGGTGTCCTCGATCCACAGACTCTTCAATTGAAGGATTCTCCAGAGAAGGCACTTCTTGTCTCTTGTGCATAGTGGAGGAGGTGGTTAATAGCCGTGTTCAGGTTTGTTCCAGCCCCTTGCCACCCCTAATTCCTATGATACCTGGTTCTTATAAGTCCCTTCATGTCTCGATACCATCACTTAACACTTTCTCTCTCCCGCATCCTCTCTCAGTCTTCTAAACATTTGCTCAAATCTCTCTCCTCTTCACTGGAGCAATCTCTCAAATTCCTTGTCCATGTAGACTTATCCTTCTTAAAAATTCTTTTACTGGTCATTTTAAACACAAAGACATGTATTTAATCTACCTTTGTTAACCTAAATCTCATAAACTGTACATTTCAAATGAAAAAAAAGGAGGCATATCTGACCATAGACTTTTGTTCCATTTCTGGAGGGAGAAATGGTCTGAGATAAGGATGTGGACACAGAGATATTAGAATTTCTATGACACAAGTGGTTTATGAGACTAGAATATTTGAAGTTGTGACTATAACAGAAAATTTAAGACATAATTGTTGTAAATTAAAGAATGCAGTAATATATTATGTCAGCTTACTATTCTTTAGCAAGGGATGGTGACAGCTAGACTCCAGGTAAAGCTCTTCTCTAAAAAGACAGTACTTTAAAGCTGCAGAAACTATGGCATAGTTATGGGGTACTGGAGAAGGATAACAGTTTAATGGAACATAATGGGGGCTAGAAATGAATCAAAATAGTTATGGGAATTTAATTTATAATAAAGTTGGCATTTTACATCACTGGGATAAGAGGCTGAAATATCAGTGGAATATTCAATACATTGTGGTAGGACAATTGCTTAGCCACTTGGGGTGGGGGAGATAAAGCCCTACTTCACTGCTTATACCCAAGATTTTAGTGTTAAAGAATATATATATAAATACTCAGTGAAACATTTTTATAACCGCGAAATGAGGAAGGCTTTTTTTTTTTTCCATTTTTTTTTTTTTCATGGGCAGGCACTGGGAACCGAACCCGGGTCCTCTGGCATGGCAGGCAAGCATTCCTGCCTGCTGAGCCACTGTGGCCCGCCCGAGGGGGGCTTTTTAAAGTATAGAAAGTCATAAGGTAACATAAATATGATGAGATAAATAAAAAGGGAAAAAAATGTCATGGCCAAAAAATATTCCTCTAAAATAAAATCAAAACTATATTTTTATATAGTTTAACTATATTTACAACACAACACGATGGACCAAGGGTTAATGGCCCCCATATAGAAATAGCCCTTAAAAATGACTAAGGAAAAATAAATGAGCAACCTAATAGAAAAATGATCAAAGGACATGAAACAGGGACTTCACAGAAGAGATGCAAATGATCAAAATGCATGGGAAAAGATATTCAACCTCATTAGTAATTTAAAGAAATACAGATAAAATCAACAACAAGATATGTCTCTTCTGTGATTGGTTAAAATTAAAAATAGTGATAATAGCTTGGTATAGAACCAACAATATTGGTACATTTTTGGAGAACAATCGCAATATTTATTACACTTTAATGTGTATATATCTTTTTTCCCAAAATTTCAACATCTAGTAATTTATCTTACAAAGACACTAGCACAAGTTTGTAAAGGCATAGTTCCAAAGATGTTTCCTGTGGCATAATTTACGAAAGTATAAAACTAGATACACTCCAATGTCTATTAACAGGTAGTTGGTTAAATAAATGATAATACATCTTTGTAATGGAAAATTATAATTATTAAGGAATGAAATAGACCTCTCTATATTGACATGGAAATATGATGGATATAGTTTATGAAAAGGAGAAAGTTCATTGCAGGAGAATCTGATCCAAATTTTAAGTGACAAATGCATCACATATTTGCAGCACATTCATTTAGGTTAGAATTTGATTTTAAGAGAAGTTTGGTTAATGCTCCAACTTTGGCTTAGGAACTATTTTTTGGGGGTGTAAGGACCAGTTTGGAATTCATGGGCTTTGCCAGGTGCTGGGAGCTGTGAAAGACAGCCATTGTGTGGGACTGGGACATCCCTTCGTCTCTTGGGTGACCTCTGGCTTGCTTTTTTATGATGGTGATAATTTGTGGAAGGTTTACCTTGTTCTCATTTCTTCTGTCATTAATCTTCTGTTTGCATTTTTTCCATTAAAGTTCCAGTCACATAAATGTTGAGAATCGTATGTATGCTTTATTTAACAATTGAAGTAATTTTGTGTATTGTTAATTTAAATGTTTAGACCTAAGAGAATTTGCCCCAAGAGGGAAGCTTGTAACAGCAAAATACATTAGTGTATACATAGGACTTTCTACAGGAAACCTTTCTTGTTCCTTTTGGGTTCACCTCATTATTAGAAAATGAGTCCCAGCTGAAAACAAGGGTGCTCAGCATTGGGTGGTCACTACAGGCTTTCTGAGATGGGTTCCAGAAGGTCTTACATTGCCATCCTCACCATTTAAAAGGATGATGGAGAGGGAGGGAGACTGGGGGCAGCAGAGTTCCTGAATAATAATATTCCTCCTCTAGCCCCTCATGGGGGGGTGGTGGTGTTGGCATGTTACCTCTCAGAATAAGGGGTGCAGAGTTCCTCCTGGGGGTTGAGGGTAACCCTTGTAACTGAGCCAATGGCCCAGGTTGTTCCCAGAGTAAAGCTCCTTAAAGATCATGAGATGGTGGTGCTGAGCAGAGTCATGGACCTCCCCACCCAGTACCCAGGGGCACACAGGAGAGCAGGTGGGAGACTCCATGGCAGAGATGAGGAAGTTGGGCAAAAGGAGGCAGTTTTTTGAGTCAAGTGAGATGGCAACCCCAAAATAGGGGTACAGAGCCTACCATTGGGGGGTGTATAGAGAGGAGAGGTGATGCCGTTACCTCCTCAGCCTGGTTATTGAACACTGCCCGGTAGCTCTCGTTGTCTAAACAAGAACACAAGTGGGCAGAAGCCTTCATGCATGCATCCAACAGTCCAATACATGGCACCAGCTTCACACGGTCAGCTCTGGACCAAGAGATAGCAGTGGTCAGCAGGCAGGGACTGTGCCCTCAAAATGAATGAGCAGACACATTATTTCTCTCTCTCTCTTTCTTTTCCTCTTGCTCTCTCTCTCTCTCTCTCTCTTTCAGACCACTAGGAACAGTGCTGGAATAGAGAGTTGGTCCACTATGCCCTTCTTCACCTCAAACATCTCCAGTTTCTCCCAGAGAAAGGGGAAATTCAGAGACTGAGACTCTGAACTGGCCAAAGATAATTCTACTTCCTGAATTTAATTGAGTGTCAACCAGAAAGAAACTTGAAGTGACTTAAGTATTACTGGATGATTGCATTTAACTGATTAGGCTGAATTGAATCTTTCTCATAGTACGTGGGATTGGACAGCTTGCCAGAGAACACAAAAGCCAACTTCATGCTTATTAGTCACTGAACTATGCAACTAAACCTGTTGCACAAAACAAATGCCTGACGGAATAATCAGCAAACCATTAACAGTGTTTATCTATGAGGGTACATGGGGAGAATTTTAGGAGGCTTTCAAAATTTCTAAGTTCTGGATTATAGTAGTGTTTTGTTCTTGTAACTAGGGTGCTATGTTTGTGATTATAAAATTATAACCAAGTATAATTTAAAAATCAGTCGTCAATTATAAAATGGGCTAAAAGTATGAATAGGCATTTTTCTGAAGAGCAAATACAGATGGCTTAAAAGCACATGAAGAGATGCTCATTTTCACTGGTTGTAAGGGAAATGCAGATCAAGACTATAATGAGATACTACCTCACACCTATAAGAATGGCTGCTATTAAACAAACAGGAAACTGTAAATGTTGGAGAGGATGTGGAGAAACTGGGACACTTACGCACTGCTGGTGGGAATGTATAATGGTGCAGTCACTATGGAAGACTGTTTGGCGGTTTCTTAGGAAACTAAATATCAACTTGTCCTATGACCCAGCAATAGCACTACCTGGTATATACTCAGAATTGCTGCAAGCAACACACAAACAGACATTTGCACACCAATGTTCATAGGAGCATTATTCACAATCACCAAAAGTTGGAAACAAACCAAATGTCCATCAACAAACGAGTGGATCAACAAAATGTGTATGCATACAATGGAATATTATGCAGCAGTAAGACAAAATGACATCCTATAGCACATGACAAGATGGATAAGCCTTGAGGACATAATTCTGAGCAAATAGCCAGACACAAAACGACAGATACTGTATGATTTTTCTTTTATGACTAGCATGAAGGTATAATCAGAGGCTTATAATACAGAGTATAGGGGAATTAGAGATATATAGAAGCTAGAGATCGGTGAACCATTAGCAATTGAGGTTGAACTCCAATGAAAGGGAATAGATAGGAGTGAAAGTGGTTATCTAGTGAGTGTGTAAGCAAAATAGCATATTGAAGCTGAACAAGATTAAAAGGGGTTGTGTAGACCTACGTGTCCCACTGACTCACACTAGAAATATGAATGAGTTCTCGTGAGAATTACTTCAAAGGTATGATTCTTGTGTAAAGAATGTTTAAGTCCAGGGTATAGGGGGAAAACTGCTCTTGCATGCTATGAGCTATGTTCAAAAGGAAACTATCAGCACTACACAGCAACAGCAGAGGTAAATAATGGGGTGAGAGGCAAGAGTTGAGAGGAGGTTTAGAATTCCTTTTTGGTGAGGGTGTGTTTATTGGTTTTCTGTCTCTTGGGAACAAAGAAATTATCTAAAATTGAGAATGTTGATGGAATGTGGACTTTGGACCCTCTACATGATGCCTGATGAATGCAGATGGCTGAAGGATGCACTGACAGAGAAGTAGATTGGCGAACGATGATGTACACTTATGAACGAAGGTTGTGCTGCTACAAAAAGGAGCCAAGTCATGAGGCATGCAATGATGTGAATGAACATGCGGGACATTTGGTGAGGCAAAATAAGCCAGAAACAAGAAAACAAGAATGGTATGGTCACCTTTAGAAAATGCTTATAAGAAAACAAGGGCCTAGATTGTAAGCTTTTAGAGAAGACACATTAAGTCTGGAGTGGTGATTATTATTTCTGGATTCTGAGAGACTGTTTTATATATATATAAACTGATATTTAGAGATAAGAATGAAACCAAACAGGTTGGCATTAAAGTAATTTAGAACATAGGGGTAAGGAAGACAGTGTCTTTATTTTAGAACCACACATACCCTTTGAGACCAAAGGAAGAAAGGTTTATTTGATCTGGAATTGAAATTTTCTGTAGTGCATAATCTAATTCAACCTATCTGTATAGCTCATTTGAACAACTGAAACACAGGAAGCACAGAATAAGAAAGAGGTCCTTTAATCCTGTATAGATTACTGTAATGCCTGGAAACATCCTACAGTACATTAAGCAGATAATCAAAGAGTATTGGCAAAGTCCTCTGAGGGAAAGGAGAAAGACTTTGGAATTATTAAACCTTACCATCAGGGAATCCTCTGATACTGTGTCAAACCTTAGGGATACCCAAGTCAATAGGCCATGCCCTTGATCAGGAAGCTTACTCTTGTGAAATTTATGTAGGTAGCAGAGAAGATTAGATTACCTATAGGCATGCCTTAGAGTTACTTATGGAGGACCTGTTTTGTGGCTCAGATGCGGCCTCTCTCTCTAAGCCCAACTCTGCAAGTGAAATCATTGCCTCCCCCTTATGTGGGAAATGATATCCAGGGGTGAAAGTCTCCCTGACGACCTGGGAGATGACTCCCAGGGATGAATCTGGCCCAGGCACCGTGGGAATCAGCAATTACATCCTGACCAAAAATGGGAAAAGAAGTGTAATTAATAAAGTATCAGTGGCAGAGAGAGTTCAAATAGAATCAAGAGGCTACTCTGGAGCTTGCTCTTATGCAAGCCTCAGGTAGACCTTGCCTCCTATCATAACCCACCAACCCCCAACCAGGACCATTCCAGCCAATCCTAAGGAACACCTAGGGCAATATATAAGATTCCACAAGGCTTCCATGCACTAGAGTAACTTTCCAGAAACCTACAACCTCCAGATGGGTCCCCGGTCCAGATAAGTTCTGAAACCTAATCCAGCCTCTCCAGAACATTAGATAGTTCCATCCCCCTACCCCACATTAGTGACAGATCCTTCCAATAGCAAAAATTTGGAATTGCCATAGCCCAAAAACCCCAAAGAGAGGTATAGAAAGATCAAAGGTGATGGTCGAATTGTACATAGAAGATAGGACTTAACAAATGACTGTGAATGCTGAATCATTAAATTGATATTTCTTTTATTCTTCAGTATTTTAAAGCAGCTAGAAGTAAAAACCTAAAATTGTGAAATTGTAACCCATGTCAAAGTCTGAAATAAGTTCTACAACTAAATGTGGTGCTGTGCTTGGAAATTTATAGCTTTTTTGTATATTATATATGTTATTATTCACAAAACAAGAAGAAAAAAAAGGCGATTGTGATGATAAAAAATATTTACGCCCTCTAGCCTCTTACATTCTGGAGCAGCTAGAAAGAAAAATCTGAGAGGATCGCATGGTAGCCCATGACAAACTCTGGGATCTGTCCTGTACACTTTTGAAGAGTGCTTTGAAAATGATTGCTTTTTAATTTCTTTGCTTTGTATATATGTTATACTATACAATAAAAAAAGTAAAAAAAAGAAAAAATCAGTTGTTGATTAGCTACAGCCAGTGAGTTTGACTGTGGCCTGCCGAGGTAGAAATGCCAGCCAGCTGTACTGGCTGATGGAGCCGCTCCTCTTAGAGCTACTACTAGAAAATCGATCTGACACTCCCCTTGATGGTGAGAGAGTGGCCTTACTTTCACATACAATGCCTGAGTAGGGTGACCATTCAGTGTATCCTGGAAACTAAGATACTTTGCAAGTGAATGGGAACCAGGGAGTTAGAACATGAGAGTAAACCTAGACTCCCCTGTCAAACAGAGACGTGGTCAACTGGAGCATAGGACACTCACCCAACCCCAAGGATAAGCCACATGTACTGAGAATAGGAGCAGCCCGGCTGAGAGTCACCTTCAGGTGCACCCTGCACTCCAGGGAGCATCTAAGCTCCCCAAGATGGTCCATGTAGGGCTGAGCAGGCTTGTTCTTTGGTATGGGATTTTGCAGGTTGAGGGGAATTTCGATGATTAGAAAGGCTCTAGTCTGGTGCTGCTGATAGAAATGCATAAGTATTTTTAAAATGTTCTAGTAGATATGTTTTAAAAAATTCATAAGTGAAATTAATCTTTTTGTGTGTGTGTGTTGTATGGTGGGGTCACATTTCATTATTTTTCCATGTGAGTATCACATTATTGCAGCACCATTTGTTGAATTTTGTCTGTTTTGCTTGTTTTTTTGTTTTGTTTGTTTTTGGGGAAGTGCATAGACCAGGAAGGTCTCACGGCAGGTGAGAATTCTACCACTGAACTATCCTTGCACCCCCGAAATTAATCTTAATAATATATTGTATGTAACTTAATATAGCCATGTGGTAGAAAGAATATTAGCCTCCCCAAAATGTCCACATCCTAATCCCCAGAAGCTGTGAATATGTTATCCTACATGGCAAAAGGGACTTTGTAGATGTGGTTAAGTGTAGGATCATGAGACAGGAAGATTATTCTGGATTATCTGGACCCAATCTAACCACCCGACTCCTTAAAAGCAGGGCACTTTTCCTAACTGTGATCAGAGGAATATGTGACTATGAAAGATGGCTCAGAGAGAAACTATGCTGCTGCCTTTGAAGATAGAGGTAGGGGGCACAAACCAAGGTCTACGGCAGCCTCTAGGAGCTAGAAAAGACAAAGGAAACAGATTCTGCCCTAGAGCCTCCAGAAGGGACACAGCCTGTCAACACCCTAATTTTAACTCAGTGAGACCCATTTTGGATTTCTGACCTCCAGACCTATAAGAGAATACATTTGTGTAGTTTTAAGCCACTAAATTTGTGGTATTTTGCTCTGGCAGCTGTAAGGAACTAGTACAATCCAATATATTCTCATTTCAACATTTAATCATATAAAAATTATAAATGAGATATTATATATTCCTTATGTTGCACTAAATCTTCAAAGTCTCATCAGTATTCTATGCCTATGGCACATCTCAAATCTTGATTCAGCCCAGCTACATTTCATGCACAGTGTGACTAGCCCTGTGTGATTACTGGCTACCACATTGGGTAGTATAGTTTTAGACCCTTTGTCCTGGGGCAAAAACCTGAGGTCTCCAAGATTGATGTATCTTAGCTTGAAGCATGACTCCAGAGTGTCTTTAGGGTGGCTCTATGGCAACTTGTATATGTGTGTGGGGGGTGAGGCGGTGGCTACTTCCAAGAACACTTATGTTGAGTCTCTGGGATGGGAGCAGGGGCCAGCAGGCTCCGTGGACCTCCCAGGTACCCCAGGAAAAAAAGGGACAGCTTCCGCAGATGCTAGGAATCCCCCCAGCAGGAGCCAGCTTGCAAAGATCCCTTGTCATTGCCCCAGTTCTGTCAGCCATGACCAACAGCGATGCTAGGGTCTCTACAGAGGCCAGCATTGACCCATGGAAGGTTGACACTCCTTTCACACCTTCCCTCGCCTCTCACCTGCATTGAAGCCGCACCACCGTGATGACAGTTTGTTGATGGTATTGAAGGAGGAAGGGCAACTGAATCGTGCTTCACTGAGGCAGGACAGGAAACATCTTTACTGTATGTTCACCGGAAAAGGTTTTCTCTGAGGAGTTGCATTTGCCTCCAGCTCTTTGCTAGGTTTTGGGGAACTATCATGGTGCAGTTGAAACTCAGCTGTTTCAGCAGAGCCTGTTGCAAGGAAGTTTGATTTAAGAGTGCACACAGCACATAAAGGGTGTAAGGATTCAGACGGCTCTTCCTATCCTCTCCTAAAGCGTGGTCCACAAAGAACAGGTCACACAAGGGACAAGCTAGCCCAGCTACTGGACCAAGCTGCTCATCTATTTGTTTAATTCATTTGCAGTAAAAGAAATAAAACCAGTGGAGAGGAGTGGACACTGTATCCCTAACCCCTCGTATAATGGTTGTTTGTAATATTAGACATGCAAAGAGATCGCAAGGGACAAATTGCACTTGCTAAAGGTTGTGCTGCTTTCCCAGAGCAAGCAGCAAACCCTGCGCTGCCGGTTACCCGGCAGACTCCATGGAGGAGGTTATGTGCCTCTGATTCATGGTTTCTGGAGAAATGACCCATCACCGGGCCTGATACTCCTAACACCCTTCTGCTGCTTCTGTTCCTGCTTCTGATTGCAATTCATTGATCTCTGGCACCCGTTGTCTTGTATTTCTGATTAGACTTAGGTGAAAAATAGGGTGGCCACTGACTTTATTGATGTGATCTGCTCCTGTAATCTGCGCTGTTGGTGATTCTGAAGTGCATGCAAAGGCATTAGCCTCCTAATTATGGATTTTCACAGGATCCTTTGATAGGCAGATGGTCAGCTCTTGAGGCAGAGGACTTTTGAGGGGTGGGTTGGGGTGGGACATGGTGTTAGGTGAAAATATTATGACTGAAGGATGAATGGTGCATTTAATATTTATGGCTTATTTTTTTTTCCTGGGCAGAAACAAGAAAGCTGCAAAACAAACAAACAAACAAACAAACAAAAAACAACAATGTAAATCTGCAAAGAATCATAAGCAGAACTATACTTAGGTGAGACATTCATTAAACCTGGTGGGGGAAACTTCAGCAGGGAAAGCCTAGAAACCTGGTTTTTAGCTCCCCAGCTGAGCATAGCTCTTTCTCCCCTAAGTCTTGACTCTTTGTGTGTGTGTGTATGTGTGTGTGTGTGTGAACATGACTGAGAAATCAAGGTCACAGTGTTCTCAAGAAGATAAAAGTGTGAGAGCATACAGAAATCTCAATCCATGGTGTCCTCTCATCCTTCCATTTCAAGGATCACTTAGTGGGCTGTGATGGCAAAACCCACAGGTAAAAGCTCTACACTTTGCTAGCATTTATGAGTTACTATAAGGCAAGGCATGAGCTTGCACTGTCTGGTCTGCAGAGTTGAGGGCTTCTTACAGAGAAGAGCCCAGTGGATGTTCTTCCTACCTCTTTGCACAAATGTGCCGGAGCACCATGTCCCTGCTTGCTTGGGGTAGCTTGGGGCTTCTTGCAAATCTGCTCTCAGCTCACTCCTTTCCCAGGTATATCCCAAGTGCTTACTTGTGACCATACACCTTGACTTGGCATTCAAAGCTGTTATGAATTGAATCAAGTCCCCTGAAAAGACATGTTCAAGTCCTAACCCCCGGTCCTGTGGATGTGAACTCATTTGTAAGTAGATTCTCTGAAGATGTTATTAGTTAAAAGGAGACTAAACTGGATTTGGGGATGGGGTGGGGTGGCCACTGATCCAATATGGCTACAGTCCTTGTAAAGAGAGGAAATTTGTACAGAGACAGACAACTGACATAGACACACACACGTACACACACACACACACACACACACACACACACAGACGGTCATGTGACAGAGGCAGAGACTGATTGGCAGCAAGCCATAACCAGAATCCCACAGGCCTCAAAGGAAACATGGCCTGCTGATACCTTGATTTTGTACTTCTAGCATCCAAAACTGTGAGTCAATAAATTCCTGTTATATAAGCCAACTAGTCTGTGATACATTGTTGCAGCAGCCTTGCAAACAAAACAAAAAGCCCTGGATCTCACTGCAACTGTCTTCTGTAAATTCATTTGCTTCCATTCCCTTTCTTGCACCTTATGCTCCAAGCCAATTAAATGACTCCATCTTCCCAACACAAGTCTCGTACTGCCCCACTCTGTGCATTTGCTCACACTGGCCCTGCTGTGTTTCAGAAGCCTCCCTTTTTCCCACCCCAATGTGCCCAAAACTGTGCATTTTTTCAGGCCTAATGAAAGAGCCTCACCTGTTCTGTAAAGACAGCCCCCATCCCTTCAATCTCCATGTCACTTCTTCCTCATCTGAACTGTAATATTTTATCTGTCCCTTTCTCATGACAAACCCTCACTCCCATTTGAGTAGTTATTTATGTTCATGCCTCATTTCTCCTGCTAGACTGTGAGTTCCTTGTGGCAGAGACCTATATGAAATTATCTGCCCCTCTAGTGACATCCCACACAAAACAGCAGGCCAGTCACTGTTTGTCAGATAAATGAATTAACATGACATTGATCAAAACCCACGAGATTAGTTCTCTTGGAGTAACGTTTATCTACGTGAGTCTAAGGAACATTTACACAGGGTGGGAACAGGAGATTGTGCAAAATGTGGATTCATGGACCTCACCAAGACCTACTAGGGTCAGTCAGTGGGAGGTGAGGCCTGTGGATGTATTTTAAGCAAGATCCTTGCAGGATTCTGAATTTGCGTGCCTCCATTGATTAATACCATATATTCAGCCCAGTTAGAGATTGGGCCCTTAGGCTAAGAACACAGAGAGTGAGGATGTGGTGGGGGTGATTTTATTCCACTGATGTCACCTCAGAGTTCATCTATAGCAACCTGAGAGCTGGAAAAGGCAAATTGGTATAATTTGGAGGGAGCCCATCATCTGCTACAGAGAAGTCAGGGAGAAAAGCCTGCCCTGGGCTAGGCAGGGTAAATTTACGTTTGCCCATCACCTCAAGGTGATGCCAGAGATTGGGTCCAGGTTGGGAGGAGACCCATGTTAGAAAACGCAAAGGTCATGAGTTTACTGAACAGCTGGGAGTTCACTTATTTGTAAAAAATTGAGTAAAGCAATCAGGCAAATTTAGCCAGGCCTTGGAGCGAAGGTGAAAAAACATCTCTGTTGGGGTGCTGAAGAAAGCACACATCATTCGAATGAACATTTTAAATGCTTATGAATTTTTAATAAATGTGGGAAATACATTTTTGGGCTTAAACATAAATAGCAGTTGGATAACTAAGGAAATACTCTTTATACTTCCTTACTTTTTTGTCCAGGTGATTTTAACCAAGATAAAAACCATCCATAAATAAAAAGTAGCAGCCCTAGCTTCATAGGGAGAAAAGCAAATGAAAAGAAAACCAGTTTGCCCTTTACATAAAAAGCCTTTGCCTGAAGGATAGTAGTGTGGGTTGGAGATGTCAAGAAAAAGGCAAAAGGGGACAAATCCTTTTAAAAGGGTATAATTGGGCTGCTGCTAATATTTAGAAACACAGAGAATTATAGGAGTTGAGCTGCAGAGAAAATGGCTCAAGGTTCTATTTTCAGCTTTTCAACAGGTCAGAGTCGGTTAATCAGAGCCAGGGGCAGGCGGCAGCAGTTCTGCAGCTGGACTCGTTGTCCCAGGTTCTTGCACTAAAAGAAGAGGCTCCAGGAATCTTCCTAGGGTTAAAGTAGCAGGTAGAGTCATCCCTAGTTCCCATTTTTCTAAACACTGTACTCTTTTTCTTTCCTTTTAATTTTCAACATGGTGTCCATTAGGAGAAAATTTACCTGGCTGGATCACTTAGAGCTATTCAGTTTCCATTTGGCCAAGGGCTGTGCATCTACCAGACATGCAAAGAGCTCCCTTTTAACTCTGAGTGCTAAGAGGGCCACTGCAGGCTGATGTTTGTCAAGAGGTCCCAGGAGCCCTTTCAAGTCTTCTTTCTATATGGCAGAACAGTAAGAAGTGGTTGGAGTTCCTAAAAGTTTCACTGAATTGGGCTGTCTAACTCTAATGTGTGTGTGTGTGTGTGTGTCTGTGTGTGTGTTTATGGCCCCTGGGACATGTGGTACTTATTTTCTCTCCCTCTCATGTCCTGGGCCAATTTGGTGTATCCAGGTTAATTGCACATCTTCTCTGTTATTATTCTGGAAATTGGGCCACCTCAGCAGTCACAAACAGAGCAGCTCTGGTTTGTTGCGTGAATGTTTTGAGGAGGGGCACAGAGGAGTCATCCTTCTTTCCAGTTGACCATGCTTGCAGGACTGACAAATTCAGGTTTTTCCTGCTGTCTTCAAAACCGGGCTATTCTTATCTTGAAAAAACAAGCAGCAAGATATGCAGCGTGCACGGCGAACAGGACTGCGCATTCCTTGTTCCCTGGTGGGTTGGCTGCCTGAAAGTACATGGACCTGAGAGGAGCCCATTTGAAGTTGCCTCTCTAGCAACAATTGGGCTCAGCAACCACAGCTTAGCAAACAGCATCACGTGCACAAAGTCAGTGTCCCTCAGGACAGAGGGAGACTGAAGTGGGGAGATGGGGGATCCTGCTATTGTCAAGTTGCTGTGACAGTACCCAGCCCCTTGTGACTGCAGCTGGAACTGGTACATAGATCAGCCTCTTCCGGGAAGATTTAAGTCAGTCCCTGTTTCTGAAGAACTTGCATGTACGATCCTGACAGTATCACTTTGACTGATGACTATTAAAAGGAAAACAAGAATATTGAATGAGTTCTTTAGAAAAAAAAATACACAATACCCAGTGATGACTTTCATGGCTGCTTATCTCACCCAACACCTTGGGGTTTGCAAGTTTATGCCATCTTGCATTAATTTCTATCAATTACTTTAAAGTAGAGGGTGTGATGAATGCCATGATCCTCACTTTTCCCAGCAACGAACACTGAAAGAAAGTCTTACCTTCCCTCTTCCCCATCTAACTTACGCTTTCTTGGCTCCAGCTCTCAATCTTGTCCAGGCTAGGGTTCGCTCTTGCTGATGGTAAGGTCATTGGATCAGGGTATTAGCTACAGGATAGAGGTTTAGCACCTGGAAGATACATTGCCAAAGTAACACCACAAAGGTTATTTTCTGTTTGGAAGGATTAGGCTAGCAAGGCTCTCACCCAGCATCGCTAAAAGCAGGTCAACTAAGCATTCTGTGTCTCCTAACATGGTGCAGTGGAAGCTATACAGCATCCCCTCTGATGATTCCAGATAAAAATGCTTAACTTGAATCTAGTTAAATTTTTGGATCCTATTTCCAGTTAACAGGTGATATGGTGATGGGAGAACAAGCTGAATGACAGACCACCTAATGAAGCAACGAAGCAAATAAATCTAGAATGTAGGACCTCAGCTAAACTACTGGCCTGCTCTCTTCGTGGACTCGATGATGTACAATAAGGCTGTGTTCTCGACCAAATGAGACTTATGAACATAACCAGTTACAACGCGTGGTCCTGGATTTGGATCCTAGCTTGGCTAAGCCACCAACAAAAGACATTTCAGGGACAAGGGGGGAGTTTGGAAGGTATTAGATGAGAAGAGAATAGTTGACATGGAAAGTTGACTTAAAAAGACAGGTACAAAAGAATAGATATAGAATGATGTCACTTTGGTAAAAAATACAGGTCTACATGTGTGTTATATATTTATATAAGATGTATATACGCAGAGGGAAAGTGTGGAAGGATGGACACAGGTTTTAACTGTGGTCATTTTTTGGGGTTTTAAAAGAATATGATGTTTTAATTTTTCTTTTTTTTTCTTATTGACATTTTCTAAAGTTATAACATTGAAAGATATTGCATTTGCAATCACAAGAGTTTTTTTTTTAAAACAAACAAAACTAAAAAACAAGAAATACCTTTTTGGGCAGCAGTCATGAAAAGGGACCTTGAAACCGGGTCAGCTCAGCAGCTGGTAGGCTCAGAATGGATGTGCAAACACCACCTGGCCATGCCTGAGACTTATCAGAAAGACCCCAGCGGAGATCATAATCCTACAGCTACTTTAAGGAGCAGGTGAACAATTTAAACTTCGACACAATATAATTGACCGTGCAGAGTGACTTTCCACTACCATGATTTTTTTGGGAAATGAGCGAGGAAGGTGGTGGGAACCGGCGGGATGGAGGCGCAGGGTGTACGTGGAGAGAGCCAGGCTGTGCAGCCGGTGTCCTGCTCAGACCCGGACGATGATTGATGGGTTCTGGAAGGGGAGTCCTGGCTCCTCAGACCTCTTCTCCCAGAGTCTTGATGCCTTTGCTGACCAGCTGGTCAATTCCTGATTATCCTTATTTGAGAGGCAACCATGTAAGAGACAAATAGATTCACATGCAGCTTTTCTAGACCGGCGCAAAGGTTACATATTTCACACTAAAACGGTAACCAGGAGATTCTACTATCTCAGCAACGAGTCTGTTCTCCCAGGCAGGTGAGTGATACGGTTGACAGGTGTGCAGCCAGCCAGAGGCAGGGAGGGGCAGAAATGGCACAGGGGCCATGGAGATGGCAGCGTCTCTAGAATGCTTTTTTTTTTTAAATGCAATTTTATTGAGATTTATTATATATTCCCATACCATATAATCATCCAAATTGTGCAATCACTGGTTCACAGTATCATTCTATAGCTTGCTATCAGAATCGATTTTCGAACACTTTCATTATTCCAAAAATAAAATAAGAATAAGAATAAAAATAAAAAGAACATCCCATACCTTCTCTCCCCCTTATTATTTATTTATTTCTTGTCTTTTTTTTTCCTTGCTCATCTGTCTATAATGCTGTGATGGTAAACACAGGATAACAAAGAACAAAACCAAACAGTAAGAGAAGAACTAGAGAGAAAAGAACATGGTAACTTTAACCATGATTTGTAGGGTCATATCTGCCTCGTAGCAGGGAAGGGGGAGGCCATCCGTACTCTCAGTGCCATCCCCCCGGCACACTGCCCTCCTTCAGCTCATCTGTCCTGCCCAGCAGAGTCCCAGGAACTCAAGGGAGCAAACTGCCAAACCTGCTTCCATTAGATTCCAGTGTAGATTGTCACCATTATCTACCTAGCATAAGACAATGTTTCTTACAGAATGGACCTTTTAAAGAAAGGCTGTTTATTGTTGTATTTGGACCATTTTTAACCTCAAGATGTGTAAGTTTAAATTAGATAGTGAGAAGAAACAAACCTAAGTGCATAAAAAGTCAGGCTATTAAGGGAGAAGACTCATGTTTATCTCTTACAAATTTATTTAGCATCTATGCTGGATCATTCTCTGGCGATTTGATATTGACCTTCATTATTAAGTCTCAGCACAGCGATATTAGCTGGCACTGTTGAATTCCTTTTGGCCACCATGCTAAGATATTAAGATGCCGAATGTATTAGTTTGAACTGTATAATTTCAGTAGGCCAAAAATGGCCGAATGGCAGCAAGTTCTTGTGGTTCAGTGAAATAAGTGGCCTTTGCCCAAGAGAAGCTTAGACATGAATTGGGAGACGTAAGAGTACCCTACCAATAAATACAAAATGGTTAAGAACTAGAAGTAACAAGTGTTTATTTTGAAGTCAGTGATGTCAATGGTAGTGATCCTTTAAGGATTTTCCCAACAGGGTGAATCTTTTCTACTAGATGAACCATATGGCATAATTTCTAAGTCACAGGGGAAAATCAGCCCAATGACTACAATTCAGCTGTTTTAGCCAAAATATTGTCCGCCTTCACTATCCATCTTTCTCCTGAAAGCTGATTCTAAGTATCTTTGGAGGTTTTCCAGAAACAACTTCACCCTCACAAGACCAAGATTTACGCCCATCGCAGATGTTTAGAAGAATATGCTGAAGCACGGAAGGCAATTCCCAAAGAATAATTAATATTTGAGTCACTGTAGCTCTGGAATAAGCATGCTGCTTCCCAAAGTGACTGCTTTGGAGACACAGGGCTCACCTACATAAATTCTGGTTGTGCTTCTTTTTATTTATTTATTTATTTTTGTGCTTCTGTTTAAATAAGATGCTTTGCTTTACAACCACATTATGAAACAGGACAGAGGTTCTCCAAAGTACCTGGAGAGGCAGTTTGTTCCTTCTGCCTGAATTTTCTTCAATTGCATGACCCAGTTGAGCAGCTATGACCCAGCAGATTCTTTTTCCAGTTCTAGAGAGACTTATTATCCCTGATTCACCTTTTATGTTATCCTATTATTATTTTTTTTTAATTTTCAGGGCTTAATTGTGGTAGTAATCATGACACTTCTCAATTTTTGTTGGAATTGCTGTTGTTTTTCTAATACAGAACAAACCTGAACTGCTGGGCTTGTTTCTTTCCCTCCTTGCCAGCAATTTCCTATTGTATAGAGTCAAGGAAAATCATGACTTTCCTGGCACAATTAAATAAAAGATAAAAAAAAAATTCAAACTATCCTGAGAGTCACATGACAAGAGTTTGGGTCTCAGTTCTGAACTCATGTGCTGTCTCATCTTGGGCACGTTAATTAACTTTTAGGAACACCGTTTTCTTCTCTGGAAAATGATGGCATTAAAGTAGAATAATCAAGAAAATGTGGCTCTAAAACACTAAGAGTGTATATAAAAATCTTGTATATAGTTAGATTATTACTTAAAAGAAGTATATATGTATGTGTATATATATATATATATATATCCTTAAACATTCACTTTTCTTTTCTAGAGGTTAAAAGAGAATGTAGTTCAGAAATGATTAGAGTGATAGGAAAATCCAGTTTTAAAATGTTTTTGGTGGCTGAGTTATATAGAAATATTTTAGATTTGTCTGTACTTTCTGAGATATTTTCATCTTCATAAGAATATGTTGTAGTAATGGTTTCTGGAGCCCCCGGAAGGTTGCTCTCGGCACCTAAAATGTCTCGGTTCCTTTCAACATTTGAAAATTGCGATTCATGTGCACAGTTAGCTGTGTGTTTTGGAATAACTTTATGGTCCCCTTGAGATTCCTTTTTGTATGTGAAGATTGATGAGGTGCCTTCAATAAGAGCTGAGCAAGGCAAAAGAATGGCACTCACAGAACTTTTGGCACCGACTTTGGTTCAGGACTGATGTTAAGTGAAACGTTTTGGTTTGTCTTCTTGGGCATCAGCCCTCAGCCGGTGCCCTGGCCTGGGACAGAACCAGGAGATGTGCTCTGGAGTGAAGGGTGGGCTCGAGTGGCCTCACTGGTGGCATCCTGCCACCTTGCGGCCGGCTGAGGACTTCACCCCGTGCATTGTTCCCCGCAGCGCACCTTAGGCTTCTGAAGCAGGGTGCTGCAGGCAATTGCAGGGTTTCCACAATCAAAGCTTGATTCTACGGGCTCTGTTCTCTTCTGTTGATCATGGAATATTTTCACTGCACCCCAGCCTCAGAGCAGAGGCAGTGTTCCTTTTACTCTTTAAAAGCCCTCCTAGAGCTGATGAGACAGCAGAAATAAAGCACTTATGTAAGAGAGGCTGAGTGTGGGAACTGTCCGATTTGGGTCTTGCTCCTGAATTAATCCTTGTAAGCCCAGCCAGGTTTTTCCTGGTTGTGCAGATTAAACAGTTCATTCTTAGGAAGACTAAACTAATCCGTCTGGCCCTCACTTCCTTAATTAATGGTGATAGCGTTTTATCAGTCATTACTAATGGTGATAGTGTTTTATCGGTCACCCCACGGGACAGGTACAGCACCCCGGTGCAGTGGGTATGAACTTTTACCTCATTTGAAGGATTTACTGAGTTCAAAGACTTGAAGTAATGTGTCCTACCAAGGTCACGCCAGTGGTAAATGCTGGAGCTGAGACCCAAACCCAAATCACCGGATTCCAGCATCCCTGCTCTTAAACGCTCTGCCCAGAGACAGCGAAATGAAGTAAAAATACCCTACTGCACACAAAGGCAGGTCTAAAGGTCAAAGGAGATAAGAATGCAAATGAAAGTGTTTTATAATGGAAAATATCTTCCAAATGTTGGTTGACATTTTATCTTCATCATTACCTTTATTATGCCTGCTAATAAATAATAATTACTAATGGCAGACAAAAAAAGAAAAAAAAAAAAAGAAAATGTGTATTCCCTAAATGGAAGAGAAGAGCAACTTCTTGGAGGGAAATAAACAGAATTGATTAAAAGGTTATTTGCAGTTGCTATTAATGATGTTCTCCAATCCCCTCATTTTCCCATTTGCTGCGCACTTTCAAATGAAGCTGATCCTAATTAGAGATTCCATTTGTGGGAGAAAAGACTTTGTTATGAATTCGACCTACAAATGAAAAGAGGGCTTTGAACCATTGGGGAGGTAACAATGAGAACTGTGTGATGAAATGTTCAAGGCTTTAACCTATAGCTAGCTGCCTAGCTGAATTGGGCAACTAATTTAGATTAAAGGGGGGTTGGGAAGGAAGGCTCAGCAGTCCTCCCTGAGTGATGAAGAGGACTTCATTTTGTGTTCTGTTTGGGTGGGATTCAGGTTATTTGGAGTAAGGAGATATCCTACGGATTCTCACTCATCACTCTATAGTGCCAGTGGAAGTGCAATATTTGCACGATAAAAGATAGGTAATGCTTGGAGCAACAAGCAAACAAACACCAGTGTGCCCCTCTTTTCTCAATGCCAATGCTGGTTTATAGGAAAGAACACCTTAGCAGAACCCAGGCATGAGGGTTAAATCCGGTCTGGGTAGCACGTGCTGCTCATTTCTCCCACTGCGCTCTGAAAAACCATCCTTTCACAGGCTAAAGACAGATGGCGAAGAGACCCAGGAGTGACCAGCAGATCTTTCGAAGCAAGATCCAGCTTGAAATGCTGCAGAAGCAGTGGAGCAGGGAAGTGTATCCGTTAGTAGGCATCTCAACAGAGATTTTGAAAATGTATCCCTGGGGCTTCAGGGGTGCCTGTCTTGCTTTCCCTGGCAAAAATAATGGTGTGTCGGAAATGGCTTTGGTCCCCTTTATGAAATGTAAGTTGCTGACATTCAGTACTTTGTCTTTACAGTGGGACGCACAGCTCCTAAGTTAAATATTTACATTTGTGGTCCCCGTGTTTTATGCGCAATTGTGTGCCCTGAAGAGCTGGATTTTGTTCATTCGCTAACTGTATTATATATTTCAAAAATATGCAGAAACTGGAAGTGGGAACATTATACATTGAGCTCCTCCCCTTTCTACACACACACACACTATACATTTTTTTTAAAAATAGATTTTAAGTAACCCACAAATTTTTTTAAACATTTTTTTATTGTGAAATATAACATATATACAAAAAGTACATTGTAAACAGAATATGTTAATGTTTTTGTTTGTTCTTAATTTTTTAATTAATAAATAAATTTTAAAAAACAAGCAATAAAGTCAACATATGACATAAAAAAGTGCATTGTAATAAGCTGTTATAAAACAGATTTCAGAGTTTAGTATGGGTTGCAATTCCACAATTTTAGGTTTCTTGTTCTAGTTGCTCCAAGACACTGGAGACTAAAAGAAGTGTCAGGATAATGATCCGGCAGTCATACTCATCTGCTGAATTCTCTCTTCTCTGTTATAACTCCTCCTTCTCCCAGTCTCTAATAGTGATTGGGCGATGCACTTTCTAACTTTTCCGTGTTGGAAAGGGATGTCAATAATGTGGGATAGGAGGATGGAACTAGCTGATGTTCTTGGAGAAGCTGGCTTCTCTGGGTTTCAGCACTTATCTGGGCTAGGAACCCATCTGGAGGTTGTAGGTTTTTGGAAAGCAATCTTAGTATGTTAAACTTTTGTAGAATCTGAGTCCTGGGTGTTCTTTAGGGTTAATAGGAGTGGTTTTGGTTGGGGTTTGACAAATTGTGGTGATTAGCGATGTCTAGCTGAAGCTTGCTTAAGAGTAGCCTCCAAAATTGCCATTTGAACTCTTTCAGCCACTGATACCTTATTTTGTTACATTTCTTTTCCCTCTTTTGGCCAGGAAGGCATTCTTGATCCCACAGTGCCAGGGCCAGGCTCATCCCTGGCAATCAACTCCCATGTTGTCAGGGAGACTTTCACCCTGGATGTCATGTCCCGCATAGCAGGGAGAGTAATGATTTTCCTTGCAAAGTTGGGCTTAGCGAGAGACAGACCACATTCGAGTAACAGAAGATGTCTTCTGGAAGTTACTCTTAGGCATAACTAAAGGTAGGCTTAGCTTCTCTGCTACAGAAATAAGATTAAGAGCAAGCCTCAAGATCAAGGGCTTGGACTATGGTGTACACATACAATGAACTTCTGAGCACTGCAAGAAGGAATGAAGTTGTGAGCATACAACTAGGTGAATGAAGCTTGAGGATGGTATATTGAATGACATGTCAGAAATGAAAAGATAAGTATTATCATACCTCACTCATATGGATTAACTATAATGTAGAAATTCATAGAATTGAAGACAAGAGCATGGGTCATCAGGTTGGGCCTATTGTAAAGGGTCCTAGATCATAAATTCTTCTAACAGTCACATCTATTCTGAAGTTGTAACTGTTTTTTCTAAATTCTGAGCTGTTGAGCTATTTGTGTATTACCTGGTCATTCCCTGGAACTTCAGGTATTTATGTGACATTTGAGACTCAGAGTTAGAGCTCTGAAGCTATGAAAGTCAGCATTACCCCATACAATAACTGCTTAAAAAGTTGAAAAAGTGATCAGACTTCAAGTAGAGATATGAACGAGGCTGATCTGGATAGGACTAAGGTAAATCAGAATACAGGATTAACGATGATATGGTCCATATTTTAAAATTTCAACTTCTGTTTGAGACCAAATGAAGAGATGCTTGTATCTTTGGTACAACATTATCTAATTTAATTTTTATGTTCGGTTTATTTGAACACCATAATTATATGGAATCTTGAATAGGGAGTGAGATCTTGTTGGTTTGTACAGATTAGTGTGATGTCCCAATACATCCTGGAGTAAATTGGGCAGAGAATAAAAGAGTGTTTTCAAAGTCCCCTTGGGGAACTGGGGAGAAAAGAGGAAATAGCAAACTTTCCCATCTAGGGACTCCTGATATTTTAGCAAGCAGTGAGGACAACCAATTCATTAGACTGAGCCCCTGATCCTGGGGTTTGCCCTTATGAAATTTATTCCTGCATGGAGAAGCTAAGCCTGCTTGTAATTATGCCTAGGGGTCACCCTCAGAGAACTTCTTTTGTTGCTCATTTGTGGCCTTTCTCTCTAAGCAAACTCAGTAGATGAACTCACTGTCCTCCCCACTACATGAGACATGACTCCCAGGGGTGTAAATCTCTCTGGTAATGTGGGACAGGACTCCCAGGATGAGCCAGGACTTGGCATCATGGAATTGAGAAAGCCTTCTTGGCCAAAAGGGAGAAGAAAGAAATGAGACAAAATAAAGTTTCAGTGGCTGAAGGATTTCAAACAGAGTTGAGAGGTTATATTGTATAGACATACCTTTTTAGTTTATGGTATATTGGAGTGGCTAGAAGGAAGTACCTGAAACTGTTGAAATGTATTTCAATAGCCTTGATTCCTGAAGACGATTGTATAACTATATAGCTTTTATGATGTGACTGTGTGATTGTGAAAACCTTTTGCCTGATGCTCCCTTTATCCAGGGTATGGACAGATGAGTAAAAATATAAGAACAAAAAATAAATAAATAATAGGGAAAGATAAGGGGTTAAAAATTGTGCAGATTACAATACTAGTAGTCTTTTGGCTTTTATTTCTTTTTCCAGAGTGACATAAATGTTCTAATACACAACATATAATGAATACACAACCATATGATGATATTGTGGGCCATTGGTTGTATACTTTGGATAAACTGTATGGTGCATGAAGATATGTTGATATGTTAATCAAAATATTTTTAAAATAAAGTGGTCAAGATAGTATAGGGAGTTGGCATGTGCCTATCACCTAGCTTCAACCAAGACCAATTCATGGCCAGTCTTCTGTCATCTACAGCCTGACCCACTCCTTCCACATCCCTCTTATTTTGAAACAAACCTCAGATATTGTATAGTTTTATCTGTACATATTTCAGGAAGTATTTTCAAAACAGAATCACAACACCATTAGCATATCTAAAAAGATAATTAAAAAACTTCAGCATTATCAACCCATAAGTGTTAATATCCCCAAATATCTCATAAATATAGTTTTTTCCCATTTGTTTGAATCAGCATCTAAATAAAGTTCAAATATTAAAAGACAAAAAATGATCAAGGGCTTGGCCTATTGACTTGGGAGTCCCTAATGTTTGAGACGGTATTAGGGGTTTCCCCGGGGTAAAGTTTAATAGTTCCATATTTTTTCTTCCATCCCTCAAGGGACTTTGCCAATACTTTTTAATTATCTGACCAAGATACTCTGGATGTATCCGGGTATTACCTTAAGCTACACGGAATTATAAATCCTCATTCCCATTCTGGGATCCTCCTACAAAACTTAACTTTAAATGGCCTCAAGGGTATATGAAAGGAAAAGATGAGTCACAAAAAGAACGCCCAGATGGGATATGGGGAAAGGAGAACATTTCAATTCCATCCGTTCCTCATTGGTGGTGGTGAGGCTGGACGTGGACATGAGTTGATTGTATAAAAATTTGGCTTTTTGAACTATCCAATCCTCCTGACAATTACCTCTCTATGTCACTACCAACTAGTGTTTGTGAGGGATGAGGTGGGGTGGGTGGGGTGGGGGCCAGTTAGTCTAGTTTACCCCATAAACAGGGACACTGGGCAATTCCAAATTATCTATACCTTGGTTCTCTCAAAGGATGTGACGATACGTTTTGTTTACACCAGAAGGAAACAGTTGTGGTTTTTGTTAATTATATTATATGATGGATGACTTCTTTTTCCAAGATTTGGGATAAAGAGCAGTTGCAAAAATAAACCTTATAGGAAAGAGAATTGTGTCCTTAGCAGTTTTATTTTCATAGGAACCACGAGAAAGCTTGAAGGCAAATTTGCAACCCATTCACTTATGGTGTAAGTTTTTTGTGTTAACCTCATTCCTGGTTCTATTTTATGTCTCTGTCTCCCCCTCCCCACCTTCACACCCCCCATTCACTAATGTAAGGTTTAGCTTTGGCTGTGAGGAATAGAAACCCCCCAAATAACACGATAAAAGCTTCTTTCGCCCTCAGGTAAAATCTTAGGTGGGTGGTCCAAGTTTGGCATGGCAGCTCCATGAGCATTGGGAGACCAGACTTTTATTGTGTTTCTCTGCCACCCTCAACACACAGCTTCCAACTCACGCTACAAGAAGGCTGCTCCGGCTGTAGCTATCATGCCTGCATCCCAGCCAGCAGGAAAGAGAAGAGGGGAGAAAAGGGGCACATTTTACCGTTCTTTTAAGCATATGTTGCAGAAGTTGCACACAGAATTTCCATTTCCATCCCATTGAGCAGGCCTTTGTTACATGGCTGCACCCAGCCAACAGGACATGGGTAGCATGTATTTAGCTAAAAATGAACTTTCTCAATACTGCAGAGGAAGGGAGAGATGGGCTTTTAGGAAACAAGTGGCGAGCTGTGTTATTTGTCATCTACCTTATTTTATGGATCTTTTCAAATTGCTGTAAATGCTGTTCATATGGGGGGCACAGTGGGGAAGCTAGTTGTAAATAAATGAGTGTATAGATAAGTTAAAATCCCTTAGAGGGAGGATGGATATTGTCATTGTTTCTTGTTTGACATGCGTCCACAGATTCTGAGAACAAGGTCTTTGGTGTGATGGAATTCTTTAAAAATTTTTGTATAGATCCCAACTTGGGATCCCCAGATCATTAGGGATCTGCAAGCACAGTACTGGTGAGCCTGAGTTGTTTACTTTAGCTCTGAAAGCCTAAGGAGGAAGATAGAATCACCTGAGCTGAGACTGCAAAGTAAGATAAACTTGTTTTGGTTTAAAGTGAAATTTTATCATTTGTAGGATCTTAACACCGCTTTTCTTGTCGAATCAGATTGGCAGTTATATAAGTTTTTATTTCCCTAATACGTGCAAGTTGCTGGGTAGGCAAATAACTTTCAAATAATGGGGCTGTTGGGGTGCAGTGGGGGATGGAAGGATATGGTGAAAAGGATCCAGAATGGTGTAAATTTCAAGTGCTAATCATGACAGCTGCTGCTTTGTTATGAGTTTTAAACTTTTGTATTGCTAGAATAGGGCAGTATTTTTTCAAATTTCACGTTGCAAAGGACTGCCGCTAGGGATGCAGTGAAAAGTGCAGATACCAGGGCCTCATCCTCAGCGATTCTGATTCAATCCATGGCTTAGGGACAACACTTTGACCAATGCTGAACTAGAGAATGCTAGTTGGCCAAAGTTGGGCAACATTTCAAACTGATGTTAAACTCTCCTTTGAAAAAGAGCTTTCACAAGTTGCAAACATGTATGGTCTTGCTTTAAATATTTAAATACTTCATTTTCCAGGATGCTGTAAGGTCCAGCAGTCCTCCTGCCCCTTACCAATGTCTTCTGTGAAGTGACCCTCTGACCCAGGGTACATGATTTAACATGAGCCTCAGTGATAATGATTTGATGGGGGGGCTCTTAGCACTTGCAATTTTGACCACCTGACGTGGCAGGCACCCAATGGGCATGGAGAACGCATTTCTGGTTCCCTCCTCTCCATGGCAACCGGTGCATACTGTCCTGCGCCTCTTGGTTTCCAGGCTGGCAACTCTACAGAGTCATCTGTGTCATAGCAACAGAAGGCCACAGTTGTCTTTGGCTTCCCGCATGCCCTGGAAACAGAGCTCTCAATCCCAGGTTTTGGCTTTTTCCTTTCTGAAGTTTCTTGGGTGCGAAGTTCTATGGATGCTGGGAATTGTCTGGCAGGAGAGAAATAGGCTTGGGGGTGAGAGGAGCATGAGGGAAGGATTCTGAGACAGTAGTAATATTGGTGGCAGATGTATGTAAATTGGAGCTGTCAGCTGGATCAACAGAAAATAAATATGAATCTTAGGAGAAGGGAGTGAAGCATATTCACAAAGACAGTTTGAAAAATGGAGCAGGAGGTGGATTGCAAGTTCTTTGCTCTACGTGCAATATCAGGACTCAAAGAGAATAATCATCCGTTGTCATTGTATGTTTTGGGGGGTTATTGTGGAGTTAGGACTAGAGGGATGGTAGCCTTGATTTGTACCCCACATTTTACTATTAAATTAAAAATTCTAGTACAACAAACTTGAAGGATTTTTTAGTACTAAAATTACTTTATTACAGTTGATTTTTTTTTAACAGTTCCTTTGCTATGATACAAGGGGTACTTACAAACAAAATATTACATATGACCTTGTTTTCTCTCTTAATGTTCTGACAACTTGGTAACAGCTGTAAATGCACAATCTATGCAGTTAATATAGGTTATGTATGAGCCATGAGGTGTGTTGGGCCAGAAGAACACTGACAATGCACTGTACAATAAGCCTCACCAGTTAGTGCTGCAGACCATATCTGCTAAAAGGAAAATGCACATCTGTACAGTGACCTCTCCCAGCTGGTGCTGACAGTGAGGGAGGGGCTTCTTCCCCATCGCAATCCTTTATAAGCCTCCACTGTGGGCGTCTGTCTGGTCTGAAAACTGAGAGGACTGTGTATATTTAAAAACCGTCATCAGTAAAACAGCAGAATATCACACTTTCAATATAATATTCCACCAAAAAATCAGTCCTAGTTTTAAAAGGCCACACAGTCCTTCGTCCACTATGAAAACCCTACAGGTTCAAGGGCTTTGGAAGATGAGAAGATGAAGGCTGCCAAAAAGGAGGCAAGAAACCAAGCCAAAATCTAGGTCTTGCAAAATCATCATTTTCCCTTCACCAAAGGGAACTAGAAATGTACAAATTCATTGATGAACCTCAAGTGATAACAGATCAGTTAGCTGATAACTTTCATTTTATCTGGACTTCTGTTGTGGAAATAATTGAAATAGATTGTGGAAAATATGCACCACTTTTGGAAAAGAACTTGTTGCTTAGTTAAAATATTCCCTTTAACCACCAAAGCTGGTCCTGGGCTATTACAGGTGTGCATTCGTCTCTTAGTGGTCTACTCAGAAATGATACGGTTACAGCTTTTTTCTTTCTTTCTTTTTTTTTTTTAATAAAAAAGCAATTGACTGAAACATTTTCTTTTTGTAAGTAAATAGCAAAAATAAAAATAAAACCAACCCTGGCATTTGCACAAATAATGCAAAAGGAACAATATGGCCTTTAAGGCAAGGGGTTAAAAGAAAGAAAGAGAGAAGTGAAGAAAATCCAGAGGAAATGATGTATTAATTTTTTTCTTTTAAAAAATTTCTACAATACATGTGCAAAAAAAATCTTGCTGTTTGAAGAAAACCAAATGAGTACATAAAACAAAAAACATAAATAATATATTTGGGTGACTGATAAAAGCAGAAACCAACGTGGGTTATTGAAGGATTTTTATAGTGAAGCATACTATCTATATTCTACATTTAACATGATACTTTACTTACTTTAATACATATTTATTCATCTGTTTAACACTCTATCCATCCATCAGTTTGTCTTATTTCTTTGGGTAGCTTTGATTTTAATGTTATAATTAATATTTCTTTCAAATTCTGGTGTTTATAAATCTTTGGTTTGTCCCCATTCACCCAAAGAATCATCTTTGATGATTATAAATAATAGGATGATAACAAAATTAGCGACCATTTATTGAACACACACCACATGACAAGCACTGTTTTAGTCACTTTTCTTCACTATTCTTTATTTGTCATAGTGAGAAGGGGGTATAATTATTCCTCTTTTAGAGATAAGGAAACAGTCCCAGAACTGAGTGGCTAAACCAGGATATAAATCAGGTCTCATCTGTCAATTTGCTTTGTTAGGTCAATCTCAGGGGAATTACAGCCCCCAGAGATCTCCTTTCAAAATGGTTAGTGAAAAATTCACTAAAATAATCTCAAACTTATTATCAAAACCAATGATAGTATCACTTTTGGCACGTAAAGAAATCTTTGGTTTAGAGTGTGGTGGAAAGGTGAATCCTTGAGCTATCCTTCCATGTGGACCCTTTGGGAATCTGCATTTCTTTGCACAGTATAATAACAGGAGTGAAGTAGGCAAAGTTTTCCTCCTCTCAACCATTGCTGCTGAAATTTATGGAACGCCTCTATAAGCCAAACACTCCACATTCATTTACATCTAAGGCTAATTCTTGAGGTAGATATTATAATTACCATTTTACAAATCAAACAATTTATGCTCATGACAATAAATAGATCAGTGGAACAGAATAGAAAGTCCATATGCATCCAGATACATGAGACATCATATGCAACAAAAGTGGCATCTCGAATAAATGGGGTAAAATAAAGACCCCCTGCATTTAATAAGTGATCTTGGGAGAACCAGGTAGCCATCTGAAAAAAATAAAGTTAAACTATATCTCTACCACATACCAGAACACATTCCAAATGGATCAAAGATTTCAATGTGATAAATGAAATGGTAAAAATTCTACAAGATTATATGGGAAAATTATTTTATGACTTTGGAATCGAGATGGGTTTTCTAAGACACAAAATGTAGAAGTCATAAACAAAGAGATTGATAAATTTAACCATGGTTGGTTGGGATGGGGTGGGGAAGTGGGATTATTTGCAATTTACATCACAGACAAAGGGCTATGCTCTCTACTAAATAAATAGCCTATATCTCTAAGGAAAAGAAAACCTATCCAAAGAAAAATGGGCAAAGCGTAGGAATATACTGTTCTCAGAAGAAGAAATATAAATGGCTCTTAAATTTACAAAAAAGATGCCCAACCTCATGAAACAAGAGAAATGTAAATTAAAACTACATTAAGATACCATTTCCTTTGCATTTGCAAAATCCATAGGTTTAATATAATGGTGCACTCTTTATGGCTGGTGTATGAATGTCAATTAGTAAAATCTCTATGGAGGGCAATTTGTTAATATCTTTCAAAATTGCAAATATTCATGCTGTAAGTTTCTGTAACTCCTTTTGTGGAAATTTCTCCTACAGCAACACTCACTGTGGTAGTTAGTTTCAAGTGTTAACTTGGCCAGGCAAAGGTAACTAGTTCTGTTGCTGTGGACCTGAGCCAATGGCATGTGAACCTCATCTGTTGCTGATTACATCTGCAGTCAGCTAGGAGGCGTGCCTGCTGCAATGAATGATGTTTGATTTAATTGGCTGGTGCTTAAATGAGAGAGCTCAATGTAGCACAGCCCAAGCAGCTCAGCATACCTCATCTCAGCACTCACAGCTCAGCCCAGGCCTTTGGAAATGCAGAAAGGAATCACCCTGGGGAAAGTTGTTGGAACCCAGAGGCCTGGAGAGAAGGCCAGCAGAGACCACCCTGAGCCTTCCCGTGTAAGAAAGAACCTCAGCTGAAATTTAGCTGCCTTTCCTCTGAAGAACTATATGTTAACTAAATAAATCCTCTTTTATTAAAAGCCAATCCATCTCTGGTGTGTTGCATTCCAGCAGCTAGCAAACTAGAACACGCACAAACGTGTGGAATGATGGAGGTAGAGGCTGTTCACTGCGGCATTTTTGTTTTGTTATATGAGATACAACAACATATAGAGGACTGCTAAATAAATTATGGTAAATCCAGATAACCTGTAGAAAATAAGTCTTTACCTATTGATTTGGAAAGAACTAGGATGTCTTATTAAGTGAAAAAGTCAATATATACAGAACAGTATGTATCATGTGCTGTTCATTCTGAACCGAACCATGAGTTCACTGCTGACCTGCTAAAAGGAGGACCTCATGGAAATCTGAGGAGATGAGACATAATATCATAGAGAATTGGTTGAATTCCCCTAACTGGGTAAACAGACCCAGTTCCTCAGGAACCTTTCCGGTGCTGGCCCCTCCTCTGCCATCAGCACACCTTGTCCTAGATAGACTGGTGAGAACCATAATTTTTGATTCTCTGTGGACTAGGTTCCTTCTTTTCCTTCTGGACGGGGTCTCAGGATGGTTGGGGGTAAGAATTCAAACTCACTTTTGTTGTACTCATCCCTGGCAAATTTGTATTGGTGGTGTAAATACAAATTTATATACGGCAAATCACTTTTAGTCCCAACTCTGGAGCTAAGAAAAATCCATCTTTAACCAGATGAAGTTAACCCGTGTGCCATTTACCAAGAGTTTTTGCAAACTGGATGTCACTGGTTAGTGGATGAAGCACCACTCAAGCCAAGGATGGCTGTCAGCTTTCGACTACCTTCTTGATTGTTCACAGAATCTGGGGCTTTGATCCTTGGAGGTAGACTGGCTTTGTACTGGAAATGATGTGTCGGCCACTCAAAGATTGATCATTTGACTTTTCCCAGAGGCCTACAAAAGGTAGAAAACATTCTCTTTGGGAGACAAATCTCTATGTGTCTCTCTCATTTCTGTATGTCTTGCAGGCAGAGATACAAACAACCCTTTTTTCCAGATTATCTTTTCAAAGAGGTTAGTAGAGGGAACAGCCATGGAAGATAGAGATAGTATCTGTGCAAAGGTCAGGCTTGTTTGGTGTCCAATATGATAAGAATAACGTATGTTTCTGAGGGTAAAAGATGGTCATGTTTGCTTCCAACCTATTATAAAAGACCCAGGTTCCCTAAGCTTGGGAATCCGCTGTATGTACAGGCCTCACGTGGCCCTTCACATGCAGTGCTGTGGGAATTAAGGCTTAAGAAACTGGTGCAAGAAAATGCTGAAACTTTGCTACTATTGCCATGAATAATAAACTGCCTTTTGTCTCTCATTCAGGGGTCTTGTGTCTTCTGTCAGCACCCATCAAATGGCACAAGCTAACTTGTTATCTTTCAAGTAGGTAGAAATCTCAGATATCTCACATTTCTCCACTCATTTTTTGTGCATAAAAATAACATCAAGGTAGAATGATAAAACTGAGAAAGACTGCTTGTCACATTTTGGAATTTTTTTAAAAAATAATAAACAGTGTTGGTTAGAGCATTATGCCACTTCTAAGAATATGTTTTAAGGAAATATCTATAAATTTCTGCAGAGATTTGACCACATGAATGTTTATTGCAGATTTATTGAGAATTATGGAAAATGGGAAACATTCCAAAATTTCAAATAATATGGGTTAAATTAAGGTCCAGCCATATAGTGGAACATTCTGTAGCCTCTTTAAAATGATGATGCAGAAG
This sequence comes from Tamandua tetradactyla, assembly GCF_023851605.1. Classification (NCBI taxonomy): domain Eukaryota; kingdom Metazoa; phylum Chordata; class Mammalia; order Pilosa; family Myrmecophagidae; genus Tamandua; species Tamandua tetradactyla. The sequence continues at coordinate 115,889,443 of NC_135328.1, read as the reverse complement.
AATATATGACAGGATGGAAAAGTGTTCATGATATATTACTGGGAGGGATATATGTCATATATATTTGTAAAAGCCTGCAAGCTGAATAAAATTCTCTGCAGGCCTGTTCTTCTCCTAATGCCAGGGAGAAGAAAGCATTTAAGAAATCCATTTCATCCTCATGTCATTTAGGAGAGAAAAGTGTATCTCCCTGCCAATTTTAAAAGGGAGGTTGATCGAATTCTTTCTGAATACTTTAGGGGCTTTGAGCAAAAAACAACAACAACTTGCCTGAGTATCCAGCTGCAACCCCCTGTGAGCACATTGTGTTCTGCACATCACGCTCCTTTGAGGACGCTCTAGTCTGTTGCTATGGAAACAACATTCAAGGCAGACTGCGACAGAAGGACCTCTCCTGCGTCCCCAAGAACATATTGTTTCCTTCTGTTTGGTTCTGTTTGGTTTAAGCAGATGCAGAAGCCCTCACTTTCTGAATAACCTGCTTCCCATCTCTGGACATCGATGCATGGAAGGCCAAAGAGAGCAAATAATTCTCAACTGTCTAAGATGTCCCTCTCAGAACAGTCAACGGGTTAACTTTTGATGGATGGATTCTAATGAGAATTAGGATCTTTGCTTAGGATAAGAGCTTTTAAGAACTCCCCAACCTTTCCCATAAAGTGATATGGCTCCTAAGAAATAATGTTTTTCAGCTGATGGCTGCTTCTGTATCTTTCAAGCTGCTGGGACAAAAATCTATTTATGGGATGATTATAGCTCGCCCTGCATGTGCATCAGGCTTTCACATACTTTCCAGCTACCGTATGCTTTTTGCATTTCTCTTGTTTTTATTTTCCTGTGCTATAGCACTGTGAGGTCAAATGCTAATGTAACTCTTGGCTTTTCTAAGTCTCCAATAGGCATGATTTTTTGCAAAATGCCATAGAATGAAAGTGCCATTACGTAGTGTGTTGAGGAGCCAGCTAATCAACATCCTATTCAACCAAGCATTGCCTCATGATGCTCTGGCTGCCGTTATTCTCTTTTGAGGTGCAGTCATCACTGATCTTTCAGTTTGTGGCCTGAAGCCATCAATCTTGGAAACCTTTGTAAAGAATAACACAAGTAAAGAGATTCAGCAAAACGATAAGGGAGAGAAAGGGTAAGAAGGAACAAAGCACATGTAGGCAAACCACACCAGAGAGATTTCAAAGCCTTGAGGTTATTCTTATGCATTATATAGATATTCCTTTTCTAGTTTATGGTGTATTGGAGGGCTAGAGAGAAGTAGGTGAAACTATCAAACTGTGTTCCAACAGCCTTGATTCTTGAAGATGATTGTGTAAAGAATAACTTTTACAGTGTGATTGTGAAAATCTTATGTCTGATGATCCTTTTATCCAGGGTATAGACAGATGGGTAAAAAATATGTGGGTAAAAAAATGCTCATTCTCTCTAAGCCCAACCAAAAGGGGGAAAAGAAGTGTAACAAATAAGGTATCAGTGGCAGAGAGAGTTCATATACAGTTGAGAGGCTATTCTGGAGGTTGCTGTTAAGGCAAACTTCAGTTAGACATTGCTACCTATCATAACTTGCCAAACCCCAAGCAAAACCATTCCCCAGCCAATCTTAAAGAACACCTAGGGCAATATATAAGATTCTGCAAAGGTTCCATGCACTAGGGTACTTTCCAGAAACCTACAACCTCCAGATGGGTCTCTGGACCAGATAAGTCCTGAAATCTAGATGGGGCCAGCTTTCCAGAACATCAGCTAGGTCCATCTCCCTACCCCATATTATTGACAGCTCCTTCTAACATGAAAAATTAGAATGGGCATAGCCCAAATACCCTTAAAGAGTGGGAGAAAGAACAAAGGTGATGGTGGAGTTATACAGAGAAAATAGGGTCTAACAAATGAGTATGAATGCTGAATTATTATATTGATATTTCTTTTAGTCTCCAGTATCTTAGAGCAGCTAGAAGTAAAAACTTAAAATTGTGGAATTGTAACCCATATCAAACTTTGAAATCTGTTCTACAATTAATTGTGCTTTGAAATGTATTGCTTTTTTGTATACATTATTTTTCACAGAAAAAGAAAGAAAAAAGGTCTATTGTGATGATAAAAAAGTATTTATTCCTTCTAGCCTACAATGTTCTGGAGCAGCTGGAAGGGAAAATCCGAGAGGACGGTATCGTAGCCCATGTCAAACTCTGGGATCTGTTCTGTAACTACTTGATGAAGAGTGCTTTGAAAACCATTGCTTTTTTCTTTTTTTGCTTTGTATATATGTTATGCAATAAAAAATATTTTTAAAGTTCTGAAATGATGCTTAGAGAACAGAAATGACAGAACTCACAGAGCCAACAGGAGACCCAGACATTTGAAGATACAGAAAGTAAATGCCCCTGGGGAAGCTATTTGAAACCAGAAGCCAAAGGACCAGCAGACACAGCCATGTGCCTTCCCAGCTGACAGAGAAATTCTGGACCCATTAGCTTTTCTTGAGTCAAGGTATCTTTCCCTGGTTGCCTTAGTTAGGACATTTTTTTTATGGCTTTAGAACTGTAAACTTATAACTTAATGAATTCCCTTCATAAAAGCCAAGAAAAAACACCTAAAACTCTAAACACCTAAAGAACACGTAACAAATAGAAGTTTTCTCAAAGCATATATCATGCAAAAACTGAAAACCTAAATGGCCATCAAAAGGAGAATGGATAAACACATTTTGGTATATTCATTGTAATGGAGTACTGCTCAGCAACAAAACAGATGAACTACTAGATAAGAGCCAAATACATTATGTTTAATGAGAAAAGCCAGACACAAAAGAGCACATACTATATAAAGTTCTATGTGAACCATTTACTGGAACTAATCTGAGGAAACAAAAATTGTGTTTTTCTGAGGGTATAGGGGGTGAAATTGGCTGGGGAAGGGCACCTGGGAGCTTTCTGAGTTAATGGGAATGTTCTACATCTTAATTTGAGTGATAGTCACATGGGAGTAAGGTATACATTTGTCAAAATTCATCAAACTGTACACGTAAAATATGTACATTTACAGAAGAACATAAATTATACTTCAACTTAGAAAGAGTGCATTTTATTGTCATTCTCCAAGAGGCATTCTTCTGAGTGCTTTATATGAATTGACTTGCTTCTCACAAAAAATATGGAGGAGGAGATATTATATTTGCATTTTATAGATGGGGAAACTGAAGCATAGAGAGGTTGTGCAAATTTCCAAGATAAATTGGAACTAGTGACTGGATTTGAACCCTGACAGTTCTGTTAGAGCATCAGTCAGATGCTATTTGCTAACTCATACTTTCATTCCTGCCAGAAGTAGCAACAAGCTTATTCTCCATTTCCTAGAAAAGCTTTTCCAAATATGATGCCAGAACAATGCCTAAAAAATCCTTATTCATGTTGGGTAAGATGCTTTTAGTGCTTACAGTTAGCATCAGTGTTGTTTCCACTACCAAATTGCCTATTACTAAGAAGGCTGGTCTCCCGAATTTCCTGTTTGCTAATTGTTAGTTAACATTATAGTAAAGATGAGGAAAATTATGTATTGCCAAGAAATAAAAGGTGAAGGTGCTTTAAGCATTGGCTTCAAATAAGAGTTACCCACTCCACTTTGATAGTTAACTTAATGTATTATCCTATATAGAGAAAAAATTGGCACCAAACTGCTGACTGTGACTATGGGACATGAGATTGGGGTGGAAGAGTTCCACTTTCTCATGCATACATTTGCATATCATTTGGAACTTTTATGATGAGTATATATTTTATGACAAAAGATTTAAATTTTTAACAAGTGATCAAATTAACTGTTCCTGCTTACATGGAGTTTAGTGTTTCACAGCATTCATTCGTTCATTGAACAAACAGATATTTACTAAGTGTCTGCTAGATGCCAGGTACTATGAAATGGGAATACATAGGTACTATAGTAGCCTGGTGGATCAGACAGACATTTTGCAAACCGTTGTGGAAAGAGATGGGTGTCCTGCAATTGAAGGGACTTAAATTAGACCTGGCAGACCTCTCCAACTATGTTTTTAGCCACAGTAGCCTGTTGGCTTGGTGACTCTCCATTGCTGGAGGTGGGAGAGAAAGCATTTCTGACTGACCTAAGGTTCTGCTATCTTCTTATTTTATGGCTACTGGAAGCATGCCCAGCACATAAGAGATGCAGGACCTATATCTGCATCTTGATATGGGTTGTAACACATTAGTTTTTTCCTAATCCTGGTTTTTCATGGGAACTGCGAGCACTATATTTCGAGTACTTTTCTGTTTTCTGGCTACCAGCTGTAACCCCAATCCTATTGCCTGTCCTCCCTCCTGCTTTATAAAAGGCATAATTGGTGAGAAGGGCTGGCTCCATGCAGATTCATTATTTAAATTCCAATCCTTCGAAAATGCAAAGTAGCCCACTAAGGATCAGGGTTGAAAGTACACATTCTACACATCCATGGGGGGATCAGCTTGTCCTCGTTGTATAAAGGAAAACATAATTATGAGCACAAGCTTTTGTTGTTTCTAAAGCCGGAAAAAGAATGGGTGCTTGTAGACTTTTCTTCCTGTGTGAGCTTGAAACAAAAATTGTTATTAAGTCACAGGCTGTGGAAATTAGCTTTTCTTGGGACCATATGGCTCACAAGCCCTGTGTAGGACGCCTGTACCAGACACATTTCATCTTCGAGTCCTGTGGTCTTGCTTGTTTCAAATGTGAATGGTCACCTCCAGTTCCCCAGCTGCAGTATTTTCGGGGTAGCTCAATCCTCCCTGGCACACCTTGTCCTTGCTGGCCTTTAATACTTTCTTTATAAGCATGCCTGGTTTGGGAATTGTTCTGTAATTGAAGGTCAGCCTTCACTAGGTGAGTCTTAAGTTCTTTCCAGTGTTCTAACAACCCAATTAAGCAGTATAAAAGCAATTAATTGGAGGCATTTGCAAAATGAATGCCCGTAAATAATCTTCATAGTTACAAAGATCTTGCCACTCACGCCTACCCGTTTGGATATTTTATTTTACGAATGGAAAAAAAGAAAAGAAAAGAAAAGAAAATTCTCCATATGCCATATTCTATTCTTTACTGAGAAACTAAGGCCTTTGCAGGGCCAGAGAATTTGTTTATAACTACAGTTTCCCATTGAAAAAGAAAAAGTGCCAATTCTGCCTCCCTCTCCTTTTGGAAATCAATGGAAAGCCTCAAGGAGAATAAGTAGCAGTAAAACACCCTTCATCTGCATTCATCTACATACCCTTAGCTAGAACCATAATATTGTGTTTGAAAAAGGTCTTTCAGATTAGTGAAAACTGCACCAGTATGACAGTTGATGCGGAAATTAGGCAGAGGACTTGGAATTTCATAAGCAGACTAGACAGTTCGCAGAATTCTCCAGAGTAGATGTCACAGCCGTGTCTTGAGACAACTGAGGGAACACACACTTCACTGCTGCCATCTTTGCAGACTACCGGTGGGTGGGTGAAGTGTAAATTGCCTATGTGGGAGGGCCCTAAACAGTCCTCTGGTTTTTCTGTTAGCTAAAGAGGAGTAAAGATATCGGTGTGGACCAAACATCTCCATCAGGTGGCAGGAACCTTCCAGCCAGCCCACAGCCACAACGACATGACAGAATGTTGAGGATAAAGATTCAGTAGACAATTCAGAAGTGCTCACTGGCCTGGCTCTTAACTTACTTTCCTTTCTTATATGACTCAGGGGTAATACCCCCTTCTCAATCCAAAGATGGAACATACATAGGTATGCAGATTCTTTTTTTTTTTTTTTTTTTTTTTAAAGAGAGGGAGGAAAGGAAGGAAAGACAGAGAAGGAAGGAAGGGAGGAAGAAAGGGAAACATTTTTAAACATTTTCTTGTTTTATTATATTTTGTTTGTTTGTTTGTTTTTTACATGGGCTGGGGCCGGGAATCGAACCGGGGTCCTCCGGCACGGCAGGCAAGCACTCTTGCCCGCTGAGCCACCGCGGCCCGCCCGGTATGCAGATTCTTTTATATATATCTAAAAGAAATCAGCAAAAGACTTAAGTGAACACATTATATTTAAAGAGAAAAATCACATATACTCTGGTAGATGAACAAAATACACTGGAAAGACTATGGCACGAAGCAAGTGAAAATGAAAACACGGCTTGCCAAGAAGCAATCGGGGAACATACATATGAATTCCAGAAACCTACCCACACTTCCATTCACCTGGAACATCATCCTGGAGAGCCGTTATTAGTGCTTGAAATATAACGAGTGCCACCGAGGAGCTACATTTTTAAGTCAATTTAAAAGGTGACACATGATTTAGCTTTTGGAAACTTTAAAGTACTTTCGGAATGACTTAAGTATGTGAATCTACTTTTCAATGGAAAATGTTATGGAAATCTAAATATACATGAAGCATATCCAATGAAAGTTTAGTTGGATACAATACACACTAGACTTTGAAGACTTAGTTTGATGAAAAGAATGTAAAATATCTCATTGAAATAATATTTCATATATGGTGGGTTAAATATGTCACTAAATGTTACTATTTTACCTGTTTGTTTTTTTTTTACTTTCATTGTTGTTATGAGAAAATTTAAAATTACATGACTTGTACTATGTTTCTATCACACGTTTCTCTAGAAAATAAAACACCAGCGTGTAAGATATGTACAAGAAGTGCTCAAAACTGAAAAATATGAAAACAAAGTGAATACTTGTCCATAGAGGAAGAACCAATACATTAATACGTTATATGTCATAAGCCATTATGAAACCTTTAGAAATGGGTTGAAGTTGTCAGTGGGCCAAAAGTAATATCCAGATAATACTGTCACAGAAGAAAGTTGTGAGCTGCATAGAAATGTATATCCCAGTTTTGTATTACATGCTAATCCTTAATAGCTGTATATGTTTGTGCAAAGTGATATGAACATGGGAAAAAGTAAAAAAAGCCACACATCAGATTATTAACCTAGTATCTGCGTGTGATGGGTAGGGGACAAGGAAGGGAAGTCTAAGTTCCTTCCTCCCCCATCATGTACATTATTTCACTTATATAGAATTGTGTACACACATATACAGTGTGGGGAGGGGAACGACAGAGCTAAAACTGTATCTACTGACTTGTAGGAATGTCCAAGATATTTTGCCAAGTTAAAAAAAAAAGCAAATCGAAGGTGATATTTAAATAGACACACACTATTTGAATATGAACAACAGATTTCCCACATTCTTATATGTCTGTAAAGCAAGGACAGGGGTACAGTCACCGTTTAACTAACATTGATTATCTCCAGGGTATTGGATCGGAAAGAGAGATGGAGTAAACAGGATGGGGAGAAAGATGTTTCACTTTTAATATATGTGTGTGAACTTCATCGCTTATTACAAAGTTATGACTTCTCATAGTTTGAAAAACTTCAAAAGGAGAAAACAATGATAGGCAACAATTGAGTTTCCCTTGAAATAAAAAGGAAGCGCTCAGAAAAGAGCTACCCACATTCAAGAATAGGGATGAAAACAGGCAGAATCTAAAAATTAACGTGGCCAAAAAGTAAGATGATAAGTAGCAAAACAGAGTCTCTTGTAAACAATCAAGGATCTGGGAGATAGACTTCAGAAGATTAAGAAAAATTGAATGGAAAAAAAGCAAAGAGTTAAAAAGAAATAAAGGGGGAAAATGGCCATAGCAGATAAGGGAGAACCAGCATATGCACAATTGACAAGCACAAGTGGGAAAAGATATGCAAATATATTTTCCTAAAGTAAAATCTAAAGACTTGAGTTCCAAGAAAAATTGATACAAATAATATTCAGAAATATCTTAGCATATTGTATTTCAAGACTCCTTTGCATATCTGTCTAGCCCTCTCCTTCACCATCACCACCCCCAAGCAAAACACCAAACCAAACCAAACCCAAAACAACTAATGCATGGGTTTAAAAAAGTTACCTCACACATGCACAAAAAGGAAAAGATAAACAAAATAATTTATTTAAGATATTCCCAAACCTTTTTCACATCCTTCTTCACAATCAATTTTTTTTTCACAGTCGCTTGTGACTCATTTTTTCACTCAGAGTCATCGATGTTTATATTTTCTCATGCAGTGTTGTTCTTTTATGCTATCAAGAGCTTTGGTGATGGGCATTTCATTAAAGAACACTTGACCACTATCTCTGGAATGTTCTTTTGAGCTGCTGACGCCCATTAAGCAAATTTGATGCTGATGCTTTCTTGGTATCAGCAGAAGGTTTTCAGCTTTCAACCAGTATGTATTTCTTCCTCAAATGGTATTTACACGGATTTTGGACTAAAACATTGAGGGGAAGCCATTCTCCAGTCTTATTACCAGGGATATAGCCAGATTTGCATATGCATAGGCCATGACAATGCTGCATAACAAGTTGAATTCTTGAAGGGAGATATGGATATTATGTTACCTTTGTGATAGCTCATATAATTTCTTCAAAATATTCATCATCCCTCCCTATGAAAGGATAATTCACTCATTTCATGCTTGTCATTAGGACTTTGCTTTGGCCAATGGAATATATTAAAAAGAAAGGGTGCTGCTTCCTAGCAGAAGCTTTGAGAGCCAGTGGTCCCCCACCTTTATTTTCTCTCTGTCAGAAGACCAATAATGCCTCACTAAATGGCTGCTCCCTTAGCCTGGGTCATGGAAAGGAAGATAACGTGGAGCACAGTCAGACTAACCCTCAGTAAACCTGTAATGTGAATGAAAAATGAACATTACTAAAAAGCCACCAACATTTTAGGCTTGTTACTAACATTGCTTGTTACTGCAGTATAATTTAGCTTAAGCTGACTGATAGAACTCTGTAAGCTCAAGGGATCTAAAACCTGACTTGGGTATGGCCCAAGTGCTCTGTTAAAGGATTCTTGGTTTCTACAGAACTTCCTGAAGGCAGGCCATGAGTAGGTGACTGAAGCTTGGTCTTTCTCCATGTGAGATTAAGGTTCATCCTATTTCAGACCAGCCAAGGTGAATGCAGAGAAAGTTCACCTGAGATGTGTTTAAAACGAGCCTCTCTAGAATGCTAAGATACAGACTCATTCAGCACATTAAGTAAGAGTGCTGAGTCATAGTGCAGTGTTACGGGGAGCCCCCATTTCTATCTGTATTCTGGTAAAATGTCCTGAAATTCCAAAGCTGGAAAACATTGCTGGGCCTAGAGAGACCTCACTTTTGGGACCTCATGGCAGTTCCCCGTGGGGAAAGAATGGGAGGGAAGGGGAGAAGTTGGTGCTGTAGATCTGAAGAGACTGCTCCTGATTTTCTTCTTTCCTTCCTATTCAAGATGATTTCACAATGGAGTTATCCATCTATGGATAAAAAGCTTTTCTTCTCCCCAAAGCAAGAAAATTCTGCATCTGCTCTCACAGTTTCACTGGAGAAGAGACTGAACTCAAAATCTATTAGAGATCCGACTGCAGTTAAAGGTTGATGGGTTCAACAATTTACAGCAGCCCTTCAAAAAATACAGGCTCTGGTTTCTTCCTGGGTCCTCGAAGGCAGTGCTGGTGGAAAAGTGGAATGAAGCAGTTAGTTGAACCTCAGGTGGGGGAAACAGTAGATAAGACATGACACATGAAAGCTAGCAGAGGTCAGGAAGCCGATTGCCTCCCTCATATTCTGGTTAGGGTGGCTTAACCAGATGGGAGCACCAAGGAGTTAGTTTTGGCTTTCGAATCCTGGATGGCCATAAGGACTCCCCTCATTTCCTTCAGAATAAGCAAAAGAGGTATTGAATGGATCTTAACAAAATCACTTTCACATGGGGGACAGATGGGGCAGGGAATAATCATTCTGCCAATCAAACTGTACAGGGTTGAGAGTGGCCAACAGGGGTCACAGGTGGCCCCTCATCCATTCCAGCCCATCACCACATTTTCAGGATGATCTATGTGGCTGGATCCCCTTGAAAAGAGGGAGTAGAGAGTAAAGTCATGGTGAAGGGCATGGGTATGGGCAGACAGACCTGAATTCTGCATCTCGATTCTGCTTGCCCTAAATGTGTGACTTCAAGGCACCCATTTTAGCCCCCCTAAATCTCAGTTTTATCAAATGCAAAAATGTAATAATGCCTAACTTATATGGCGGCTGCAAGGTTTGAGTATGCTAACTCACAACAAGGGCTTAACACACTGCTGGGCATGTAGTAAAGGCTGAGCAACACTCACTAGAATTATGTTTACTAGTCTTACATGAGGAAAGTCAAAATGAAAGGTGCTTAGAAATGTCACACAAGTTCTTGCTTTATTTAGAAGTGATAAAAACAGGTGTGCGGGGTCCCTATGTTTGATTTCATTTTTAATAATGGAGTATAAAATATTTAAAAAAATACAATACCTGCTCAATAGATTTTGGCAGCAAGATACTACTTCGGTTGTGTTTCTAGGTAAACTGGAGTTGAAGGCAGTGTCTAAAATGTAATGGCAGTTGTCCACAGGAGTGCTGGAAAGCATGCCTAGAAATGGACCAGAATGCTATTTATTAAATGAATGAAGTTATGAACACCCATAATTCTGTCCTTAGAATCTCCACCACACCCTACGACACATGATGCTTTAACAGGAGTTGTGACTCTCAGCTTCCTGCAGTGATATATGCTGCATGTGCAGGTTGGAGACATTGGCCCCCGAAAGCTGTGGGCAGGGCGCAAGCTGGAGACAGGACACAGAGGATGGGATGCAGTACCCGCGACGCAGGCCGTCATGAAGCAGGCGATGGTCCCTGCGATCAGAGCTCTCATTGCCCCTGAGGCGATGTCCTGCTTTTTGGAAGGAGCCAGGGATGCTAGAAAACATGGAAGTATGAGCGGACGGTTGCAGCTATCGAGTAGGATACCAAATTCCCTGCTTCCTGCCTCTAAAATGGTTCTGTGGTTGTGATCTCAGGTCAGTTTATTTTATTCTATTTGTTTAAGCCTAGCTTGGACGTTTACGATCTAAGAGCTTAGTGATGAACTCCACATCCAGAAAGGCTCTCTGGCCTGGGAGGAAGGAAGAGGGTTTTTTACACCAAAAGGCCAGAAGCTTCCATTCTCCACAGCAGCGAAGTCCCAGTTTCATCCTAAGCACATGACAAGGCATGGCAAGGCAGATGGGTTGCAAGGGGGTCTCTCAAGTATCTGCAAGTCATCTGTCTCACTTACTTTGCCCATGGCAGACATCACTAACTGGTCACAGTATTTTTCCATTGAACTTCCATCAGACCTCAGATTCCTTCTCCAGTTGGTTGCTCAAAATCTACTGGCATGCAAGGGGAAACCTATGTGTTATGCCAGGTTTGGGAGAAGCAGCTGTACATTAGAGCAACTTCTTCTTGAGGTTAGCTTGGGGGTAGATAGGAAAACTATACTGCAAGCAGGAATAAAAAATAGACCCAAAAATATTTGCTGCTGTTGCAAGGGCTTTTTTCCTGCTATGAATAAAATTACAGAGCAAGATGGAGATCTGAAGTATTTTTACATCATCTCTGTTGTTGGAGAACATTCTTTTCACTTACTGAGTCCACCGACCACTATTCCCAGGGAACCGAAATTGGAAAAACCACAGAGGGCATATGTGGCAATCGTTTCAGAGCGAATCTGTAAGCAAGCACAAACAGATGTATACATGAGCTGACTCAGCTTAATAAACTTACGATCCTAATTGGTTCCCATATTCTGAGAACAGAATTAATGTTGACAAATAAATGCACAGTGCTTGGTGTCAAATACCTGTTGCTCCTTAGGCTCTTTTTTCCCTACCTCTCCTTGAATTTTGAGGGTGGATGAAAAGGGCAAGTGTGTGAATTCTGAGAATTCCTGTACAAAGGATTTCTAACTGGTAGCCTTCGTACCTACAAATGCTACTTTCTATTTGATGATAACTTCTAATATGCAATTCAACCTGGTCAACTGCTATATAAATATGACAGGCACTGTCCTATTAGTTGCTGGAGATATAAAACCAGTCCCAGAAAGTATTCACATAACATTAATTTGACAAATGACTTATCCAAGATATATAAAGAACTGTCATAATCCAATAATAAGAAGGCAAAACATGAAAAATGGATAAAAGATTTGGTTACATAACATAAGATGCAAATAGCCAATGAAAAGCACATGAAAAGATGAAATAGCACATGAAAAGATGTTTAACATCATCGGTCACCAGGGAAATGCAAATTAAGACCATGATGAGTTACCAATACACTACTAGAATGGCCACAATTTTAAACTGACAATACCTATACTATGCCAAGTGTTGGTGAATCTGTGAATAACTGGAACTCTTATAAAGTGACACAGCCTCTTCGTAAAACAGTATTTCTCACCAAGTAAATATACACAGCCTGTATGAAGCAGAAATCTCACTCCTGTGTATTGGCCCAGGAGAAATTAAAATAAAAAATTAAATTAAATTAAAATTTAAATATATATATATATATTCACCGATAAAAAGACTTGCACATGAATATTCATAGCAACTTTATTCATAATATCTCTAAGCTGGGATACAACCCAAGAGATAAATGGATAAACAAATTGTGGGATCCATAAAATGGATTACTACTCTGCAATAAGAAGGAAGAAAAGCTCACTAACATATGTTATAACATGGGTATTAAGTGATTCCACTTACATGAATTTCTAGAATAGGCAAAAAATAATTTGCAGTGAGAGAAAACAGTTCATTGGTGGTCTGGAACTAGGCAATGGAGGGGCATTTACTAAAAAGGGGTATGAAAGAATATTTTTTTGAATGGGCAGGCACTGGGAATTGAACCCGGGTCTCTGGCATGGCAGGAAAGAGGTCTGCCAGCTAAGCCACCATGGCCTGCCGGGCATGAAGGAATTTTAAAGGGTGGTGTCAATGTTCTCTACCTTGACTGCGCTGGTGCTTACAAAGGTGACATGTTTGTACACTAAGTTGGGTGGGTGCATTTTTATATGTATGATACAACTCAGTAAGAAGGATATAATCTTAAAGGAATTATATTAGTAAAAAGGTAACTCATAGAAGGGGTGCAAGGGTAATTCAGTGGTAGAATTCTCGCCTGCCATGTGGGAGACTCGGGTTCGATTCCTGGCCCATGCACTTCCCCCCAAAACCAAACAAACAAAAATTCAACAAATGGTGCTGCAGTAAATGAAAAAAGGAATGAAATGTGACCCCCACCACAGAGCATACAAAAAGAAAAACCAAACAAAAAAAACATAACGTAGATATCAAAGGAGCTTCCTTACAGTCATGTAAGCTTGCCTTTCTCTGCCCCAGCTCTGTTCCCACCCCATTGAAATATTAGGATTCCTGCTTAGAAGTGGAAGATTGAATAGTCCTTTCTCTGCACAGCGAGAAGACGGCAGAATTCGCAAAAGTGCAAGCCTGGCCAGCTGGCTCTATTCCGATAGTCAGGAAGCAGTGCTCTGGCAAAATCATTCTTTCTCTGATAACTGGCAAAAGTATCCACACAATCAGGGCAATAATTTTCTTTCCCAATATCTTGAATCCATGATTTGGCTCAAAGAACAAAGCAGGCAGACAGGGGACTTCTGTACGTTCTAAAGTAGATGTACTTTTTTTTCCCTTTCTTTTGCAAGCTAGATTTTTTTAAAGCTCACATTCAAGACTCAAGTGGCCGTGGTAAGTTTGTTGTTGATTATAAGGCCCCTCTTCCTTTTCAACGTTTCTGAGAACTCCTTTGTTGATATTTTCAATCAGTGTGCATAGAGTAGGCAGGAAAAAACTAATTCAAGTACTTGGTCTGCCTCTCCTACCTGGAAAAGCAACCACTTCCCTCTGCCCATCCTCTGCTCACTCTAGTGCTTTTCAATTAGTTCAATTGGCTTCAAAAATAGGTCAGCCTATTAAGAGACTGTGGGCAGAGAGATGGCATAGAAGGTAGACATTCCATTCCTCTTTCTTAGGAGCTTTGAAAAGGGAATGCACAGATGTGGCCATGGGATGGTTTTATCAGAAGAAGATGAGGAAAAAGAGATTGAAATGAGGACTTTGCCCATAAATATGTAAGAGGACATGATGGAAAGAGAAGCGTTGCGCTAGAAAAATAATGTATCCTACAGCTCTCCTTGCACCTGAGCAAAAAATAGAGCAGATGCACAAAAATAGTCATTATGGTGCTACTTAACAATAGCAAGAAAATTGTTCATTAATGTGAGAGTGGTTAAAATAAATTATTTTATCTGCTCATAAAATAGAATCCTTACAAAGAAAGCATCAGAGGAAATGCAAAGACAGAACGTAGAGTACAGGTTACTAGGGGTGGGGTGGGGGGCAGGAACATTGGGGAGTTATTGCAAAATGAGTTGTAAGGTTTCTGTTTGGGGTATCCTAGTAATGGATAGCGATGAGGGTACTGCAATGTGGTAAATGTGATTAATCCCACTGAATGGCATGCTTGGGGGTTGGGGTGGGAAGTTTATGTTGTATGTATGTTTCCACTGTTAATAGGAAAGAGAAAATAATAATCGTGTGCTGTAGGCACTGATCTATCTGGAAAGGCACCCAAGGTATGTATTAAGAGAAAAGAGCAAAGCGAAGAACTGAGCATAATATGCTCCAGAGAGAGGAATGGGGTGGCAGAGATATGGGAAGGATGTCTTACATTTCCCTCCTGAATTTTCTGCACCGTTCAATACCATGGTATGCATTCCATGCAGCAAACAAACAAACAAAATATCACTTTTACCCTAAGGAGAAGAAGATGGAAGAGTGATGGGCTCATCCCAGGTATTCCGTACTCCATATATACAGTCCTGCCACTTATCTTAGATTTCTGATAGAGATCAGCAAGGGATAGTTCGGTGGAAATCAGTGGGGATTTTGCCTCATGGACCCAAATCTTACACTTCAGTCATGTGGCACTATTTCCCAGGAGAATGCTGGGACATGTTCGCCGCATCCTGTTTGGAAAGCAGAAATTGCTTTCCCCATTTTGCAGATAGGAAGTCAGAAATTTGGAGAAAGAAAACCCTTTTCCCATTGTGATTCAACAACAGCAGAGGCCACTTAACTCATATTTCAAAATGTCCTGTGTGCACTTGCCTTGGGTTGTGTTCACCCCAAACCTTAATCAGCTCTATGCTTCTCTGTCTCTACCCTCTTCAAAAAACCTTTTCAACACAACTGCTTAACTTGGCCAGAACAACGAGCTTGCATTCGCTCATTTAACAAAATGCTTTTCTCCTGGCAACCGGCTGTTGGGGATAGAAGACATTTTGCTTAATTTAGCCTATTGTTTACTTTTGGCAGGGGAGCTAACCAGTTTGTGGTGGCATCCAAACAATCAGGGCAGTCGGCCAAGCTCCAAGGGGTGGTGACTTGAAGAATGAAAATGTGAGAAGTGAACCTACACAGAGCCACTGTTCATATCACATGTGTGGGACAAAAATGTCCCAAACACACAGTAACCAGGACTCTCGGGGAGCGCACTATGTTTGTGCAAATTGTGGGAGTAAATTTGAAGGATTGATTTTTGAGAGGTTGGGAGAGATGATGGTGATATTCAGAGGTGATCAGTCTCAGAACTCTGGACAGCAGTGTACCAGTCTGAATCTTTTCTGTACCCCAGAAAAGCCATGTTTTAATCCTGATCCAATCTTATGGGAGCAGCTGTTTCTTTTAATCCTGATTCACTATCATAGGGTGGAAATTTTTGAATAGATTATCTCCATGGAGATGTGACATGCCCTATCGTGGGTGTGATCTCAGATGGAGATGTGACTCCGCCCATTCCAGGTGGGTCTTGATTAGTTTGTTGGAGTCCTTTAAAAGAGGAAATGTTTTGGAGAGCGCTCAGAACAGAGACATGGATGTTTGGAGATGCTTGGATCCCAGCAGACATCGCGATGTGCCTTCTCGTGAGATGTTAAGCAAGCTAGAGCCTGGAGAGAGCCAAGGGAAGCCAAGAGATGAAAGCCAGCCCCGGAGAAGCAAAGTGAGGAACCCCCACAGGAGCAGAGGCTGAAAGCAGTAGAGCCAGGAGCAAGGGACCAGCAGATGCCAGCCACATGCTTTCCTAGACCCCCTTTCCTAGGTATCTTTCTTGGATGCCTTAGTTAGACCACATTTATGGCCTTAAAACTGCGAACTTTTAACATTAAATTCCCTTTTTAAAAGCCGTTCCATTTTTGATATCATGCATTCTGGCAACTTAACAAACAAATACAGCATACTTTTCCTGCCTTTTCCTTTTAACACCAAATTAGTGCCTGGGACATTAATTCCAAATGGCTTGTTTCATTGAGTAATGGTGGTGATCAGAAATGTTCATCTCCCTTAGAGTTTTCATGTATGCCGCACCTGTCCTTCACAAAAAGTCAGGGACTCGGCTGCAAATATGACCTAAACATGGCCTCTCTCTTTCCTCTTCTCTCATCACAGCCCTGGCATGCATGAGCACCGACTTGAAGACAGTGACCCTGAAGTCCTGACATAACTATAAGGATGCCAATCTTAGACCACAGACCCTGAGCTTTTTCTTTCCCTTGGATGTTTGGCAAGGAGTGATTGTGCTTCACTCTCTCTCTAAGATGTCCTGGCATCATGTTGCATGTAGGTGGATTCTCAGCATTCACCGAGTGCCTTTGGGTGGAAAGAGGAAAACTACACAATTATTAGACTGTGAGCCCCATTAGGGTGGGAGCCTCATGGCTTGTTCAGTGCTGTGACCTCAGAACCTAGCACATGGCACGAGGAGGCAGCTGATAGTTATTTGCTAACTGGCTGATTTCAATCCCAGCTTCATATGACTCTGCCTGTGTTCACAGTGCTCAAAAGTAGATGATCAAGGGGTATGGAATGTATGAGTTTTTTCTTTTTATTTCTTTTTCTGGAGTGATATAAATGCTCTAAAAATGATCAAGGTGATGAACACACAACTATGTGATGATACTGAGAGCAATTGATTGTACACTTTGAGTGGACTGTATGTGCGTGATGATATCTCAATAAAAATATATTTTTTAAAGTGAATGACCTTAGAGGTAGGGATTGGCTGCTTCTACACACACATGGGCACATGGATGGGCACACAGATGGGCACACAATGGCACATGGATGGCCACACAGACACATACACAGATAAATCCACAAAATAATTCTACAAAATTGACAGTTATGAGGGTTCTATAAGCAATGATCTATGTATAGGCACAATGAGCGCCATAAGACCAGGATTTGGGGTCTGTTTTGTCCTCTGAAATATGCCACCTGCTTAACATAGTGCCTGACACATAACGGCAACAATTTGATAAATGTCTGTATGCGATGATGTGTGCTAAAAGATCAAAATGGTTACTCACCGATAAATATTGCTGCTCACCATTCACAAATTTGGGTCCAGCCGCTTCCCTCAAATTGATCAATTTTGAGAGGTGCTCATAAGCCACAAATTCATTGAAGAAAGTCTTATAACCTATGAGTTTGGCAACCATAAAACTGTCTTGCCAGTCCATTCCCATCATGAATGAAAAGGGCATGAAGATGTAGGAGCATATTATCTACAAAAATCAAAAGTGTATGCTTTACTAGCTGAGTGGGGGATTGCTTTCACTGCTTCTGTCTCATCTCAGCCACAAGATTGTTCTTGTCTTTATCACGTCCCTTTTGGGCACAGAAATCCCTTCACATTCTCTTGCCCATCTGTACCCATTGGGAGTCAAGGTTAGAACTTGGCCATTTAGTGTAAACTGGATGATTGGGGATGGGGTTAGGAAAGAATGAACGTTATACTGGGGGAAGGAGGTGATAGGAGGCAGAGAAATGGGGGTGGGCAGATGCGGGCTTGATACAAGGTAAGCCTGGACAATGCGTAAGAGTTCCTAGGTGGTTAATGAAGGCTGTTCACAAAACTATTTTACTTTCGAGCAAAGATAAGATAGAAGCAAAATGGAAGGCAGAAACATGATAGAATTTACCTCAAAACTCAACTGTGGGTAGTCAAACAGGTTTCCAAACCAGGACAGGGCTGAATTTACAAAAGACAGCAGAGCCAGGAAGGCAATCACATTCACTGCAATGTTTGCCACCAGGCCAATGGACGAGGATGCTCCTTGCGTTGCAGCTTCTAGAATATTCCTTGAACCGCTTTATCAGAAAAAAAGCAATTCCAGAATTACCAAGGAGTTGTCGGTGGATGGACATTACTGGTGCAGATAGGACATAATCAGAGCTCAATCAGAGGAGAGACAAACTCTTGGGCCAGCACCTGGGTTAGTACCCACCGAAATTCCACGCAATCATCATGGGGGTTTGCAATTGCTGGATTTCAGTGGTAGGCAGGCATATGGGTGTCTGTCTTATTACTATTCTAATCTGGGGGTAATTTCTAATTTGAAAAATTGGGAAAAGAGAAAAATGGTATGGGTCTTAAATATTTTTATCAAAGATTAAGTAGTTACCAGGGAATTTTTATAATATTCTCGGTATATATATATATATACTATCAGAACAAGGAAGGCCCAGTATCCAATACCTCACTGAAGAAATGAAATGCCGCCACCACCTGTGGGTCCCCCAGGTACTCCTCCTTAATTCCATCTCTTCCTTCTAATCTCAGAGGTACCTGCCTCCTCCAATTTTTATAGTCCCTTCCTTTTACAATTGCCCTACCTTGTATATCCCTAAATAATCTATTTGTGTAATTTCACGTATTTTTTAACTTCACAAGTGGAATCATACTATTTATATATATTCTTTGGCAACTTGCGTTTTTGCTCATTAACTATTATGTTGACAATGAAAATGAATGAATTCTACCAATGCACAAACAGGTGACGAATCTCAAGCATGTTGGATGATGAATTCTGTTTTTAAAATGAAATCCCTTTGAACAACCCAAATCTCTTAGCCCTTTCTACTTTTTTTTTCTTTATTTTGCATGGAGAGAAAAAAAAAAGAATCAAAAGTGGTTGAGAATAGCTATATCATACCCCTCTCTTCCCTGAAAAATAGGCTACTGGTCTCTCACCTTATTATGTCCAGAAATGGTCATCCTATCACTTTGCAACATCTTAAAACAAGGCTCAATTAACACTACACTGTATTCATAATGAACTTTCTTCACAATGAACAGCCAAGGAAATGTACTGACATGATGCCTTCCAGATATTCAGAAAGGTTTTCGTCAGGTGTTGAAACAAGAATTTTTTTTTAGTGGCAGCTAAACAATTATTACAAGGAAGTCGAATTTGCTTTAACACCACTCTCCACTCAGCTTTGGAATTTGCACTCCCTCCCCTCAGCTGTTATAGTCATTAAGTTGGTGAACGTGCCCCACTCACCCATTTTCCATTTTGATGGCATTCTTGAGGGTTATTTTAGGAGTTTCTGTTTCAGGCCAAAAGAGTTTAGCAATAGCCAGGGACGCGGGTGCAGACATTACTGAGGCAGTTAACAAGTGGGAGGCTGAGACCTGCAATTTCAGAAGAGGAAAACAAACTTGGGCTTCAGCTTGTCTGTTATTTTCAGAAGGAATGCCCCCAAAAGACTTACAAGGGGGGTGATGGGGCAGGAATTGATTCAATGCCAGAAGATAATGTTTCTTAGAAGGGTTGTCAAGAAACAGGCATCGCCTTGAAGGTCAGAGGGATAAGAGAGGAATTTGTGTTCATTGACAGCGTCCTTTGGGGAGAGGCACAAAGCCAAAATCTAATCATCTCAGATGAGAGTTAATCCTGTGTTGGAGGAACTTTCAAAGAAGATGCCTCACCTTCTCTGTTGTCCTTTTGCATGCTCAAGTCACCCTAAAGCCTGTATTTCATGACTTCATTGTATCTGGCGGGTAGGGGTGGCAGGGACTGGGGTGAGGACTGATGGCCCACATGATGCACAAACAGACATCTTTCCTGAAATCCTTTGTGCATGTACACCATATGTGTTTATCCAGAGTCCCTTTAATCTGTAAGCTCTTTCTATTTTCCTCACTGCAAGTCTACTTAAACTCTTTTTCCCCCCTACCCCACCCCCTTATGCTGTCTCTGGATCTTCTTCCCTAAATCTTCAGAATTCCCAAATCAGCACCTGCTTCCCCCATCCCATTACAACTAGCATGCTTTTGAAGGAGGCATTCCTACCACGATGGTAGAATAAGTTATCTGAGGATCCACTCGAAAGCTTGTTTCTGACTCTTCCTAGACTTTCTCTCCTTTCCTCTTCTTACTAATTCAAGGCCTGGAGTGAAGTTCTGGAATGAAGCTCACCTGTCTTGTATGGAATCCTTACCTCTTGAGTCACACTGAGCTGCCTGTGTTTCAAATTTCTCTACAGGGGCTCATATTTAGGTGTGACTTGTGAGCTAAGTGCTTGGGGACACATGCACTAATTATGATATCATAGAGCACCAGCTCTCACACTTGGCTGTACACTGGAATTAAGATGCTTTAAAAAATACTGACACCTGGGTCTCAACCAAGGAGATTCTTACCTACTCTGTGGTGGTGGCTTGGGCATTGAGATTTGTAAAAACCCCACACGTGATTCCTATGTACAACAAAATTTGAGAACTACCCCTCTAGAACAGGGGTTCACAAACTTTTTCTATATAAGGCCAGGTAGTAAATAGTTTTGGTTCTGCAGGCCACAGTTGCTCAACTCTGAAGCACAAATCTAGCATAGACCAAAGGAATAGGAGAGGCTGTGTTCCAATAACCTTTATTTAAAAAAACAACAATAGGGTGTGGATGGTATGTGAATATATCTCAATAGAACTGCTTTTTTTAGAAAGAAAAAATAAAAAAAAGAAGGTGATCAGGATTTGGCCCATGAGCTGTGGTTTGCCTACATTTAGTCTGGATCATCTTTATTCATGTCAGTAATAATTTATTTTTTTACAAATTTAAATGTTCAGCCACAGTAACCTCTTCATGGATTGCATTCTGCTCTGGCTGTCTATGACTCATTTTCAGATGGCGTGATATGAAACCGAAGCCCAGAAGCTCCTTGGGGCCACTAGATTCAAATACCAGAGCAATTATGACCAGCTATAGAGAAAAAAATACACTCTCTTGGCTTCCCTTTCCACCAGAAATGGGGGGGAAGAAAAAACCCAAGGAATAATAATAGCAGGGAAAGAAGAGGTTAAATTATCCAAACATTAACTCCAGAACATTCTTACCCCGAAAGAAATGTATGCTCCTAAGACGCTCCCGGCAATGGTAGCGAATCCGGCGGTCATGATGGCGTGGAGCTCGGACTTGGTGACATGGGGCAAATAGGGGCGGACCAGCAGCGGAGACTCAGTCTGGAGACAAGGAAGGGCCAATAGATTACACCTTCACTCTTAAATCACAGGGTAGTCTGGCTGCCATTCAGAACTCCATTCTCTAAAACAGTAGTTCTAAGGGTGGTGGTTGAATTGGCACCATCAGCATCACCTCGAAACTTATTAGAAACGTAGAGTCTGAATAAGAATTCCAGCAACCTGAGTTTTCACAAGCATTCCAGCTGATTCTGATGCATGATCAAGTTTGAGAATCCACTCTATTGATGTCTGTGGCTTAGGTATTAAAAAAAAAAGACCAGCAATAACAAGTACAGGTGCCCAGAAGCTCTTTCCCAATAGAGTATTAGATCCCACTCTTCCCCTCGGTATGGGCAGGAACTGCAGAGAGTGTGGTTATAGAAGCTTGAATCCCATTATGGAGTACAGGCAGCCTGCAGTGTGGGCCTCTCCATAAATAATAGCTGTACTTTTAGCATATTAACTACCAAATTGGGCACCATAGAAGCGCGTGTGCAATTTTACAATTTTCCCCTCATTATTTCTAATTTTCTATAAGGGTGAATGTCTTGAGCCTCAATTTATGGACTCAGTAGAAACCAAGTCCATGAGCCCTCTTGCTCTGCAGGTAGAAGTAATCAACTCAAGATGGTGCCCTAATTAGTCCTGAGAGATTTTATGACTATAATTACAAAAATTTCTACTTGGAGGAAGTATGGGCACTGCTCTAAAGACTATGCTTGAGGCTAATGAGCAGAACAGGGCTTGCCAACAAAGCTTAGCAGTCGTAAAACCGGGAGTTGAGGCCATGTATTTTTCTGGGTGACTTCATTTTTGCTTCACATCCAATAGCTTTGGGCAGGGGGTGCTGGCAAGCATTTGTACTTGGTTTCCTTGGTGGGTGACCCCATTTTGCCTAAAGCTACATACTCTCATGGGTGTGTACCATATTACTACTTCTTACATATCAACCCCCTAGCAGTGCTGCTATTTTGAGGAACCCACTTTGGCATCATATTTCTTTATTTAAATGGGGTTCAGGTGAAAGGGCATTTATCCATGTAAAGGATTAGAGAGATGAAAATCTCCACCTAAAAACCCTGCTGCATTTTTCTTCAGGCTCAGTGAAATCAGAACTTTGGCCAGTTCAGGGAAAGGTGAGAATGAGCTTTGAGTATTTAAATGGCGGGGGTGTTGGTGGAGAGAATTTCTTGGTCTCCTCCATTGCTGCAAAGCAAATTCTAGGTCAGCATTATATTGCAGAATGTGAAGCTGCCTATTGCACGTTGGCAGCTTCAAAATAAATGGTGGTGCACTAACTCTATTTGAGAGGAATTCTCCTAGCCTCTGGAGGGTTGCCAGAGACCAGCTTTCAGCTTGCTGAGGGAAGTGGGAATGCTAGGGTGAATTTATAACCCAAAACCTGCTCACCTACCCTGGGGGGGCTGCTCAGAAGACACTCCTTGCACCATGATTGTGAGAAATAAATTCCATAAATTCAGAAAAGATTTGTTGAGAATCTATCCTTTGGTAAGAATATTCAGTCCCCTCCATCTGTATAAATTTTCAAAAACCCAAATTCCAGAGCAGCACAAGGAGACTTTGGAAGGGATGTCTCCGTCTCCGTCTCTGTCTCTCTGTCTGATCAGGGCTCATTTTGACACCTCCCTCTCTACATTAAAAGAAATGGCATATGGATAAAAATAAATAATAGGGGGAAAAAATGCTAAAATAAATTTAGTTTAAATGCTAGTGATCAATGACAGCGAGGGGTAAGGGGTATGGTATGTATACCTTTTTTTCTGTTATCATTTTATTTCTTTTTCTGTTATCTTTTTATTTCTTTTTCTAAATCGATGCGAATGTTCTAAGAAATGATGAATATGCAACTAAGTGATGATATTGTGAATTACTGATTATGTATGTTGTTTTATTTTGTTTCTTTATTTTTTTAATTAACAAATAAATTAAAAATAAAAAATAAAAAAAAAGAAATGGCAACATCATTGTATATTCTTATGTCACCTTCTGGAAAGAAATGATCCATTTCAGCTGGTGTTTTTTTGTTGTTTTTTTTTAAAATATTACAACTCACCTGTCCGATAAATATATTGCCAGCAGCAACTACGGATTCAATAGGAGATGATCCCATAGTAACTAGCATTAACCATCCAACCTAAAATGAGAAAGGGATAAACTATTTGGATTTCAAAACTGCAAGGCAGGGAAAAACAAAACAAAACAAAACAAAAACCAAAACTGGAGTGAAATATCAAGCTTTCAACAACCATTGACAGGCCAGTAATGGTACTAAATATAAGTATATCCTACCTATTTATAGAGTGGACCAATCAAATGTTCCCATTTGAGCTGTAAGTCTGTGTTATCATATGGATTTTGAACATTATATAAATGCACTTCTACAAATATACTCTATACAGGAGATGCATACAAATTGCTAGCAATTAGGACAGGCTTTACGGCGCTAAGCCATTGGCCCAAATTAACCCATTTCATCCTAACAGCCCTTTCAGGGAGGTCCTATAATTATGCACACTTTATAGGAGAGGAAGCCCAGGCACGGAACAATTTTTGCCAAAACTCAGCTATTAAGTTGTGGCAGACCTGTAATATGGCAGAGAGTCACCTTTTCTACTTAATTCAGATGAACGAGGTTTATGGCCCCATTTTTGCACTGGCCTTTAAAGGCTTCCCCTTTCTTTCTTTTTCTACAATGAGTATATAGTAACCTTATAATTAGAAAAACAAGAGTGGTTTCCTTACTGAGAAAAAAAAGAAAAGTCCCTCATGTGGTTCTTTCTTTTTGCCCTCACACACGGGTGTATTCGTTCTGAATGTTTAAACTGACATGCAGAACATTCCAGGGCCTGGGGTCTCTATCTGGAATTCTGAATTCTGCTAGTCTCTTTCTCCGATTATACATTTTCATTTATTTCTCAGGAATCAGAGGGTTGGCTGTGCGCAAACACTTCGTGCATTGCCCTGCTCTTGTCTGCATCCAAACCAGCTTACAAATTTTCAGGTTTTCTCATCTAACTTTCAAGCATGGGGCTGATGGCTGACATGAGTCAATAAATCCCATTTTTAGAAAAAATCGTGTGCTTCTAAAACTCCCTCAGGGGTACTTCCCAGTGCCATACCTTTCTGATGATCCACTGCATCAATCCAAGATAGTACAGCATTGACATCACAGTGCTGAAGAAAACCACAATTGGCAGCACCTGGCGAGGGGTGGGGAGACACAGAAGGGATCCTAGGTTAATGTTCGCCCATTTTTGGAAAGAAATCTTTCAGCAGGTTCAGATTGGGTCTCCTCCTCTCTGCCTCCCCTTGTCCCTCTGACATGCCATAAAAACACTTTCATCATTAGGTAACTTCCTTCTTGATAGTCTCCAGCCCTCATTTGTTCTGGAAAAGCTTGAATATATTGCATAGTAAATGCTGTGTATGTGTGTGCCCGCATGCACGCTTCCTTCACTCTGCTACGATGAGCTTTTCTTTATAGTCGTGCCTCAGAGAAGAAATGAAGCTTTGGGGGAATTTGATAATTAGGTTAACAAGCTGTTCTGATATTAAGCAAACATGGCCTTCAGCACTAATTTGCAGTCACCTTTGGTCAAGATGAATCGTGAGCAATTTCAGATTGCTCTGTCTACGGAAGACATTCCCAGGAGCTGCGTGGATTAGATGAAGCAAGCGTGCCAGTTGTTTCTTATACACTGCCGCCTATAGAGTAAGTCGTCATCCTTTCAGTTTGAAAGACTTCTGAATCATTAAAAAAGTGGTTACGTTTTGGAAATGACTTTAGCTCTGCGCTAGTAAAAATTGTCTTCTTCTAGATCCTGTTTCCTGATACTCTTTGGGGACCTTTAGGGAGGTTTCCAGCCTCCACGGGTCACACACAGCTATGACCAGGGCCCTGCTTTGGCATGAAAGGCAAGAGGGCACTGTCCCGGGGAGGGGAGTGTGGGGACAGGAGGGGCTCAGTTAGGGTCCTCAGGTACCAGTCAAGTCTTGGAAGCGAGTTCCTACTTTCTCGTGACTTTATTTTTCCAATTCTCAGTTCAGTTCATGGCGTGAGCTTATTTCCATCTGTGCATTTGTAAACCCTTGACCTTTTAGAGATGGCTTAATTATTTCAACACTAAAGTATCAAATCAGCAGTTCGAAAAGAAAAAGGATTCAGCATATGAGTTGGCCTAACTGAAGCTGGGGTAAATTTGGAGTCCCTAAGAAATTTAGAAGCCTAGGGACAATAACAGACCATAGAAAAGAAAGCTGAAGAAAACCCCAAATGCATCTCTCTGACTCACGGGCAGGCATTTGTAGGGAATTCCCTGAGGAGAGCAAGCTTCCTGGGGGGGGGGTGGCAGCCAGGCCTGAGGCCAGGCTGCCTTTTCTCTGCAAGATAACATCCTTCTCTCAGTGAGAAGAAAGTCCTGCCTCCAGGCCAGCAGGCAGAGGCTGTGCTGAAGGGGAGGTGGGAAAGGGGCAGAAGTCTTGGGAAGGTTTAGCGAAGCGATGATTCTGGAAGAACTGAGGCTTAGGGAGGGAGGACAGCAACACAATGAGTATAAAGTGCTTCTGAGACCTTCATTTTGTCTGTCCTTGTCAGTCACATAATGTATGTTTTTGCAGTTGCTTAATTCTTGGGTATTTATGGAAGACACTGATGTCCAACAACAGGGAGAAAACTCGCTGTTTCTCTAGATTCAGGGGAGCAGCTCGGAGGCACCTTGTAGAAAGTTCTGGATTTGAATCGGTGCGACCTTATTTTACTGCAGCTGTGCTCAAACTTTAAGTCTTAGGATGTTCTTATATTTTCAAAAAGTATTAATTGTTGCGCTGTGCTTGGAAACTTACTGCTTTTTTGTATATATGTTATTTTTCACAAAAAAGAAAAAAGTCGATTGTGATGATAAATGCACAGCGACATGATGATATCGTGAACTGTTGATTGCACACTTTGGATGATTACATGGTATTGAATATATAACAATAAATAAATAAATAATAAAATGTACTGTGGAACCCAATAAGCTTTTGTTAAACCTGTGGATTTACACTCTACTATAAATTAAAAATGAGACACATCTAGAACATAAGAACTCACAGTACACATTTCATTAGCTATCAGAGCTAGTATGCTGCAAAGCCTCTAGAAAACTCCACTGTACAGTTGTGAGAGAAAAATGAGATTGTTATGAGTAGTTTTGACATCTCAGACCCCGAAAGGATATTGGGGCCCTCTCAGTCTTCCTGGGACACACTTTGAGAACTGCTGATCTAGCTGTCTCTTTGCCAACTGCCTCCCAACCACCTTAATAGGATCTTCTAATGATGAATAAACAAGTCAAGATTATGCTCTGAAACTTACAAAGAAAATTCCCCAATCTTCATTCTCCTTTTGAATGTAAAAAATATATAAAAAATAGTTACAGTGACCAATTGCACGGTTTCCACACATCCAGCTGATTTTTTTTAAAAAGCAATTTTATTGAGATATATGCTCATAGCATACGATCTACCCAAAGTGTGCTGATCTTTAATTGTGTATTTGACTGGTTGATCTTTCCACCTGATTATTTGAGTTGGGTCAAGCTGGGTCTCTGTTCTCACTCACCGAGTCTCTGCCTCAATCCCTATCTCTGCTGCTCCACTTTTTTTTATTTAAGAAATAGCTACACAAGTATAGTCCAGATCAGTTACTCACAGTATCAACACATAGTTGTGTATTCTTCACCATGATCATTTTTAGAACATTTGCATCACTCCAGAAAAAGAAAATGAAAATAAAAGAACTCATACCTCCCATGCCCCTTATCCCTTATCCCTTACCCTTACCCCTCTGTGCCAGTTTGAAAGGATTACGTGCCCTAGAAAAGCCATGTTTTAATCCTGATCCATCCTGTGGAGGCAGCCACTTCTTTTAATCCCTATTCAGCACTGTAGGTTGGAAACTTGATTTGATTATCTCCACAGAGATGTGACTCACCCAGTTGTGGGTATTGACCCTTGATTAGAGGGAGATATGACTCCACCCATTCCAAGTGGGTCTTGATTAATTTACCGGAATCTTTTAAAAGAAGAGATATTTGTAGAAAAAGCCTCAAGAGCCATGAGAACCATGCAACCAGAGAGCTTTGGAGATGAAGAAGGAAAATGCCCCTTGGGGCAGTTCATGAAACAAGAAGCCTGGAGAGAAAGCTAGCAGACATTGCCACATTCACCAAGCGCCTTTCCAGTTGAGAGAAAAACCCTGAACTTCATTGGCTTTTCTTGAGTGAAGGTAACCTCTTATTGGTTATTTGGGCATTTTTATAGACTTGCTTTAATTTGGACATTTTCATGGCCTTAGAACTGTAAACTTGCAACTTAATAAATTCCCCCTTATAAAAGCCATTCTGTTTCTGGTATATTGCGTTCCGGCAGCTTGCAAACTAGAACACCTTCCCTCTCATTGACCCACAGTATTTCAATCTACCTGATTTTTACCCTTTATCTCCCCTTATTATTTATTTATTTTTATCTTTACTTATTTATTTTTTATTCATCTGTCCACATCTGGATAGAAGGAGCATCAGATACAAGGTTTTCACAATCACACACATTGTCAAAACTATATATTCTTCGTCAAGAATCAAGGCTACTGAAACACAGCTTAACAGTTTCAGGTATTTCTCTATTGTTGGTTCACTTTTAATTCCTCATAAAGAGCAGAAACTGAATTCCTGGATTTTCTACCTAAAGCTCTGTTATATAGAGAGGCTAACCAGAGAGAGATTACAGGCCTTTCTCCCTAGGTGATTTCAGGCCCTTGTCAAGTAGTGCTAGAAAGATGGAGGGAGCTACTCAGACTTAGGGTGACCACTGTCCTGGTATGCCTGGGACCGAGGGATTTCCTGGACATGGGACTATCACTGCCCTTGAACCTGGAAGTCATCAGGCGGCCATGCATAATCATTACCAAGTACACAAGTTTCTTTTCCCTGACTTTTCAGACACTATCACTCCATAGGCAATGCTTCCTCTTAGAACATCTGATGATGTGATTTTTCTTTTTCATTTAATGTTCCCTGAAAGGACTTGAAAATTTTTGATCCCCATATATTTTCTCTAATGCTATAATAACAAAGTGAAATGTGAGCAGTCTCTGACTTCAGAAGAAATTGTAAAGGATAATTTCATAGTGACATGTAGCATTGCTCCCTGATGAGATGCCAGGCAGCTAGTTATATATCTGGCTGCTGGTCAGTTAAGAGCTACCTGAACATCCACAAAGACAGAGAAGTTATTGGGAAGGCAGTGACCTCAGAGAAAAGGGGTTGCCTTACCTTAAATGCAAAGAAGTGGTCTGTGTATTTCTTGCCAAAGACAAACGAAGCGCCAGCATCAGTGAATCCCAGGAAAGTCTGAGTTAAAGAAAAAAAAAGAACAAATTACTAAAACTGTTAAATCGTATATTCCACAGGATACTCTAGGCTGAGCAGAGGGTGGGGACCCAGCAGATCTGTGGGAAAGATTTGAGTTAATTTTCTGTTTGACCCCTCCAGTCAGTGGAAGGGAAGTGTAGTTTTGAAAACTACCTGCATTCAGATTTCCTGTTGTTTCTGACATCTAGTTTGACTCCAGGATGCTGAAGAATGAGCCCAGTGTGGTAATTTGCTCCAGCAAATCATAGATGCCACATGGGTAGCACTAGGTACCACAAGATGCAAAGAAAGCCTATTTCTCTGTTTGGGGTAACAGATTAGAAGTGTGACATTGAAAAACCTTGGGTGAGATGAAGGGGGAAATAGGGATAGAGGAGTGACTTAGATGATGTGGGTAAGGGGAAGAAGTGATATTAATAAACTAATCAGATTAATATAGTCTAACTAAACAAAGTTATTTGTCTAACTCACGCTATTGGATTAAAATTTGGATCAACTAATGGGGACAAATAAACTTATTTCTAACATGTAGTGAGAACTACATGCAAATGTTGAAAGTAGTATGAAAATAAGGCATTCTTTTGAATCAAACTTACCTGAACTTTTCCGCCCAACCATTCGAAAGCCATAAATCCAAGTTTAGTCCTCAGAATCAAGAGCCCCAAAAGAAACTGTAAACCAATTCCCCAAACGACAGGTCTCCAGTAAACCTAGACAGAAAGATTAAGACAACTTATATCGGAACATGAATGCTGAATTTGGAGTAAATGCTCAGAGGATCACTATTTCCTTGGAAGCAAATGCCTGGCCTTGACCTTCTTGGAAATATCCTGTGATCCATGGTGGGGCAGCCAAAGAAGTCATAGGCAGAGAATCTCTTGACAGAATCACACCTCAAAAACTCAGCATTGTTATGCCCTTATTTCATAAACCTGAATTTGAAGCCTTTAGTCTCATTGAAATATATATATAAACACTCTGCCGTAATAAAATAACTTGCATCACAGAATAAGTAGTATAAGAAAAGGCATAAAGTTGGAAGGATTTGGTCTTCCTGGTCAGCCTGAAAATATTTTCTGTCTGTATGCAGGGTTTGTTGATCTGACCATTTGTGAGTGAATTATGTGTTCAACTCTGCTGAGGGGCTCTCATTTCACTGTAAAAGGAACCGATTTTCTCTAATGCAGGTCCCTGGAGTGCAGCAGTAATGGCCCATCATCTCCTTTCATTTTTGGACCTGAGATGAGTGGCCTGCAAAAGGCTGTGGGGAGAAGGCACAGGAAACATAGGTGTTATACCCGATACAATTTGGATCATATTTGGTCTTGGATTGGTGTTTTTTTTTGTGGGTCAATCTTTCACCAGTAAAGCCTTCTAGAGATTGCCTTGTGAGCTGCATATGAAAGCTTCAATGTCTCAAAATTCTCGCCCATTGAGTGGGTTATAGCTTTACAGAACAAGGGCGAGAATCTGATTCAATGTGAACAAAACTGTTCAATTATATTAAGGACAGAGTTTGGAAGCACAAAAGTTCAAACCGCAAAATGGAAATCTGATAAACTGCAGAATCCAATGATAGAATACTAGATTATTTTCTGGTTTTGGGAAATATGGATTGAAATGGATGAGTTTTCTGTGTAGGTGTGTTTGACCAAGGGACAGGTGGTATAAGAATAGAAATCAGATTTTACAGGGAAGGAAGATCTTACTGGTTGTATAACTAGAAAATTATTGAAGATGAAAAATGTGATAGTTCACCCTCTCTAAGCTCAACTCTGCAAGCGAAATCATTGCCCTCCCCCCTATGTGGGACATGACATCCAGAGGTGAAAGTGTCCTTGGCAGCGTGGGAGATGACCTCCAGGGATAAGTTTGGCCCTGGTACCATGGGATCAACAATGCCATCCTGACCAAAAGGGGGAAAAGAAGTATAACAGATAAACTATTAGTTGCAGAGAGAATTCAAATAGAGCCGAGAGGCTACTCTGGAGGTTGCTCTTATGCAAGCTTCAGCTAGATCTTGCTACCTATCATAACCTGCCAACCCCCAACCAGGATGATTCCAGCCAATTCTAAAGAACACCTAGGGCAACATATAAGATTCCACAAGAGTTCCAGGCACTAGAGTAACTTTCCAGAAACCTACAACTTCCAGATGGGTCCCTCGTACAGATAAGTCCTGAAAACTAGCCCAGCCTCTCCAGAACATCAGATAGTTCCTTCTCCCTACCCCATATTAATGACAGACACTTCCAATATGAAAAATTTAGAATGTAGCCCAAACAACCCTATAGAGAGGGATGGAAAGATCAAAGGTGATGGCGGAGTTGCATAGAGAAGATAGGACTTAACAGTGAATATGAATGCTGAATCATTAAATTGGTATCTCTTTTGTTCTCCAGTATTTTAGAACAGCTAGAA
Source organism: Tamandua tetradactyla (assembly GCF_023851605.1). NCBI lineage: Eukaryota > Metazoa > Chordata > Mammalia > Pilosa > Myrmecophagidae > Tamandua > Tamandua tetradactyla. Next base: position 115,858,309 of record NC_135328.1, on the reverse strand, counting down.
GTAAAATCCTAAAACTGGGGAATTGTAACCCATGTCAAACTTTGAAATATGTTCTACAACTAATTGTGATGCTGTGCTTTGAAATTTATAGCATATATATATATATATATATGTTATTGTTCACAAAAAAAAAGGGAAAAAGTTGATTGTGATGATAAAAAAAATATTTAAGCCCTCTAGCTTCTAATATTCTGGAGCAGCTAGAAGGAATAATAGGAGAGGATGGTATGGCAGCCCATGACAAACTCTGGGAATCTGCCCTGTAACTACTTGTTGAAGAGTGCTTTGAAAACTGTTGCTTTTTTATTTCTTTGCTTTGTATATATGTTATACTGTGCAATAAAAAAATGAAAAAAAAATGTGAGAGTAGTGGATGGTACTCTGCAAATCTGGCAAGAAGTGTACCCTAGCAATTTTAAATATCTTAACAAGGTAAGAATAATATTGAATGATAGTTCAATTGTCTCACAATCATTATTTCAAACAGTTTACACAGGGGGAAAGAGAAAAAAAAAATCGATTTCATACTTACCCTGGTTGGGTGCTTGGAAAATAGAAATACCAGGAGAACGTACATTATAAGGCCACCGAAGGACACCAGCTGCTGTTGGCCCAATTTGGCAGTGTCGAGGATCAGCCAGAAAATAACCCCCAGGATTAGAGCGACCCAAATCACCCTAGGAGAATGGGAAAAGAGGCACTGTCAATATTTCCTGTGCTGGCTTGAAAGCCATCATCAGGTTTAATCTGACAAACAAATGATATTACCAAGAGTAATAGTGCCCTGCACCAGGAAATTGTGCTTCTAGAAACTGCAGCAGATCCTGTTTGGTTGTGGCTATAAAAAGGCCAATAGCCAAAGAGTTAAGCAACCTACCCCTCACAACCCACAATTTGACTTTTTTTTTTTGTTTTCTAGGAACAAAGAAAAGAAAATCCACTAGCTTTTATACATAATTTTTCTACTTCATGTGGGCTACTTCAATCACAGACTAGACGTGCTCACATTTTTGGGGAGGTGGGTGAGCATGGGTCAGGAATTAAACCTGGGTCTTCTGCATGGTGAGCAAGCCCCCTGCCACGCAACCACCCACACGCCCCGGGTATGTTCACTTTCTAACTGTTCTGGGTTCGAGGCCTTGGTCATTTAGTATAAAAGCAAGTTCATTCATAAAATGTGCATTTTCCCTACGGGTTTTTATGTTGGATATAGACTTTTTTTTTGCATGCTGTATGGTGGGGGGCACATTTCATTCTTTTTCCATGTGACTCTCCCATTATTGCAGCATTATTTGTTGAAATTTTTTTGGGGGGTGGAGAAGTGCATGGGCCAGGAATTGAGCCCAGGTTTCCTGCATGGCATATAAGAATTCTACCACTGAACCACCCTTACACCCCTGGATATAGACTTTTTTTTTTGGCATGGGTAGGCTCTGGGAATCAAACCCAGGTCTGTGGGTTGGCAGGCTAGAATTCTACCACTGAGCCACTATTGCACCATTTAGGATGTAGACTTTTTTTTTTTTTTTTTTTTTTGCATGGGCAGGCACTGGGCATTAAACTCAGGTCTCAGGCATGGCAGGCAAGAACTCTGCCTGCTGAGCCATTGTGGCCTGCTCCGGATAGAGACTTTCATGCTTAAAAGCTATAGAGTAAAGGGCGGTGCAATAGTGGCTCAGTGGCAGAATTCTCACCTGCCATGCAGGAGACCTGGGGAATCGAACTTGCCCATGCAAAAAAAAGAAAAACAAGAACACGGAAACTATGGAGTAAATCATAAATGAGATCAATAGATCTGATCGCTTAAAAAAGTCAAGTGCATGTCAAAAAAGCTTCATAAACAAATTGCAAAAAAAAAAAAAAAAAAAATAGCAAGAGAACATTCCCAACAGCTACTAGTGATGAGAGAGGCCCTGTGTGTTGATGCACAGATAAATAGCCCCTGAGAAATGTATCCTATAATTTCTGGGCCAGAACCAAGGATATATCCTGTGCCAACACAAACATTATCAGTTGATCAGTGGATATCCTTACACTGACAAATTGGAGAGCTATAAAGCCATTCCTGCTTATGACTTAACAACGGCTTCTCCTTTTAAAACATTCTTTATTACAACCTTTGTAGGTTTACAGAAACATTATGTAGGAAATGCACACTCCCCATATAGCTCCCTCTTTCATATGCATTCTTCCCTCTTATTAACCTTTTGCATTAGTGCTAATGCCTGCTTCTTGATGCATGGGTGCACAGCTTTCTCCCTAATGTAGCACATAGGTTATTTAGCCAACATTTTTTGGGTAACATTTTATCATTTGCTAGCCCTTGAAATTCAGGCGGTCTGTAGGGACAATGGAACACATCGCTTGATTGCCTGATTTCCTGTTCATAAAATAAAGGCATGCCCTGGCTTATTTCTCACTTCAATATGCCCTAAATAAGGAACCAAGTTCAGAACAAGTTTTGGAACTGTTCTGGAAAAGACTATCATCCCTCTCAAATGGAATAAGAGAACCAACTGTATTTACCACTTTAGCCAGAACCAGTGGCTGTCCAGGAGCCTTTTCCTGGGAGACAGGAATGCATCAATTCGATCTTCATATTTGTCCATCAAGTAATCCCAGACAAAAAAGAAGATGACAATCATGGTGATTACAAAAAGAGGAAGGGCTCTGTGGAAGTCCAGCACACAAGCTGCAATCACCATACACAGGTAGCCTGTCCGGGAAGCAAATGCAAACTTGAGCATCACCAATGCCTGTGAGGGCTTTTCTCTTACAGAAATTACCGTGTTCTTGAATTTTGATGCTTGGCCATTGGGCTGCTCACTTTGTATTAATTATTTTTCTAGCATTCAGGCTGTCAGTATAAGGCTTAAAGCAAGCCCTGACAATGAAGAATTGGTTCTCCTGGTTTGCAGCTCAGATTCAGCCTAAGCTTAAGTAGGAAAATGGACCCATCAAAGGATCACCTGTAAGGATGGTTCACCTTCTGAATTTGCATTCACCAATTCACCCCTTTACATCCACATCACAATAATGATCTCCACCTGAGCCGCGAGACATGATGCCTCAAAAAAATTAGCTGCTGGATCATAAATAGGATAGAAGACATAGGTGTCCCATCACAATCCAGGCTCAGAGGCTTCTTGACAACTTCTCTGCCTCTCCAGATGATTCAGTGCAGTCCAAGGGAAGGGGAGATTTATTTTCTTTCCACAGAAAGCCTATACTTAGGGGATCCCAAAAAGAGACATTAGTTATCTACCTGCTAATAAAATGCCCCAGATGATATACCGAAGGGTGGTTTTGTGTTTCCTACAAGAATTACAAACTGCATCATACTTCTTTTCCAAGCATCTGTAACAACACAAAAGCAAAGAAGCAGACAGAAATAAATACCACAAACATGAAATGAAATGGCATGCCAAAGCTGGATTCCGTGGCTGTCCTGGTGAAACAAACAGCAAAGCACAGTCCCTGAGGTTTAGGTTCAAGGGTAGGAATGGAATCATCTCATTGTATACTGAAACCAGTCATGGCCTGGATCAACATTTACTAATTAATGTGCCAAGTCCTGAGGGGTTACAGAGATTGAGAAAACATACAGAGCAGGAGAAGTGGATGACTATCTGGAAGCAGAGACAAATCACTGGAGAAGAGTATTTCTAGCTAGTCTATAAGGGCCTCCAGTAGTTTTCAACTGGTGGTTATTAAAAGAGAAAAATCTGGGATGGTGCAAGAGTGGCTCAGTGGTAAGCATGCTCGCCTGCCAAGCCAGAGACCGGGTTCGATTCCCAGAGCCTGCCCATGCCAAACAAAAAAAGAAAAATCCATCCAACTCTGTCATCCCTCCTTGTTCCATTAAGTTTCAGCAAGTTGATTGTTGATCACCGTCCTCTTTCATCTGAGACTGAAAGATGTCACTGGGTGCTTGAAATGCAAAGTAGAATTTCGTGGATTTATCATGGATTGTACCAATGAATCATAATAGGCCTCTCTCTAAAAGTTCTGGAATCATTGGCATGTTTGATTCAGTTCTGGGCTACGTTATACGGTGGGTGGGTAGCATGTGAGAAAATCGCTTGTTTGATCATGTCTTATGGGGAGGATGGTATCCCCAGGCCCCCGGCATGAGTTTGGAGGGGCCACAAGGCTGAGCCCATAACTACTGTCCTCCACATCTTTGGACACTTGGTCCTCTCCATGCCTGAAATGAATCTTGGCTTCCGGGTAGGTGCCCCTTCCGTCAATGCTGCCTCTAATGAAGGCCTTTCCTCCTCTCCATTTTTACTCAAGGCTGGATGGAAGGGATTTACTTGCATATTTAACCATTTCCATTTCCTGGCCATTGGTCAGCATTTCTAAAACAGCTACTTTTCATCACTTACAGAGGATTCCCAAACTCCAGGATCCTTTCTTATTTCATCTCCTAGCTGGGAGACCTCCGCTCCCTTTGGTTAGTGCCTCCTGTTCCCTTTCTCCGGACACACCCGCAGGTTCAAGCTGAAGCCAACCTTCAGCTTTGGGGCACAGCTCAAATCTCCAGCTTCCATAAAGCTTTCTAAGACCTCTTCAGACAGGGGTGCCCTGCTGCCTTTTATCCTTCCTGTCCTCTCTGATTGTCTTTTGCTATGAACCCATGACTGACTAACACTTCCTGGAGAATAGACGTCTGTGAGCTCCACAGCAGAAGTAATAAGCTTGGTTATTAAGGGTGTCAACAGATATTTATTGAATTAATAGATAGATAAGAGGGGAGTATATATGGCTTAGCTGGAAAGGTATTTTACAACCGTGGGTTGGGATCCAGTTAGGTATGAGTTCACACAATGAAACATCACCATCATTTAGGGAAAAAAGCAACTATTAAAGTGTATAGTAATGATAGGTATTATTTCAGGAATCTGTTGCTGTTATATATGTGTGTGAATATGCATGCTAAGAATTAAAAACACTGCTCTAGAAGATATTGGGGGCATAAAGTGTAGTGAAGACGAACTTTTTCATGGTTTAACTTTAGGAAAGGCTAATGATGCTTTTATCCTCAGCGTTAACAGTAGCGGGGGAAGAGGGTGACATTTAATAGGACACATCTGTCTACTTTCGGTTAGAGTTATCAGGTTTTGAAATTGCAGGGAACGTGTATAGCCCATTATGGCAATCAGACTCTGCATAAAGTAGCTGGAAATAGGCCATTTGGTTTATCTAGGCTGAAGGACGGATCTCTGGGTGGTGGTTTCAGTTCCATTAACATTAAGCGTAACTTGAGTATCTCTGGCCACTCAAGGGAATTTCTCAGCCCTCAGGGTCAGAGACTCATCAAGTAAAATGAGGGATGAAACTAAACTCAGGTGTCTGAGAGGGTAAATATTCTTGATGATGCATAGGTGACGAGAGCTCCCAACCCTAATTTTGACCAACTCCAGAGATGTTTTCTAATATATCAAAACATAGTTCCCCAGAGACACAGAATTGAAATCAAATTTAGGAATTCAGAAATGGACAAAACTGTTGTGTTATGGTAGAGTACCACATGTCAGTCTGAGGTAGGAATCAGAATCAGAATTTTATTTTTTCTGTATGTTATGTGACGGGGTCACACTTCATTATTTTTCCATGTGAGTATTGCAGCAGCATTTATTGAATTTTTGTTTGTTTTTTTGTTTGTCTATTTTGCTTGTTTGTTTGTTTTCGGGGAGTGTGTGGACCGGGAATTGAACCTGGGTCTCCTGCAGGGCAGGTGAAAATTCTACCACTGAACTACCCTTGCACCCCACCAAAATCAGAAATTTTAACCAGACTCTATTCCTCTCTGGCTGGCTGGGCTTGGGTAAGTTATTTCTCAGAGCTTCATTTTCCTGGTCTGAAAAAAATATAATCTTGCCTCTCCTACCTCATGGGGTTGTACTGCTATATCTTCAGGATACTATAAGGAAAGAGCATCTGTTTTGTTGGGATTTAAAATGCATTGAGTTTTGAGAGACCAATTGCTTACTGCTTGACATTGCGAAGATGAACTAACTATCTTTCAGTGGAGTGGAGCAATTGGTTGTTAACTGATGCCTTTAATTAGAAGACTGTCCTGGGTGAATTCAGATCTAACAAATTGGGTCCCTAGGACATCAACAGTTTGAAATTGCTACATTGATTATCCTCCAAGTCAATCAATTTTTCTGAATGTGTCATTGGGTAGGCAGTGGAGAAGGAGATTGGTAGTGTTGACAATCTCCAATAAATCATAATAAATGTTTAAAATTACATGAGAGTAAGACAAAGTGGAGGACCCAAACAGGAGGTCAGTGTGACTATTTCTGGCTGAAAAATTGTACCCCTACCAGATAAATCCTGAAGCTCAGAAGGCCCTGCCTCTCCAGAACATCAGCTAGTTCCATCCCCCTACCCCTTATTATTGACAACCCCTTCCAACATGAAAAGGTTAGAATGGGCATAGCCCAAATATCCCTAAAGAGTGAGGGAAAGATCAAAAGTGATAGCGGAGTTATACAGAGAAGGTAGGGTTTAACAAATGAGCATGAGCGCCGAATCATTACATTGATATCCCTTTTAGTCTCCAGTACCTTAGAGCTGCTCCAAAACATTTGGAAGGACAGAGATCAAAAATCTGAGAGGATGGTATGGTAGCCCATGACAAACTCTGGGATCTGTCTTGTAACTACTTGTTGAAGTGTGCTTTGAAAACGATTGCTTTTTTCTTGCTTTGCTTTGTATATATGTTATACTATACAATAGAAAATTTTTTTTAAAAATTGTACCCTTTTTGATATGTGTCTTGCTCATCCTCTATGTCTTCTGTGGTTTTTGGAGAATCCTGCTCAATGGTGACAGTATACTCTTCTCCCTGGAAATCAAACATTGGAACAGAAATAGAATAATGGGCAACCGGGCTGTAAAGGACCCTGATTAGAATCCTGGCAATGAACTTTCAAAAGTTCCTTCTAAATGGTTATGAAAGAAGATGGCTCCAATTATCTATTGCACAGAAATCTTCTCCCCCCTTATAAAGGAGCCATTGGTATTTCTTTCTAAAGGAGCCATTGGTATTTCTCCTTTTCTTTCCTTTTTTTTTAAATTTTTTAAATCTTATTTTTTTAAATACCAAAAAATAGATAACAAACGCAAATATTCCTATTTTGATCATTCCGTTCTACATATATAATCAGTAATTCACAATATCGTCACAGAGTTGCATATTCATCATCATGATCATTTCTTGGAACATTTACATCTATTCAGGAAAAGAAATAAAATGAAAACAGAAAAAAAAAATGTGTACATACCATACCCCTTACCCCTCCCTTTCATTGATCACTAGCATTTCAAACTAAATTTGTTTTAACATTTATTTCTCCTTTTGTTTAGGGAGCAGGCTCCTATTTTACTTTCTGCTCCTGTTTTACCATAATCATTTACCCCAAGCTCTGTTTTCAGGCAAGTGCTAAATGAAGTTAATACTAGAGGTCGCATAAATCTCTCAGTACCAGTTTTGGAAGGGCAGAGATCAAAGCTGGTTTTACTTTCCTGGCTCGGTCTGCAGGTATGAACACTGCCTCAGCACCTTCAAGAGCTGACAAACCTCCCCTAGAGACCTAGGGTCCTTCTACCAGTCGGGCTGAAGGAATATTTCCCTTACTCAGCTAGCCCTTGCTATCATTAACTGAGTGAATTGCAGACTTGGACCATCTTTTACAGGCAATCTGTCTTTCTAGGTGCAGTTTGGGCTCTCAAATATCATGACCCCTCCTGTTCCCAGGATTTCTTACCTTCCTCCATTTTGCAATAACATCTCAAAAAATAATCCCAGCTTCGTAAGCAAAAGCAGGGGAGAAGGAAAACATGCAAACGTGGAGCCGTTTTGAACATGTTCTAAGAGGTACAATGCCAAATCTCAGCTTTTACTGTCATACCCTGTCAGAGCTTTGATTCTCCTTAAAAAAAATAAAAAATAAAAATAAATATATCATGAGTATGTCTCGATTTATAATCCACTGATGCCAAGCTCTGTTATACTTCTACTCAGACTATCTTCATTTTCTGGGGTTGGACCCCAGGACCCAGGAAGGAAAGAGAGACCAACTAGGAAAGAGCAGCTGAGCCCACGCTGCAGCTGTCAAAGGCAGGTGTGGAGATGAGCCTTCTTCATTTTCTTCCAGCTAACACAAGCTAGGCCAATATATTCCAACATCGCTGAATATTGGGCTTAAGTGATCCTACTTATTTTCTTATACTGCAATTGCCCTAAATTATCTGTTATTTGTGAAATATCCAGGATTACTATTGTTTACTGTTTTGTCTTTTGAATAATATTAGTGACACGAATACTCTAAAAAAAAGTGAAAAAGATAGTTGCCAAATAATATGCATAGTATGATTCTATAAGTGACACATGCATGCAGGTGTAGGTTTGTATTAAAAAAAAAGACTGGAAAGCTAAATTCTAAGATATTAGGGATTGATTTTTTTCAAGAATTATAGATTTTTAAAAAAATTTCCAAATGGTACTGTGATAATTGTCCAAATTTTCTACTTTAAACAAGATATATATATATATATTTTATAATGAGAAAACTCCTCACAATAAATGACACCATAATAGGCATCCAGAATTGTTTTTAAAGGATGATCTACGTGGGTGATTTGCTCACTTTTTAGCAGCAGAAGTCTTCCTTCAAATGAAATCCTACCCCCATGTTCAATATATAAAAGAGATAAAAGTAGCATTGTGACATTGTGGGTGAAGGTTTACAAAGGGACCCTCAGGTATGATGGAACACAATTTAGAGCCCTCCCCTCTTGTCTTAAAATCCAGATGTATTTGTTTAATACCAGTGCTTTCTGCCTTGGGAACAAGCCTGGGAATCCTTAATGGTGAAGTGCCAGAGACAGCGTTGGTTCTGTTCCCCTCAGGGAATGTGGAGGACAGATGTATAAAAACAAAATCTCTCTGTTTGGGCATGTGTGTTTTCTTCACGACTCCTTCTTACAAACTCATAATTACCATTTAATTCATTCCTCCGAATGCCAGCTGAGAGCCAGGCTTCTATTCCTATCGTTTGCAGGTACCTTGTCGCTGGGTGGTTGCCATAGTTACGGTTTAGCCCGCAGCGGTTCAGCCATACCTGTTTCGTGCTTTCTTGCACAACTCTACTCCTTAGCGAGTTGTTTCCTGAGATGTTCGTGGTTTCAAGAAACTCTTCATCATTCTAAAGAAAAAGTACAGATTGGAAAAATAAAATGTCAGAGCCAAAAACCAGAGAGTGTTCCTTCAATGCATGATATCCAGAAGATTTTCTGAGGCATGTGAGTCACAAATGTCCCTGAGTCATCTGATTAAAGTAATAACCAATGCATTATTCTGCTCTGATAGGAAAGATCTGTGTGGTCCAGCCTGGAGAGAGGGACAATTGTACTTGCCCAGTCCAGGTAACTTTTAATGAGCAGAGCTGGATATGCTACAATGTGGGATCCAATCTCCTTTCCATCACATTACCTATCAACTCATAAAATAAAACAAAATGTAGCGGGGTGGCAATGGGTGGCCTAGTGGTAGAATTCTCACCTGCCATGCTGGAGACCCAGGTTCGATCCCCAACCCAGGCACTTCCCAAAACAAACAAACAACAAAAATTCAACAGATGGTGCTGCAAGAATGGGACATTCACATGGAAAAAAGAATGAAACGTGTCCCTCACCACACACCATATAAAAGAAAAAAAAAATGTAGTAAACCACATTATTCTTAGATGTTGGACTTAGGAACATGTCCGCAGAAGTTTCCTCTGGGTTAAATCACATTCTGGTTGCACTGAGCACAAGGAAAATGCCTTCTTTGTGAATCCATCTTGTTTTAGTTTAAGGGGCCAAGTGTGGTTTGCCCCTGGAGGAGTTTCCGGGGTCCTAAGCTTCCAGATGTGACAGACACCTGGCTCGTTTCTATTTTATCATTTGTGGGAGACCTAAGTTTTCTCCGATTTCATTCCAACTTGCCATTTACAGGGTACTGGAGTTCATATAAATCAACTGATAAATGCTGCCAAGCAGGGTCTACACCTCTTCTGGAAAAGTCCTTTGCTGTTCCTATTACCCAAGAACTTGACTGTCTTTGAAAAAAGAACAAGTATATGACTTTCACTTGAAATTTAAATGAAATGCTGGCCCCAAGCATCTAGAAAAAAATTCCAACTTTTATTTCATTTTTCCATTTATTTAAACTTCACAACAGTGTATACATATGAATAAGATCTTTCTGAGAGCCTGCACACAGTGGAAGTCATTTGTCACAATCACCGCTTCCGCTTTTGTGTTACAGTTGATTACATTTTACTGTATAGCACTTAGCACACAGCAGACACTAAAACTTACTTGTTGAACAAATGACTCACGGTGATTTAATAATGTTGCACTGGTGATACATAGTAACCAGCAATGCAGTACCTATAGGTACTTGGTGCAAAAATATACCAAGTGGGAAAAATTTACACAGAGAGACAGAGATTGAAAGAGAGCAAAATGTTGCTGAATTTGGCTGATGGGGACTCGGGAATTCATTTTACTGTTCTTCCAATTTTATGGGTGCTGACATTTTCTGCAATATAAAGTTAAAAATGAAATTCAGCAGTCGGTGAAAAACAGGACGAGGGTGGGGGTGCAATCCCTAGGGACCATAATAACACGTGTGACATTGGTCACACTGTCCGAAGTCACTGACCCCCCCCCATCTTTAAATGCACTTTCGATTTGGTATTCCCGGGGTCCCTCTTCCAGAACCTGACGTTTTCTAGGTCCATTATGAGCATCGATTTCTAGATGCTGAGTATTCCTGCCACCTGCTGGCAGAATCCGAAATTTACCTGTGGAACACAAGGACGGCTTCCGTCTTTTTAAAGTTAAAATTAGTATCGGAAGAAGAGAGATTTTTTTTGTGTGTGTATGTGTGTGCATCTGGGTAGTTCCTTTGAATTGCAACAGGAACACTTGTGGATGTATTTTACATTGTGTAATGGGATTATTTTGCCCTCCTGCAGAGTACAGACCTCGATCTTTGGGCATTTTCAGGAAGAACAGTGTCTCCCATTTGTAAATTTCCAACAGAAATAATGGGTGTGTTGTGGGTACTGATTGGTGCCCAAACATTTATCACGCTTGTTTATTTGCTTCTTTTCAAATTGGAGTCATGCACCATAAGGGGGGCCATTGCTTCTTCTTGCCCATTGTTTCTTTCCATCTGTTTAGCAATTCAGCTCGCTAGACATCTTTGTACACCTAATGCCTATAACCATGATTGTGCTCTAATTGCAAAACCTGCCACTCTACTGAATGGGTAAGAAAGTTGTGCGTAATTGCCAATGAGCCTTTCTAAGCGGGTTATAGCACATCACTTTCAGTATCTCCGGTTAGCTTTGGTTGCTGGGGCACTAAAGGGTGTATTGAGCTCCCTTTGAAGGGCAGAACTTGAAGCCAGGGGTCCACGGTGCCTGGAGTTTGTTACCTACCCATCTGTTTTTTCTTGCACTTTCTATGTCTTTGGAGTGACTGCAGCTCGGCAGTGGGCGTTACAGAGAGGTAACGGAAGTCTTTAGCAATTTTTTCCTATTGTTCAGTTTCAAAAACCATATTATACCTTCTGGAACACAGGAAATTACTGAAATGACCCATCTTTATCTCCCCCATTAATTTGTGGTACTCCTTCTAGGGGATTTTTTTTTTTAACTTTTTTTTTATTGTATAATATGACATATATACAAAGCAAAGAAAGAAAGAAAAAAAGCAATAGTTTTCGAAGCAGTCTTCAACAAGTAGATACAGGACAGATCCAATTTTATCAGAACACGTGGCCAGAATAAAGGGCACATTGTCAGTATGGCTAAGGATAAAGAGGAAATTGAGGAATTAAGAAACAGAAATGGTCATGTAAGATCTGGTTCATTGAAAAATGAAACGAGATTGGCTAGTTACTATGTAAGAAACAGGAGGCCATCGAGAAGATATTCCTCCTAAAAGTATGCAGGCCCAGATGGTAAATCAGGGTTCTCCAAATCTGTGAGTAACTGATGGACCTGAAATGGACATCAGATAAAATTCAATAAAGTTTTTCATTTTAATTACTTAATAAGATAGACGATCCTAAAATGTACGTATCTCATCTCAGAAGTGAATTCTCATTAAAAGTTAAGAAAAAGATTAAAAAAGTGTCCATTTTCACTGATGTTTAGATGCAAAGCTAAAAAAAGAGAAGACTGAAACTGAGAATGTTACAACTGGGTAATGATGTAGAGGAAAAGTAATTGGACTCCTCATTTTATACTTTACACAAATGTAAATTGCAGATGAATTAAAAATTTAAACACATTAAATAAAATTTATAAAAGAAAGTTTTTAAAAAAAATCTCAACTTAGGGGAAGTAAGTTAAAAATCGTAAAAGAAAAGATTGGTACATTTGCCTACAGAAAAAACCCTGCATTAAAAAGTGAAAGTCAAAAACAAACAGGAAAAGTTGCCACTTAGAATAAAGAAAAGAGACTGTGTTCCTTAATATATAGCAAGCATCTAAACAAATACAATTGAAAAAATGGCCAAAGATTATAAACAATCAGTTTACTAAAAAGTGGATAATAATATTTTTTATATGAAAAAGTTTCAACGTCACTTAGAAGAGAAATCCAAACTACAACTGAGAACACCTCCTTTCATCTATTGAATTGTCAAAATAAAAATATTTAATATAATGAGAAAACAGGCACTTTAATACCTTGTGGGATTGTAATTGGCAGGCAGTTTGGCAGTGTCTTCCCAAATCTAGCTCAGAATTCTATTTCTAGAAATTTACCTTACAGACTTTATACATGTGGGAAACAATGTGTGTTCAAGGATATTTCTTTGAACTTGTTTTAAACAAATACGCTTAAGAAACTCAAACAAAACTTGAAAAGTGCCTACATGTCCCCGTGGATAAATACATTATGTTATTCACACTATAGAATAGTCAGTCTTTGTGCTGCAAAGCAAGCTTTGCAGAATACATTAAATTTGAAACAGGTTGTGTGCAATATGATTCCATTGTGTAAAAATGTAACAGGTGCAGGCACATAAGGGAAGTGTGTGGAAGGATGGAACTCTGTGAGGTGGGCATGGCAGGCACGGGGAGAAGGAAAAGTAAGTCTTTTATTTTTTTGTTTGAATCCTTCTGTACTTTATGAACTATTTTATCTTTCACTACTCATATGCATTAATATAATGTAGTGACGGTACTTTTCTGTCTTTCACATCCATTTCCTACAAGCTCTTGAATGGGATGTGCCCCTCTCCTCACCAAGCCCATCGGAGGGCTTCCCCCATGCATCTCCTGCCCCCTGTATGGATGCATCTGAGAAAATATGGACCTTACCAAGATCCTGCCTTAGCATCATCTTCATTACATCATGCTCAGATTCTTAAAATAAAATGATGGCAAATCAATGATGTTTAAGTATCTCGCGTATTTGTTTATGAAGCATATGTCACATGATTTTTTTTCCCTAAAAGTGGTCATTTAGACTATCAGAATGCATCAAAGTCCCTGGTTTATATCTGGAAGGTGAAATACAAATTAGCTGCCAATAGTAATTCCCATGCCAGAGAAGCAAGGTTCACGTGGGCTGAGAGGTTGCTGCACATCATGTCCACTTGGTGGCGCTGCTCTCCCAAGCCTATTAAATAAGGCATTTGACCCTGACCATTCAAAATTGTCCATGTTATGAACAACAAAAGAAACAGTGCTGCAGACTGAATTGTTAAGACTGAAAGAGACATAACCAATGGCTTTTTAAAAAAATTGTGAATAATTTCAGGACAACTGGGAAATTGATACATGAACTATATTAGATGATAGGGAATCAATATTGTTTCTTGGTCGTGATATGAAACTATTGGCCAGTTTTTGAAGGTTCCAAAAGGAACTCCAGAGTGATGTAATAACAAGAGCAAACTTGTGTGGGTGTGTCTGTGTGTGTCTCTGTATGTGTGTGGACAGATGGTGGTGTGGTCTGCTCTTCTTTCAAATCTGGGGATAGGACCAAAAACTCTGAGTTAGATTTGTTAAAATGCTTTTGTTTTGTTTTGTCTTGGGGCGCATGGTCCGGGAATCGAACCTGGGTCTCCTGCTTGAAAGGGTTAAAATGCTTTTTAAAAAATAAATATTTATGGGCAGATAACAGTGGCTCAGTGGCAGAGTTCTTGCCTGCCATACCAGAAACCCAGGTTTAGTTCCAGTGCCTGCCCATGTAAAAAAATAAGAGTATTTATTTTTTACATACAGAGTTTCCTGGAGCTAGCTTTTAGCTAGTCATATAAATGTAGAATTGCCCACTATGTAGCCAAATCTTATCCGTGCCCCTGCTGCTGCTGGGTTGTTTTTCACTCTCACTGTAGCTTTTGATGTTTGTGTTGATGAGATTCGATTCTTCCAGCCTGGGTCTAATTGCCTGCTGCTTCTTGCCTTTCTTTGACTTAGGCAGATTTGTTTGGAAGAAAAATACTCCCTTCAGAACATCTACTACTTATTTGGAAGGGAGAAGACCAGAGAAGTCTAAAGTCCAGCCCTGAATCCAGTCCAATGATGTGACAACGCCTTGGCCTCCTTACTCTGCCCACAGTGGTCTGGGCTCTCTTGCACTGTATGACTCACCCCCTTCTTCCCTTGATTCTCCAGTATTTGCACAATTATCAATCTTTACTTGCTCCAAAGCCCAGAACTCACAGGTAAGCATTCTTTCTCTCTCCTCCCATTAAAAACCAATTTTCTGAAAAGAACTACCTGTACTTGGCTCTATTTCCTTGTCTCCCTCCTTGTCCATGTTCACTCTTCATGCCCACCAGGCTTCCACTCCTACCGCTCCATGGAAATCACTCTTGCCAGGGTCAAAAATGCTCATGAGTGGCCCCAAATCCATATTCATCATATGCAGCAGACCACGTTCCTCTTTAAACTATTCTGTCCTCATGCACTTCCCCCCGAAAACAAACAAACAAGCAAACAAACAAATGAAAAAGGAAGCAAAAATTCAGCAAACGGTGCTGCAATGAGGGGATACTCACATGGAAAAAAGAATGAAATGTGACCCCTGCCATACAACATACAAAAAACCCCACAATTCTGTCCTGACCTCTGTGTTATCACACTTGTCCGGTGTCCTCCTACTCCCCAGCTGCCATATCAGATTTTTCTACCCAACCTTAACGATACATACAGCTTCCTAGCGTTCTGTTCTCATTCATCCCTCCAACAAATATCTCTTGTCCCCTGCTATGGACTGTACACTGTGCTAGTTACTGGGGATTGTCAGCATGCCCCTTGTTGTCATGGAAAACAAGCTGTCAACAACAAATTATACAATTGATTATTTACAGTTGCAATAAGAGGCTATTAAACATTTCAAGGGGCTACTTCTGCAGGTTAATTGGAATGAGACTGACTGCGTCTGAAATTCCAAAGATGTGACCCATTTTGCCATGGGGGAACTGGAAATGTTCTAGAAAAGTTCCTACGGTTGGGAAAAAATAAACAAGTTTATAATCCCTTTGACTCTATCAGTTGGAACTAAGATCCTTCTTATTCATATGTCCTTCTCTGAGCTGTTTTTAATAAGCAAATTCCAAGTCTTTCTGAAGGGATCAAAATTCAGACTGCAAGCTGATTATAGATTTAAGGCTTTTCTCCCTGAGTCCTGTAGGCCAGGGCAGTAGGGAGGCAGTTACATAGGGAAGGGGAGAGAGGAAAGTGATCCTAAGACCCATAACAAGAAGTTCCTTTTGGTGCATGCACACTCAGCCCTCACTTAGGTGGATGCCAATGAAAGCTGCAGCTCATCAATCCCTCATTAGCATGGGATGCCAGATCCTGACCTCAGAGGGCTTCTTGTCCTTTGGAGAACACCCACGCTCAATTCCTTGGAGTGTGCACTTCCGCTATGCATTGAATTTTGGGTGTACACACTCACTAGTCCTTGGATTCTTTCCTGTGACTGAGTCAAGAATTCTTGCGATACCAGTCCCTGGTTGAGGTCTCCACCTCTAGAACTCCTGGGGTTCTCCAGCATCAAGTTTGTGGGATTAAGAAACATTATATACAATATACTATTTATAGCTTACACTGGATATCCTTAATGATGCAGTCGCCTTGTGACGTCATCTTGGAATATCTCCAATAGGCCCTAAGCTATTCAAAATCATCTTTTGCTGTCTCTGATCTATACAGCAGATAACACAACTTGGGACCTTCCCAGCAAGTCCAGTGAAATGGGCCTGTGCTTCAGACATTCGCCAGCCCTGCACATGGAAAGGTACATTTTATGCCACAGTCTGAACCGCTTGCAGGATGACGTTCTGGTCGGCTGTGCTGTGTTGGGGAGTTATGGTCACTTCCTCCTAAAGACTGTCCTGGCCTGGATTAGATTGTGACAGGACAGTTGATAGTGAGGCAACAGTGCTATAGAACAGGCATTTTGATTTGTTCATTTTGTGTGTGTGTGGGGGGAGTTTCTTATGGTCACCTGGGCCACCAAATCCTTCTTTCCAAAGAATGCCAAATAAATAAATGTAAATTAATTAGAAATACATGGAGTAAATGTGCAGCATATGCGAGTTTTTTTTAAATGCATTGGACTAACCTGGAAAGGGATTGGAATGAACCAAAATATTTGAAATATTGCTTTAAAGTCCTTTGATGAAACACAGACACTGAAAGCAGAGGTGTCTCCCAGGCTGGCAGACACCTGAGACTCCAGGTTTCCATTTCACTGATGTGATAATAATTTAAACTTGCGTATTAGCATCTCCAGATCCTCTTCCCTAAGTTTTACATGGGTGGTGTGGTAGTTAGGTTCAGATGCCAACTTGGCCAAGTGAAGGTGCCTAGTTCTATTACTGTGGACATGAGCCAATGGCATGTGAACCTCATCTGTTGCTAATTAATCTGCAGTCTGCTAGGAGGCATGCCTGCTGCAATAAATGATGTTTGATTTAATTGGCTGGTGCTTAAATGAGAGAGCTCAACGTAGCACAGCCTAAGCAGCTCAGCATACCTCATCTCAGCACTTGCAGTTCAGCCCAGGCCTTTGGAGATGCAGAAAGGAATCAACCTGGAGAAAGTTGTTGGAACCCAGAGGCCTGGAGAGGAGGCCAGCAGAGATCACCCTGTGCTTTCCCATGTAAGAAGGAACCTCAGTTGCGAGTTAGCTGTCTTTCTTCTGAAGAACTATATGTTTTTAACTAAATAAGTCCCCTTTTATTAAAAGCCAATCCATCTCTGGTGTGTTGCATTCTGGCAGCTTTGGCAGACTAGTATTTGCTGTAGGAAGGGGCAGATTCCACACTTGGACCTCAAAATTTGGTTGGGCCTGACCAAACTAACTCCCTCAGTTAAAGGATTTAATTAATGATAGCTAATATTTGTGCATTTGTGAGGAGCCAGTGACTTACATGGCTTTTGTGGAAACAGAGAAAACAGAGATTAGGCAATCTGACTCAGAGCCTTCACTATTAACCTGAAGAATCTGTTTTGTCTTCCTCATAATGATTCAGATATAAGGCCTTAGCTAAACACTCCATGCCTTGCTGCCAGAGACTACCAGCTGGCTCCTTTCAGATGCTCAATGCTTTCCTCCCTCCCTGACTTCCTCCTTCACAAGGGACTACTTGTTCTCTTTAGCGGAGGTCTAGGTCACCTACAGTGCAGCCAATACTTGGAGCAGCTTAGGCCCCCTCAGCTCCCCACACCTGTGCTACTTCTTTCCCTTTCTTCTCCGCTCTAAAGCCCTCAGCTCGGGCGGCAGGAACGAGGAAGTGGCAATGCAGGCCAGCAGGAAGCCTAACCTGCCTTTTGTTGGCCAGGTGGGCTCCTTTGTCTCTCTCTCCATGTCCTGCTGGTGTCAACATGCCTCTGCTCCCTGCCCCCTGTACCTGTGTGGGTCTGGCCCTCAGTTAATCAATTTATACTTTCAAACCTCCCTGGCTGCTGTGCACATTTAGACTGGTGCTCTGTAGCCAACTTCCTCCTTTGGCAAATGCTGCTGAGCCGATGGACTCTCTGGTGTTTGGGAAACTCAGGCCTCAGTATTTTGAATCAGAAAAAAACATATTTTTTTTCTTTAAATGCAAGCAGAGCTGTAAAGGGATATAATTGAAAGGAGGGACGTTGGCAGGGAAGCGGAGCCCATAGGTGTCCATATATTGTGTGTGCGCCTTCTTCCATTGCATTGTGAGCTTCTGGAGAACAGAACAATGTCCTGCTCCTCTTTGCATCATGTATTCATTTAACACACACGTGTTGGTGGAACTAACGGTCCTCTCCAGCTTTGTCTTGCTGGGGCTGTCGGATGTGAAGCTGAGACCCGTGAGTAGGTGGGCTCCTCTGCAGCAGGAAAACAGGCATAGAGGTTGTGTTGCTGGGAGCTTCTGGTACCCTCCCAAAGTTATGCAGGTCAGGAAAGTAAAGCAACTGGATAGTCCACAGGGGAGCAGATATGTTTTCTGTGGCAACCCAGGGGCCAGAGCCCCTCCCTTAAGAGACAAGTGAAGCTTTAAGCACGTAGCAGCCTGCACGATGAGATCACAGACCAGAGGGAAAACAGCACCCTTCACCCCACGAGAGAAGAATGGCCAAACCATTTATCTAGTTATACATTAAGCAAACGTTCTGAAACTTCTTTGATAATTCTCTGGCCTGTTTTCCTGTGATGTGTTGATGTTGTCACAAGCACTATTATCTTCTAGGTATATGTTGATTCTAATCTCAAAGTCCTCTGAGTCATAAAGCCTCGCTGTACCTGTGTTCTCATACTCAAGGGAATATTTTTGTGTTGGGCCCTATTAACTGTTGGTTCCCTCTTGTTGGTGCTGTGCTGTTCCTTCTTTCCAGACCGCCGCCGAGGCCCCTTTGAGGCGGTTTTCTATGGCTGGACATTTTCACGGTGGAAAGAGACCTGCGCCTGATATGAGTTGCCTTCTGACCATGTTTCAAGGATTAATTTATAGCATTACTTTCAGTTACAACCCCTTACAATCCGGCTGGCTCATTTATTCTGGAATGTTCTTGAGGGTATAGAAATTTTACTTTAAATTTAAGCTTTTTATCCATTTTGGATTCCTGAAACCAAGATTCTGCAATCAGCAAACAGTCCTGAAATAAACCATGAGACCTGGTCTCTCTTCCTGGTTTTATCTGCCTTTCTGTCTCCCTGAAGATGCTTCTTGTACCTTCTCACTCCAGGCCTTGACTCCCCCACATAATGTAATATGGAAAAATAAAATAGTTTTTGACAAGGCCACTTGGGGGAATGACATCTTTTGCACCCTATTGAATCATTTCCTTCCACCTAGCACACAGTAGGTGCTCAATATGTTTGGATTGAGCTGTGCTAGCTTGTTATTTTTGCTCTCACTAATCAAATAATAGCTCTCTACTTCCATCTCCTAGCACATACTGGGTACAACATCAGAGGTCAGTACATTTTTGTTGAATCAATTAATGGCTCTAGGGGGAAAAGAAGCAAACAAACCCTCAGACTTACAGAACCAGAAGATGGCAAAACACCTCAAGAAGTCTTCCTGAACATTTCCCTGTCTCCTGACAACGCTGTTCCTGGTAATCATCTACTTTGTTCCTGGATACCCTTAACCAGGTGATTTACTCATGTCAAAGTCAGGATTTTCATAACAGACTGCAAACTTTATTTACAAAGAACACAAAACAAGCATATCTTTTTCTTTTTAAACTTCCTTTCAAAGGGGGTGGGCTGGGAAACAAAACCAGTATTTAGTCATGCGAGACTGTAAGTGATTTACCCAGCCTGGATATGAAGTGAAATTAAACATCACCAACGATCCATAATCCTGGCTTTTGGGGAAATCATGATGCATTATGTCTGCCTAAATCTGCAGTCTGAAGATAGCATTCCAGACTTCTGTAGAACTCTACAGACTTGGGGTTCATGCCCACAATAATCCAACGACACAAAACTCCAGACGTCCCACCTTTTTTCCCAAGTTGACAATTAACTGCTCGGTTAACATCCAGGACCCAGCGTCTCCATTCGACACCAGTGGTGTCTGGATGAGGTGGGTCAGCAGGCACCACCATCCACAATTTATGTTAAGGGACACTAGAGGTTTTTATAGTCAGTAGTGAAAATGAAAACTAGAGTGTGGTAACCAGTTTTGCTCTGTCTTAACTGAGACAAGAGCATTCTCCTGAAAACTTCTGCAGCACTCCCCTCTACCCAGTCCTGAGGGCTGGGATGTGCTGGCAGGAATACACTACCTTATGACCCAGCTGAAGCTGGTGGCCCCACAATGACCCTGAGCCTCCAGTTATTACTGACATGACATCTGCATGACAACCGGTTTAGGCTCAGAGACGGATGACAAGCCAGGCCGTCCTCTGAGCCACAGAAGAAGCCTCCGGGAGTCCGAAGGTTGTCTCTCTTGGATGGTCATTGTATAAAATGGCATCCAAACTCCCTCCTCTCCTTTCCTTTTCCTGAAACCATGAAGTGTTGAATTCTTTCCCCAGTTTTGGTAAAATACCACAGGAATGTCCATAAGCCTCAGACTGAAGCCCTTGCTCTACTCCTGGCTGAAGACGATGCAGCATCTTCTGCCCTAGGCCACTCTCATTCCCCGGAAACCAAAAGTGTGGCTAATAGCATTCATCACTTGTTCATACCCAAATTCCCCCGTGACGTGTCTGACTTTGCTGTTTAAATAGAAGGCTGTTAGTGATGCCCCCAGAAATGAGGGCGTCAAGATGGCAATATTCACAAAATTGCCAAAAAAACATTTTCAGAGCTCGGGAAATTAAAATCTTGTACCAATCCAGGGAATGTTGATTCAAGAAAAATGGCTGAATCTCAGTAAGAATGTAGTGTTTTAAATTACCTTAGTTCCATCCTCCTTTCTCCCCAGAACCATGGCAGCCTTGGGTGGGGGGTGGGGGTGGGGATAACCTACGAGGAAACAGCCCTAAAATCACAGTGAAAACCAACAGTGTAGTAGCCTTGGGAGGGGAAAGAAAGGGGCTGGCGCTCCTCCAAAGTCCATATCCCATTATTTAAACAATTTAGAAAATCCCATGCGCAGGGCTTGTTCTTGTTTGATCTGACTCAGAGCCCACCAGTGCTTTTTCCTGGGGATTTGTTGAAAACAATCACAGTTACCTGAAGTGGTTGAGGAAAATAAGAAGCCAACAAAAAAGTGTAAGGGGCTTTGTAAAGCTCTTGACATTTCTTGCAATCTAAAAGGCCACACACATGCCCAGGGCTGAGCTTATGCCCAGGAAAGTCCCGAGAAGGCTGCAGGCTTTCACATCTGTCTGACCTTGAGGCTTAAAAGTAGTAGGCAGTGAAGGCTAAGCAGAGTTGCAATCTGTCTGAAGACATAACCCAATACAAACACAGAGCCTTCTCCGCAAAGACTGGGAGACTTATTGGTTTCAGGAAATCAAGGAATTCTCTGTCCAGTCATTAGCTGACTACTAAGCCAGTCAAGTGGAGATTTCAAGGGTCACATATAAGAAGGAATACAGATAATTCAGGAAAGTCGTTAAACAGACAGCAACATCAATGACGACAATAAATAGAGACACCAAACTCTGGGAAGGAGGGATTATTTAAAATGTTCAATTTTCAACTAAACAGCATGAGATGCTCAGGGATTAAAAAGTAGCCAATAGAAACTGTCTCTGGAGAAGCCTAGATATTAATCTTACTGGACAAAGACTTTAAGTCAGCTATGTTTTTTTTTGTTTTGTATGCTCTATGGCGGGAGTCACATTTCATTCTTTCCCCATGTGAGCATCCCGTTATTGCAGTACCATTTTTTTTAAGTTTTTTGTTTGTTTGCTTGTTTGTTTGTTTTGGGAAGTGCATGGGCTGGGAATTGAACCTGAGTCTCCCACATGGCAGGTGAGAATTCAACCGCTGAACCACCCTTGCACCCCCTAAATCAGCTATTTGAAATATATTCAAAGAACATGGGAAAGAGTGCCTAAAGAACTAAAGGAAAGTATAAGAATGATCCTTATCATATAAATAAAGAGTTTGCTATTATAAAAAAATAGAAATCTTGGCATTGTAAAGTACAATAACTGAAATGAAAAATTTACTATAAGAACTTAAAGCAGATTTGAGTTTACAGAAGAACCAGTGAACTTGAAAAATAAGCCAATTGTGATTACGCAGCCTAAGGGACAGGAAAGGAAAACAATGATGAATAACAGCACCTCAGAGACTGATGGGACACCAGAAAGTATACTACAATCTACATAACGGGATTTCCAGAAGGAGAAGAGATAGGAGCAGAAGAATACTTGAAGAAATTGTGGCTGAACACAAATAGTAGACAAAATGGTACTAGATATCTGCAAATCATATAACAGACAAGGCTTACATCCTCAACTCCTGATTGGCCCCTTCATATCAATAGGAAAAAGTCAAAATTCAGCAGAGAAACTGGGCAAGCTTAACTCGTATTTCATGAAATAGGCATCGAATGGAAAACAAATACATGAAAAGGTGCCTAAGCTCTTTAGTAATCAGAAAGGTGAAAATTAAGACATCAATTATATGTCACTGTACACTTACCAGAATGGCTGAAACTAGAGACAGATCAATATTGGTGAGAACCCCAGAGAACCTCTTTTGTTGCTCAGATGGGGCCTATCTCTCTCTCAACCAACATGACAAATGAACTCACTGCCCTCCCCCTCTATGTGAGACATGACTCCCAGGGATGTAAACCTCCCTGGCAATGTGGAGACAGAAATCCTAGAATGAGCTGGGACTCAGCATCAAGGGATTGAGAAAACCTTCTCAACTAAAAGGGGGAAGAGAGAAATGAGACAAAATAAAGAGTCAGTGGCTGAGAGATTTTAAAGATTTGAGAGGTTATCCTGGAGGTTATTCTTATATATTACATGGATATCCCCTTTTTAGTTCATGGTGTATTAGTGTGGGTAGAGGGATGTGCCTGAAACTGTAGAGCTGGTTCCAGAGCCATGTTTCTTTAAGATGACTGTATAATGATAGAGCCTTTGCAATGTAACTGTGGGATTGTGAAAACTGTGTCAGATGCTCCTTTTAGTATAACCCCAGAATAAATCAGTTACTGGGCACCAGGAGGCATGCACAGGAGTATTCAAAGTAGAAGCCCCAAACTTGACAATGCACATATAAAACGGATACATTATGGAATATTTATACTGAACCTCAGTGAAATTGAATGAACTGCAGTTACATCCAATAACATGGCTGAATCTTGGAAATATAAAGTTGAACAATAGAATTTATGCAGCCTAATTCTTTACAGAAGTTTTAAAATGAGCAAAGAAATCTATATTGTATCTATTCATAGACAGTTCAGAAACAGGTAAAAGTGGTGCTTGGTGATCGTACTTAGGAAGTAAAGTATTATAAGTCTTCACAGTATAAGTTGGACATTTGTGTTTTTATGTATATTTCATAGTGAAAATGATTTTCTTTTTTTAAGTAAAAGAAATACACTCTCCACCCTAAACTTGACCATGCCTCCCCGGAAAAGCTCTTATCCCTTCTTCTCCCTGCCAGAGGAATGTTCAGTCTGTCCACATTTTCTCTTACCTCTTAACTACCATTCATAACACAGACTTCTCCCAGCCCACCCACTCTACCCTCAGGGTCACCAATAATGGCAAATCAAGCAAACTCATGTCCTCTTTCAATGGGCTTCTTTGCATTCTTTCCTTTGACCTTATAGCCTTTTCCCACTGGCATCTCCAGACCCTTCCCTCTCCTGGTTCTGCCCCTCTTTCTGTGGCCCTCTTACTCTTCTACCACTTCATGCTTTCAACCCTGTTGTTTCCCTGGTTTTCCACCATGGTGATCTTATCCAGACCCGTGGCTCATCTCTGTATTAGCAGCACCCAAATTTATGAGCCTCTTCTATGTTGCAGGTGCGGCTATGCTGTAAGCTTCCTACTTCATCTCTACCCTTTACCTAGATGTTTGGAATCACTTTACTTCCAACGAGTTCAAATTGAACGCATTCTCTTCCTCGCTCCTAACCTAATTTCAGATTCCTATTTAGGCAAAGAAAAATCACTTTCAAGCCAATATCCCAAGCTAGAGATGCTGAGTCCTCAATTTCCTTAACTTGCTCCAGCACTACGAGCTGCCATTATTATGTTCCTAGCCTTACTCCACTGCCACATATATTGGCTCATTTAATTCTCCCAACAATTCCAAGGTAGGTAGTCTTATTGTCCTCTCTTGTGGAGAACACTGAGATATTAAGTCACCCCAATAAGCTAGACTCTTACATCCTTCCACTCTCAGGTCCTGCCAATTCTACTGCAGAAGTACCTCCACCCCTGAACCGATCACCAGTAGCCTAGTTCTGATTATCATACTAACCTCCCAGCTGGTGGCCCAAGCACACCCAAATCCCTCCATTTGAGTCTCCCTTCAACAAGGCCACCCAAGTGATCTTAAGTTTTAAGAATAACTATTTGACAGTCACTCTAAATTTTGATTCCTTCTCAAATGTTGTTTAGTATACATGAAAAGTATACATGAAAGCCACATGATCTAGGCCAGCATGTCTCCTTTCCTTGCGTTCCCCTGGGCTGGTGCACAGAGAGTTCTCTTTGTCTACAATGCTCAACTTCACTCCCTCCCCTGCTCTGATTTGGAAACCCCTGCCCATCCTTTAAGCCCTAGTTGAAGTTTCCTCTCCCTCTGCCATGTCTTCAAAGGCTTCCCAGTCAACCCAGCACAATCTACACATTATTTGCAATGTACTTAGTGGGCCATCCAACACTGTTTTTTTCACATCACAATGTATTGTAACAGCTTGTTTCTGCCTGCTCTGCTTCTTGGGGTTAAGAGCAGGGTTGTGTTCCTTCTTGAATTGATGTCAGTTCCTAACGGTGCCCATTATCTATGAGGCGATTAATGATTTTGTTGAATAAATGCATGTCTCTGGAAATTGTTAGAATACACGCATTGGAAGATATCACCCAATCACCCCTGGTTGCTGTTGGATTGTGTGTGCTGTGTTTGGGTCACCCTGCTTGATGCATGAGGACTGGGGATGCTGTTGTTTTGATAGAAGCAAGTGCCCCCTTAAAGGGGAACCCCGAAAAGGGCTGCCTTGGGGAGGGGTGTGTGCTCCTCACCTCCCTCAAGCAGCAGTGACTGGGGACATGGGCCCTTCTCCATTGCACCCCTTTTTCTTGCTGTCATACTCATTATGACTCTTTATCCAGTCCTACCTCTTCCATTCCTTGAATAATAGAGACTTTATGTTCTTTACCCTCATTTAATCCTTATAACTCATGAGAAAGGTATCAATGAACACTGTGCAGGCAACTCAACTGAGGCAAGAAAGGCCAAAAGTCACTCGTGAGTGGGAGAGTCAGGATTCATGTCAAAGCCCCTTTAGTTTCCTCATTTCTTTCTTCACTAGCATCTGGCAGTTTCGTTTTACCATTTCGTTTTCCTGAAGCTCAAGAGGTTGCTGACGCCTGTTCATGCAGCCTCTATGTCTTTTCCTGAGCTCCAGTAACTACCTAGTGTCAGGGAAGCCAGCACCCCTCGGACCCGATGGAGAAACACCCTCCCAGGCCCCATCAGAACAGGCTGTGGTATTTTCCCAGTGACAGACCTCCTTCCGGCTCTGCAGCACGCAGCCCTGGGCTGAGCAGCTTTAATTACTCGGTGAATCGGGGTTGATGATGACGTGAGCCTGGTTTGCACAACCAGCTGCTCTGGGCGGGCAAGCGGGCCAGCCTCCAAGGCTGACAGACCTGGGTCTCGAAGCAAGGAGCCCAGGGGAGGTAAACTCCATCTGGACTATGGATTCCTCACTTCACTCCTTATTCTTTTCCTCTCACCAGTCTTCTGGAAAGCTGCCTGCAAGTAAATGCTCTACCCCTGCAACCAGCCCAAAACAAAAGAAAAAGAAAACGCTAGTCAAGTTTCTAAGTGACAGGGCTAAGTCAGGAACAAAACTGGTCTAGTTCAAAGAAACTTTTCAGGTTTGTCAACCCAAGAGTCCAAGAAGGAAAAACAGGCTTAAGGCATGCCATAAAAAAAATCCTATTGTGTCCCAATAGCACCACTGCTTTAATTAAGGAACTTGCCAGAGCAGTAAGGAAAGAGCATTATTTCCATTCACTTGGTCTGAAGCAGAAAAATTAGATGAAACTCTGGCTCACCTGGAAAACAACGTTGCTATGGCCCTCAGCTCCGGATGCTGTGACCCTTCTCAGCTTCACAAGCTCTTGGTTTCTGGCTGGGCTCATGCTTGCTGTGAATTCTATTCCGATATCTGGCCTGGAGGTCTCCCCTGCCTGGGTGAAGGAACACAGCCTCTGCTGATGTCAGAATGCCACCTGCTGTTGAAAGGAATGAGGAAGGAGAAGCTTCAGTCTGGAAGTTTCAACAATAAACTACTGAAAGATTTGGGCAAATACCAAGTTGGGGCAGGGCAGGTGAGGTGGGTGGGCAGGGTGGAAGCTTCTTGTCAACAATGGCTTGTTCTGGTCAGGCTCACCCGTCTCATTCGTCTTTCTCACCGGTCCCCATTACTGGCTTCCTATTTTCACTCATGAGGAGAATATGGAGAATGACACTTTCTCTACAGTCCTCAGTGAGCTAGGATGTTTTCTCTGTGTAGCTGAGAGTGGTGGGGGTGATAGGGTCGGCTGCTATAAAAAATTCACTTATTATGTGCTAGGCACCTGCTAGCTACTTCGTATACAATGGGCTTGGCTTGTCTTCGGAATAGCCTGATATTACATTTGGGAAAATGGTGGTGGAAGAAAGCTAAGGAGTTTTCTCTCAGAGTCATTTAGCTAGTAAAGGGAGAAGCCGAGTCAAATTTAGGTCTAACTCACCCACTAAGATGATTATAGTTAAAAATATAACAAGCGTGGACAAGGATGTGAAGAAACTGGAACCCTCATACACGGTTCGTGGGAATGTCAAATGGTGTAGCCCAGTGTGGAAAATAGTTTAGCAGTTCCTCAAAAGGTTAAACATAAAATTACCATGTGACCCAGCAAACGCACTTCTAGGTGAATACTCAAAAGAACTGAATGCGGGCACTCAAACAACTCTATATATGTCAATGTCCAAAGCAGCACTGTTCACATGGCCAAAAGGTAGAAACAACCTAAATGTACATCACATGACGGATAAACGAAATGTGGTATATCCATACAATGAAATTTATTTCGTGATAAAAGGAATTGGAGTACTGGTACATGCAACAACATAGGTGACCCTTGAAGACATTGTGTTATGTGAAAAAAGATGGACCGAGAAGACTATAAACTGTGTGGTTCCATTTATATGAAATGTTGAGAATAAGCAAATCCATAGACAAAAAGAGTAGATTAGTGGTTTGTCTGGGGCGAGGAGAAGAGAGATGAGGAGTGACTCTTCATGGGTATGGAGTTGTTTTTTTTGGGGGGGGAGTTGATGAAAATGATCTGAAATTAGATGGTGGTGATGGTTGCTTAATAAAAACTGTTGTCTTAATAAAAAGGCAGCTTGCATTATGAAATTATTCGCTGTAGGATTCTTTCAAAACAGGAAATTTCCCTGATGCATTTCAAATGAAGTATTATGTAACTATTAAAATTGTAATTGTGTGGCCTGTGTAGATGCATGGAAGATGCTTATAAGTGAAAAACTAGCATTAAAAAATTGAACATTGCACAGAGTACATAAAAGACTGGAAGAAAATACTAAATATTACTAGTGGTTATTTTTGGTTGTGGTTTTTATGGGTGCTTATTATTTTCTCCTTTATATTTTTCTGAATTTTCTATGGTGAACATAATTATTTTATTAAAAATATATATGTGATGATTAAGAAACCACTGGAACCATTTTGCCCAGATTCAAATGTTGGCTCTGCCACTCACGACAGCTCACGGACTAAACCCAGCCTGCCACGTGTTTTATAGGGCCCATGAGTGAAGAGTGGTTTTTGCATTTTACAAGTTAAAAGAATAAAAAATTTAAAAGAATATTTCATAACTCATGGGAGTTTCATGACATTCAAATTTCAGTGTCCAACAATGAAGTATTATTGGAACCCAGCCATGCCCATTCATTTACATATTGTCTATAGCTGCTTTTGTGCTAAGGTGGCATAGTTGAGTAATTGTGAGATGACAAGCCTAAAATATTCTCTATGTGGCCCTTAATGAAAAATTGTGCTGATCCCTGACTTGCGAGCCACGTAACCTGGGGCAAGTGACTGCGTTCTTTGCTCCTCAGATTCATCATCTGCAGAGTGGGATGGTAGTACCCATTTGACAAGGTTCTTGAGATGATAAAATGCATTAATAGTCTTAGAAACACTTAGAATAGTGCCTGGCACATAGTAAATCTGTTATAATGTTGTGCCGTTTTGAAACTGCTGTGTACCCTGGAAAAGCCATGTTCTTTAATCTGGTTCAATATTGTTGGGTGGGATCTTTGTGATTAAGTTGTTTCCATGGAGAAGTGACCTACCCAATTGGGGGTGGGACTTTTGATCGGGTGGTTTCCATGGAGATGTGTCTCCACCCCTTCAAGGACTGCAGTTTGGAAAAAGCTTCAGAACCAACACAGACGGGAGACTTCTGGAGATGCAGAAAGAAAACACCCCTAGGGAAGCTATTTTGAAAGAGAAGCCAGGAGAGAAAGCTAGCAGACACTGCCATGAATCTTCCCAGCTGACAGAGAAACCCCTAACATGATCAGCCTTTTCTTGAGTCAAGGTATCTTTCTTTGGGTGCCTCAGTTTGGACATTTTATGGCTTAGAACTGTACACTTGTAATAAACTCCTTTTTTAAAGGCTGTTCCATTTCTGGTATATGCCATAAGCATTATGGCAGCTTTAGCAAATCAAAACAAATATTGATCTTAAAATGTTAAAAAAAAATGTGCAGTGATCTCTAAATAGTAATTTATGTGTGTTTTAGGTACATACTTTCTACCTAAAGTCAGGTATGTGGTTGTTCATATGATATGTGGTGCATACAAATGAAGGCACCAGCCTTCCTGTTTGATGGTGGGAAAGGGCAGCCCCTCCCCACATCTCTATCATATTGGTATTGTGGGAAAAACTCTCTCTGACCTCTCATTTACTTTGTGTTCCTGGACTTCTACTCCAAACCCTCGCCATTTACCAGCACCATTCGAGCTTCCTTATATTTTAGCTGCTTAATGAGTTTTGCTGATGAAGAGGCATGAGAATTTTCATTAATTCTTCCCATCCCTGCACCATGCTATAATAAGTCATCGTGCTAGCAATGGGGGAAAATCTTATGGAATGTGATTATGAGCAGTACAGATAAATGGAAAGCAGATAACATGAGAAACTTATATGTAAAATTGTTGGAGGAGGAAACCAATTGCTGCAACCAGATATAATCTTTATGAACTGAAGACTATCAATCTAGTTTAAGGGCATGGAATATCCTTACCCTCTGGAGGAAAAGACAAATTTTCAATTTGCCATCTGTGGTTATAATGGCAGAAACTTGACTCCAATGCCTGACCTCCTTGCGAAAACTGTTCTTAAAATGCAGCAACCTCATGTGTTTTCTTCCCTTGGCTGTGGAGAAAGACGAGTTTGGAACTCTGCACAATAAACTGCCCCTTCCATTTTTCAATTACACCAGCTAAAAGGAAAATGTGAAACTTAGAATAAATTGCCAGTGCAACCACGATACCAAATACAAAATATGCTGATCCTATCCAAAGAAGTTTTAACTTAAAATGCTATGTGTTTGAAACCTATGGTTAAGGGCTTTTGAGAATTAATGAAAATTTAAACTCTTTGGTTGCAATACCAGAATTAATTTGATTTATGGGACTATCACTTAAAATGATGGTTCCTTGGTAGAAGCAATGACTCATTTTGCCCAAT